>NW_025421422.1:3232500-3832500 GCF_011764305.1 Mustela putorius furo | reverse complement strand
TATTGGCTCTAAAATGGGCTGGGGGGTCTGATATTTTCAACTTCAGTTTTATCAAAATAGCTTGACAACCAGAGCAGATGTGTGTCTGATGCTAGCAAAACCTGTGACTGGAACATGGGGAAGCTGGTCTCCAGCTGAGGTTGGTTTACAAAACTTGAAATTTCCCCAGGAAGAGAGTTGAGCACTAATCGTTCAGACATTTATTGAGCACCGGTATTTGTCAGGTAAGTCTAGGAGCTAGGGATGTAGTACTAAATAAAATGGATAAAACCTTTGTCCTCATGGAGCACATTACAAAGGGAGAAAAAAATAAACAATATAAATATATTTTATAGTATGTCAGTGACAAGTACCTTGAAGGAATACAAAAGGAGAAGTGAAAGGTAGGGAATTGGGGGGATTGGTTGGAAATGTGTAGAATTTTAAATGAAGTGGTCAGAAAAGGTGACATTTTAGTGAAATTTGAAAGAAGTGACGGACTGAGCCATGGCGCTGTCTGGAGGAAGAGCCTCCCTGGCCATGTGAACAGCATGTGCAAAGGCCCTGAAGTGGAAACATGCCTTTCATGTTCAAGGATCAGCAGAGAGGCTCCATATGGCTGGAACTGAGGGAATGATAGAGAAAACAGTGAGAGGAGAGTTTGAAGAAGTAATAGGTGGTGGGTATGTGTGTGAAAGACAAAAGGGGTATGTGTCTCAGATGCGCCTGTAGTCCATGAGGCCATGGTAGAGATTTTGGCTCTTATTCTGAGGTAAGACAGGGAACCATTGGAGGATTTTGGACCAGAGTACCACTGTCTAACTTAGACTGTAATGGGATCATTCTGCCTGTTGCTGAACTGGGTTGTCGAGAGCAGTGTGGAAGCAGCTTTGGTAGCAATTGCAATAAGATGTGATAGTGGGGGGCACCTGGGTGGCTCAGTTGTGAAGTGTCTGCCTTCAGCTCAGGTCCTGCTGGGGATAGAGCCCCACATCAGGCTCCCTGCTCAGCAGGAAGCTTGATTTCTCCCTCCCACTCCCCCTGCTTGTGTTCTCTCTCTCTCTCTCTCTGTCAAATTATAAAAAAAAAAAAAAGTGATAGTGGCATGGGGCCTGGTAGCAGTGATGGCGCTGGTGAATAGCCGCTTTATGAACTCTGGATTCAGGGTTTTGAAGGGGCAGAGGGTGGGAGGTTGGGGTACCAGGTGGTGGGTATTATAGAGGGCACGGATTGCATGGAGCACTGGGTATGGTACAAAAATAATGAATACTTTTATGCTGAAAATAAATTAAAAATAAATTTAAAAAGGGACGCCTGGGTGGCTCAGTTGGTTAAGCAGCTGCCTTCGGCTCAGGTCATGATCCCAGCGTTCTGGGATCAAGTCCCACATCGGGCTCCTTGGGAGCCTGCTTCTCCCTCTGCCTCTGCCTGCCATTCTGTCTGCCTGTGCTCGCTCTCTCCCCCTCTCTCTCTGATAAATAAATAAAATCTTTTAAAAAAATTAATTACAAAAAATGAATTCTGGATTCATTTGGAAGGTAAATCCCATAGGATCTGCTGATAGATTAGATGTGGAATATGAGTGTGTGTATTGTCAAGGATAACTGAGTTTTTGGCCTGAAACTCTGTTAAAGTTATTGATAATGAACTAGCTAATGAAAACTGCAGATGAGCCAGTTGCAGGATGGGGGGAAGCAGAAGGTCAGTTTTTATTATGTTAAGTTTGAGCTGCCTGTTAGGTGTATTCAAGTTCAAGTTCAGATATTGATTAGGCAGTTTGGGTATATGAGCTGAGCGTTCACTGGAGAGGTTGGGCCTTGGGGGTGTAAACTTGTGAGTTGTCAGTATGTAGATGGTATTTAAAGCCTTGACACTGGATGAACTCACCAAAGAGGCGAGATAGCATGGGGAGGGGGAGGTAGCAGGCCCAACCCTGGGGCCCCCGAGTCATAAAGGAAAGTGAGAGGAAGAAGAACCAACAAAGGAGACAGATGGAACAGGAGGGGAGTAGAGGGGAAAGCAGAGTGTGTGGCATCCTGGAATCCAGGGGAAGAAAGTGTTTCAAGGAAGAGGGGGTGATGAACAGTATCAAATGCTCGTCAGAGTGAGATTTGTATTTGACAGGAGGATCACTGCATCTTCTGTCAGCAGGACCTAACATGCTCAGGCATCCAAGACCATTGCTGAATCCCATCATTCCTTGCCTAACTTCATCTGCTCCTTTCCCTTCCAAGTCCTTGCCTTTAGCCAGGTAGGGGTTCTCACAAACTCCTGAACATGCCTGCTTGTTTTGTCTTTGGGTAACTCACCCTTCTCTCAGCATCTTTAATTTCTTATTTATAAATGGATTATCTTGAGAATTAAATGAGGGGGGCTGTAAACCATTTAGCACAGAGCCTGCACCCCAGTCAGTGTTGCTGGTGATTTAGTCTCTATCTGCTCCTTTTATGCTGGCATCTTGTGGGTCTTCTCCAGGTTACCCTCAGTCCTTCCTTTCCACATGTGACCCATCTTTTCCCATCCAGAAAGCACTTCTTCATCTTCCCTAGACGTTCCCCCAAGTCTCAGAACCCTCTTCTGAGCAGTGGTGGTACTTACGTGGAAGGCATGATTGCTCTATTGTTCACCTGCAGTCCTTTACTTGGTCTCTGTGTCTGTACAAGCCCAGCGGGAAGACTATCCTTTGTCTCCTGTGGGCATGCTGCTGTGGGGGGCACAGTCCCGGTCCCAGAGTTGACGGTTCCTCACACTGTTACACATGATGAATGGATGACTCCAACACTTGACAGAGCTTCAGAAAGTGTTTCCATTGTATAGATGGGAAAACGGAGATCTCAGGGGGCCTCATTCTAGTCTTTGGCCTCATTCTCTTCCTGATTAATTTAAATATTATTCAGAAGAAACCCCTATTACTTTGCTTTTTCCAGTCCAGAGGAACTTTTCTTTCTCTTGACAGCAGATCTTTCCAAGCATTACTTTCTGTAGATAGTTGAGAACTGATTCTAGAATTAGTTTCTAAAGATTCAGTGCTAATAGAAGAACATTTGCATGTGGCATGTGCCTGCTTTTACTTCTTTTTCATTTTGAGGCTTTAAATGTTAGTGGGTCTCAGGAGATTGATTTTGGCTAAGTACTTTTCATCCAAATCCCAGGAGGCCCATAACTCAGCAAGCTCATCCAAACAGGCTTTCACTAGGCATGTTACCAAACTTGACATTCCTCTTGACCAAACTGGATGGACTGGTCCTAAAATAACCTGTAATTCAATGTTTGAGGGGCCCTGCAGGGATATGGGGCAACACATTTCATTTATCCTTTCGCTTGGAGTGTGTGTGATTCTGCCAGGGCTTCATTCAGAGGAGAAGTTGCGTTGCTGGACTGAGTGGAACCTGTGGGATCTCAGTATGGGGCAAGAGTAGAGAGAGAGTGTCAGTGCTACATTTTCTAGCTATTTGACTCCAGAGAAATGCCTTGGTCTCTCTGGACTTTACTTTTCCTCATCTGTAAACTTGTGGTATTATCAATACCTTTTCCACAGATTATTGTTTGGATTAAATGTGAAGTTCTTTACATAGTGTCTGGCTCATAGAGCATATCTGCCTGCCATTACTGCTGCCACTGCCACCTTTGTTCTGAATTTCATGCCAAGCCCAAAGAAGAGCACAGCTTATTTTCTCATAGTTATTAAACCAATTTAAAAGAGCCTGTTTGAGTTTGGTGGCCAGGTTGTCTCAGAGAGAAAGTCTGAAGTCTGGTTTCTCTACTACTGAGTCACCTTTTTGTCTTCAAGCTGGCCTCACTTCTATAAAGTGAACTTTAGGGCTTACCTGTGAGGACCTTTTCCTTTTTGAAAGAAGACTGTCAGACAGGTGAGCAGTGGTGAGCAATGGCTGGGTGGTGAATAGAATCATTGTCTCTATTATAAACTCTAAGCTTCATGGGGTAGGGACACAATCCAGAGCATGGCACAGAGTAGGGGAATATTTGTGAATGAATCAACCTATGCCTTTGAAATAGAACTGAAACCGCCAAACATGAGGTGATTAAAGTTTCACTTTTTTTTTTTTTTTAAAGATTTTATTTATTTATTTATGAGACACAGAGAGGCAGAGGGAGAAGCAAGCCCAGTGTGGGACTGTATCCCAGGACCCTGGGATCATGACCTGAGCCAAAGACAGATACTTAACCAACTGAGCAGCCCAAGCACCCTCTTACTAACTTATCCTTAACTGTTCTTGAGCTAACATGTGCCTGGAGCAGGTTTCTGAACAGGTTTCTTCATCAGGCAAGAGTTTAACAGTGATAGTTTTATAATTTTTTTTTTTTTTTTAAGATTTAATTTATTTGAGGGACGCCTGGGTGGCTCAGTTGGTTAAGCGGCTGCCTTCGGCTCAGGTCATGATCCCAGCGTCCTGGGATTGAGTCCCACATCGGGCTCCTTGCTTGGCAGGGAGCCTGCTTCTCCCTCTGCCTCTGCCTGCCACTCTGTCTGCCTGTGCTTGCTCTCGCTTCTCGCTCTATGTCAAATAAATAAAATAAAAAATCTTAAAAAAAACAAAAAAAAAAGATTTAATTTATTTGAGAGAGAGCATTGTGTGCATGTAGGCACCAGCAGGGGGAGGGGCAGAAAGAGAAGGAAAAGCAAACTCCCCGCTGAGCAGAGAGCCCAATGCAGGGTTCCATCCCAAGACCCTGAGATCATGACCTGAGCCAAAGGCAGATGGTTAACCAACTGAGCCACCCAGGTACCCAGCAGTGATGGTTTTAAACAGCACTGAAGTTGGAAGCTACCAACAGACTTTCAGGGCTCATTTTTCCCTGCCCAGATGTCCTTGAATTCAGAGATGAGTATTGACAGCTGGATCAGACCTTGCCAAATGTCTTCTTCCCCTTTCCCTTCCCTAAAACTGCTTCTCTGGCTGATCTCACAATACCGATTGTCTCTCTTGGAAACTCACTGAGTGCCAGCGGTATGCAGCACATTGTGCTAGCGCCACCAACTTCTTGCCTCTCAACCAAGTGCAGAGCCTGGGTTGCTCTGGCATGAATCACTGCCCTGAGACTAGAAACGTTCTTTCCTTGGTCTTTGGCAGGCCATTTGGGGAATTGTTTGGCTTGTTACTGTTTTCCTTCCTACTGAAGACCTAATAAGGTTTGGTAGTCCAGGCTGCATTCTGAATTTGTTTTGTCTTTTCTCTTGGAAATGTCTTTTTTCATTCTCAGAGAATGATCATGCTCCATTTCCTCTTGTTTGATACCCTGGAAGAACACTCATTGGTGGGGAAATGGATTTCTCATCATAGAAGGTGAGATGTGGGAGGGAGTTTATCTGTCATTTAATAGACTGGAACTGTTGTCCTGTGGAACTGTGGGTGGTCTGAAGGGCCCCTGGTGAAGAGGGGGACTTGGGCGTAGTGGAGTGAGCTAGGCCCTAAGTCCTCCACTCTTATGTCAGCCAAGTAATTCTGGTTTTGTTTTAAACAGTTTGAAAGCAAGAAGAGGCTTGAAAAGCCATTGACCTGGTTGAATTCTCTTGTTTGACAATTAGAAAAAAGTAAAGCCCAGAGATAGAGGGATTTACCCTGCATCACACAGCTGTTGGTAGCAAAGCTAGATTTCCTGGCAGCTGTCTTGGAGTTGGATCAGCCTTACTTTCAATTTTGTTGAAAGTTAACCACGCACGGAGGCTTGTGTCCCTGTTCTGCCCCATCGGCACTCTCTGCTCTCATCAAGGAGTCCTCTTATCTTGATCTGTTACAAGCTCTGGTTATTTTATCTTCTCTGGGAACCTGAGTCTTCATCCACAGTCAGTATGGAATCTGCTTCAGATTCTTTCTGCCCCTCCCTCTGCTCATAGCTTTCTCTCTTTCAAATAAATAGATAAAATCTTTAAAATAAATAAATAAATAAATTCTTAGAAGCCAAGTTATTGGGTCAAAGGGTCAGCACCTTTGCAATTCTGGTGGCTGTTGCCACATTGGTGTAGAAGTTGTAGACTTTCATTAGCATGACATCAGGGTATCTCTTTTCCCACATCAGCACCAACATGAAATGTCATCAGACTTTTGGGCTAATGGATGGTATTTCATTGTAGTATCAATTTCTCTTATTATTCCTCTTATATCTCTTAAAGCTTAAACCATTCGTCTTCATTTTCTGTAACACACCACATCCTTTGCCATTCTCCTATTTTTAGTACTTTCTATGTATTTTTAAAAAATTTTTATTTATCCATTTATGAGAAAGAGAGCACGAATAGGGGGAGGGGAAGAGGAAGAGGGAGAAGCAGGCTCGCTGGATGCAGGACTCGATCCCAGGACCCTGGGATCATGACCTGAGCTGAAGGCAGCCACTTAACCCACTGAGCCATCCAGGAGTCCCATAGGTACTTTTTATGTATTAAGGAAAATAGGCTATTGTGTGAGATGTGATGGAAATTTATGTGTGTGTCTATCATGTCTTTTTTTAAAAGATTTTATTTATTTGAGAGAGAGAGAGAATGAGAGAGAGCATGAGAAGAGAGGGAGAAGCAGACTCCCCGCTGAGCAGGGAGCCCATGCAGGACCCAATCCCAGGACTCCAGGATCATGACCTGAGCCAAAGGCAGTCACCCAACCAACTGAGCCACTCAGGCACCCTTGTCTTTCGTTTTTTATTATGATTTGGCCATACAGGAAAACTTAATTTTTATGTAATCAGACTCACAGATTTTTAAAGACTTCTGGATTTAATGTCATACTCAGAAAGGCTTTGTTTCCTCTGGATTATATAGTTTTCCATTTTTCTTCTTCAGCATTGAGTTTTATTTTATTTAAAAAAAAATTCAATTTTTTGAATTGACTTTTTTGGTGGCTCAGTCAGTTAAGCATCTGCCTTCAGCCAAAGTCATGATCCCAGGGTCTTGGAAAGCAGGGAACCTGCTTCTCCATCTTCCTCTGCCTGCTATTGCCACTGCTTGTATGTGCATGGTCTCTATAGAATAAAAAAATAAAATCTTAATAAATAGATAGAAATGAAAAAAATTTTAATATTTGTATGACTTATACCAAGGGATATGTGAGCTCTTAAGTGTACCAGTCTGGCCAGAATCTGCATCAAGATGCAGATCATGGGGCACCGGAGTGGCACAGTGGGTTAAGCGTCTGCCTTCGGCTCAGGTCATGATCTCAGGGTCCTGGGATGGAGCTCCATGCTGGGCTCTCTGCTCAGCAGGGAACCTGCTTCCTCCCCCCACCTCTGCCTGCATCTCTGCCTACTTGTGGTCTCTTTCTCTGTCAAATAAATAAATAAAATCTTAAAAAAAAAAAAGATGCAGATCATTTCCATCACCCCTAGAGTTCTTTTGTGCCCCATTCAGTCCTTCTCAAACACATCCACTGATCAGACTTCTACCTCTTCTTATCCTAGAATTTCATGTAAATGGAACCCCACAATTTTTTTTTTAAGATTTATTTATTTATTTCACAGACAGAACACAAGCAGGGGGAGCAGCAGGGAGAGGGAGAAACAGGCTCTCTACTGAGCAGAGAGCCTGATGCTGGCCTAGATTCCAGGACCCCGGGACCACTACCTGAGCCAGAGGCAGATACCTAACCCACTGAGCCACCCAGGGGCCCTGGAACTCCATGATATTTATAATATCAGCATGCTTTCATTCCCACATTGTCCCCTATCAGAAGAACAGTGAACTAAGTAAAGAGCAAGTGCTGCTGTCCCCATTTTCAAGAGAAGAATTGGGTCATAGAGGTGAATTAAACCAACAGCAAGCAGTTCAGTATTCTTTGCTTTAAAATTATTGTTGGGGCACCTGCTGGCTCAGTTGGTAGAGTACGCAGCTATTCATCTCAGGGTTTTGAGTTCAAGCCCCACATTGGGCATGAAGCCTACCTAAAAAATAAAAATGATAAAGATAAAATAATTATTGTTATCACTAGAAATTTTGAGGTCTTGGAGAAAAGTTGAAATATATTCAATATTTATTTTCTTAATGTACTTTTTATAGATTAAATTCAATTTATTTGTTTAAAACACAGAGTTTCTGGGGCGCTTGGGTGGCTCAGTGGGTTAAAGCCTCTGCCTTCAGCTCAGGTCATGATCCCAGGGTCCTGGGATCGAGCCCTGCATCGGGCTCTCTGCTCTGCAGCGAAGCCTGCTTCCCTTCCTCTCTCTGCCTGCCTCTCTGCCTGCTTGTGACCTCTGTCTGTCAAATAAATAATAAAATCTTTAAAAAACAAAACAAAACAAAAAAAAACACAGAGTTTCTTCATCTCTTGTTCTTAGAACTACATGTAGATATGTGAGGACCTCACAAATTTAAAAAGTGTTGAGGACTTTATTTCCTTACGTCTAATTCCAGTAGCTAAAATTCAAAGTCTTTAGCTGGGGATATTTTTATGATTTTTTTCCCCTTCCATTATCTTCCTAGGACCTCATTTTTCCACTCTTAGATTACATTACATCTTTGTCCTAGCCAGTGTGTCAGTGATTCTCACTAGGGGCTTCTTTATAATTCTAGAAAACATAAAACTACTCTATTTCAGGCTTATTACTCAGTTTCTTTACTTTAAGCCTAGTGGCAGGGGAAAACAGGAGCATCAGTAGGATTTTTATTTTTATTTTTTTAAGTAAGATTAATAGGGGGTACCTGGGTGGCTCAGTCGTTGGGCCTCTGCCTTCGGCTCAGGTCATGATCCCAGGGTCCTGGGATTGAACCCTGCATCAGGGTCCCTGCACGGCAAGAAGCCTGCTTCTCCCTCTCCCACTCCCCCTGCTTCTGTTCCCTCTCTCACTGTGTCTCTCTCTGTTAAATAAATAAATAAAACAATTTTTTTTTTTAAATCTTTAAAATAAAAATAAAGTAAGATTAATAGGGACTGGTCTGGGATTATAAGATCAAAGTGAGAAGGTAGATTTAAATGAAGGACAGCATCAGTGGCTCATTAGTGACAAAACCAGTCCTTTTAGGTGTGGGTTTTAGTTTAGACTCTCCCTCCCCCTGAGGTGATCCTTAGCCCGTAAACGCTGAAAGTGAGGAGTATCCCAGCCCAGAATGCTGTCTCCTTAGCAAAAATGACTTATCACACTGGCCAGAGCAGTTTGCAAACCAAAAATTCCCCAATTGTTCCTTTTTAGAATGTGTCCCGTCACTTCCAAAGATGGAATCCAAACCCTAGGCTTTTTCTTGCCTGAACTGGTTGCGTGCTTCCAGGTGTGGCTCATGTATACATTAGAGTCACCAAACAAGGTCTTAGCCTCTTCAGCCTCCATTAGTGGGCACACAGTGTATGGCGATAGCTGAGCAGTGCCAGGGAACGCACCCGTCTTTCCTGTAGCATCCTTTAAGTCTGATCCTTTAGGCTGAACTGTAGGGTTTTTTTCACTCCTGCAGAGAGGATGAAACATCTCTTGCACTAACCAAGAGTAACTTCAGAGAAAGGACACAGGAGATAGCCATCCAAGGCAGGTCACCCAGGTGTGATCTTCCACAGTGTAATGAGGTTTTTAAAATCTGTGCTCTGGGTGGCTTGGCAAAAGCATTTTCACTTCTCCCTACTTCCCCTTCCTCCTCCACTTTAATTTCCTGTATGTGAAACAGCTTCAGAGGGATACGATTTCTGCATCATCAGTCCCATTGGGCCCTCTGCAGAGGGTTATGTGAGATAGATACTGCAGAGAAAAGAAGCAGCCAGCGCTCACGCTGGGTAGCAGTGTAAGTTGCAAGTAGTTGCTTAGCATCTGTAAAAGGAAGAGTGTCATCAAAGCTTAACGCTATAGGGGTATCAGCAGTCTGTGGTGGTCTGATTAGCTGACCCTGCTCTGTTGCTTTTTTTAATCCCCCCAAAAGAAGCTACCCACGCTTTCTCCACCTGGGCAGGTACATACATCTCAAATCTGTCCCCAGGTGATTGTGTTCTGGGAATTTAGGACCCCGAGATGTTGTATTGTGCCTGCAGATAAGGGCAAAGCCCCTGAGAGCCTCCACTATTGGAGAAGGAAGAATCTCTGGGCATCATTAAAGTTAGACATCTAAGGTAGTTTTTACCTTTTTTTCACTTCGATTTCCTTCTAGATTTAACAACAGAGGGGTTTATATGTTACTGTGATTCTTTTGGTCTAAAATTTTTAGCCCCTTTTGTTTTCTTGATCCCTCTTAGACTAAACTTATCTTTGAGAAATGGCATACTTTTATTTTGGATACCCCTTCCAGTTGTGCTCTCACACCTATGATTCCTGAAGTCATACAGCCTTTTGCTGTGTGGCAGACATCCTGTTATCTTGTTGATCTGCTCATTCACAGCACTCCAAAAAGAACCTCTAGGTTGGGGAGATTTCTCTGAGAAAATGGCTGAATGTGTACTCAAAAGAAAATGATTTTCACTGTAAGTGAATTCCTTTAGGAAACAAATGCTGAAGAGTTACATAACAGAGCTGTCAGCAAGCCGAGACTCTCCAGGATGGTCATTGGCCCCTTTTCATTTCTTTTAACAACTATCAACTCAACACTGGCCATGTGCAGAACCCTAGGCCAGTTATGAAGGGGGAGGGTGGACAGAGCCATGGACTAGGCTGACGTGGGTTCTCCCTTTGTGGATCTGTCCACAGGCCTGACTCTTGCTGTCAGGCCCTACAAGATAGAGTCCCTACCATGGGTCTCCCATCATCAGACACAGCAGTCTCTTCTTTTTCCTGCATCTCCCACAGAAAAGTGCCATCATCCCTTTTCAACCTTGCAAAGCAAAGGATAATAGAATTGTGTCTTTTCCTTTGTGCTGTTCTGTCAGTGAAGCCTTTATTCTCTAGTCCAGTGGGATCCACAGAGGATTTAAGGCAGCCCCAAGACAGCACATACTTGTTTCCCATTGATCACTGAGACAGAATCTATTGGGTGGCTCAGTTGGGGAACAGCTGCTTTGCCATCTTGCTGTGAATACCAGCTTAGTCTGGAGAATTCACTTGGGCTAGAGAGGAGCCATGTCAGTTTTGTTTCCAGAGACTTTTTTTTTTAAAGATTTTATTTATTTATTTGTCAGGGAAGAGCGAGAGCACACACAAACAGGCAGAGTGCCAAGCAGAGCAGGCAGAGGGAGAAGCAGGCTTCCGGCTGAGTAAGGAGCCCAATGTAGGACTCCATCCCAGGATTCTGGGATCATGAGCTGAGCCGAAGGCAGCTGCTTAACCAACTGAGTCACTCAAGTGCCCCTCCAGAGACTTTTTGAATGATCCTTGACCTCTCACATCCATCCCACCAGTAATCTCCATCTTGCTCCCACCTAGTAGTAATGTACTGAAAGAAGATGTTAACAGGTTCTGTGGAGGTTTAAATTAATTAATTAGTTCCAAGGTTTTATTTAAATTCTAGTTAGTTAGCATACAGTTGTTTTCAGGAGTAGAATTTAATGATTCATCGCTTACATATAACACCTAGTGCTCATCACAAGTGCCCTTGTTGGGTTCTATGTTTCAGTCTCTTCAGTAGAGGCAACAGAAGGGACAAAAGTGAGGGAATTTTTCCATTCAAATGTCTATATTTTTGGATTGTTTGGTTTTCTGTACCATGTGAGACTACAGGTAGGACTGGGCAGTTATCATTGAAAGTCTTAGGGTTTTTATATTGAGTCCTTAGGCACTATCAGGGCTCGGTCCTCCCTTTCAGATGGGAGAAGCAGAATTCCTTTGTTAATAGAATACAGTTGCTGAGGTCAGGCAGCCCTGAGATGGTCTCCCAGTCTAACCATTTACAAGTCATGTGACTATGGGTAAGTTACTTAATCCTGAGCCTCAGTTTCCTCCTCTGTAAAATATTCCTCAAACCAGCCACCTGGTTAGTGGGATTAAATGAAACAACGTTGATAAACCTCTTGGCTGTAATAGGGACTCAGTAAGTGTAACTTTTTAAAAAAGATTTTATTTATTTATTTGATAGAGAGATAGAGAGAACAAGTAGGCAGAGCAGCAGGCAGAGGGAGAGGGAGGAGCAGATCCCAGGACCCTGGGATCATGACCTGAGCCAAAGGCAGATGCTTAACAACATAGACACCCAGGTGTCCCAGTAAGTGATAACTTCTTAAATGTTAGAACCACCCCTGGAGCCTCTGCCATGTATCCGGGGTACTCGGCCCCTGTGGAGCTTCTTTAATCTTTCATCAGTTGGTCAAGAGGAACTACTGAAGGTACATAGTGGATGCTCTAAACCGTGAATGAATGAGGGGGCCTTGGTACTTTCTTTGTTCTGTTGCCTTAGAATAGCACTTTACACTGTGACTTTTGCACTGGGAGATGTCCTGAGAGATGCTTTGAGGAAACTGGCCAGTTAGATTTGGGGAATGCTATAGAGTCTACAGTATGTAGATGGATTCTAGCCTTCTCTAGAGAGGAATAGTGCATATTGCTATTAGAGAAGTTTGGAAAAGTTGGGGAGAGAAGAAACCTCCCTCCCTGGCTTTCCAAATTTGGCCTTTTCCAAGCTCATTTGACTATATGGGGGTAACGATAGTACTTCCGTGAGGCTGTGATGAGGCTATAATGGGGTAACTCGCACGAAGCACTTAGAACAGTGCTGGGTGGGGTAAGCACACAGAGGCTGTAACTAAGTGCTTTTTAATCTGTGGACTTTGCAGAGTATCTAGCCATTCCCTTATATATTTTTTAAGACTTTATTTATCCATTTGATGGAGAGAGCACAAGCAGAGGGAGCGGTAGATGGAGGGGGAGAAGCAGACTTCCTGTGGAGCAGGGAGCCTGATGCAGGGCTGCATTCCAGGACCCTCGGATCATGACCTGAGCCGAAGGCACACACTCAACTGACTGAGCCCCCCAAGTGCCCCATTATTAATGGGCATTAAAGTTATTTCTGATGGTGTATTGTATGGACAGTGCTGTAGGAAAACCCTACCATCTGTGCCGGTATTTCTGTGGGAGAGAGTCCTATAAGTAGAACTGCTGGGTCAAAGGATACGCACATTAAAAAATTTGGTGGATCCCTCAGAATTACCTTCCAAAAGCTGATCCTATTATTTAACAGCTCATTTGCCCCATAGAGAGCTAAGAAGCTATCTTCCCATACCACGTGTGTGTTGGATCCTGCCTTCGTCCTGTGCTCCGTGACTGAAAATGGAGCTGACACAACAGAAAGTCACCCCTCTCTTCTGTCTTGCAGAGTCCGGCCACAGATAAGGGACCAAAATGACTGACTCAAAGTATTTCACCACGACCAAGAAAGGTACTCTTTGTTTCATTGTGGGTCCTGTCCTACCCTTTCCTGGCTCCATCCTTCTGCCTTCTCCCTGCCAGGATGGGCTTTGGGGGCAGGGGTGGCAGCCTGGGAGCAAGTAACGGGAATTACCCAGAGCACCTTTAACCTTGTGGATCCAGAACATTGAAGAGTTGATGGTATAAGAAATTGACTACTACTTTTTAGAACTCAGGAAGGGAAGAGCATTAGCTCCAAATGGAGAGGGAGGAAGCCCCCTTTTGTTCTGAATGGCCTTTTTAAATGTTTTTTCTGGAGGAAAGAAAGCACACAATCCTTTCAGTAACCCCACAGTGATGTGTGTGTGTATGTGTGTGTATGTCTGGTCTTTATCCACAGGCACATGTTTTACGTGGTCAGAGTCAGAATTTATATCCTGTTTTTCATTTGACATTATCCTAAACATTTCCCCACAGTTGTATCTACTCAGTGTTAGTCTGCTGAGTTGATGCACTGAAATTTGCTCAACTCATCTTCTGTTATAGGGCATTGTGGTTGTTTCTGCTTTCTGAGAAGTAGAGGTGGTTGTAGTGGCTGATGAATGTGCTTTAACCCTGTCAAGTGTCTTCCTGACGGGCCCTCCCTCCCTCCCTCCTTCCTTCCTTCCTTCCTTCCTTCCAAGCCAGATCAACACATGCCTGCTGACCAGATGAAAAGAGGCTGTTGAGGCAGCTGAGCCAGGACCTGCAATCTCCTCTTCCCCTTATTGAGCACATCTTTATTGTTGTAGCTTTCTTGCAGTTAAGCAGAGAAGACAGTCTGTTAAATAGTAATCATACTAAAGGTGGTGGGTGCTATGGTAAGGGAAGTGCAGGGGGCCGTGGGCGGACCTTGAATGGAGCTAGCTGGTTAAAAGGGAAGGGTAGAAAGGGGAGCAGAGCACTTACTCTGCCCAGGGTATGCCCAGGGAAGGAAGACTCCTGGGCACAAGTTACTCAAGAGTGTGATAGAAGGAGAGTTGGAGAGTACAGGACTAGAGAGGGTGAACCTAGTGCTAAGTGAGTTGAGGTGTCAGTGGTGGGGTTTTTGTGAGTTTTCTTTTGAGGAGAATATAGAGGGATGCCTGAGTCCAAATCAGACATCAGTGATGGTTTTAAGCAAGAGAAAATCCAAGGCAGTTTCTAGTAAAGAATTGAAGAAGGTGAAGATTGGGGGGAGGCAAAGGGACCAGTACCACAGCTCCCATGAGAGATGATGGTGTCTGAGCTGGGGAGAGGGGTGGGGTGGGGTGTAGCATTGTGGGTAGAGTAAATCGGATGCTTTATATGAGATTGAGGAGGTAGGCTTGGTGAGTGATTTGATTTGGGGCCCAGTAGAGGAAAGAGACATTTTGGAAACAGGCAGATCCCAGGTTTACCTCATCAGTCTTCTTAGAACTGAAATGACTCCATCGATTGATGGTCGTTATATTGAATGTGACCAAACACTTTGAGCAAAGCTCTGCAACAGGATCCAGGGTCAAAGTCATCATGGTCTATTAGATCCTGCAGCAGAGAGACATGGCTCCCTCAGTCTCTTGGAGGGGAAGGGCATATGTTCCTCTAGTCCTGCAGAAGTCAAGTCTGAACTGCAAGGTCTGCAGATTCCTCTTTGCTCTATTGAGCAATATCCTCATGGTGGCCTTGCCCTGGGCCGTACTGTGTGATTGTTCTTAATTAACTTTGTTTGCTCTCTGTCATCTCAAGTTCTTTCCCGACACATTGTTAAGTCATGATAAAAACCTGCAAGTTTTCTTTTTCTCACTGTAAATCCGCCTAGAACTTCCTCAGCACTTCCCCCCTACATGACAATCTTTGCTTTATTCCCACCCCAAATAACTTGAGAGGGAAGTTTGGGACCCTTTCTGTAAAAGAGTAATCCAAGCCAAGGGTCCCATGGCAAATTAATAATAGTAGTGGTCACCTTTAATGCAGGCCACTGAGTGCCAGGCACTGAGATGAGCATTTTACAACTGAGTGTTAAATGAGAGAATTCATTGCCCCAGTTAAAGTAGAGAGAGTACAGATGAAACCGCTTCAGAGAAGCAAAGTGATATCCTTGATTGGCATGAGCATATGGGCTTTGAAGCTGGCAGATGTGAATTTGAGTCTTGGCCCTACCTGCTACTAGCAGTGCGTTCTTGGGCAAGTCACAGCCTCCATTTGTTCATCTGTAAAATGGGAGGAAATGCCGAGTTGTCATGAGGATGAAATGAGAAATGGGGGACGGTGTGGCACCTGCCTTAGAAAAAGGCTCAGAAATCCTGGCGGCTCCTGTTTTGAGACGGAGGCCTGTCTCATTCCAAAGTCTGCCCTTGTAACCTGTCATTGGGGTTATCTGGGCCCTGAACAACCCTATTTTCTCATTTGTTTTTTCCAGATTATCAAGTTCTTTTTTTTTTTTTTTTTAAAGATTTTATTTATTTATTTGTAAGAGAGAGAGTGAGAGCGAGCACAGGCAGACAGAGTGGAAGGCAGAGTCAGAGGGAGAAGCAGGCTCCCTGCGGAGCAAGTAGCCCGATGTGGGACTCGATCCCAGGACGCTGGGATCATGACCTGAGCCGAAGGCAGCTGCTTAACCAACTGAGCCACCCAGGCGTCCCCCAGATTATCAAGTTCTTAAGAAAAGCATATTATGTGCTCAGGCCCTCCTGGGGTAGCTGAATTCCCATTTTCAGAGCTGAGCAACCACTTCTGGCTCAGGAAGTGAAACCCTGAGTGTGCTGTTTTAACTGGGGGTTCTAGGAAAACAGGAAAAGCCAAGTGTGGGAATTGAGCAAATCCTACCCTCTCCCTTCACATCTTCAGTCCCCAGATTCCATCACACACCTCCTTGAGGGCTTCGGGTGAGGGTGGTAGCTGAGGAGAATTTTACTTTCCTCTGAGTGTTTTTAACTGCTTGATGAGCAGGACCTGTTCTCACACTTTTTGTCTGCCTCAGAATCTTTTTTGCTTCTGTAGTTCCCTCTGTTCAGTCCAGCACGGCCTCCACACTGCCCTCCTCAGAGCTGTCCCCCTCTGCTACCTCTGTCACTGAGGCCAAGGACCTAACACGGCCCTCAGCTGGCAGCACAGGGTGTCTTTACCTGCTCCTCCCCTCCCATTCTTCTGGAATTTGGGGACTGGGAATGGCCCTCTGGCAGGGTAGGGGGGTGATCACTCATGCCTGCCTCCTTTTTTAGGGGAGATCTTCGAGCTGAAGGCAGAGCTCAACAGTGACAAGAAGGAGAAGAAGAAGGAGGCGGTAAAGAAAGTGATTGCATCAATGACCGTGGGCAAAGATGTCAGGTGTGCAGGCGCAGGCCTGGTGGCGGCTGGAGCGGGGCTCTGTAGCATGGGTCTAGTTCACATCGCTCCTTGACGGTATCTCTAGGCACCCGTGTCTCCCCTTGCTATGGCTCCCTTTGCAAGCCGCCTTTCCACTCAGAAGGTTTCGTTTACACAGGGGTCCTGTGCTCAGATGCTGCTGGGGTTCAGGGCAGCGGAGTGAGTAGTGAAGTGGGCCAAGTCCAAAAGGCAGGAACCCTGTCAGAAATTCCAGAGGTTTGCTGCCAGCTGGGAAAAACGAACCCAGTATGAGCAGGTGTGGCTTTTTAAAAGAATAAGAAATCTAGATTTTTTCATTTTGAATCGTATTTTTAAGATTGCTAGATGATATTAAACAAACATTGCTATGACGCTGACACACACATGCAGACGGGATTCATCGGATCTGTCGCCAGTTCACAGCCTCTGGTTTACATCTGACCGCCAGAGCAGCTGATGGGTAGCATTGCCACCTCTCCGCTGCTCACGTTCTTCCCCTGTGTAGACTGTCCCTTTTCCCTTTTCCATTTACAAGCTTGTTTCCCATCTCTGAAAACCCATTCAAGGTCTCCTTGTTGCCTTCCCTCATCACTCCAGCCCACTTCCCTGAATGTGTAGCATTTGTTCTGTGTTCCTGTCACCTGGCACTAATTCTAGACTGTCCTTTTCTGAAGTGTACTTGTGTTCACCTGTCCACCATGTCATTAAGTCCCCGGTGACAGGGACTAGATTTTGTAACAACCAAACAGTTGCATAGTATTTGAGAGTATGCAGAAAACTTTCAGGTATGTTTTTCAGCAGTTCCTTACAATTCCCACATTGTACATAAGAATGTGTTTACTGCCAAAGAAACCAGATAAAGAAGGGATATAGGGACTGCCCCCAGTCACATCGTTCATAGCAGAACTAGGACGCAAGTCCAGCCCTTCCAAGGTGTTTCCACTGTGCCTGCATGGTGCCTAGCTCCATGCCTTATAGGCCTGGGCGCTGATGTAGGGCAGCTCCTCATCTGGGTCATATTTCTCCAGACTTCTCCATGGATTGCCCTGTCCTGTTGCCACCTCAGCAAGGGACCTCCTGATAGCACCACAGCAGAGACAGTTCTGCAGAGAGACCTGCTATAGACAGAGTGGCAAAAGGATCAGGCGTCTGCTGGAGAACTGGGCCTCTTCCCAAGTCACATCCTTCCCGGACAAAGCCACTCTTCAAATAGAACACCACTGTCACCTCCTCACAGAGGAAGCATCTTTATTCTTCTGTCTCAAGTGAACTTGTTGTGCTGGTGTGGCAGGCCCATCAGCGGCTCCTCCTCCCCCCACCCCTTTCTTCCTAGTTCTTCATCTTCCAAGGTTATGCATCAATGTCAGCATCAACTGGGTTCCTTCCTAAGGGAGCCCAGGGAGCTCACTTTGACCTCTTGAGTCTCTTTTACCATGTCTTCGACCATTAAGTCACAAGACTTGAGAGGGGAGGTGAAGATTCCAGAGAGAAAAAATTGACCTCTAAGCATATTTCACATCTCAACGGTATTGGGACTCTGGGGTTCTATGTTGGGAAGGGTTCCACCCAGAATAACAGCAGTCATGAGCACAGGTTTTAGAGTCAGACCTGGCTCCTCAGGCAAATTATTTGACATTTATGAGCCTTGGTATTGTTTTCTGTAAAATGAGGATAACACACTGGCTTCTTGGGGCTGTTAATTGAGATCATGCATATAAAACCCTTAGTGCTAAACCCGGCTGTATAGTACATGCTCTGTGCATGCTGGGCTAGTTTTTAGTGGGCAGCTGAGGGACCTGAAATATGTTGTCTTCTTTAATTATCACAAGGGCCCTGTGTAATGGGGTTTTGCTGCACCATTCCTGCAGGTGAGCAAACTGAGACATGGGGGGGATGAAGGAATTTCCCCAATTTCATATAGTTAGCAGGCGGCAGAGCTGGGTTTGAGCCGGGTCTGATGGGCTGTAGAGTTGTATATGAATGAACTCTGTAAAAAGAATGGAGGACTTTACTTTTCAAATCACCTTTTGGGTTCCATTGCTACCCATAAGTGTTCATGGTAACAGCATAGCTGGTGTCTTCCCTTTTACTAGGAAGTCCTGTTACTTTTTTTCCCCTTTCTCCCATCCACTGTCCCTATTTCCCCACCCCACCCCCAAACCACCCATTAGCTCTCTGAAAAATCTTCCTTTCTTCAGCCTTACCTACACTCATGCCATTTTGATTTTCCAGTGCCCTCTTCCCCGACGTGGTGAACTGTATGCAGACAGACAACCTGGAGCTGAAAAAGCTGGTGTACTTGTATTTGATGAACTATGCCAAGAGTCAACCCGACATGGCCATCATGGCTGTCAACACCTTTGTGAAGGTGAGAGGGAGCTTGGTCGGAGGAAGGGCATGGGTGTTCACTGCTTCATCTTTCCTTTGTCTCGGGGTGGGAGACTATGGCCCTGAGTAAAAGCACTCAGGCTCCTTTCCAGTCCCTCTGACTCCCAGGCTGAGGGCCTCCTAGTCCTCCAGTAGAGGGCTCCCACTGTCTTAGAAAATCAGTTGCTACAGACCCTGCTAACTCATTCCTGAGTGAGGTAGCCTAAGGCCTGTATTGATCCCCATGTCCCCCCTGGGATGCACCATTGTCCTGCATCCTTTGCCAGGGCAGGATTCAGCAAGAATCTGAGAGCTTCTATGTTCGCCTTCTAGACTTTGCCCCTTTCTGTGTTCTCCATCCAGATTAAGGTGTAAACAGCTACTTGGATGGTCAGTTCTGTGTACCTTTAGAACTTTCCTAACTCCCCTTGCCCTGTCGATGCTCAGATAGAGGCACATGAGGGGTTCTGTGGGTTATGGTGCCGGATGGATGTGGGTTTGAATCATGGCTCTGCTCTGTAACTGGGTGAGCTCCCAGTTTCCCTGGGGGCCTTGGCTGCTTCACCCTGTAAAACAGGAACAGTACTGTATGCCTGCTGTGAGAATTAGAGTCAACAATACACAAAGCCCCAGCACATCATCTGGCAAATGCTAGATGCCTGTACATGGCACTTTTGGTTCTGTCGGCCACAGTTGGTGGGCCGTCTGATATTGCTGAGCCTGCCCCTGCCCCTGGCCGATGGCTCGTTCCCCTCAGGATTGTGAGGATCCCAATCCCCTGATCCGGGCCCTGGCTGTGCGGACCATGGGCTGCATCCGCGTTGACAAGATCACAGAGTACCTGTGTGAGCCACTCCGGAAGTGCCTGAAGGATGAGGACCCGTACGTGCGCAAAACAGCAGCTGTGTGTGTTGCCAAGCTGCATGACATCAATGCCCAGCTGGTAGAGGACCAGGGCTTCCTGGACACCCTTAAAGACCTCATCTCTGACTCGAACCCCATGGTAAGCCAATGCCACCCACCATACCACTTCCACCACCTCCTGGGTTGCTTGGGAATACCTTGGCTTCCTCCTCCACCAGGCACTCCCCAGTTCCTGGAAGTCAGAGCCTTGCCGGGTGGGCTAATTGTCCTCATGCCTATGGTGGTTCGCGCACCATCTTTGGAGGGAGTTAGAACTGGATTCTCCCCTTTGTGCCCTCTCTAACACAAACTGTATTTCCTTTGGTGGGCTGCCTAACCTTCCAGAGCCCTCTTTTTTTCATTAGTAAGATGGATCTAACTCCGTGGCTGGCAGGAGTGCTGTGAGGCTTAAGCTGTGAAGGTAACACAGTGGGCATAAACCAAGACTAGTGTGCTCCTTCCCTTTTCAGTCACTGTCATTGTCACTGTCCATTGGCGGGCTCTGAATGTGAGGTACTTTTCCCTCTTCCCACATCTTTGGGGTTGCAGGGTTGTAGAGGGTCACCCTTGAAGTAGCATAGCCTGGAGGGCAGGGCCTCAGGATGTGTCGCTGGGAGGGGAGCTCCTCTTTTTTCACGTAATAGCAGTTTGAAGGGCAATTCACCAGCCTCTGTTTATTTTTTTATTTTTTAAGATTTTATTTATTTATTTGACAGAGAGAGATCACAAGTAGGCAGAGAGGCAGGCAGAGAGAGAGGAGGAAGCAGGCTCCCTGCTGAGCAGAGAGCCCAATGTGGGACTCGATCCCAGGACCCTGAGATCATGACCTGAGCCGAAGGCAGCGGCTTAACCCACTGAGCCACCCAGGCGCCCCACCAGCCTCTGTTTAAAGTGAAATGCACAGACCCCTCAGCCCAGCCATCCCACTCTGTCCTATGGAAACACTGACCCAGGACTCTGAGTGGCCAATACAAGATTGGCCATTGGAGCACTGTCTGTTATAGGGAAAAGTTGAAAACCCTGCAGAACACACATAAAAACAGCTGCTCTGGTAGAAATGGCTGGAGTGGGGCGCCTGGGTGGCTCAGTGGGTTAAGCCGCTGCCTTCGGCTCAGGTCATGATCTCAGAGTCCTGGGATCGAGTCCCGCATCGGGCTCTCTGCTCGGCAGAGAGCCTGCTTCCCTCTCTCTCTCTCTCTGGCTGCCTCTCTGTCTACTTGTGATTTCTCTCTGTCAAATTAATAAATAAAATCTTTTAAAAAAAAAAAAAAAAAAAAAAAAAAAAAAAAGAAATGGCTGGAGTGCCCAAGGCTTCACCTGACATCCCCTCTGGACTCCAGCCCCCATTTGTTTCCATGGCCTGCAGAGCTCTGCAAGAATCTTCTAGCTCCAAGAAGCACACTTGACACTCCCTGAAGTGAGCTCTTGTAGCCAGTAGGCAGGGGCTATGTGTTGGGTAGCTAGGAATATTTTCTGTTGCCAGGCATTTGGAGCTGGATCTTTCTTTTGTTTCTTTTGTTTGCCCTCTTTTTTTCCCTCCCACACTGGGGAAGGGGCCCTTAACATTCATTCTGCTTTATAGCTGAGTTAGTAGGGTGAGTGCTCAGAGTGGGTCTCCATGCTGCAGGACCTACTCGTTGGGTCCTGTCATTTCAGGATATTCATCCTCTGACCTGCCAGCATGAATAGTCCCAATGTCCCTTGGCCCGAGCGACACCCCCAGCCTATATCCCTTCTACCCTCTCAAACAGGTGGTGGCAAATGCAGTGGCTGCCCTCTCAGAGATCGCTGAGTCTCACCCCAGCAGCAACCTGCTTGATCTGAACCCACAGTCCATTAATAAGCTGCTGACAGCCCTGAACGAGTGCACCGAGTGGGGCCAGATCTTCATCCTCGACTGCCTAGCCAACTATACACCCAAGGATGACCGGGAGGCCCAGAGGTGAGCAGGCTGCTCCTTGCTTGCCAACCTAGTGGAACCTGGTCCTTGCAGAGCTCCAGCCATGAGCTGGGCCTCAGATCTCTGCTGGGCCCTTTGCCAGGGCCTTGCCCCACAGACCATCCTCAAGGGAAGCCAGAGCCAGGCAGTCACCTTTCTGCTCAGCATGGTACAGACAGAACAGAAGCCAGAGTCCGATCTGGTTGTTGACAAAGACCCCAGTCATCTTGGGCTGAGTAAAGGAGGTGGATAGCACCAGAGTCACCATTCGTTGGATTCTTCCTGGGTGGCTGGGGCTCTGCCAAGTGCTTCCTATCCATTAGATGCTCCTTAAAGCACCTCTGTGAAAGCTGCCCCATCATTGCCCACATTTTACAGGTAAGGAAAGACTGGTTTAGAAGGTGGATGAACTCATGCAGGTCACCCGGCTGGGACTCCCTGACCTTTGGTCATAACCAACATAATACCTTGCCCCTTTTGAATGCCCTTTCAATGCGGGGGATGTGGGGGGAGGGCCTTAACACTGACCCAGTATTTATTAACTACCATACATGGTGCTTAGGGCTTTGTATACATTGTCTTATGTAACCCTGGGAAGATACCATCATCTCCATGTTCTAGATGAGAAAACTGAGACTTAGAGTGGTTTTAACCTGTTGGGGTCAATTATCAAGCACCAGAATCAGAATCTAGGTTCTCTTACAGAAAACATGCTTTCTCAGTAACTAAAACCAGGGTGTTGCCCTTGTCTTTCTCTCCTGTTTTCCCTTTTGGAATGGACCCCAGCATCTGCGAGCGGGTCACTCCCAGGCTCTCCCACGCGAACTCTGCTGTGGTGCTCTCTGCTGTGAAGGTGCTGATGAAGTTCATGGAGATGTTGTCCAAGGACCTGGACTACTATGGCACGCTGCTCAAGAAACTGGCCCCACCCCTGGTCACGCTGCTGTCGGCCGAGCCGGAGCTGCAGTATGTGGCCCTGCGCAACATCAACCTCATTGTGCAGAAAAGGTACCCGGACTGCCACATGCACGCACAGTGCCCCTGGTGTGGCGGGGAGGAGGGATGGCTCCTCCTGGGAGCAGGACACTAAAGGGAAAGTGACCTGTCGCTGTGTAGGGAGTCTCAGGAACTTAACCCAGAAGTCTTAACCACAGGCAGCTTTGTCCCCTTGGGGGACATTTGGAAATATCTGGAGACATTTTTGGTTGTCTGACTTTGGGGGTGCTATTGGCACCTCATGGGCAGAGGCCAAGGGTGCTGCCCAACGTCCTACAGCATGCAGGACAGCTTTCACCCCCAGGGACCATCCTGCCCAAACTGTCAGTAGTGCTGAGGGTGAGAAACCGTGGCTTAGCCTGCCGAGGTAGCAGATGAGGTCAAGAGCAGCGTGGTGCTGCTTAACTGCAAACAAGGGATGGCTCCACAGTCCACAGAACCTCCTGAAGCAGGGTGTAAGATTCTGTGTGTATATTTTTCCTCAGGACAGAGGCTATAGCATTAGTCAAATTCTCTGAGGTCAGAGGACTCCAGAGTGGTGAGATGCAGCAGACTTCTCATTGGCCTTGGGCCTGAGGAGGGGTATGCGAGAGTCAAATGCCCGTATCCGGCGGCGCCTGGGTAGATAAGTCAGTTAAGCGTCTGATGCTTGATCTCAGTTCAGGTCTTACTCTCAGGGTTGTGAGTTCAAGCCCCGCATTGGGCTCCACACTGGGCATAGACCCTACTTTAAAAAAATAAAAAATAAAAAGGAGGAAGCCCATTTCCACTGGCCCCATGGGAACAGCCACAGCTCTAAGCCACTGCTCCTAAGAGAAGGTGCCTGATACCCAAGATAGGTAGAGTTGAAAAACAGCAGTGTCAGTCTGAGGGGCCCAGGATAGGAGGGGTTCTCTGGAAGTCCAGCAAACAGTGGGGCTGGTCTCTGGAGTTTTCCTCCCAGCCTTTTGGTCAGATGGCTCACTCAGCAGCCAACTCCTCCTTGCTGGGTGCAAAGAACAGGGCCTCTTGTAGACATTCTTTTTTGGAAGACAGCACTTCTCCCTGTCCTTGTAGCATCATTCCAGCTCTTAGGGCACTCCTGGGGGCCCAGAAATTTCAGTGGAGTCCTAGCAGTTGTGAAGGTTTGGGAGGTAAATTTGGGAAAGCTTTTTGAGTGCCTAAGCAGAGCCACGAGACGAGGGATTCATTTCTAGTTGTGGGTGGGATTTAATAAGATGTAGTGACCTATAGATCCTGATCAGTGTGAAGGGCTCCCTGTGCTATATTTAACATGGCAAATCTCTTAAGAAGTTGACCGTGTTGCTCAGGCACCATCTGGCCCAGTCCCCACATAGTTGGGCAGCTTTTGCCAGGTCCTGATTGCAGAAACCATGTCTCCTCCGCCCCCGGCTTGGGACCTTGTCTCCCCGACCAGGCATAGCAAAGGCTCCTTGCTTTGCCGGGACCTCCCTGCAGTTTACACAGCAGCACTGAGTCCTACCTAAGTAGGATCTCTCCTTTTTCTCTGCTGTGTCTTCTCCCCTCCTCACCGCCTACCCTCATTCTTTTCCTTTCTTCAGTTCTAGAAAGGGCAGAGAAGTAGGAGTTGAGGGTGGTGACTCTCAATTCCATCCTTATTAGCACTAGATGTGTGACCTGGTGCAAGGCCCTCCACCTTCAGCTTTCCTCATCTAAGAAAATCGGTGGACGGTACCAGTCAAGGGAAGAGCAGCAACACTGGTGACAGTGCCACATAGCAGGTGCCTTCCCTGAGGCAGGCCTCGATCCTAATAGCTGCTTCCCATCTAACTTACAACAGCCCTGTGATGTAGACATCTGTTGGGATCCCTGGGATGACCCCCACGCTCAGAGATTCATTAGAAGGGCTCGTGGGAGTCAGCATATAGTTGTTTCACGGCTTAGATTTAGTATGGCTGTAGTAACACAGGTAGAGTCGAGGAATCCATGTACAGGCTTCCTTACGGACCGTCCTCCCATGAAGGGGGTCACATAGAGTGCAGTCATCCCCGAACAGCAAGGTGCAACAACATGTGTGTAATTTTTCTGTCTGGGGATGCCTATTGGAGACTCTCCGTACCCTGGGTTTTTACTGGGGACTGATCACATAGTCACCTTCCAGAATTTCAGACTCCTAGAAGGAAAGCAGATACTCAACATAGATCATACAAACAGTCTAGGCATAGTTAGCCACCTTTATCATTTAGGGAACAGTGAGAACACTCCCGAAAACAGAGTTCCCAGATGCCAGGCCTTTCTAAGACTGGAGACTGAGGCCTGCAGTGGTAACACTTCCTACGTGGTGTCATTCTAATTGCATGAGTGAGGAAGCAGAGGCCCAAGGTCACAAGCTGGGACTATGGAGGTCTGATTCTCATGCCCGTCGCCTGCTGCCTGCTCCCTCTCAAATAGGAGCACTGTCTTGCTCATATTCCCTCTTCCCATCCTGGGATCTGGTTGGACATACAATGGCAAGTCCGTGGACCCTCACAGAGGAACATGCAGCCATGGTAGTGATTGCCTTCACAGGTGTCAGGATCTACTTCGGACCCCAGAAATGCCCCAGTAATTTGGGGTTTTCTCACAGAGAAAGGGTTTTCTCACAGGGCTTATGCTTTGATTTTTGCTCTTTGGACAATCCTATCTTGCCACCAGGCCTGAGATCCTGAAGCACGAAATGAAGGTCTTCTTTGTGAAATACAATGACCCCATCTACGTGAAGCTGGAGAAGCTGGACATCATGATCCGTCTGGCCTCCCAGGCCAACATCGCCCAGGTCAGCAGAGGGCTGTAGCCAGGGCCATGAGCTTTGGTGTTGGGCAGCAACACCACCACCAAGCTGTGGTCTCTGAGCGGCCTGACAGTTCATCTCACAACGAGCACTTAGCACAGGGCTCTGTAAGCAAGCACTCAACAATTTTAACTGGTATTTTTATGATTAAAGCCTTTATTCTCCCAACTATTACTTATTATTCTATTATCCATCCACTGAAAAGTAGTAGTTAGGAGGCCGTGCTAGCTAGCACAGCCTAAACAGAGGATGTCCAGTCCTGTCAACTAGTTCTTCCCTGCTTTCCTCTTGGGGCATCTGATAGCTCTCTCCTTCCTTTGGCCCTTCTTCCTCGAGCTGGAGGCAGAATCCCACCTTTTAGGGGTCCGTGCGTATCCATTGAGCAGGCATGTTGGTTACCCTGGGAGATCCACTTCTCCCCAACCCCATCTTCTCTGTTTGGGCCACAGGTCCTGGCGGAGCTGAAAGAGTATGCAACAGAGGTGGATGTGGACTTCGTACGGAAGGCTGTGCGAGCCATTGGGCGCTGTGCCATCAAGGTGGAGGTGAGGCTCTGGGACTCTGTCCTCTGTAGGGGGAGAGGGAGGGAAAGGAAGCTGAAACCAGGAAACCAGTCTGATTCTAGCAGAATATGCCAGCTATTCCTGGTTCAGGAAGGCCTGAGTCACTGCTGGAGGCCCCAAGGCACCCATTTTGCAGATCTGATTGGGTTCCTTTTCTCTCTCTGATCACCTTTAGGCCTTCAAGTTGTTGCAGATGAAAAAACCCACCTGTAACCATGGGTTCTCTCACAGCCCTAGCTGCTGGTGGCCCTGGTAGACTTAGCTTTCACTTCATGGGGTTTTGGAGCAGGGTTCTCTGCCTGCTGAACATTTTAGCAGTAATCATGATTTAGCTGTCCATATGCCCTTTGCCCAAGCTCCCAAGGCTGTCCAGACCCCTGTGTCCTGGCATTTCATCCCTCCTATTCCTTACCTATGGTGACATTCCTTGACCATTGAGCTGACTTTAAGTTAGTCCATTGAGGACTGGGAGATCCTCGGACAGCTGGTCACCCCAGCCCAGCCCCTTGATGCATTTTCCCCTTATGATGGCATCCTGAGAATCTCTCCCACAAGGGCCTTAGTGCAGCATACTGGAATAAGGGGTGGGGAGTGGTGGTCCAAATAGAGACTTTCTGGTTTTGGTCATAGGAACCCATTTTGGGAAACTAGTAGAAGTGAGGTGTTGCTCGGCTGAAGCATAGTCACTGCCCTCAAGGCTTGGCCTGGAGGCACTTCAGATCCTCTCCCCACTCTCAGGAGCTCTACTGGCCTTCTTGGTCTAATTCTGTCTCTCTGCGTCTCTGCCATCTCCAGGCTGTCCTTTTGTACTCATTCTCTTGCTTGTTATCTGGGGAGAGTGTTCTCTTGTTTACCCTCTGTGGCAAGGAAGGGGGCAAGACATGACTGAGCCCTAGGCCAAAACATGGTCATCAGAAGTTCTCTTGGAAGTGGTTGCAAGGCCCTTGCCCACATTCCTCTTCCCACAGCAATCTGCAGAGCGCTGTGTGAGCACGCTGCTCGATCTCATCCAGACCAAGGTCAACTACGTGGTCCAGGAAGCCATTGTGGTCATCAAGGACATCTTCCGCAAGTACCCCAACAAGTATGTGCCCATCCCTCCCAGCGTGAGGGTGGTGTAGCTCTGCTGAACACAGGCATGTGGGGGGAGGAAAAGCAACAAGGAGCCTCTCCTTTTTCCTTATTTCTCTGCCACAAATGGCATTCTCAAAAGAAACCTATTGTTTTTTCTTACTTCTCTTGAGTCACCCCTCCTCCACTCCCCAAACTAAATAAGCACTAAAATGTAACAGATAAACTCAAATCCCATTACTCACCACTCTCTTAGGATCTTGTGGGGCAGCTTCCTGTCTCTCTCCGTGCCTGCTGGGCCTCTTCTGGGTTGCCTGGGCTCCTTTGCTGCTCACTTGCTGGCTGTGTGCTCGTCTCTTAGGTATGAGAGTGTCATCGCCACACTGTGTGAGAACCTGGACTCCCTGGATGAGCCTGAGGCCCGGGCTGCCATGATTTGGATTGTGGGCGAGTACGCCGAGCGAATTGACAACGCCGACGAGCTGCTGGAGAGCTTCCTGGAGGGCTTCCATGATGAGAGCACCCAGGTGAGCCACCAGGTGGGGCGACTTGGGCCAGGGTGTGGGTCGTGACTGGCAGCTTGGTACTGGTGCGGTCCATCCCACCCTGAAACCCTCCCCTCAGCCAGCAGGCCTCAGGCCCAGCCCTTCGTGATACAGCACTGACAGTGTAGACAGATAGTGGGGCTGACAGGGGTGGCCCCTTTTCCTCTCACCCTGCATTAGCTATGGGGTTTTCTGGGGACAGTCTGTGATGTTGGACACTCAAGGTAGGCAGAATTTCCAGCTTTCATTTCATATTTATCTTTGGATAAATATGAGTCAGACATTCAACCAACTGAGCTACCCAGGCATCCCGCTTCTTGAACTGTGGGGCACGTGGCTGGCTCTGTCGGTACAGCATGTGACTTTGGATCTCGAGGCTGTGAGTTTGAGCCCATCGTTAAGTGTAAGACATTCAATTAGTTCAAAATTGAAAAAATACGAACAAGTATATGGTGAAACGTCTCCTTCCTACCAGTCTCCTGGTGGCCCAGTTCCACTCACAAAGATTATCAGTGTCATTTATTGGTTTCTTGGGGATACTTCCAGGGACAGTCTAAGAATACACACCCCCTACGTGCAACACGTATATAGTTGGTTCTCGTTATTTGTAATAATTATTTTCTATGAAGTCACTGCAAACGCTGAATTAGTGAGTATTAGACCATTGTTCCTACAAGCCTCTGATCACAACATTTTTGTTAATCAATACATTATCTTGTTTTTTGTGTGTTTCTTATTTAATACATATTATTGATTCATTCACATTGAACTCATGGCCACCAGCGCTACAACTCACGCCTACACAAAGCTTCTCTAACACACTATTTTCTTCATAAGGCCCATCACCTCCTCACGCTAGTGTTCGCTAGCCAGCACTTCAACCTGACCCTTGGGGCGGGGCTGTCATTAACAGTGAATCATCAACAAAAAGCAGAACGTGAAAGATGTGGCAGGTTAATAGATTGTGAAGAGGACACTTGTTTATGGTATGAGGGCAGAAGCAACAAGGCAGAGCGTCACCTCCTTTGACCTCCGCTGGGAATATGTACCTCAGGCAGCTTGAACTTTTCACTCTTCTGCACTTTGTTGTGAAAGATCACGAAAGCTCCCCAAACATTGATTTTGGGGTTACAAGTACGTTTTAGGAACTAGGTAAATTCCAAATACAGGCTCTGCGGATAATGAGGGTCCACCGTGTATATGTCGCCTCTCATTCATTCATTCATTCATTCATTCATTTATTTATAAGTGGTCTCCACGGGTGGCATGGAACCCATTGCGGGGTTTGAACTCGTGACCCTGAAATTGAGACCTGAGCTGAATTCAAGAGTCAGACATTCAACCAACTGAGCTACCCAGGCATCCCGCTTCTTGAACTGTGGGGCACGTGGCTGGCTCTGTCGGTACAGCATGTGACTTTGGATCTCAAGGCTGTGAGTTTGAGTGTAGAGATTACTTAAAAATAAACACTACTGGTAGCACACTGTATACATTCAAATTGTACAGCACTGTGCCTTTTTCCCTTAAGAAGGTATCTAAAGGCGCTGTTGTTACTAACTGATGGGACTCTTCACGGCTGCATAGTGCCATGTTTATTTAACCAGCCTCCCCTGATGGTTATGTAGGTGTTAGTCTTCTGCTCTTTTAATCAATACTGCTATGAATAATCAATGTATGTAGGTCGCATATGTGAGTAGCTGGGGGACCAACTGTGAGATAAATTCTTTCTGTTGAAGGGGACTATGCACTGGAGATGTGGGAAGCTGTTCCCCATTTCCTTTGGTATAGGAACTTTTGTGGTTTACAGTCCAATCTCAGTCCAATCAGCATAGCCCTCCCCTTACCTCCTTGTCAACCTAATATGTTCACAGACTGTTTTTGCCAATCTGATGAACAACAGGGTGTACCTTGGTTGGTTCTGTTTGCATTTTTGTTGAGTGGGGTTGAGCATCTTTTCATGTGTATTCCCTTTTTTGTGAACCAGGCACTGTCTGCTCATAAAAGAGAGCTTTTAAATGTGTTTGTAAGCACAGAAATCTTTGCTGCCCAACGGGGGAGTATGTTCTGTTGGGTCAGAGCATGAGCCTTGGAATAGGAGACCACAGTCTCCAAACCCTTCTTTTGTCCCTTCTTGGCTCTGTGGTTGTACACTAATTCTCTGCCTCTCTGAGCCTCAGTTTCCTCATTTATAAAATGAGGTTCTTAAGACTGTGCCTGATCCTCTTGCTCTGAAAGTCATATAGAATGCTTTGTGCAATGTCCTTATTGGGCACCCAGGCCGTAATAAGCACTCGTGAGTGGTAGTATTGGTGTTGATCAAAATTGGTTTAAAAGTAAACTGGTCCATGGGGCGCCTGGGTGGCTCAGTCATTAAGGTCTGCCTTCAGCTCAGGTCACGATCCCTGGGTCCTGGGATTGAGCCCTGCATTGAGCTCCTTGCTTAATGGGGAGCCTGCTTCTTCCTCTCCCTCTGTAGTTCCCCCTATTTATTCTGTCTGTCAAACAAATATGTTTTTAAAAAATTAAAAAAAAAAAAAAGTAAACTGGTCCAGGCAACAAACCCCTGAGGACCTACTGCTTTCCTGTAGCTGGTAAGTTCCAGGAGTGTGTTCTCTTCCGGCATTCTTGGATGAGGATGCCCAGACGGCGGCAGCAGGGCTTTGTGTGTCTCCCCGGGGTGGTTTCTCCTTTGGGAAGACTCCCAGAATTAGGGCCTATTTGGGGTCAGTGGTTCCAGGCTATGACCTGTAACAGCATGGTGCCTTCCTTAACTCCCTTCCCCCTGGTAGTTCCAGCAGCGGTCTAGGCCTGTTTGCATCAGCCTGAGCCAGTCGTCATGATTCCGATTGGCCAGGTTTATCAGACTCCTCTCCCAGTCTCCATCAGGCAGAGAGGAGGATGATTCTCTGAAGGGAAGCCAGTATTTCTCTTAACCAGAAGACAGACTAGACGCTAGATGGGCAAAAACAACAGATGTTCATCACAGAATAATGGTCTTAACTCCTACCATCACCCACTCCCACTGCCACCTGCCAGGTCTGCTATTAGCCTGCCCTGGGCTGCTTTTACTTTCACCATACTAGCCTCCTCACTTGCTAGTCTCTGAGAGAAGCAGAGCCTGACTTGGGATCCCTTCTGCCCCCCACCATCAAGTCCTACCTGGGATTAGTGCAGAGAATGTCCTCTGGGGGGTGTTTCTGCAAAACTAAAGTAAATCTTTTGTAGCCCCTTCCCCGTTGGGCAAAGTCTGCTGGAGAGCCCAGGCTTAGAGAAGTCAGCAAGGGAAGCTAGAGCAGGAGCCTGGGTTGGGGAAAGGAATCTAATCTATGCTCCTCCCCTACCCCCACTTTGGGTGGCCTGGAGCAAGTTAAACTTGCCAAACCAGTTTCTTCTTCTCCAGTGCAGGGTTGCTGCAAAACTGATTGGATGATGTGTGTAGACTGGGCACTCCGGCGTGGCTGGGTGGTGGTGATGGCGCTTTTAATTAAGTGGCCAGTTGCCTTCGCTTCCTGGGTTCACAACACCATTCGGAGTTTTTATAAGCATACTTGTTTAGTGCTTTGCAGTTTGGGAACTTATTTAATTTATTATATTTATTTATATTTTAGTTAAATTTTTAAAAATATTTTATTGATTTGACAGACAGAGATCACACATAGGCAGAGAGGTAGGCAGAGAGTGGTGGGGGAAAGCAGGCTCCCTGCTGAGAAGAAAGCCCAATGCGGGGCTCGATCCCAGGACTCTGGGATCCTGACCTGAGCTGAGGGCAGAGGCTTTAACCCACTGAGCCACCCAGGTGCCCCATTTCAGTTAATTTTTTGTATATGCTTATTATTACATTTATTGGGCGTGGAGCCAAACACGGGGCTTGAATTTACAACCTGGAGATCAAGACCTGAGCCAAGATCAAGAGTTGTACGCTCAACCAACAGAGCCAAGATCAAGAGTTGTACACTCAACCAACTGAGCCCCACAGGCACCCCAGGGAGCTTATTTTAGATTATCTCTTTGAGCCCCCTTATCCTGGGCTCCTAGGCCTCTCCAGTCATGGACAGGGAGCTCAGAAAGTCTTACCTGGGGTGGTATGTCAGTCTAGCCTGCGTCTTGCCCCTGTCTGGATGGCAGGATGGTTGCCCTGAACATGCAGGCTGACATGTGGGGTGTCAGCGTGTTAGTGAGGCTGGGAGGCCTCAGTCTAATGGTCCAAGTTCCTAGGCAGTGTAGCAGACCTGACAGTGACGAATGATGCCAGGCAGCCAGCTGACCTGGGCTGAGGAGAACTCGGTAAAAATCCCTGCGTGCTGGCTGCAATGATGTTGATGACCACGGTGACAGGCGTTGTGTATTGAGCAAAGTATACGATAGGTTGTTTACATTCCTTATCTCATGGGCTCTTCCATCAATACTGTCAGGAGTTTACACTAACACTATAGGTGAGGAAGCAGACTCAGAGAAGTTGTAGGACTTATCCAGAGTCACATTCAAATGAGGTGTGATATAACTCTAGCTTCAAAGCGGTCATAAATTGTAGTTTTGTGAGCTCACAAGAACCCCCTGAAGCAGGCCACCCTTCTCCCCACCAAATGAAGATAAATGGCTTCTCCTGGACTACCTGGCCAGGGGCTGTAGCCAGGTTCTAGAAGCCAATCTCTGGGCTGCCTCCTGCTCTAACAACTGCCAGCCCCACCGCTCCTCTTCTGTTGGCCCATGTGTAACCAAATGACAAGGACTCTGGATTGCTTAATTCCAGAAATGGATCACGTCTCCTCCGTCCTGCCACCTGCTATTAGCCCAACCTGCTATTAGCCCAACCTGCTATTGCCAACCGCAACCGGAAGGTGCTGTCAGCCCTGTTCCCTCCCTCCTGCCACAGGCCTGTCCCTGGCACAGCCCTGGCTCAGGAGTCTCAGGTTGCCCTCTTATCTTGGGACTGACAGAAATGAGATGTGGCTAAGGAAGGACTATGTGCAGAGAATTGTTCTTTCAAGAGATGTTTTTTGAGTTAGCAAGTTTTTCTTAAGTGCCTGCTGTGCGCGAGACACTGATAGAGCAATAACCAGGGATACAACTGTGATAGGCATGATCTCTGTCCATAGGACAGGCTGGTGGCTGGAAAGCATTCTGATAGTGGGGGGGGGGTGTAGTGCTGATGAGGGAGGGCTGCAGAAGCATGGGGGTGCTGGGGCAGCATGAGCTCCAAAGGGTGAGAAGAGGTTGGCCAGGCTGAGGGCATGATCAGGTGAAGGCAGCAGCAGCAGGGTGAGAGCTGAGAGAGGGCTGGGCCGGGTTGGTTCTCACCTTCTGGTAGACGCCCTGCTCCTTAATGACAGGCTGACTCTGTAGGCCCTCCTGGCCCAGTCCGTCAGTGGTACCATCTCTGCTTGTTGACAGATGGTCCTTCTAAGAAGCACACCAGCTACACATGTTGCCTTTTTAAGCTGCGAACTCCTTAAGGCACTGTGAGTCTGGGAGCTCTGACAGGTTCCTGGGACCCTAAGGTAGGGTTGCCAGATAGCAGTGGCCATCTCCTTCCTGAATGGTAATGCCAAGGTCCAGGCTATTCAGCACTACTGTGACAACCCCCTGGCCTTAGTCTGTGCTCTGTGGCCAACTCCAAACCTGGGAAAGCTGCTCTCAGTTTCCAGGGCCTTTGAAAAATACCCTTCTCTGTCTTTGAGGCCCTCATTTGGTTTCCTTCCATCCCCACATGAAGCCCTCGCTACTTGTTCCTTGTCACCTTTCTGTCTTCCCGCAGGTCCAGCTACAGCTGCTAACAGCCATCGTGAAACTCTTTCTGAAGAAGCCGACAGAGACCCAGGAGCTGGTGCAGCAGGTCCTCAGCTTGGCCACTCAGGTCAGTGCCCCAGCCTCTCTGCTGCGCCCAGTGCAGGTCTCACTCTACAGGGGGCGCTGTGGTCTAAGGAGCCAGCAGGACCTTCATGCCAAGGTTCTTCCCCTGAGGCTGGCATCACTAGAGGGCTTGGCCCTAGAGTAATCCAGGACCCCTGCTCAGGGAGCTCAGTCACAGATAAATCAAGATGGGGTGGGTCAGGTGAGGAAGTCAAGACAGACTGCAAACAAAAGAGGGGAGGGAGGTCCAGGAGAACCAGAGGGTTTGTAGGACAGGGAAGACAGATTTTGGAGTGGAGCGAGGATTGGGGACAGAAGTGGGAATCCCCTGTTTAACACTGAGGTAGGGGAGGAAATCAAGGGGCCAGGCCATGTTTAGGGACAGGTTAATGGGACTGCTCAGGATCAGTGTTCAGTGCTGTGACCATGCCCAGGTCATGGGATTTGGGGAGGAGCTCCTTCCTTCCCAGCTGGTTGCTCTGCTATGAATTTAATATGCTTCTTGTCACCTCCCCACTGCTTAAGGACTCTGATAACCCAGACCTGCGGGACCGTGGCTACATCTATTGGCGTCTGCTCTCCACGGACCCAGTGGCTGCCAAGGAGGTGGTGTTGGCTGAGAAGCCACTCATCTCTGAAGAGACAGACCTCATTGAGCCCACACTGCTGGACGAGCTCATCTGCTACATTGGCACCCTGGCCTCCGTCTACCATAAGCCTCCCAGCGCCTTTGTGGAGGGGGGCCGGGGCGTTGTGCACAAGAGCCTGCCACCACGCACTGCCTCGTGAGTGAAGTTGACCAGTCTCCAGGCTGAGCCTCCCTACCTGGTTTTCCAGTTCATTAGTCTAGGCATTCAGGCCTATTGTGGTAACCCTGGCCAGGCTTGAGTCGGAGGGAAATTACCATTCTAGTGACATTTTTATTTTTTAAAGATTTTATTTATTTATTTGACAGAGATCACAAGTAGGCAGAGAGGCAGATGGGGGAGTAGGGGAGAAACAGGCTCCCTGCTGAGCAGAGAACCTGATGCGGGCCTCGATGCCAGGACCCTGAGATCATGACCTAAGCTGAAGGCAGAGGCTTAACACACTGAGCCACATAGGCAACCCAAGTGACTTATTTTAGAGATAAAGTGTGGGAGCTGGGGGAGGGGCAGAGGGAGAGAGAATCTCAAGCCGACTTCACACTGAGCGTGGAGCTTGATCCCATGACCTGAGATCATGATCTGAGCTAAAAACAAGAGTCAGACACTTAACCTACTGAGCCACCAAGACGCCCCCATCCTAATGACTTTTTAATGGATGTTTACCACAGAAGCGCCTGGGTGACTCAGTCATTAAGTGTCTGCCTTCAGCTCAGTCATGATCCCAGGGTTCTGGGATCCAGCCCCTCATTGGGCTGTCTACTTGGCAGGAAGCCTGCTTCTCCCTCTTCCACCACCCCCTGCTTGTGTTCCCTCTTTCTCGCTATCTCTCTCTTTGTCAAATAAAGAAAGAAAATCTAAAAAAAAAAAAAAAAAAAAAAAAGGAAAGAGGGCGCCTGGGTGGCTCAGTGGGTTAAGCCGCTGCCTTCGGCTCAGGTCATGATCTCAGGGTCCTGGGATCGAGTCCCGCATCCGGCTCTCTGCTCAGCAGGGAGCCTGCTTCCTCCTCTCTCTGCCTGCCTCTCTGCCTACTTGTGATCTCTCTCTGTCAAATAAATAAATAATCTTTTAAAAAAAAAAAAAAAGAAAGAAAGAAAAAATGTTTACTACATACAGGGTGACCTCATTTGATCTTTACAACATCTCAAAGAGTATTCCCCCATTTAACGGATGAGGACAATAGGACAGAGAGCTTGAGGGCCTGGTGTGGCGTCCCACAGCCAGCACAGCTAGTCTCAGACTTGATTCTAATTCCAGAGCCCTGTTCTTCTCACCCTCCTCTGCCACCCCCTGGTGGTTGGTTTGGCCTGCATACCCAGTCCTCCAGGGCGGGCATCCAGTCTTTAGAGTGCGCTGAGTGGTGGAAATAGACCGCCCCTCTCTTCACTCACCCCCATGATGCTGGATCTCTTGGGGAGCCAAAAAGATGGATCAGGCTTGGGAAGGGGGAAGAGGAAGGGCCATGTAGACAGCCCTTCTGGAACAGTGTGGAGATCCAGGTGCCTGTGCTGGGGGAGGACCCTGGAGACTGAGGACTCTGACCTCCCTGAAACAGCCCAGCGCCCACCCTACTGACCCTCTCCCTCCTATGTCATCACAGGAGTGAGAGCACCGAGAGCCCTGAGACGGCCCCTGCTGGAGCACCCTCTGGTGAGCAGCCGGATGTCATCCCTACCCAGGGCGACCTGCTGGGTGACCTCCTCAACTTGGACCTCGGCCCCCCAGTGGGTGGCCCACCCCTGACCACCTCCTCAGTGCAGATGGGAGCCGTAGACCTTCTTGGTGGAGGCCTCGACAGCCTGGTATGTCCTGGGGCCCTCTGTGGATAACATTAATAATTACCTTTAGAGGAGTAGTCAGTGAGCACCCGGTCTGTGCCATTCACCAACCGAGGGCCTCAGGGTACACCTGTCTGTGAAGGTGACTACGTCACTCCCTACTTAGAGGGGAGAAAACTGAGGTTCAAGAGTTCAGGTGACCTTCCCTCTAGGAGTGCACAATATGTTGCAGACACGGGACTTAGTCCCTTGCCGGACCACTAGATCTGGAGCCTGTAGGGCTAGAGCAGTGTCCACATACTCCCACACCCTCCACCAGCTTGGTGCAACAGCCCAGGAGGCCTGAGAGGCCCATGAGGGGTCAGGGTCAGTCCCTCCTCCCCTGTAGAAAGGGGGTGGTAAGACTGGACTGGTTATCTCCCCAAGACTTGTACAGGCAGCAGGTAGAACCAGGAGGAGAGGTAGCAGAGCCCCTGTCACTTGGCCATGTCTGGCTCAGGTCCCAGAGGCATGACACAGGAAAAGGTAGGAAGGGCCATGGCACAAGATGTGGGTGGTGGAGTGAAGCCCTGAAAGTAGTGCCTTTCATAAAGATAGTCTGGGCCCCCCTTAAGCCTGGCACAGTCTCGCCCCACACGCCTCTCGGGAACAGCAGTGACTAATCTATTCACTCTTTCCTCTCTCTCTTGTCTCTGTCTTCTTTTCTGGCTTTTCTCTCTGCATGTGGCTGCCTGTTCTCTTCACCCTGCCTGCTTCTGCTTGGAGATGGGGGATGAGCCTGAAGGGGTATGGTTCAACCCTTGCGCCACCAAGCCTTTGTATCTGCTCTTCCTGAGTGCTGGCCCAGCATCCCAAAGGGTGGATGATGTCAAAGCAGTCCTCCCTGCTGAGCTGTGGGCTTTTATCGAATGCCCCGTCTCAGTACCCTGAGACAAAGTTTCCTTGTCATCCCGAGGATCACCTGCTCTCTCAGTTTCCACAGGCCCTCTGTGACAGCCTAAAGGGTGTGGTCCTGTCAGCTTAGCACAGCCTCACCACAGAGTACTCCTTTTATCGGTGGGTTGCGGGTTGGTTTACACATGTCCCAGCCCTTTCCCAAGGTCACTCACCCGTAAGGCTGGAGGCTTGCAGGTCATGGAGGGCACAGTGTTTGTTTCTTCTCCACCCCCTTACCCTGTCTTGTCTCTGCAACTTAGAGCTGGTGTGACAATAGCCCTGCAGCCCCCCTCCTGCCCCATCCTATTTTCTAAAGTGCCAGGTTATTCTACTCATTCTGGGCCCTTGAGGTCCCCGCTTCTAATGCCTGCCTCTGACCTCTTTCCCTTCCCTTCCAGATTGGGGGTCCCAATTTTGTGGCACCCCCAGCAGCAACAGTCCCACCGAACCTAGGAACATCCATGGGCAGTGGCCTGAGTGACCTCTTCGACCTGACCAGTGGCGTGGGCACGCTGTCGGGATCGTATGTGGCCCCCAAAGCAGTAAGTACCACACCTCCTTCCATGGCAGGAGCAGAGGGAAGTTAGATACTGACTGCTGTTCCTTAAATGGTCTGTTCTGTGGAATCAGCTCAGGCCAACAGGGATGGGTGCCAGGGTCTGTGGGAGCACAGGGAAGAGATGCTAGGATGGCCCTGGGGGCCTGGGAAGACCTCCCAGGGCAGGGCTACTGGAGCTCAGGCCTGTAAATCAAGTCAGAATTAGGTGAAAGTGGAGAGAAGGCTCAGGTGGCTGTCACAGCTGTGGTCAGGCCTGCACCTCCCAGACAACTGGCAAAGGTCCCATCTAGTTAGAGCAGCAGTTCTCAGGGCTATCTCCCAACCGGGGCCCCCTTCTGATGACAGATGTTGTCTAAGGCGCCCTTTATTTCCTGTGCTCAAAGGTGTCTGGACTATAGCCTACCTATACATGTCACTTCAAAATTAGTAAGACGCGGGATGCCTGGATGGCTCAATTGGTTAAGTGGCTGCCTTCAGCTCAGGTCGTGATCCCAGCGTCCTGGGATCGAGTCCCACATCAGGCTCCCTGCTTCTCCCTCTGCCTCTGCCTGCCACTCTGTCTGCCTATGCTCACTCTCTCTGACAAATAAATAAATAAAATCTTTTAAAAAAAAAAAATTAGTAAGACGCTAGCACTTCTTCTTCTTCTTTTTTTTTTTTTAAAGGTCTTTTTTATTTGACAGAGAGATCACAAGTAGGCTGAGGCAGGCAGAGAGAAAGGAAGGGAAGCAGCCTCCCCGCTGAGCAGAGAGCCCAACGCAGGACTTGATCCTGGGACCCCAAGATCATGATCTGAGCCAAAGGCAGAGGCTCAACCCACTGAGCCACCTAGACGCCCCAAGATGCTAGGACCTCTTAAAGGAGACAGAAAGGGAAGAGAATAAAATGATATATTTCCATGTCGTAAAGGCTTGGATACTCCCACTCCAGAAGATCTGATGAAGCCGTCAGGTGTTGGTGGCTGTGTAGAGTCACCACGACGGCCACAGGTAGTGTTTGTAGCTTAGGTGCTGAAAACCATGTGGTTACTGGTATCCTTAGTTCCTGAAATGGTGACTGACTCCCAGTAAAGTCCCCGTAGAACAAAGAACAGGCTTTCTTTGATTTTCACTGTAATTGGGTTCCCAGCAATTTCAGGATATGTTGAAACCATGCAAAACATACTGCAGGGATACAGGACAGTTGCTCTTTGAGGGGACAGTTGTCCTCCCAACAGTATGTCCAGCATCCCTGACCGGCCTTTGTGCCACCTGCAGATGCCCCATAGGTGCCCACAATGCTACCATGCTACCAAGGCCTGGTACTCCCCAGGACTCCCGCCTAGACTGGCGATTAGGGAGGGAAGAAGCTGGCAAGGTCCACATTGCCGGGCCATGAGGGTTTCTCTCAGTCCTGGTGCAGTAGAGCCGTTAGAAGGTTTTAAGCAGAGATGAAATGTATTTACACTGGAGGGAGATTGCTTTGGCTACACTGTGGCAGGCAGGTTGGCAGGGCTAGGACAGAAGGTGCCCAGTGAGGAGACTGTCAGGAACTGCTGTGTGCTCATGGTGCCTAGACAAGGGCAGCTTTGAAGGCAGAGGCAAAAGAGAGCTCCTCAGGAGGTGGGACTGGCAGGATATGGGGGCTGGCGGGGAGGGAAGGATGCTGGCTAGAGCAGTGGGATGAGGGAGGTGCTGTTTGCAGAGCCGGGGGTGAGGGAGAGGAAGGAGTGCTGGGTTTTCGAGGCAGGAATATGTGAGCCTGGCTCTGAGGACAGCGAGGTGTGGGCCACACCCTCAGCATCAAGGAATCTGCCAGGGGGTTCAGACCTGACCTGACCCCCTCACAACGCTCAGGGCAGGCCCTGTGTTTGCCACTTTGTTCCAGCCAGAGCCCCTTTCTCTCTTCCAAGGTCCCCTCCCGAAACCAGGACCTAGCTGGGCTTTAGGGGTGAGGTGAGCTCTCGGTTGTGCCTGGGGAGCTGTGAGCCAGTGCCTGCTTTGACCTTACCAGGAGTGGCAGCCGTGCCTGCAGCAGTGGTGGCCAGAGCCCCCAGTAGAGAGCAGGTTTAGTGCAGGCCCGTGACACAGCCCCTGCCCTGCCGAATCCCACCAGAGGCCTTATGGCACTGTCCTTCCTGTTTCACAGTCGACAAATCTCAGTGCTTTTGCCTAAGGTCACATAGCAGCTAATCCACAGTCTGAAACTAAATGCACGGTGCTTGCACCAAAGTCCCCGTTCCTGATCCTGATATGATCATGCCCCACAGTGTTTGAGAACGTCCTATGTGCCTTAGTGTCCTAGGCTGTCAGAATAACTAATTACTGTCCAGAGTAGCTACCTCAGTGCGTGAGGCCAGCACATACGTGTTAAAAGCCCAGTGTAGGGGCACCTGAGTGGCTCAGTCGTTGAGCTTCTGTCTTTGGCTCAGGTCATGATCTTAGTGTCCTGGGATAGAGCTCTACGTCGGGCTTCCTGCTCAGCAAGAAGCCTCTTCAGCTCCCCTGGCTTGTGTTCCCTCTCTAGTTGTCTCTCTTTGTCAAATAAATAAATAAAATCTTAAAAAAAAAAAAATGCCTAATGTAACAGGCATAAGGCAGGATCAAATGACAGAAGAGCAGCAAAGAATTCTGCAATCCTGTGGGTGCCAGGCCTTGCCAGGACTGCCGAGCTGCCAGAAATGTAAAGTCCGGAGCTGGCTCTCTGTGTGTGTGTTCATTTTAATGGATGGTATCACTGCTTTTTCTTTCTTTTTTTTTTTTTTTAAAAGATTTTATTTATTTATTTGTAAGAGAGAGAGAGTGAGAGCGAGCACAGGCAGACAGAGTGGAAGGCAGAGTCAGAGGGAGAAGCAGGCTCCCTGCGGAGCAAGGAGCCAGATGCGGGACTCGATCCCAGGACGCTGGGATCATGACCTGAGCCGAAGGCAGCTGCTTAACCAACTGAGCCACCCAGGCGTCCCAATCACTGCTTTTTCTTAGTGGAGGCCCAGATGTGTGGACCAACAGTGAGTGCTGGAAAGGAGATGTTAGGGCATCACTCTGTCAGAGGAATTTAGGGCAAGCTGCCTGGAAGAGGAGTCCTTGCAACACAGGACTTTTCCCATTATCTTAGACACAGGAGTCTCTGGGGTCTGGATGTATTCTTTCTTCAGAAGCAGTAGGTGTGTCATCTGTGTTTTCCTAACAGCCATGTGACTGCCTAGAATGGTTTGTCCTATGGGCATTCTCCCTGCCACACCTGTGGTGGCAAATATGTTCTACCTTACCAGTCAAGGGAATGAGGCTTTCTCTGCACAAGAACTTGGGAGTTCCTGAAGCATTTGAACGAGTGGATGGTGACGTTTCCTTGGGTCCTTCAGCAAATATTGAGAATAAATTAAACTAAGTCTAAACTAATTAGTCTAAACTAATTTAGACTAATTTAGATTAGTTCTGTTGTAGCACCTGTGCTAGCTTCCGTGAAGCCACAGTGACCAAGAGAAATGCGGTCCCCACAGGCAGCAGCTGGTCCCAGGTGACAGAGGCAGTTCTGGAAGAGCTGTGAAAGGTGGCCTGCTAGAGGTTGGGGCCCCCCGGGAAGCTGCTCTGGGGGCCTGGGCGGGGCTCAGAGCTCTCTGCTTGCCTGTCTCAGCTAAGGCTGAAGCCCTGTGATTCTGCCCTCACACCTTTGTCCTGGGGAAACAAAGGATGATTATGTTAGCGATTGTGGTAGGGATGGGCCTGCCAAAGCACTTTCCAGACTGGAGGGTGGGGGGGGGGCAGAGGCAGAGGAGCAAGTTCAGTGGAAGCCTGGCATAGGGGTCCCTGGGACATGGAAGCCGTGGGCAGTGGAAGTGCCGCAGCATTGGAGGGGTTTTTGGCATGATCAGATTTGCATCTTTTTAAAGTTCTATTTATTTAAGTAATCTCTCTGCCTCCGTGTGGGGCTCAAACTTATGACCCCAAGCTCAAGAGTCAGTCAGGTGCCTCCACATTCACACTTTAGAAGATGATTCAGGTGCTACAGAGAGGGGGGAGGGATTGAGGCACTGCAAGGGCTGCTGTCTTACCTGGTGGACTCTGACTGTGGTTCAGATGTACATGCTGCCCGCTGAGGGAAGCAGAGGCCCTGGCTGCAGATGGAGGAGGTAGTGGTGACAGCGTCCGGGCTGCAGGGACCATGGTGTGGGGCTTGGGGTCGGCTGAGGGTGGGGACCCAGATGGCATTGAGGTTGGTGGTGGCACCTTGAGAGACAGTGAGATGTTCACACAGCACACCTTGGGGCAGCTCTTGAGGAGGCCTGGGTCTTTTTTGACCTCGGGGCTGGGCAGGGGGTGGGGGGACGCTGAGAATAGGGCCCTCAAAGGCATTTGTACCACCCTGGATGACGCCTGTGGATGTCCTTCCTGGTTGGGGCTTTAATTCAAGCTGTTTCGCCCTGCAAATGCTTCCTGAATGCCAATGGTCCAGCAGGCTCTAAGCCAAGGACGTAGAAAAGAAAAGCAGAGCCCTTTCCTCAAAGAGCTGACTGGGTCCAGGTGAGACAGACACACAGGGTCACATTCATCTGCTAACATGTCATGGTAGCATGGATGTAGGGAAGGAACCTAGGTGTGGGCTTCCCAAAGGAGGCAGTTCTTGAGCTGACACTCCTATGACAGCCAAGCAGCAGAGGGCCTGCCAGGAGAGAGGTCCTCTTAGGTACTGTCCTTGGTCAGCCCAGTTTCTACAATTAAAAGGCCAGCCTTGCCTCCTGTGAGGAAGGACAGCCTGTGACAGCCAGGGAGGCCTCGAACTCTGGCTGAGGCCCTGGATGCCCTTGGGCTCTTCTTGACTCTGCTCGGCTCTTCAGGAGGCTGGCAAGGCCCATTTTCCTCTTCACCTCTCTCAGCCTCCTTACTGAGTGTTCCTTCTTGGACCTCTGAAGACTCAGGTCAGCCCTTGGGCACACCAAGCACCAGTCTACCCCACGCTGCTCTGATACACAGCCACGCTGTCGTGGTGGCCCTGGGATCCCTGCGGGATTGTTCCTCTCATTCCAGGATCCCCACCGCCATTGCCTGGTGGTAAAGGCAGGTGTGGTCAATCTGCAAGGCCCCTAAGGGAGAGGGAGAGACCGTAAGTAGAAGAGTCAGATGGAGGGTGGGTAGCCTCAGGTGGGCTGTTAACTTTTAGGGAAGTGGTAAACATGAGCCTCCTGTCTACTCCCTTGCCTGTAGGTGTGGCTTCCAGCCATGAAAGCCAAGGGGTTGGAGATTTCAGGTACTTTCACCCGCCAGGTGGGTTCCATCTCCATGGACCTGCAGCTGACCAACAAGGCCTTGCAGGTCATGACTGACTTTGCCATCCAGTTCAACCGCAACAGGTACGTTCCCAAGGCCAGTGTGATGAGAGCCCTTGCTGGTGATTGCAGGCAGGGGTCGAGAGCTCTGAGGGATCTGGTGCCTCATGGGTGCATCTCAGGCCAAAACTCTGTACAGCAATGACGTTCTTGCCTTCTCCACAACCTCTGTATGTGGACTCCAAAGTACCAGGCAAAGGGGTAGGTCGTTTCCCCTTATTTTTGCCTTCCACTGCTCAAAGAGTGTTTGCTGACGAAAACCCCCGGCTCCAGACCAAGAGCCCGCCTTCAACAAACACTCCACATGACAGAATGGAGCCTCCTCTCCAGGCCTAAGTCGCTGCCACCGCAGGGCCCAGCTGTAAGAAGGCTGACGGGGAGCAGACCTGCCTCCCAGCCAGCACCTTGTGGCAGAGGTTTAAACCATCAGAAGGGGCCTCTGGGAATGGTGGCTGCGCTGGGCCCCTCACCCAACTAGGTCCCCTGTACTGGAGCTTCTGGGGAAGGTTTCCTCTCTGGCACCATTGAGGTCTCATGGACCAGGCCAGCTAGGCCAGGGCTCTCCTGGAGACCCAAGCAGCCTCTCCTGATGATTCTTCTTCCTGAGCGGCTCTAGTGATGAGCAAACTGAGCCTCTAAGAAGTTGACTGAAGGGGCTGCTTCCTCAGGGAGAGCCCGTAAGCCAGTGGGTCCTGACCCTCTCTCAGCTCAGATGGCCCTAGAGTTCAGAGAATCACTCCACATTCCAAGGGAAAGTCTCAATGATTGCTTACAACGGACTTACAGCGTGCTGACAATGCCCTGGGTGGCAGACCCTGTTGTGAGGATTTTAGAGATATTATCTTACTTTGAGCTACTTGGCAACCCAGTGAGGTCAATGCCATTGTCACCTTTTCAGTAAATAATGACACTTGGGCTTAGAAAGGACCAGTGCCTTGCCCAGGATGACACAGCAGGCTGTGGGGGATCTTCCAGGAAAGCCTGAAGAGTGGGCCACCACAGAGGCCTGGGGTTCCCCACATCGTCTCCCAATGTATCCCAGGCAGGTCTGATTGCTGACGTGGGTAGAGTGCAGGTGAGGTCAGGCAGGTTAAGCTCTGGATCTCAGCAGTGCTACTTAGCCCATAGTGTCTGAGCACAGGCCTGCCCCTCCCTGAGTTTCCATGTCTTGGAAGATGAGAGAATGTATATCTCTCGCTGTTTTTATGAGAGTAGGAGTTGGTATAATATCAAATGCCCAGCCTGGGCACAGTGAGCTGTCACTGCATGGTCCCATGTCTCACACTCCTGGGCATCCTCCCCGCCTCATTTACCTATGTGTTGCTTTGCTGAGAAGTAGAGCTTTCCTGAATCTCTCTCTGGCTAGTTCTCGCCCTGACAGTAAAACCTGGTGTCTTGCTTGGGATGGTCACATCCTTCTTGGAAGGTGGGGATCAGTAGCAGAAACTTGGGCAGTCAGAGTCCAGTTAGAAGCAGCTTATAGTTCAGGCCTCTGGTGTTAGGTGGAACTCCTCAGGTGCAGGACAGAGCAAGGCCACGTTCACCTGGGCCTGCTCCACACGTAGCCCAGAAAAGAAAGTGCAGCCCAGATGGGAGTTAAGCCTGCAGCTGGCCTGGGGCTCATTCCTCCTGTCCACACAGCCATTGAGAGTGGGGGTCATGAACATGAACTCTCCTGGGCCCAGAGCTGAGGTGAAACCAGCTTACTGGACAGGCTTCTTGCCACCCACTGCTCTAGCTCTGGAGCCTGAGGAACCCACCCATCCCACGTCAGCACCTGTTCCCCCTGCCATTCCCGCGGGGGCTTCTCTCTCCCCAGCTTCGGCCTGGCCCCTGCTGCCCCCCTCCAGGTCCACGCACCACTCAGCCCCAACCAGACTGTGGAGATATCCCTGCCTCTCAACACGGTGGGCTCGGTCATGAAGATGGAGCCTCTGAACAACCTCCAGGTGTGTTCCAGGCAGGGCTAAGCACCCTACTCCTTACCTGCCCACCTACCACAGGGGAGGAGCCTGGTGGAAAGGTCTGGGGCCTTGCCTTTGTCGGCTAAGGGGTGTGTCTGTGGAGTTGTGCCCTTTGCCAAAGATCTGGCAAGGGAGACCTGATCCGAGGGGACGAAGGGGCATGGTTACCAGGGAAGGTGTGTGAGGGGACCTGGTCAGGTGGAGGCACAGGGAGCAGGCCCTTCCTGGGGCCTCAGAGGTCGTATCAAGCACATGGGACCAATCGGTGGCCTTGTTCCTAGGTGGCCGTGAAGAACAACATTGACGTCTTCTACTTCAGCACTTTGTACCCACTGCACATCCTCTTTGTGGAGGATGGGAAGATGGGTGAGTCCTGAGGGTATCCCAAGAGTCCCTGGAATATAATGATTGGCTTGGCCCCACAATGGAGTCTGTGAGTTGCCGGCCCCTCTGCAGAGCCTGAGGCAAGGGTCATGCCTCCATCAAGGACCACTGAGTGTTGTCTGGCCAGCTCTTTCCCTCAGTGGGGGCCGTGCTCTGCCTGCCCCTCAGCTTTGCCCATGGTCTCTAGACAGGCCTCCCATGGCCTCCTGAGCTGGGGAGCCCAGACCATGTCACACTGGATGTCCACCTCCTGTCCCCTACCATCCCCATGCCAGGAGGGCTCACTGCCAGCTCAGAGCTGAGCAGAGGACTTTGCCCACGTCATCTCTCGGTCACCACAGAAGCCCTGTGACACAGGCTATGATTAACGAGCAGGCTGCTTGGGGCCAGAGCAGGGGGGAGTGCATGTGTGGGTGCTGGGAAGGAGAGATTTAAGGCTCAACAGGGAGGGGGAAGCCCAGGGTCTTTTGGAAGCAGCACTGGTGGCCACTGTCACAGAGCTAAAGGTTTGTTCAGGGAAGCAGGAGGGGGCTGTGGCAGAGCTCGTGCCTGTCTTCAGCTTCAAGTTCATACCCCCAAGAAACCCATTACCTGCTGGGTGTTACTGAGTGGGGTCCCAGGTTTATCAGGGTTCCATCTTCTACCTTGTCCCCCACTCCCAGACCGACAGATGTTCCTGGCCACGTGGAAGGACATTCCCAATGAAAATGAAGCCCAGTTCCAGATCAGAGACTGCTCTCTCAATGCAGGTAGGACTTCTCCGCCCTCCCCCGCCTTCCAGCCCCATCCACACTGCCCCTTACCTGTACCCTCAGCCCTCCCCCACCACTGACTGGGGGCCCCCTTCTCACTCTCAGAGGCTGTGAGCAGCAGGCTACAAAGCAGCAACATCTTTACGGTCGCCAAGAGGAATGTGGAGGGCCAGGACATGCTCTACCAGTCCCTGAAGCTGACCAACGGCATCTGGGTGCTGGCGGAGCTGCGCATCCAGCCAGGCAATCCCAGCTTCACGGTGAGGGCCCCTGCTCCTGCCCTGCCAGCCCTGGGGTGTCTACCTCCATGTTCCAGGCAGCCTCTCCTTCTCTCACTCCTTCCCAGACCAGGGGTCAGTCTGAACAGGTGCGCTGTAGCCCAGCTAGGCTGGGGTCCCTCTGAACGCGACATGAATGAGCCTCAGAATTCTGAGCCTAGCTTCCAACTCCGTCTCATCAGATTACTAGATAAGACACTAAACTGTGTCACCAGTGATTTGGTCTTGAAGATTCTATACAGTTGGACCCCTTCAGGGGGCACAGTTGGCCTCAGGCCCATCTGACTAGGAAATGGCACTGCTAGGAAATGGGTGCTGGCCCTGTTCCCACTCTTCCCTGCCCAGGGGCCCACCTGGGAGGGCACTGATGGTGAACAACTTGCCCTTTTTGGGCTTCATGTCAGACCCCAGTCAGGACATGGCTTCCACGGAGTGTGTGGTTGCCCTGGAGGCCATGCTGCTGTTCCAGGCCCCAGAGAGCACCAGGCTTTGCTTCTCACCCTGCGCCCCCGTCTCTGGCAGGCATGGCCCTGCAGACGTGGCTCCCCGGGCCCCGCGGGCGGTGCTGGCACTATGGTTGGGCGGGGGCTGCGGCAGTAGCTTCGGTGGTGGTAATTTCCATCTCCCTGTGTTTGGTCGCTGCATGCCCACCTTCCCTGCTGGTGCCGTGTTGCAGGACTTGGAGGTTAGCAGACTGCTTTTCTCTTCCTCTTTCCCCTCCATTCTCCTCAGCCACACCTCGCACAGCCTGTCTCCTGGCCTGGCTCCAGTGCACCCTGCCTCTCCTAGCCTCGCCTCACCCTGCTGCTCCCCAAAGCCGGGCAGACGTGCATGCAGGCACGGGGCACCCCAAAGCTTCCCAACCAGATGAACCCGACTGAGGAGCTGGTACCCCCACTTCCCAGCACGCAGAGCGTGCACAGAGCCCTGCAAAGAAGATCGGGGCCACACAGGGCCACCACTGCTGGCTTCCAGAGCTCTGTTTGCTCCCCCCTTTCTCGTCGCACCCTTCAGTGGCAGCGACTTTGGCAGAAGTGCTGGTGGCACTTGCTTCTCTTCTGCCTACTCTCCAGCTCCCACAGTGGCAGAGCTGCCTGTGCTGGCGCCGAAGAAGACTCCCCAGCGACACCCCCCCACCACTGCTATCTCTCCAAATGGAGACCTCCTTTGCAGCCCCCACACCTCATCAGAGACCCCAGCCCTTCACGGGCAGTGACGGGCCCCAGCAGCTCTGTGGGGCAGGGGCCGGGTCCTCCCCGCCAGCCACCAGCTCATGATTCACTCTGCTTGGGCCGTAGCGGCTGGGCTGACAGCAGGTGTGTGGGCTGCACGTATATTTGGTCCGCACCCAGCTGGCTAATGCAGCCACCCCCTCCGCTCCCTCCGCTTTACTACACATCTGCCCCAGCCGCGCTGCCACCAGGCCACGTGTGCACACCACACTCTTGCATCTGGCTCTCCCGCTTTTCTCCCTCCCTATGTTCCCTCCCAGCCCCTGAGAGGAGCCTTGGGAATTCTGACCTCCTTCTCCCCCTGCAGCTGTCCCTGAAATGTCGAGCACCAGAGGTGTCCCAACACGTGTACCAGGCCTACGAGACCATCCTCAAGAACTGAGGCCCCATCCAGTGCCCACCCTGGCCTTCTGCCAGCCCCAACAAGGAGCCCCCGGGGAGTGGCAGCACCTCCTTCCTGGAGACGCTGAGCAAGGCTCTTGGACACCACGGAGTTCCCTGGTCCTAACTGCCAGGCCCACTGGGTCCTCAGGGCAGGTTAGCATTCCTCCTGGAGTGAAATCTCAGTGTACCCCTGTGCTCGGGGACTCCCCTCTTCTGTTGCTGCTGACAGTTAGGGTCAGGTGAGGAGGGGACCAAAGGAAACAGAGCCAGAGAGGCCACAGAAGCTGATCAGGCAGAACCAGGATTTTCTCTTCCTTTTCCTGACCAGTGCTTGAAGGGCGAGTATGTGGCTCCCTCTTCGGGCTCCTGGCCTGGGAAGCCGCTGCCCCTCAGTCTCTCTTGGGTCAGTGTTAGAGGGCCTCCCCATTGCCCGCTCTCAGGCCGGGCTGTCCTGGTGTGTGTGGAGGGTCCTTTGGTGTGCCCAGAGAGCTCCTCTGTCAGGGGTCTGGGGCTCCTGGGGGCCTACACCCCTACCTTCCCTCTCTGCATCCACCCAGGGTTGTGCCCATCGGGCCTCAAGCCTCCTGAGCACTGACCTACACGGGCAAGACTGGGCAGAAACGTCCAAAGCCCCGACCCAGGCTCCTGCCCCCCCAGCAGTTGCACACATCGACTCACCCCACTCCTTTTCTTGCCCCGGAGGACGGTGACTGCCTTCAATATAGTCCTTGGCGTCCCCTGTGTTTCTGGAGCAGAGACAGGACTGAGGGATGGGGCACATGGGCGAGCAGGGTGCTTCCCATCTGGGATTTCTTTGGGGTTTCTCCTTAGTGTCTGCTGCCCTCCCCCTGGCCTCCCATATTTCCGTTGTGTCTGACAGAGCATTAGGTTTTCCTGTACTGCTGTTTAATAATAAAGAAAGATTCTGCTTTTGGCAATCACGGACACTTTTTTCCCCCTCCACTAATTGTCAGAATTGAAAATTGCCTCCCAGTGGTTGAGGATGGCTTTCTGAGCCCTGCAGTAACTGTAGTATTCATAGTATATATACATACACACACATATACATAGATACGTATACTGCAGTATACATAATATACATACACATATATATAATGTATGTTTATTCTTATTTTCAAAAAGAGAAAATGAATAAAAATGATGACATCAAGTGTGTCCCTGGCCAGTGTGTCAGGTCCTGAGGCTCTTGTGGGTGGGGTCCTGGGTCCAGGATCAAGGACTTGAACTGTGTGCGTAGCCCCTCCCCTGGCACTCTGAGGACAGGGCCTTTCCCTCTACCCTGTCCTTAAAAATGGACGTCTGAGGCCTGCTGATCTCCCTGGCACCGCTCCTGCCCTTGATCATAACTCCACCCAGCCGTCTTGCCTTTTGATGTTGGCTGGAGGGCTGTCTTCTGTTTTGGTTTTCCTCTTCTCCCTGCCATTGTGAAGGCTCCCAGGAGCCACGGAGGAGTGCTCTGGTGGTGGCAGGAGAGAGGGAACGGTTAGGTAGGCGGGGCACCAGGCCTGTCTGGGCAGGCTCTTCCCCCACCCTGCATCCGCGGCCGGCTGAGTGGGGCGCCCACCCGGCTGCCACCAAGGACATCCCATGTGACCCCAGTGCTGGGATTGGCCTGGATCCCAGGGGAGGGCAGCCAGACCAAAGGCAGGGCCCTAGTGGCAAAGCTGCTTGTGGTTCTCAGTGCCAGGTGGCCTGGAGGCCTTCAGTCTGCCTCTAAGGGAGGAGCAGCCTGTTGCCCTCGCCCCATTTCAGCCCACCATTCCCTGCACTGCCCACTTCCTACCCACTGCTGCCTTCCCGGCACTGGGAGGCTGAAAGAAGAACACGTCAGCAGGAGTTCCTGGCCTTCCACTGCCCCACATCTGACCCCTGAGGCTGAAGAGTCTAGAGCTGACCAATTTCTTTGATCACACAATCCAGTTCTCAGTTTACCTGAAAGTCCAGAGCTCAGAAGACCCTACATGGATGCGGCTGGAGTACCCCCAGCTGTGGACTAGAAGAGAGGTTGGGAGCCCTCGAGGAGACTTTGGCCCTGGCCTGCAGTGTCGCCTGATGCTCCTGGCTGTTTGAGGGCCTGGCTCCCACCCAGGATCCAGTGCATGCGCTGCCAGTCATGGCTCCCCACCTCTCTGCCACAGAGGGCAGATGTGAAGTGCAGGGTAGCTGACCGCAGGAGAGTGGCGTTGGGTGAGCAAGTCCAAGGACCATGTATTGGGGGTGAGGAGAAAGGCTGGCCTGCTGGAATGGAACACCTGGGAGCATCATCAAACACTTGGTGTTTTCCCCCATGTATAAAGCTGTGCTTGGGCCTCAAGCCATTTTGGGCAGGACCTGACTATGATTGTGCCTTGCTCCCACTCCATGGCACCTGGCATGATGGGACCCAGCAGAGTCTTAACATTGGCAGGGAGAGGGGCGCCTGAGAGGCTCAGTGGCTTAAAGCGTTTGTCTTGGGCTCAGGTCATGATCTCCAGGTCCTGGGATCGAGCCCCCGGTAATGCTTCCTACTCCCAACAAGGGAGCCTGCTTCTCCCTCTCTCTCTGCCCCTCCCCCCACTCATGCTTTTGATCTCAAATAATTTTTTTTTTTAGATTTTATTTGTCAGGGAGAGAAAGCACAAGCAGGGTGAGTGGCAGGCAGAGGAAGAAGCAGACTCCCTAATAAGCAAGGAGCCCAATGCAGGACTCCATTCCAGGACCCTGGGATCATAACCTGAGCCAAAAGCAGATGCTTAACTGACTGAGCTACCCAGGTGTCCCTCAAATAAAATCTAAAACAAAACAAAACAAAAATTTGCAGGGAGAAACTGAAGCAGAGAGCATGCTCACTCCCAGTTCCCCAAGCCTGGGCCTTCCCACATCACTGCTTCAGAAAAACAAGCACCCAGGGCCACCACTAGGACGTAGGCCTTTAGGAGAAGTGCTTTAGGGGATAGCCAGCCAGTCCCAACTCTGTGCCCTTTGGCTCCCCCCTGCCCCCCACCACCTACTAAGGACCCATCATGTGCCTCTTCACCCTCCTCTTCATCACACTGCCCCGTCCTGATGTGCTCAGGCCTGCCCCCCTCTCTCTGGAGCCTTAGCTTCCTGCTGGAGGTTTTGAGCCTTCCCAGCCAGTAGAGGAACTCAGCCAAGGGCCTGAGGGGTTCCCTGTGTGCCAGACACTTGTGCTATGGCCTGCAGGGTGACCTCATTTTCCTTATCTTCAGCTAGTGATTTGCTTTTTTTTATTATTTTATCCATGGAGAGGGCTAGATTCTGGACCATGGGTGAAAGATAAGCCACACAAAAGATCCCTCCCACCCTTCCTCGGTTCTTAGTTTTGCTCTCAGGAGGCAAACTTTGTTACTAGATTTGGGTTGTTTCCCACCCACCCCCCCAGGAATATTCTGTACATGATTAGAAGCAAGTTCACAGAGATATTTGCCAAACAAATGGCAGCACATTCCAGATACTACCAGCACTTTGCTTTTCTTAACCTATCAGTACTAACAGACCCACCCCAGAATTTCTTGGGTGAACGGGCTGCCATTAGCCGGAGCGTATGGGTGGACATTCAGGCAGTTTCCGTCTTCCGTGAGTCCAAGCAACAGTGCAGTCAATACCAGCCCACATACGGCCTTGCTCGTGGGCAGATGCAGCTGTGGGATCTAGCTCCAGAATTGCTAGGCCAGAGGGTATATAGCATTTTCTGTTTTAAATTGTACTTCTTGTTTTGAGAAGGCAATGTATTCACATGGCTCGAAATCCAAAAGGCAAAAAAAGAAGTGAAAAATCCTACTCCTCATTCCTCTCCGCAAAAAAACCAATGTTATTCCAAAGGCACTCAAAGAAGTCCAATATGGCTTTTTCCCCTTTTATACACAGTGGGTAGCATGGAATAACCCCGATCTGTGCCATGTTCTATCTTGGAGACTTTTCCATTATCACCCCATTACAGAGAGGGTCCTAATGCCTTTTTATCACGGCTGTGTGTTTTTCCATTGAATGGAGGTGCTGTCCCGAGCCAGAAGCCCCACAATGCCCATTAAGTTGGCCTAGGGTGTTGCTAGTACAAGTGATACTGCAAAGAATATTCACTTTCATACATGGACAGCGTCAAAGGTAGGTGCGCTTATAATTTTGAGAGCTGTTGCTAAAAATTCTCCAGTTTACATTCCCACCAGCCAGGAATGAGATGCCTATGTCCCCCATACTGTCACAGACAACCCAGTGTCTATACACTGTGTGCCAAACTTAAGGTGAAGAATGTTACCTTACCGTGTTCTCAATATGCCTTTGTTCGTGTGTTTGCAAGCCACTTGCATGTCCCATTCTCTGGTTTTAAAGGATTTTAGGGGCGCCTGGTTTGGGCCTGGTTTGATGGTTTGGGCCTCTGCCTTCAACTCAGGTCGTGATCTCAGGGTTTTGAGATCAAGCCCCACATCAGGCTCTCTGCTCAGTGGGGAGCCTGCTTCACCCTCTCTCTGCCTGCCTCTCTGCCAACTTGTGATATCTCTCTCTCTCTCTCTCTCTCTGTCAAATAAATAAATAAAATTAAAAAAAAAAATAAAAGATTTTATTTAGGGCACCTGGGTGGCCCAGTTGGTTAAGCAACTGCTTTTGGCGTCAGGGTCCCTGCTCAGTAGGGAGTTGCTTCTCCCTCTCACTTTCCCCTCTCGTGTTCTCCCTCAAGTAAATAAATAAAATCATTTAAAAGTTTTTTATTTACCGATTTATTTGAGAGAGAGTGTGCACATGCGCATGTTGAGGGGCAGAGGGAAAGGGAGAGAGACTCTCAAGCAGGCTGCACTGAGTGCAGAGCCTGATGCAGGGGTTGATCTCACGGCCCTAAGATCATGAACTGAGCTGAAACCAAGAGGCAGATGCTTAACTGAGCCACCCAGGTGTTCCTGCATGCCCTATTCTGCAAGCTGCTTCATATTCCTATTCTTTGCCCATTTGTATAGTTATTGGTCCTTTTCTTACTGATTTGTCATTATTTCTCCCCATTTTGTTACTGTCTTTTACTTCACTGTGTTGAAAGTGTTTTTGTATGCTGTCTTCCTTTAATCTCTTCTATACTTGCCTGAGCTGGTGCTTGTCTGATCTTCATTTGTGCATTTCAATCCTGTTCCATCTGGGCTTTATGTTAGGGACAAGGTAGGGATCCAACTTTTTCTTTTCCCAGATGGTTACCCAGTTGTCTCCACACCATTCACTGAGTAATTCATCTTTTCCCCACAGAGCTGAAATGTCATTTGTAACATGTACTACATTTCCATATGTATATGAGTGCTTTTCTGGACCCTGCTCTGCAGCGGAAACTTTTGTCTACTCATTGGCCACTGCATTTTTTTAAAAAAATATTATACCTTTATATTTCCATATTTATAGTACCCATTTATTCAACCTCTTTGTCCCAATTGAACTTTAAAACTATTTTCTTTTTTTTTTTAGAAGATTTTATTTACTTACTTTAGAGAGAAAGAGAGAGAGCAAGCAGGGATAGGGGTAGGGGCAGAGGTAGAATCAGGTTCCCTGCTCAATTGACTAAGCCACATAGGCACCCTGAAACTACTTTGTCTTTTAAAAAATTTACTGTAGGGGTGCTTTGTGGCTCAAGTGATTAAGTGTCTGCCTTTGGCTTGGGTCATGATCCCAGGATCCTGGAACCAGGCCCCACGTCAGGCTCCTGGCTCAGCGGGGCATCTGTTTCTCTCTCTCTCTCAAATAAATAAAATCTTTTTTAAAAAATTTACTCTAGATCCTTTTGTAGTTCATAAGTGTGATGATTGGGTGTTTACACCCACCATTTTGCACATACACACAAAAAATTGTATTAATTTTATTTGGACCATACCAAATGTTTGTATTAACCTACAGAGAACTGACATCCTTATCATGATGGCAATAATAACATTTTTCTTTATATCAAAATATAGGAGTAGATGCTTCTCCACTGGTTCATGCTTTCCTTTATGTCTCTGTAATATTTTTTAAATATTCAAGATTTATTTATTTATTTATTTATTTGACAGAGAGAGAAATCACAAGTAGGCAGAGAGGCAGGCAGAAAGAGAGGGGGAAGCAGGCTCCCTGCTGAGCAGAGAGCCCAAGGCGGGTCTCAATCCCAGGACCCTGAGATCATGACCTGAGCGGAAGGCAGAGGCTTAACCCACTGGGCCACCCAGGCGCCCCAAATATTTTTATTTTTAAGTAATCTCTATACCCAGTGTGGGCCCTGAACCCATAACCCCAAGATCAAGAGTCCCACATAACACTGACTAAGCCAGCCAGGTGCCCTATGGCTGTAATATTTTAAGTTTTCTTCATTCAAAAGTTCTTGCATGCACATTTATTTTTACATAGATTCATGAGAGGTTTTTTTTGTTGTTGTTCCTTTTTGTAAATGGGCTCTTTTCCATTCTTTCCTATATATATATTTATTATGTAATATAGATTTAATATATAAACATAAGAATAATATAAATGTATAAAGTAACATAAGTTATGTAATAGAAAATTTGTGAACTAAACTCCAGACTTTATTCAGATTTGACTAGTTTCCCCACTCATGTCCTCATTCTGTTTCCAGATCCCACATTCCATGTGGTTATCATGTCTCCTCGGGCTCCTCTAATCTGTGACAGTTTCTTTGTTTTTCATGACTTTGTTTTTCACGACCTTAACAATTTTAAGGAGTACTGGTGGGTGTGTTGTAGACTATCCCTCAATTTTGGTCTGTTTTTCTCATGGTTAGACGGGGTTGTGGGTTTTTAGGAAGAAGACCAGAGAGTGGCCTTCTTTGTTACATCCAGTCAGGGGCCCACAGCATCCGCCTCTCACTGTCACATTAGCCTGGATCACTTGGCCAAGGTCTTGTTCCCAGCTTTCTCCACCGTGGGGTTCCTCTCTTCCCCTTTCCCTTAGTCTGCTCTTCAGAAGCAAGTCACTAAGGGCAGGCTACACTCAGGAAAGATTGTGGGGGCAGGGAGTAGCTACATAATGACTTGAAATTCTTCTGCTGGAAAGAACTGCTTTCTTCCCCTGTATTTATTTATTAATTCAGTCATATATATCAGTCTGGACTCATGGATATTTATTTTCCCATTTGGATTTAATCCAAAAGTATATTATTTTACTGCATAAATTGCTCCAGTTTGGTCATTGGGAGCCCTTTTGGGTAGACTCTGTGTCCCTTTGATATTCCCCATCCTTTTGTTACTTGGCGGCTTCCTTGCTTTCTGGCATTTCAAGATGTCCCAGGCTCATCTTGTATCTGTCCTGCCCTGACCCTAGCATCAGCCATTTCTCCAAGGAGCTGGTTCCTTTCACTGGTGAGCAGCCTTAGAAACGAAGATGTCAGTGCTGGGTGCCTTTTTTGTTCCTAGGGTAGCACTTCTAGGCCACCTCAGCAGACGGAGCTAGGAAATATCTCTGTGCATACTTACCCGTGTAGACACACATGGCACTCCGTTGTTTTGTAACCAGTAGCTATTTGCATATAAAAAATGAAATTGTTTTATATGTATAAATCTTGTCCCCACCCACTTGCTAAACTGTCTTGTTTTTCTCTCCGTTTTATCTCATCTCCTCCCACAACTGTGTGAAGTCAAGACCACTGTTATCCCATCACAAAGAGGGAAACAGGCTTAGAGAGTTCAAGTAACTTGCGCACACTGCACACCCCCTAGAGGGGAGACCTCAAACAGCCCCACTCTATTCTGTGTGGCCTCCTTGTGTCCTGAGGGCTGCAAGAAGTTGACCACCATGCTCAGTGGGCAGCATTGCAAGGATGACCGAGGACCCACTATATGCCAAGCATCTGGGAGAGGGGTACCCACCCCCATCCAGGGCTCAGGGGGTGAGTCACTGTTGGGACAAGTGGTATGGTGCTGTGATTAACGGTCAGGACAGACCACGATGGAAGATCGGGGAGGGCCCCAGAGCCTATGCCCCTGGGAGCTGGAGGCAGTGCAGGGTGTTCGACCCCAGGGAAGGTCTAGAATCAGGCCAGCTGGGGAAAAGCTGTGTGGGCGCAGGGGGCAGGGAAGGGCGGTGCTCAGCAGGCTGGCATCAGGAGGCTGTGGACTCAGGATTCTCCACCCAGTGCCTGTGCCTGCCAGGGACCTCTCAGCCCACCCCACTTTCTGTGGCTTAACCCTTCATGGCTCAGCTTAGGTGTGGTGTCAGGCCTTTCCTGAGCCCTCAACCTTGGTAGGCTGGTCCTCCCCTGGGTTCTCCTCAGCCCCCAGAACCCCCAGGCCTTTCCACCCATCTGTGCCTGGGTGCTTGCCTGGCTCCTTCACAAGCCACAGAGAGCAGGCAGGAACCAGCTTGGCCACTGTGGGCCCAGCACCAGGTCCTACAGGCTACAGGAACAGATGTGTGGATGCTTGATGAGCACGCTCTCTGTGGAGCCTAGGGCCTGCGGAGCTGCAGACAGCACCCTAACTGCCTCTCCTTGGGCAGGAAGTGAGGGAACCACTGAGGGAAACTTTGGAATTCACATCCCAGTCCAGGTTTTCTGGCTTGCTAGTCTTTGGGAATCTTGGCACCTGGGTGGCCCACTCCAGTCCTAGCTCTGCTCAGTCCCCACAGATAAAGGGGGCTTCCTTAAAGTCCTTTCCCGCAAGGCCACATTCCCCGGCTGATCTCCTCCCGAAGGCCCTCTGGTCCCTGGGCTTCTCAGAAAGTCAGACCCGACGGTTCCCGTGCCTGTGCCATCACTTTCCTGCTGCGCAATCTCAGGCAAACCTTTGCACCTTCCCAGGCCTCCCTAAGCATGCGGCTATGGGTTGGGGCGTATCCTTCCTAAACAGGGACTGCTGCTAAGGGTGCTGGTGCTCGAGTTTCCTAGGGAATGGGCCATCCCTGTGCGGTCTGCTGGACCTTGTAGGAACTTTAGGGCAAAGGAGAGTCCTCCATCATTCCCAAACCAGGCACCAAGAAAGCATACTGGGACCCAGAGATGCCTCCTGCCCACACACACACAGCCCTGTTTGCTGGTTCTGAAGAAGCCTTGCCCGCGAAGGCACTCTGTCTGGAAGTGAAGCAAGGAAGGTTTTCCAGAGGAAGGACATGCAGAACTAGCTCCCAAGGGTGGTCTTGCTCCCAAGGAGCAAGAAGAGAGGGTGCTTCAGTCAGAAATGTGGGCCCTACCCAGGGCCTGAAGGAAGACTGTCCTGATGTCAGCCCTGAACCCTCCTGAATGCCAAAAGGGAACAGGAGCTTAATTTATTTATGCTCAGCCTTGTTCCCCAAAGGAACTGAGGCAGCTTACAAAACCCAGAAGTCTGAAATGTTACAAAGTGACAGGGGAAGTTGGGTGAAGGGAAAGGATCATGGCAGGAAAGGAAGATGAAGCCAGGAGTCCCCACTTACTGGGCTTGAAGACCCAGAACACCTTCCAGAGGTTAGCCACAAGTCTAGCTCTGAGCTCCCTAATGGCTGAGGAGAAAAGTGAAAGAAGACCCAATTCCCTGACCTAATGTGGGAAGATGAAAATACAACCAGTGCTCTGGAGAAGCACCTTCTGTTGCCATCACCTGCTTCTCTGCCTCTCCTCACTTCAGGGTTAAGCTCCCCTCTCTCCTCCACTTCCCACACTATGCTCCTACAATTCCTGGATCCCATGTGTTCTAGAACCTACTCTCCTAAAGTAAGATTTCCCCCTCTCCCCACCTCTCCAGTCCTGGTGAGCAGTAATATTAGGAATGCTTGTTGAGAGCTACTGTGACCTGGTGTGTAGCGGGCTCACCAAACTCTGTCCAGCCCTACCTGGATGCGGGCCATCTGATATATTGTTTCATGCTGGACATTTACCTCTGTGTGCAGGACAAAAGTGGGAGAGCTCCTCAGAGGAGACCACAGGCTATGTGACCGTCAGGGGCCACCCACTGGCACTCCCACCACCACCTTGGAAGATCGCCTCCCGGGCCTGTTTTTCTCTCTCAGAGGGAGATAACCAGGATAAAGCTGTAGATTCAGTAATCACTAAGCAACAGCTTAGTGAAGGGCCCAGCACATAGTAGGGTTTCAAGCAAAGTATCTGCGTTTGATGGATGCAGAGCCCAGAGGCCCGGCAGTGCGGAGACTCGCCCAAGGTCACACAGCTGGGGCTGTAGATCAGACCAGGGCGGCCCGACTCCCGCGGGCTGGGTTTGTCTGGAGCCAGCTTGCGGGAGCGGTGTTTGGAAGAGCGGATGCGGGCGTGGGCGAGAAGGGACTTCTATTTTGGAGCGGGTGAGAGAAGCGCGGGACACCGAGGGGGCTGGATCCCTCCCTCCGGCTTCCCGCGACCCTTCCCGGGAGGAGCATCCCGGGCGGGTAGTGGGGACCTGGGGAGGGGCGGGCCGGCGGTTACCTCATCGCCGCCTCCGGGAAGCTCCGCTCGCCCGCTCGCTCCCTCGCTCGCTCGCGCCGCTGGCTGGGGCGGCGACTCAGGGCGCCGGAGCGACCGAAGGACAGCGGGACTGAGGCACCGAGAGGCAGCGCCGTCCCCGCGCCCGGACCCGCTGCGGGACCCGCCGCGAGACCCGCGCGGCCAGGAGGTCCGACCCCGGTGCTCGCGCTGCCGGCGGTGCCTCCAGCTCGAGCTGCGGGGCGGAGGCGGTGTCTGCACCGCGCGCGGGGTCTGTTCTCTCCCGAGCTTCGGCACCTGCCGGAGCTGCTCGTTCGTCCTCCGTCGGCCTGCTCGGCTGTCTGCCCTCCGGCCGCCCGCTCCGTCCTCTGGCCCGGCCTCTCCTGGCCCAGGGTGCTCCGGGGGCGGGGGCGTGGGGGGCGATGAGGAGCGCGGGGCCAGGGTGCACCGGGCAGGGCACGCGGGGCGCACGGCGCTGCGCTGGTCCATGAGGGTTTACAACGCTGGGCGCGGCTGGGCGCGCGGGCCATGGGGGGCAGCCTGCGGGTGGCTGTGCTGGGTGCCCCGGGCGTGGGCAAGACGGCCATCATCCGTCAGTTCCTGTTCGGTGATTACCCGGAACGCCACCGGCCCACGGACGGGCCACGCCTCTACCGGCCCGCGGTGCTGCTCGACGGCGCGGTCTACGACCTGAGCATCCGCGACGGCGACGGCGCTCCTCCGGGTCAGAACCCCGGGGGTCCAGAGGTAGCGACTGGGGAACGGGCGGCGCGGGCGGGGGCGTGTGACAGCGTGCGTGTATATGTGGCGGGTGCTTGGTGCACACGTGCATGTCTGCCTTGACAGCCCTGGGGTGCCAAACTGTGTTCATGGATTAAAGGATGAACGTGTCCTGGGGGGTTTGTGTGTGTGTCTCTCCCTGATGGCCTGCTGCTATCCAAGATCAGGCCCCAGGCCCGGCGATTTTGAAAAGAGGGTTTTTCTCACTGGCCTAAAGTGCCTGTATTATTTGCCTGCCTCCGAGGGTGGTTCTGGATCAGTGCATGGCAGACCATGGTCGTGCCTCCCTGCCAGGGAGCATTTTATGCTTGGGGAATTAAGCAGACTCTCAGTGGGGAGAGGATGGGGCCAGACACAGGTGTACTTTCTAGGGCGGTTATTCTCTGCTCCTTTATTCCTGTGCCTTGGAGCAAAGAGTTTAGCAATTTGTGCGAATCCCAGGGCAGATTTTGAATTCTTGGAGCTGGATGCCTCTGAGGGGTGAAGAGGAAGGAGCACACAGAATTAAGCAGGGCTTCCTGGAGGCGCTGACGTTTGGGCTGATCCTGGAAGGATGAATGAAATTTTGATTAAAAGAAGTGTCAAAAGCCTGCCAGGTGGAAAGGACAGCATGTGCTTAACCCAACCCCCCACCCCCACCACCCCACCCCCGCCCTGAATGTGTACAGCTGTCCCATCATCAATGGTGTCGGAGGGCCTGGGGAACACGGAGCCTGGGGCTTAAAGGCAGCTGTGGTAAACAGGGAGTGAGGGCCTAAGAGGCCAGCCCCGAGATGAGCTTTGAAAAGCTGGAAGGAGGAAGCTAGGGGGTAGGCAGAGAGGAGGCCGAGAGCGAAGGAGGGCTGGTAAGCAGCTGACTGGCTTCAGACACGGGTTAGAAATTTTTATCCTGGCAACCGTGAGGACAGGAGGCCTAGGGAGCTTGGAGAGAGATGGTGGGGACGGCCGAGGCCTGAGGATGAACTGTGGGTTTAGCATCAAGACCCTTCAGAGGGTCTGGCTGTTGGAGAGTGAGAAAGGGTCTCTGGCAAACTCCGGCCTCCTGCCCCAGGAGTGGCCAGACTCCAAGGACTGGAGCTTGCAGGACACGGACGCCTTCGTGCTCGTCTATGATATCTGCAGCCCGGACAGTTTTGATTACGTGAAGGCGCTACGGCAACGCATCTCGGAGACCAGGTGGGGATACTGCCACAGGTGTGTATGGGTGGAGGAGGGGTGCTTTTGCCAGACCGGCCGGGCCTTTGCCCAAGGGTAATGGGTGGGTTCTTCCCTGGTCCTGGCTGGGTCTCTGGTCTGCCAGCTATGCGGTCTTTGGGCCACTCGGGTCTGGTATTTCCTTGGGAGGGGGGCTGTCTCTGGCCACAGAAATGTATATACCCACTGCGGAGGGAGGGGTCTCCGGCGTGGGGCGTCCGGCACACTAGCCCTCGTCCCCATCTGGCCCACAGACCGGCGGGCGCACCCGAGGCTCCCATCCTCGTGGTAGGCAACAAGCGGGACAGGCAGCGGCTGCGCTTCGGGCCTCGGCGCGCCCTGGCCGCCCTGGTGCGCAGGGGCTGGCGCTGCGGCTACCTGGAGTGCTCCGCCAAGTACAATTGGCACGTGCTGCGTCTTTTCCGCGAGCTGCTGCGTTGCGCTTTGGTGCGTGCACGCCCTGCACACCCGGCCCTACGCCTGCAGGGGGCGCTGCATCCAGCGCACTGCAGCCTCATGTGATTGAACTGGACGTCGACGCAGAAGGTTGGGGGAGGGTGGTTTGATTGGAACAACCGGCTACCCGGATTGGACGAAATTGCCCAACTTCTCTCGGATTGGACAGGACAAGGTCTCCTCCCTGATTGGACGAGGAAACCTCCCACTCAGTCTTCGGGAAACAGGACTTTGGGGAGCTGCATTGGACCCTGCCAGGCCCCCAAGCCACACTGGGCTCCAGCAATCTTTTCTGGGACCTCATTGGGTTACAGTCCCATTGGGTAGAAGGGACTTGGCTGTGGATCTGATTGGAAGCGCTCAGGTTGCTCCTGCGGTTCCACTGGACAGACTATAAAATCACACCTCTCAGGAGGTAATAAAGGGGAAAACGATGGAAGCGCAGCTTGCATTTCTTGGGTGGGCTGCATGGTCTTAAGTTTAGAGGTCGTTGCTCTCACCTAATACCAGAACCCCAACATGTAAGAAGTGTCCCCCGAAAGGTGTGATGGCCCCAAGGCCAACCCCAAGAAGCAGACACATGTGGCTGAAACAATACTTTACTGTCAGGCTCTGCAGGGCCACAGGACCGCAGGATGGGTCCTCACTGACCTCCTCTAAGGCAATCAATAATATTAGTAATTAAATAGCAACGCTCATCCCCCAACCGGAATGTACAACAGAGGTCCCATTGTGCCATGTGGTCCCAAGGGGTCTGGTCCCATGAGGTCTGGTACCCGAGAGGCAGGGGTGGAGGGGGGGGCTCCCTGATGCAGAGGGGTTAAGGCCACAAAGGAATAGGATGAGGAGTAGGGGCCTGGGGGGCAGCTGGGCTGGTTCATCACATCCAGGAATCCGGCTCTGCCCTTGGGCTCACAGAGTGCAGGGCATGCCAGGCCCCAGGCTCTGTGGATCCAGACGGGCGGCGAGGGCCCCGAGGTGTGGGGATGCGTGAGGGTTTTCGGTCTGGCTGTGTGTCCATCCGGCCCCGTGCCCAGGTCCTCGGGAGCTCCAGGCCAGCCAAGGGGCTCCCAGGTGCATCTGGTGGGCCCCCCACACCAGGGCAGGGGCTGCCTTCATCGGAAGAGCTGGACAGGACTGGGCCTCGGGGCCCGGGCAGCCCATTGGCCATCCGGCCAGAGTCCCCGGGCTGGCCACACTTGCCACCCAGGACACTGAGGGATGAAGAGGAGGAGCTGGAGGAACAGTAGGCCGAGTCAGGAGCTGGAGGGTCTGGGGCCCGAGCTGGGTCAGAGGCTGGTCCGGCGGGGGTCCCGCCAGCAGCAGCCTCAAGGGCTCGGGCATTGGCCAGGAACTCCTCTTCCAAGCGCCTGAACAGTTGCTGCTCCTGCTTCGGGTCCAGCTGTAGGGGGGTGCGGAAGACACTGGCCGGTGTGGCGCCCAACTCTGGACTGGGGTTGGAGACCCGGAGAGGCCGGGGCGCTGCAGGGCTGCGAGCCCGGGGAGTCTGGGGGCTGCTCCTGCCTGAGCCCCCACTGACCCTGCCCCGGGGCACCCATGAGTGCTGCCCATCTCGGTCCCTGCGCACCAGCAGCATGGTCTGCTCCTCCCGGCTCTGGCTCCGGGCCCGCCGGGCAGGGCTGGCGGCTGACAGCGGGGCTCCCCGGCCTCCTGGGGCCCCACGGGGCCGCCCCCGATCCAGTCGGTCTCTGGACTGGCTGCGCGGGGGAGGAGGCCGTCTCGGGGAGGATGGGGTGCCCGTGGTCAGCCGCCGGCTGGGTCGCTCCTTCCGGGAGCCAGTGCCTGAGTCTTCACTGCGGACACCAAGGGGGCCACTCTGGGCTGAGGACGCTGAGGAGTCACTGTCCCCGGAGTAGCGGCGGGAGCGGGGATGGGGGGGCAGCTGGTCCCGGGCCCTGGGGCAGCGGAACAAGAGACATCGAGAGATGGGGCATACAGAGACGACAGTACTGGCATGCAGAAGGGCCCAGAGAGGAAAGGACAAGCAGCCAAGTGGTTGGGGGTGGGGAAGACACCTGTGGTGGTGGTGGTGGTGGTGGGTGGGGTGGCTGTCAAGGGCTTCAGTCCTCTTGGGGACTTCCAGAGAGAAGTGAGGGACTCCAAGCAGCTTCCGGCAGCCAGGGCCACCCCCCACCCAAGGCAGCGGAAGAAGCCAGGTTCCGAGTTCCCCCTCCCCAGGCCTCCGGCTTCCTGGGCAGGCCAGAGGGAAGCGGGTAGGACTGGCTGCCGCCCAGCCCCCAGGGCCTGCCCCAGCTGTGTTGTTCAGTTGCTTAGGTTGCCATGGAGATAGGAAGCCAGGCCTGCCCCCACCCACGGGAACTTTTCCCAGGGTGTGAGTCACCCTGGAGCACAGGCTCCTTTGTCATCCAGCCACGGCAGACACCCCCAACCCCCCGACCCCTCACCCCCATGTCCCCCTGCCTCTCACCTGAGGGTGGTCTCCATTCCCTCCTTTGAGGCCCGTAGGCTAATGGGCATCACTTCTGGCCGGGAGCTCCGGCGCTCACCCCCAGGCACTGGGCTGCCAGCCCGCGGGCTGGGGGTGGGCGACACCCTCTGTGGGGAGAAGGTGCGAGCCCTGGGCTGGGGTGGGCGGTGGGCTGCGGGGGTGAGACAACAGGTGGCCTGTGAAGGGCAGTGCCACAGACAGAGCCCAGCCTACGCATCCCCCGTATGGCCCCGCCGCAGGCACTGACCCGAGGACGAGCAGCGGCAAGGGTCATGCTTGTCCAGATAGTGCTCCAGAGTGTCCCAGCCGCCACCCACGCGCACCATCACGTGGCTCCTCAGCACCTGTGGGAGCCCAGTGTGGGCAGGTCACGACCTGTCAGTGGGGGTGGGGGGTGTGACAGCCCACCTTAGGCTGCTGCCTGCAGGGCAGCCCCAGGCTCTTACCCGCACGAAGATGAGGAGACTGGAGTCTCCCACGCGGTACTTGCCCTCCGAGACTTTGATCATGGGAAACTGGTCTGGACAGGTGCAGTAGCCCAAGATCTCCCTCACCTGAGGCCAGAGAGGAGAAGCGGGAGGTCAGGGATTCAGTCCCTCCTCCTGGGGCCTGATGTCAGCAGCTCCAGGGTCAGGAGGAAGCAGGTCCTTCCGGAGAAAGGGGGCATGGATGGTGTGGCTCCAGACTTGGGTGCAGGCTCTACACTTGACCTTTCACCAACTGCCCTTCCCCTTTGGCTGTTGGAGGTCAGGAAGCTGATCAGGAAAGGATGGTGGCCCTGTGGTCAGGCCAGGGCGTGGGACCCCAGTGTGGCGCCTCCCTCCAGCCCCTGAGCCTGGGGCTGTCCTGGGAGCCGTCCTCACTCCCCCTTCACCTACTTCACAGAGAGAGGCTGAGGCCCCACAGGGAGACTGGGTCCATTGGAGAAGGAGGACCATGGGACATGAGTGCAGGGAACCCACGCCACATCAGTGCCACAGACATGTAAGACACACACACACACCCCAACATGTACACCTAGGCCACATGCCCAGCAAGCACACATTTGCACCCCTCCTGCTCCAGCCCAGGTCAGGAGCTGCCAGGCTGGCTATGTGGGCGGCCCACCTCCCAGCCAACAATGGGGCCAGAGGAAATGAGCAGGTGGAGCTTCTGGTGACCCTGGCCCAAGACAGGACTGGGGTTGGCAGCCTCTGCCCAAGGCCATCCGGCTAACCCCCTCAGGGGTAAGGCACAGCATAGTCCTAACCTTCTGATAAGAAGGACACTCTTGGCCAGGCTGCGGGGGCGTTAGGGATACCTAGGTCCTGAGATAAGCAGGAGGGAGCTGGGGGTACAGTCTGGCAGCTCCCCATGTTTTTCTAACAGTAGCTCTGGGCTTGGCTTCTCCACCAGTGATGTGCGCAGGGCCACGGGGGGTTGGCAGGGGGGCTGTAGAGCCCTGGGAAGCTTCCCTAGGCCCTCAGTGAGCCTACTGTGTGCCGGGCACCTCCCTCAGAGCCAAGCATCACAGGCACCCACTCAACCTCGAGCTCTGTGATGTGGATCTAAGTGTCTAGTCCTGAAGTACATACAGAAGCGGTCAAATCACACAGCCCCTGGATGAGGGGTATACAGCCTTCTCTGGTGGACGGGGAGCCCTTGAAGTGGAGATCACACAGTGGAGCTCAGATTTCATCCACAACCCAGCAGGGCCATGCGACCTCATCAAGCAAGCACTTCTCCCTCCAAGCGGCTGTGCCCGCTCCTTGGGGCCAGGTATATAGTTGATGCTCAACGTGTGCACTACCCCATGGGGCAGGCTGTCCTGCGGAGGGGACGTGCACCCTCACGGGCAGACTCACCAGCTCATCAAGGTTGCGCAGGTCGCTGGGTGTCATGCGGGGCCCGCGGGTGGGAGCCCCTGCTGTGGTGGCCGTTTCGGGGGCGTCCTCCTCGGCTGTGCGAGTGTGGGGGGCCGGGGGGGCAGCACGGAGCTCCTGCTCAATCTCCTGTTCAAACTGCACAAGGCGAGGGGCGAGCAGGCCAAGGCGGGCCCCACGCCGTGCCACCTCCAGCAGGCACAGCACAACGCTCTTCTCATTCTTCCGAAGCACCAGGTCCTCTGTCTCAAACATGAGCACTTCAGGCACACCCAGCTCTGTTCGGCACCAGCCGATGAACGTGGCTACATTGTCGCGGGCCATGAAAGAGCCGGGCACCACACTGTGTGCCTGGAAGGCCACCCCGCGGGCTGGGCGGGCAACAGCCAAAGCGCGAGCCGCATCGGTGACAGCATTGGCATGTTGGCACAGGGTGGTGCCCGTGGCCAGCCCCGTCAGGAAGCCATCGCCACCACTGGGCAGACCCAGGCCATACAAGGCGTTGAGCCACTCGGCCAGGTCCTCCTTCATGGCCTCCACGTAGGCCTCACTCGAGCGGTACGGCCGCACGCTCTTGGCTGCTGAGCCCGCGATGCCCGCCACCGGGTCTGCCATGTCCGGGGCCAGCAGAGTCACGATGGGTGGGCAGGGATACAGGGCTGCTGTGAGGACCCAGGAAGCCCTCGGTACAGACTAAGCCGCTGACCACCTGTAACTCGCCTGTCATCTCAGGCCAGATGCTTGGTTTTGTGAGCTGGCTGTGAGAAACTTCACTGTACCTCGGTTTCTTCGTCTGTGAAATGGGTACAGTAATAGCACCCTCCTTGCAGGACCTAATGAGATAATTTCTATGAATGACTTAGTATTGAAAGTGTTTGCTATTTCCCTCTGGGAGGTGGGTAACAGGATACTTGACTGAATCCTCCCTCCCTCGCAGGTCCCCACGCATCCTTATTGCCCCACAAGGTAGGTGAAAAGCAGAGCCCTAAAGATGCAGCCCACAGGCGTGGGCCCACAATGGACAGGCAGGACAGTCCAGGAATTCAGGTCCCAACCGCAGGAATGATTAGCTCCATCACTGAGGGCTGGTACCCGGCCCCCCACCTCTGGGAAGGTCCCAGGTACTCCCACAGCTCTCCTTCCCTAACGACTCTCATTATAACAACGACGTAACAGCAGTAACAGTAACCGCAATGCCCCTGCCCAGGGCTGAGTGTCAGTGATTTTATCTCCATTTTACAGATGAGGAAACTGAGGTGCAGAGAGGGTAAGGGCTCGCTCAAGGTCGCAGAGCAGTGGGTGGCAAAGCCAGGCCGACCTGAGCGGGCGCTTATGCTCCCAAGCGCCATGGGCAGCCCGGGGGCCGGAGACAGGCCCCGCCTCCTCCTGCGAGCCTCCTTAGCGCCGCAGGCCGGGTCCGTGCCGGCCAGGACTCGGAGGAGCCTCCGACAGCCCCGCTGGCCTTCGGGCTTCGGCCCAGAGAGGGTGCGGGGCCGCCCAAGGTCACACAGCCCCGGGGAACGGAGGCCGCGGCTGCCAGGTCCCCGTGAGTGCGCGCCAGGCAGGGGGTACTGGGGGTCCCCGCGCTCACCTGGCTCATCCTGCGGCCTCGGGGAGCATCGCCCCGGCGGGGCCGAGCGGGGCCGGGCCGCCGCAGGGAGGCGCCGCCCGAGCCACAGCGATCCGGTCCCGCGGCTGAGGCCTCCGCACCCGCCCGCCCGCCGTCTCCGCCCCGCCTCCCTGGAATTCGGATCCGGCCCGAGGGGGCGGGCGGGGCCGCGCGCTCTTAAAGGGGCAGCGCTATTCCCGGGCTGGCTAGGGGGACGGAGGGAGGAGCTGGAGTCTCCTGACTGGGGTGGGGGCGGGATCAGGGCCCCCGGGCGCCCCCACCAGCCCGGACGTCCTGTCCCAGATCAGCCTAGTCCCTACCGTACCTTTCAAAACTGCTTGGTCTCCTGTGGGGAGGTTTGGGCGATTTTAACTGCACTCCATCCCTGGATAGCTGCCTCCTCGGGAGGACCGCACGGCCTGTTCTCAAGACGAACTCAGGAAGCGATAGGGACCGGGGCTGCAAAGTCACCTCCGCCTGGAGGGAACCATCCTAGTTAAGATAAATGAAGCCAGTGTGACTCGGGTGTGAGCTTCCTACCAGCAGGGCGGGCCTCGTGGAGGGGGAAGATAGCCTGTTCTGCCCACCCGTCGTGCCACTCCTTACTGAATACTCATTTTTAACCTTGAGGTTGGGGGAACCCGTTTCTCTGATAAAGACACAGGCCCAGAGGAGTAGGCAGGGGGCTAAGGCCTAGGGATCTCACACCTTGGCCCCTGCCCTTCGGCGAGAGACCCATCCCTAAGCACCTGTGGCTGCCCAGGTCAGGCACAGAATTAAGAGGAAAGGAGGATATGAAGTGGCCTGGGGCGGTTTGGCTCCAGAGGGTTAATCGCTGCTGGTTTCTTTTCAAACTGCAGAGGAGGGCCCCGGCTGGGACCTGCGGGAAATCCTGCCCCCTGCTGCTGGCTGGGTGGGGAGGCCAGGCCTGGCTGGGCTGCAGCCCCGCTGGCGGGGCGGGGCCAGCCTGGGGGGAGGCACCACCACCCATAGCCAAGTCTCAGAGCTTTCATAAAGCTCCTACTGTGCACCAGGCTTGCTCTGTGCCCTTGACCTAAACCAGTCAAGTCACCTCTATGAGACACTTTCTTTTGCCTAAACTGGAGCTCAAGAGAGCAGCTGGTGGAGTCTGGGGTTTGAACATGGCTATTATGGGAGTATCCTCATTCAAGTGTCAGGGGCATTTGTGGAGTACCTACTGTGTGCTAGACCTTGTGGTGCCAGGCTGATCACATACATCATCCCACCGAGTCCTCATGACTCAGTGGGCAAACAGCCTAGTGTCTTAGATATCCAAGTGGTACAGGTTCTAATCTACCGTCTCCTTCAGCACCCCTACCCACAAAGAGTGAGGAAGGGGGGGTAACTAGTAACAGTAATGGCTGACACTTAAGTGGCGACTACTGTGTGCTGGGTCTCTTCTGGCACTGGGAACTAAGAGCAAAAGGTGGGAGGCAGACCGAGCCAGCTATCGGGGTTCACAGTGTGGTAGGAAGGCAGCCCTAGGACTGAAACAGGGATGAGGCACCAGGGAAGAGAGAGCAATGGAACCAACTGAGGGCCTGGGAGTGTGGGGTGGAATGAGGCTGCAGGGGTTTTTTTGTTTTTTTGTTTGTTTGTTTGTTTTTGACAGACAGAGGTCACAGGCTGGCAGAGAGGCAGACAGAGAGAGAGGAGGAAGCAGGCTCAATCCCAGGACCCTGAGATCATGACCTGAGCTGAAGGCAGAGGCTTAACACACTGAGCCTGCAGGCACCCCAGGGCTGCAGTTTTAAATCAGTGTTCAGGAAAGAACCTAAGGGAAGGAACAGTGTAGATGGCTAGAAGCAGAGTGTTTCATACAGAGGGGACAGCCAGTGTAAAGGCCCTGAGGTGGGCAGGTGGTTGGTGTGTTCAAGAAAGAATAAGGCCTCTGAGGCTGAGATGGAGAGTGGGATGAAAACAGAGATATTGGGAGCAGAGCAAGTAGGGCTTTGTGGGCCATGCCTCTTTGGAGGGACATGGGAGTCATGGAGGGATTTATTGCAGGGGAGGGGTGTGACCTGACTTAGGTCTTAACAGGTTCCCTGTGGTTGCTGTGCAGGGATGGAGCAGAGCTGTATCTGAGGGCAGAGCTGATGGGATATGCTGGTGAATTGGGTATGAATGTGTGGACAGAGTCAAGAATGTCTCCCAGATCTGGGACTGCTGATACTTGGGGAGAGAGGGCTGCTGGAGATGGGGGAAAGAGCGAAGTGTGGAAACTAAGTAATTTAGTCCTCAAAATCATCTTTTTTTTTTTCCTCAAAATAATCTTAGGAGATGTGATGATTTTATGTGTTCTCATTTTACCACGTGGGGACACTGAGGCCAAGAGAGGGCAAGGGATGTAGTGTGGTCAGCAGCTGTGCAGGAATTAATTCCTGCTTATGTCTACCTTGCTGAACAACAGGGTTCTAGACATAAGAGAGGCCAGATTGAACCCAGGCCCTGGTCTTGGTTTTTGGGTGAGATGGTTAAGCTCTCTGAGCCTCAGTTGTACTATGTGTAAAATGGGACAACAGTAGTAGTCACATCATAGTGTTGTGAAAATGGTATCATTAGTTAGCATTCAGGACAGATGTCTACTATTCCTCTGAGGAAGTGGGGATAAGGGGGTGGGGGCTTGCTGCTCCCTATCTCCCATCCCCCCAGCTGTGACCTGCCATCACAGATGCCCACTCTAGAGCACAGACTCCAACATTCTGATTATAGGACAGGTGGCAGGTGTAGGGCTGACTGGCATAGCTAGACTCTTGGCCCAGGCCGTGGAGGGCCTCAGCTTTGACCCCTTTTGTTGTGTGGTGACCTGTTCTGTTCCTTGCAGGACCAAGGGAAGTCATAGAAACTGCTGGAGGGACAGGAGGTTTGGGCTACAGTTGTTTTGAACCCATTCCCACAGACCCCAGGGGCCACCCTGGTATACAGAAGGTGTGCCTCTAATGCGCTCATGGTCTTGCCCATGGCCAGTGGACACGTGGCTAGATTTCTTGCCTCCACTGCTGGGTGCCAGAGAACTGCATGCTTGGCCTTGGTTGCAATGGAGGTCAGATGACGGCCATGGAGTCTTCAGGTAAAGCCCTCCCTTGTGGGATTCAGCTCTGGGGCTGGGCAGCTCAGGTGCTGGTTGGGTCCCCTCCAAGCTCTCCAGGTTAGACTGAGCTCGTGAGCTGAGCCCTGATTGAGCAAGTGACCCATGGGGGGCTTTAGGCTCCTATGTTCCCATGTGGGTCCAACCACGACAGCTGCTTGTTCCTGCTCCAGCTATGGGACCCTAAGCTTCCCTGAGCTCCCTCCTGTACCCTCCAGGAGCAAAATCAGGGCCAGAAAGCCCAAGAGGGCCCGCTTTCCAATCTGCCTGTTACACTGCTCATTGCTTGCACTGTGGCCGGCAGCTCCGTCTGCGTGGGACAGGAAAGGTCAGCTCCAGAGCCAGCCACTCGCCCTGAGGTCCTGGTGTCTGGGTGCTTGGCTCCCAGTTGCATCAGCCACTTGCCTCGGTCACTGTCCTGTCCTTGGCCCCACAGCTGCCACAACCTTGGAGCCCCACGCTCCTTCCCACGGGGCAGGTGAGCCACTCGTTGCGGTCTGTGTGTGCGGGGCATAGACCCATCTCCAGACTGACTCCTCAACCTTTTGCCCGTAACTGTGGAGTGTAGCCTTGCGGGGCTGTGAGGCTGAGATGGAAATGTTTATTCTGAGTGTGCTCCACCAAGAGCTCCGGAGAGTTTGGAGCAGGGTGTGGAACGTAAGCAGGACTTCTCCGACTTCTCCCTGCTTCCTGTCCTGCTCCTGCTGGTCGCACCCTTGCTTTTCCTCCTCCTCCAGCTCCACGGGCACTAAGCAACTTTGTGCAACCCTTTGAGACAGAGCTTGGAACTCAGGCTGCCTGAGGTCCTCCGAGGCCAGTGTGGTCCATACATTTCTTTTGGCTGAGAGGAATCATTCCTTCTGACATAAACGCCTCTCGCAGGACTATTTAGTGCTGGTGACAATCCCCTCTTGAGGCAGGGCCGAGAGCCACTCTGGGGCAGCCTCAAGTTCCAGGCAGGGGGTAGGTAATGCTGGCCACGTGTGAAGGTTGTGCCGTGGCTCCCACAGAGGGCCGCCTTGTCATCCCTTAGCATGGGCTGTGGGCTGGGTGGTGGCTGATCCCTACCCAGAGCTGCAGAGCTCCCAGCTTCTCAGACACGGGACACCTGCGTGCAGGGAGCACAGGCCCGGATGCCTCAGCCTCCACTGGCCAGTTCCACCGCCTCATCCAGGACAGAGGGGTGGACTCCTACCTCAAAGACTTCTCGGGAAGTCAGTGTGGCGAGGTGGTGCTTGGCACCACACAAGAGCCCAGGGATGTTGTGGTTAGATTTGGGCCTCAGGGTGTGCACCTGGGCTCTGACACTCCGATGCCTGCCAAGGCTGAGGTGGGAGCCTCCTGGGCCCCTTGGAGGAACAGCACTGGCCTGTGTGGCCAGAGTCCAGCCACCAAGGCTGAGTGGGGCAGCTGAGGTCACATGATACTCGTAGATCATGGTGAGTGTGCTGGAAGGCCTTGGCGAGTTGTAAGAGAAGCGTCTAGAAGTTACTTGGGCTTTGTGAGGCAAGGGCTGGAGGGGTCAAGGGAAGCGGGGAGCCCCACGCGGGGCAGCAGAGGAGAGGTGGGAGGTGCTGGTGACTTAACACTGTACAGGGTTTTTTTTTTTTTTTTTTTTTTGTCTGTACAGGGTTTTGATGAGAGCCCGCTGGGTTGGGTCGGGGGCTGGGGCAACACGAGAGAACAGAGGCCAGGACGATGGTGAGGCTCCAGGCGTCCCCCATTTGCTGAGTTGGGCTGGAGGAAGGCGCCGGCTCTAGCCCTTCTGCAAGCCCGTCAGCCCCTGGAAAGGAGCTGGTATTTAGGAGGATGTCAGCCAGGCACTGAGGGTCAGAGGAGGCCTTCCTACCTTTCGAGGTCAGGGAGGGGGTGCAGTAGCCACCAGAGGGCCCAGGAGGGACCACTGATTTGGCAACACAGTAACTGGGGACTTTGAGAACTATTGTAAAAGCAAAAGAAGACTGACAAATGGCTTGGTATCTAGAGGGGCTGATGAAGGGTTTCCTGAAGGTGGGAAAGCAATGCCTGTTCTTGAGAAAGGACTTGTCAGTGTAAAAGACGAAGCCACAGAGATGTCACACATTTGCTGAGGAGGGCTGGGATAGTGCCCAGGACCTGTCCTGGTCTGCCTCAGGAATAGAGGCGAGTAGCGAGCAAACCCTACGGACAGCAGGGTGGCTGTGAGCAGGGAGGGGTACACGGGCTCCTCGGAGCCTTCCCAAGGCCTTGCTCTCGTGGACCAGGGGATGGAGAAGAAATCGTTACTCCAAATTCTTCTTGTGCCGTCCTCTGGCAAAGGTGACCATCTCTCCTTTAATCTTCAGACACTAGCTGGTTTCACTTTTTATCATTTTTTTTTAGAAGATTTTATTTGTCAGAGAGAGAGAGCGAGCACAGGCAGACAGAGTGGCAGAGGGAGCAGCAGGCTCTCTACGGAGCACGGAGCCCGATGCAGGACTCAATCCCAGGACGCTGGGATCGTGACCTGCGCTCAAAGCAGCCGCCTAACCAACTGAGCCACCCAGGCGTCCCAACTTTTTATCATTCTTTAAGCTTTGAAAAGCCAGAATAAGATACAATTTCATACATGTGGACTTTTGAAATACGGCCTAGTATCAAGTTATGCTGAGAGCTGTGGCTGCGACTTTAGGAGGCAGCAGTTCCATGGGACTCCCCCCACAGCTTGAACCTCTCCACTTCCGAGCTAGGTGTCCTAGCTGCCAATAACTGATTTCCCTGTCCCTGGCTGCCATTCAGAACTGTGTGTGCAGCCCTGCCCTAGCTGGTCTTTGCTGATGGGGTATGTTAAGGCCTGCATTTCTTCCTGAGCATCTGGTCATCAACGGACTTATTTGCAGACTGGGTTACATATAGTTGCTTACTTGGAAAACCTCTCTTCCCAGGAAGGCATGGTGGGGCCTCAAACTGGATGCTGGGAATCACCCTTAAATCTACTGGCCCGGACCTAAAGAGTCTTCACACAAATCCAGGAAAAGGCAAGACTGATGAAAAAGGCCCAGATGTTTTAGGGTCTGAGGCTCTTCTCATCTTCTCCATTATTTCAGAAACACGCTCATGAGAAAAGCCCTGGCTTCTGACCTCACACAAGGCAGCCAGGGATGGCTGAACAGTGGCCTCTATTCAACCACGTTCACAAATGCTGACCCTAGAACATCAAGAAAATGTCACATCACGGAGTGGGAAGTGAAAACAGTTCCCATTAGTGGTCACTGAAGCAGACTTCGTTCTGAAGCCTGTGGAGCCTGACTCGGAACACCCACGACAGCCCAACAGTGGCCTAGAAGCCACAGTTACCCACGGTGTGGGGCATTACACAAAGCTACTCCCGGCAAATGAGCTGGACCTGGGCTGGATATCCCCATGGTGAGGGGGGACACCGCAACCCCCGTTTCCTTGCTAGCAGCACCACACCCGACATGGTGCCATCCTGACCCGGAAGGAACAGTTACGTGGCAGCTCAGGGCCCACTCCACGACTTGCAGCGACTGCGCAACAGAGGCCGAGAAGGATGACTGTTTATAAACATTTGGAATTTTATTTAAAAAAAAAACAAAAAAACAAAAAAACAAAAAACATCACAACCATGAACATTGTTACAGTTAGAGGCCCTCTTGGTTCTCCACAATGATACTGAGCATGCTCACAAGGGGTTCCCATTATTTAGTCTTAGTTAAACAACCATCTTTAAAAGAAGGAAAAAAAAAAACTCGGCACACTACCATTTAACTTGTTTTAATGTTTCTTCACAAATGGTGAAAAATACTAAAGTACAGACAAGGAATAATCATAATGTTGTGGCCAACATTATAAATATGGAATTATAAATTTAAAACATTTTCTGGTTTAAAAAATAAATCTGGTAGTCAATGCAGCTCTGCGGGGTCTCTGCGTCTAGTAGGGCCGGTCTCTGCGTTCCTGACGGTGCTCGCCTCTGTAAGTCCAAAAGGGGTGAGGGGTGAAAAGGGGGAAAGGAGAGGGTGCGTCCCGCCACCTCCCAGCGGAGCCCAGCCTGTTCCAGGTCAGCCGGGGAGGGCCTGCCACCTCCTCGCGCCCTGGAGCCCGCAGCTGGTTCACACCAGCACGTACTTATCCATTTTTCCAGGTCCTCCGCGCCCGCCTCTTCTTCCTCCCATCTGTTCCATCAAAGGTCCAGGGGGTCCGCCGGGGCCACCCCGTCTTCCTCCACCAAAACCGCCTCGGTCCATGCCCCGGCCACCACGGAAGCCCCCTCTGTCTCCACCACGGCCACCTCTGAACATCCCACCGGGACCACCGCGGTCCATGAGGCCGCCTCTTCCGCCCCGCATTCCACCAGGGCCACCTCTGCCACGGTCACCGCCTGGAGAAGGAGGACAGATCAACAGCAGGACAGGGAGGACGGGGGCTGCTATGGATGTGCCTCAGAGGCTGCTCAGATCTGCCGCCTTCTCCCAGAGCAAAGACCAGATGCTTTACTAGGTCTGAGGGTCCGGGGCACTTCAGAAGGGACGCTGGAGCCTCAGGGGCTCCAGCTCCAAGACTACACTTCTGGAGACCCCCAACCTAGCTGTGAGCCCATCACGGTAACACATGAGGTTTGGAACCAAGATGCTGAGGGGATGCTCCCCAAACTTGTACTTACCAGGAGGTGGAAAGGGTGGTGGAAGGAAGCCTTCAGGCTTCGGGGCCTTACACTGGTTGCATTCTGTTCTCCAGGCAAAGTTCTGGTTTCCACAACCCCTGCATAAAATTTTATCACAACAGAAATCACTAACGAACGAAAGCCGTGAAGCAAAGCAAACGTGAGCAGGCACACACCGTATCCACCAGCACGAACACTGGAGCCTGGTCAAACACCACTGAGAGATCTGCTGACAGAAAAGGCCTTAGAGCCACAGCCTCAGACAGCAACAAATCCCAAAGACCGGTGTATGATCCAGAAAATGTTTGCACAACCATGTACACGGGGACCTCAGGAGTCCAGCAGAACCATGACTTCCTTCAGAAGGCTCTGAAGATGGACTGATTTGGCCACCCACCCACCCCACGACCGAGCAATCAGGTGAAAGTTATCCCTAATACAACTCGAGACAGAGAATCCAACTGTCCTCCTCTCCAGAATGGGAATGGGTGGGACACAGGGTGACTTCACGAGCACAGGGTATCAATTTGTCAAGAGAAGTACATACGGATTGGGGCACTGCCAGTCTCCAGCTCGGTGCTGGACATTTCCTCCTCCGGATGGGTTCCCTCGAGAACCCCGGGGCCCTCTTGGGGGAAAGCCACCTCTGTCTCCTCCACGGCCTCCCATGCGACCCATGGGGCCCCCAGGACCTCCTGGGCCCCCTGGACCTGCAATAGGAAAGAACCAGTCACTTCTGCACAGCACCAGATTTGCTGCAGGGGACATCTTTTAAGGGAATTCACACAGATCACAGCTGTCACTGTCCCTTCATTTGCCTCAGACTTTTCTGCAGGCCCAAGGACCCAGCTTTGAGCCTTCTGTGCATATCACTTTAGCTAGCTCCCACAACCTGTGAGGGAAAGGCATTCTCATGCAGAAAGACCCAAAGCAGAATAAATAAACGGCACCTGATGACCGCAAGGCAGAGTGGTTGCCAGGCATTCCAGCCCCCCTTAAGCAAGAAATCCCTGTTCTTCTCTTCCTTTCATTCCTGACTTTTAACTGTCAGCCTTTAGCGGTTCAGTATTGATTCTACATGGACTTTTTAGTATTTCTAAGGGGCCTGTCTATACTCTGGAAATCAAGTTTCTCGAAGACAAGTGTAAAAAACCACAGAGCAACAGAGCAGTGGCCCGGGGAGGGTGTGTGGTAAACACCTGCACGGAGGGGCGGCGGCATCCCTCTGCCCTCACGGGGCGGCATGCCACCCCGCAGGCTGTTCATTGGAGGCTTCTTCCGAGCAAGAGACACCTTAAGTTTGCTCCCTTGAAAATCTTTCCCTGGAACCAGAGAACAGAACACCAATTACTCCCCATCTACAACTCTTCCCTCGAGGGACTGGGCAAGGCTGGGTAACTCCTCGTTCCCCAGCTCCACCACACCGTCACCCTCAACACCCCCCAACCCCATAGAGCATGTGCCCCACCCACAACCTTCTCGATCTTTGCGAAGGCCACAAAACATTTTCAAGATACGTCAAAACTCCCTGGGGGGGGGGGGGGGAGTAAGCCAGGGGAAGGCCGAGTGCATGGCACCCTTGCCCCACAAAGGATGAGAAGTAGGGACAAGAGTATAAAGTGGCCAAGAGATGAGAGCCAGGACCTGTCCAATGACATTTTCAAGTTGGTTTTGTCTGCACTGAATTTCTGGAATCAATGCCAAGGCCAAATACGGATATATGGGGCGCCTGGGTGGCTCAGTGGGTTAAGCCGCTGCCTTCGGCTCAGGTCATGATCTCAGGGTCCTGGGATCGAGTCCCACATCGGGCTCTCTGCTCAGCAGGGAGCCTGCTTCCCTCTCTCTTCTCTCTGCCTGCCTCTCCATCTACTTGTGATTTCTCTCTGTCAAATAAATAAATAAAATCTTAAAAAAAAAAAAAAACAAAAAAACTCAAATGTATACTGGATTTTTTTGGGGGTGATCTGTACCTTCTGATACTTGTGCTTAGAGAAGCATTTACAATTTTAAGGTGGATCTGTAATCATGACTCAAAATAAGGGATCTCCTAATCCAGAGCCAGCAACAGGGCTCTCCCATTGCAGAAGCGAGCCAGGCCCAGTGCTGCCTAACAGCCAGCCAGTACAGTACTGTGCTTCCCCAGTACAGAGAGAGGGTCTTCCTGCTCCTTTGGCTCTCAGGTTCCTCCTTTCTGCTATGTGCATCTGTTCCATCTCCAAAACCACTTCTGAGAATGCTATTCTAATAGAATGACAAACACCAGCCAGCAAGACCCTTGTTTCACCTGCGGTTGACAAGGGCAGCATGTGCTACAAGAGCCTTCATGTGCCCCAGGATGTGAAGTTAAGAACTTAAGTGAGTTAAGAAGGCCAGTGAGCGCCCCCTGTTGACTCTAGGGCTCCTACCATCAAACCACTCCACAGCGGCCTTGGCAGTTGGTGGGTCTTCATAGGACACTGTAGCGTCACCTTTGGGCTTTCCTGTTTCCTTGTCCAAGTAGATATGAATCATGGGTTGTCCGGTTCTCTTGTTCATCTAGGCATAAAATAGCAGAGTTAGGCTGTGACCAGAAACACACTGCTTTTTGGGAGAAATTCAGAGAAGTTCCTTGAATTGTCAAAAGTGTCGAAAGCAGTAATTTTCCAGATACACATTCACAGTAGGATGTCCGTTTATCTCCAAGTAGTGGCATTATTTCCTAAATTGCCACAACAAATATACGTGTGATTTTTTCCTCTTAGGTGTAGGTGTCATGAAAACCAAAACAGACCTAAAGTTCCAAAGTATGTAAGTGAACAGCGTGCTTCCCATTGCTTCCCTAGTTGTCATCTCCTGGTGCCCTTGTACCTGACCCAACATGTTCTGTGCCCTCACTAACAGGCACCCAGTGACAACGGCCACATTTTAAGAGGCAGTCAGGCTTTGATGCCAGCACACAATCCATGTCTCGCATAAAGTAAAAATCACCCTTAAATCAGTAAGTACTGATACAGGGTTGTGAGTGTGCTAGAAGCATTCTTAAGTCTAAAACAGCCAATTTTTCCTCCAGAGGTAGAACACACTACTCATTAGCTTTGCAGCCGAACATCAGACGTAACTTGCTTGAATTCAGGAGCAAAACAGTATAGAAGAATATGGTTTCATCTGTTTTCTGCATTTAAAGTGCCTATGATCAAAGCCTAATCTATACATTTTTTTTTTTAAAAGATTTTATTTATTTATTTGCCATAGAGAGAGAAGCGAGAGCAAGCACAGGCAGACAGAGTGGCAGGCAGAGGCAGAGGGAGAAGGAGAAGCAGGCTCCCTGCCAAGCAAGGAGCCCGATGTGGGACTTGATCCCAGGACGCTGGGATCATGACCTGAGCCGAAGGCAGCCGCTTAACCAACTGAGCCACCCAGGCGTCCCTATACATGTTTGTTTATATAACACCTAGAGACACCTGAGAGTAGTGATTTATAGGCCAATTTTTTTTTTTAAAGAAAGCTAACATTTATAAGACACGTATTAACACCTACGTTTTTATAAATGACATATAGAGATTGAAAAAAATAGGCAAAATAGCAGTATGAATGATGGGGCTATGTATTTTTAAAATCTCCTCTATGGGGCGCCTGGGTGGCTCAGTGGGTTAAAGCCTCTGTCTTTGGCTTGGGTCATGATCCCAAGGTCCTGGGATTGAGCCCTACATCAGGCTCTCTGCTCAGCAGGAAGCCTGCTTCCTCCTTTTCTCTCTCTCTGCTTGCCTCCCTGCCTACTTGTGATCTCTGTCAAATAAATAAATAAAATCTTCAAACAAAACAAAACAAAACAAAACAAAACAAAAACCCACACCAAAACTCCTTTATTTTACAAAACTAACAGTATAGGCTCTTTTCTTAACTAGGAAAACCCCCACATACCTGCATAAACAACGTATCATATAACATCACAAGTAGAGAGAGAGATCTTCATTATGCAACTCATAAGCTCTACCCAAACCAAATCTCTTTCTATATAAATCTCACTTGAAAAATCTCATTTGGGGCGCCTGGGTGGCTCAGTGGGTTAAAAGCCTCTGCTTTCGGCTCAGGTCATGATCCCAGGGTCCTGGGATCGAGCCCCGCATCGGGCTCCCTGCTCCGCAGAGGAGCCTGCTTTCCTTCCTCTCTCTCTGCCTGCCTCTCTGCCTACTTGTGATCTTTGTCTGTCAAATAAATTTAAAAAAAAAAAAAAAAAAAGAAAAGAAAAATCTCATTTGAAAAAGACCATAGTTAACAACTGAAAAAAATCTAAAAAATTAAACTAAAACAGCTGGATGGCTCGGGAAGTTATGTATCTGCCTTTAGCTCAGGTCATGATTTTGGGGTCCTGGTATTGAGGCCCACGTACCATTCCCTGCTCAGCCTGCTTCTCTCTCCCTTTGCCTCTCCCCCCAGCTCCTGCTCACCCCCAATTCATAAAGATAAACTCTTTTTCTAAGACTTAGAGAGAGAAAGAGAAAGGGGAGGGGGGTCAGAGGGAGAAGCAGACTCCCTGCTGATCAGGGAGCCCTGATGCAGGACTCAATCCCAGGACTCTAGATCATGACCTGAGCCCAAGGCAGTTACTTAACCAACTTAGCCACCCAGGCACCCCAGATAAAATCTTAAAAAAAGGAAACAAAAACACCCAAAAACAAAACTAATAAAAGACTTGAAAAAACTATAAGGAGATGGTCTTTAGTAAAAACCTAAGTAAATGGGCATATGATATTCATGGAAAAAACTACTATTATAAAAATGTCAATTCTCCTCAAACTACCTTACAGATTTAATAAATACTCAGTTGGTTTTTTTTTTTTTTTTTAAGATTTTATTTATTTATTTGACAGAGAGAGATCACAAGTAGATGGAGAGGAAGGCAGAGAGAGAGAGGGAAGCAAGCTCCCTGCTGAGCAGAAAGCCCGATGCGGGACTCGATCCCAGGACCCTGAGATCATGACCTGAGCCGAAGGCAGTGGCTTAACCCACTGAGCCACCCAGGTGCCCGGTTTTTTCTTTCTTTTCTTTTTTTTTTTTTAAATTTATTTGACAGAACGAGAGATCACAAGTAGGCAGAGAGAGAGAGAGGAGAAAGCAGGCCTCCCGATGAGTAGAGCCCGAAGCAGAGGCTTAACGCACTGAGCCACCCAGGTGCCCCTAAGTTGGGGTTTTTAAAGAACTTTGTAAGTGGAATTCTAAATGCATATAGAAGAGCCAGGAGTAAATAGCAAAGCATTCCTGAGGGGAAAGGACAAAACAGAAGAATCTGCTTTACTATAGATATCAATACTTAGCATAAAAATAGCTGCGCTAGGGGTGCCTGGGTGGCTCAGTGGGTTAAAGCCTCTGCCTTTGGCTCAGGTCATGATCCCAGGGTCCTGGGATGGAGCCCCACATGGGCTCTCTGCTTGGCAGGGAGCCTGCTTCTCCCCTCTCTCTCTCTCTGCCGGCCTCTCTGCCTACTTGTGATCTCTGCCTGTCAAATAAATAAATAAAATCTAAAAAAAAAAAAAAAAAAAAAAAAAAGCTGCACTGCACTATTAGTGCCGGACCATACAAATTAAAGTACAAAAGACATCAGAAATAGATCCAGGCCTCCCTCCCAAACAAACAAACAAACAAATAAAATCTTAGAAAAAGGGTGGGGAGTTATGCGTCGGTTGCTCAGTCAGTTGAGTATCTGCCTTCAGCCCAGGCCATGATTCCAGAGTCCTGAGATCAAGCCCTGCATTGGCCTCCCTCTTCAGCAGTGAGCCTGCTGCTTTCTCTCCCTCTGCTGCTCCCCCTGCTTGTTCTGTCAAATGAAATAAAATCTTAAAGAAAAGAAAAAATGTAATAGATCCAGTACGGATGGAACTTTATGTGACAGATATATACCGTCAAGGAAATGATTGATCTTTCAATAAATGTTGTTGGAACAGAAGGTCTTACAAACAGAAAGACACAAACCAGTAAGGAAAAGGCTGGTAAGCTCAATGATATTAACAGCTTCTTCTATTCTTCAAAAGAATACATTGGCAGTATTAGCGAAGGACCAGCCTTCAGGAACTATAAGGAACTCTATGTAGGAGCAGCTCAGATGGTTGAGCATCTGCATCTGACTCTTAATTTTGGCTCAGGTAATGATCTCAGGGTTCTGAGATCAAAGCCAGCATTGCGCCCTGCACTGAGTGTGCAGCCTGCTTGGGATTCTCTCCTTCATCCTCTGCCCCTACCCCCTGCTCTCTCTCAAAAAGAAAATTAGATTAAATTTAAAAGAAGTTCTTTATAAAATAAAGTCCTTTTTTTTTTTTTTAAAGATTTTATTTATCTCTTTGACAAGCAGAGATCACAAGTAGGCAGAGAAGCGGGCAGAGAGAGAGAGAAGGGGAAGCAGGCTCCTCCCTGAGCAGAGAGCCCGATGCAGGGCTCGATCCCAGGACCCTGAGATCATGATCTGAGCTGAAAGCAGAGGTTTAAAACCCGCTGAACCACCCAGGTGCCCCCTAAAATAAAATCTTAAAAAAAAAAGTTTTAAAAAAGATTTTACTATTTGACAGACATAGCGAGAGAGGGAACACAAGCAAAGGGAAGTGGGAGAGGGGGAAACAGGCTTCCTGCTGAGCAGGGAGCCTGATGTGGGGCTTGATCCCAGGACCCTGGGATCATGACCTAAGTTGAAGGCAGACACTTAACTGACTAAGCCACCCAGGTGCCCCTAAAATACTTTAAGGAACTATTATGTAAAACAAGAAATGACAACTCAATGAAGAACAATTACAAGACTAACAGGCATTTCACAGAAGGCAGCTTGCAACTAGAACATTAGTAGTAGGGTGACAGGCATTAAGGAGGACACGTGATGTGTTGAGCACTGGGTGCAACTTATAAATTATTGAATGCTACATCTAAAACTAATGATGTTGTGAGATATGTGTATGTACCTGCACACATTTGCATCCATTAATTCAGTCTAACTCAATCTAAATTAAAAAGTTAAAGCAACAACGACAAAAAAACCAAAAAATACCAATCATCATCAGGAACTAGGGAAAAAGGAAATTAAAATGACATTTCCTGGGCATGTGGGTGGCTCAGTCAGTTAAGCTCAGGTCACGATATCAGGATCAGGAGATGGGAGTATTGCATGGGGCTCCATGCTCAGCAGCAGTATGCTTGTCCCTCTCCCTTTGCCCCTCCCCTTTGTAGTGCTCATGTTCTTGGTCAAATAAATGAAATCTTATGAACAAAACCCCCCACCACATTTCCATTTTCCTCCAGCAGACTGGCATTAAGATAAAATTTCAGGTGATTCCCAGCAGCAGTGAAGATGTGGTGAATGCGGTCTCAGGAATGCTAGTGGCATCCACTAAGTTGCTCAGCCATACTACCAGCTTAGGAAATCGAACATGCACACAGCTTTAGAACCAGCAATTCTATACTGGGTACAGTTGATCCTCATTATTTGTGAATTCAGTATCTGCAAATCTGCCTAACTCATTAAAATTTGTAACTTCAGAATCAATGCTTGTATACTCATGGACATGTACAGAGTGCCAAACATTTAAGTTGTCTGATGCACCTGGTCCAGTGGAGTTAAAATGACATATACTTCCCCCACCCCTCAGTCCAGCTTCCTCTAGAGATGACCAGGGGATAGAGACTGTGGGGACAGGACAGTGGTGCAAGAAGTTCTGGCCCTGGGGGTGGATGAATGTGTATGTCAACTCAGGCAAATCACCGGACACTTCAGAACCTCATTTTCTCTTTGTAAGAGAAAACAGATATACAGAGGAAGTTGTTTTTAAAATTTAGGGTTATAATGTGAGATATGTGTATGTACCTGCACATATTTGCATCCATTAATTCAGTCTTTGTAGTGACTTGACAGAACTACTGCAAATAACAAGAACCAACTGTACAGTGGGGCCTGGGTGGCTCAGTTGACTAAGTGTCTGCCTTCAGCTCAGGACATGATCCTAGGGTCTTAGGACTGAGCCCCACACTGGGCTCCCTGCTCTGACCTGCTTCCTCCTCTTCCACTCACCCTACTTGTGTTCCCTTTATTGCTGTAAAAAAAAAAAAAAAAGAAGAAGAAGAAGGAAAGAACCAACTGTACACACACTAGACACACTACTGTCCTGTGCCCCAGGAGACGTTGTACAAGAGTATTCACTGCAGCACAGGCTCCACACCACAAACTTAGAAATAACCCAAAAGTCTATTACAGAATATATGAGTTACTCGTGATGTACTTATAAATGACCTGAGGACCCCTGATCCCCCTTCCCAAGAGCTCAGTTTCTCTTAGTTATCCTAATAAGAACCCAAGTTTCCCACTGTACATGAACTACAACAGTTCATACCTGTTCACTCCTAGTATATTCCCAGAATAGCAGTCCCTCATAGTAGTGTTTAATAAACATTCTCCAAGGGGCACCTGGATGGCTCAGTGGGTTAAAGCCTCTGCCTTCGGCTCAGGTCACGATCCCGGGGTCCTGGGATCGAGCCCCGCGTCGGGCTCTCTGCTCGGCAGGGAGCCTGCTTCCCCTGCCACCCCTCTGTCTGCCTCTCTGCCTACTTATGATCTCTGTCAAGTATATAAATAAAATCTTAAAACAAAACCCGTTTGTTGTAATCTGTACTTCACAAAAAAGTGTCCGTGTAAGTATATATATATTTTTAAAGATTTTATTTATTCATTTGACAGACACAGATCACAAGCAGGCAGAGAGAGAGAGGAAGGGAAGCAGGCTCCCCACCAAGCAGGAAGCTGGACATGGGGCTCGATCCCAGGACCCCGGGATCATGACCTGAGCAGAAGGCAGAGGCTTCAGCCCACTGAGCCACCCAGGAGCCCCCACTGTAAGTATTCTTTTTTTTTTTTTTTAAAAGATTTTATTTATTTATTTGACAGAGAGAGATCACAAGTAGGCAGAGAGGCAGGCAGAAAGAAAGAGAGGAGGAAGCAGGCTCCCCGCTGAGCAGAGAGCCCGATGCGGGACTCGATCCCAGGACCCCGAGATCATGACCTGAGCCGAAAGCAGCGGCTTAACCCATGGAGCCACCCAGGCGCCCCCCCACTGTAAGTATTCTTATAATAAGCCGACAATGATAAACGATGGAATTGTTTTTTTAAAGCAACCTTCATTTTTCGTTTTTTTTAAAAATATTTGAGGGGTGCTTGGGTGGCTCAGTGGGTTAAAGCCTCTGCCTTTGGCCCAGGGTCCTGGGATCAAGCCCCACATCGGGCTCTCTGCCCCGCAGGGAGTCTGCTTCCCTCTCTCTCTGCCTGCCTCTCTGCCTACTTGTGATCTGTCAAATAAATAAATAAAATCTTAAAAAAAATTTATTTGAGAGAGAACAAAGAGCGAGCATAAGCAGGCAGAAGAGCAAAAGGGAGAGGAAGAAGGAGACTCCATGCTGAGCAGAGAGCCTGATGCGGGACTCGATCCCAGGACCCTGGGACCATGACCTGAACTGAAGGCAGACACTTTACCAACTGAGCTACCCAGGCGCCCCAAAAGGACGGAACTGTTAAGTATGCCCACGCATGTTTGGCATTTTTCTACAAAAAATCAAAGGTTTTTTTTTTGCTGTTTTTTTCCCCCTTTGGTATTTTAAGTAACAAACCACAATATACCCAGAAAGAAAAGTCAGGCAACTTCAGAAGCAGTCAGATATTCAGCAATTTTTTAACATAATCTCTTTAAAATTTCTGATTTGAAAGATCTTCCTGCTCACAGTTACACTTTTACTTACCTTAACAACTCCACACTGCTTAAAAAAGTCAGCCAGATCATCTAAAGTCACATTGTCATTTAAGCCTTGCACATAAATTGCACTGTTGTCAGAATCTTCATCTGGATCTACAGGTGGGCCTTACAGAGAAAAAAGACAAGGGAATTATCATCCTGTATCTATAGAGACTGATTAACCCACTAGTCTCTACTGCTCACTGCTATTGTGAGTAGCTGCTCATGATAAAAGGAGCCCCAAACTGCCTCTGACAGCAAGAATATCACACTGATCTCCCAGGCTGCTGAGCTCTAGCAGGAACTTACTTCTGTGCTGTTCATTTATAAGGCATGATACAAAATTCAAGAATTCAAAATTACCTAGATCAAGATCTGGTCCTTCATCCATGGGTCCTGCCAACCAGGAAAGATCATATAAAATATTATTAGTGCACGTCTTGCAAGCTATAAACCTTACAAACACACATAGCTATCTACTATACCACCATTTGATGGGGCTTCATTTTAAACTCAAAATGACCCGCACTGCTAAAATGGAGCAGTGCCCCTTTAACATTTGTGAAATATTTGCTAGGGTTTTGCTTTTTTTTTTTTTTTTCTGGTTTGCTTTTAAACCATTAACCAAATACACTCTCAAAGCTTATGTGCCAAATTAGTGTTAAATTTAAGTCAAAAATTTTCCTCCAAATGTACCAAATTTAAAAAATGTATTCTCCCCCACATTACAGAAGCAGTTGCTCAATACTTCAAGTTACCCTTTGTTTTGTAACCTTAGGTTAACCTTATTACCCCTAAGACAATGCCGGCAGTACCCATTAGTCTCTTTGTATAGATCATTTTTAAACCGCTTATGAAACTAATAAAAAATTATAGTTTTCTAAAAACTGACTGTATTTTTTTTTAAACACTATCCATGGTAATACTCAAAAACTTACCACCAGGCTTATTGAAGCCACCTCGCTCTCCAGCGCTGCTGGGGGGATAAACGAAGAAATGAAGGCCTTTCCCTTTAAAAGCCAGTACCGCTCTGAGCCTTGGGGGGGCTCGTGGGGAAGAAGGGCACTGGCTAAACACATCTCCAAACAATGCATCTCTCTCATCTCGTCACTATGCCTTTCTTCAGGGCAGCTTGCTCAAATTTCCTTTATATACAACCTTGCTTGTCTGATTGTACACACCAGTGTGGTTGGTTCCTTTCATTTCGGGGGCTGGTATTAATAGTGCAATACTTGGCAAATAGGGGCGAAAAGAATCCAATCCCAAAACACCCACCCCATCAGCTGAAAAACAGGGAGAGTTTGGTTGCAGAGAGGAGTAGCAAGCAGGGGCAACTGCTTTCCATGTTCATAAAGGTGCACCCTCAACCTCTCCTAGGGGAGAGCCAAGTGAGGCTTCCTAACAAGTCACAGAGTGTAATAAAGCAGGAGACAACCACATTAAACGCCTACAACAAACATCAGAGGACGCATCCAGCCAATCTTCAGCATAAAGCCATACAATTCAGGGAACTAATGGATTTAACAATCGCTGTGAAAGGAGAATTTACAACAAATATCAAGGCTCAATAGACTGGGGGTGCAACTTTATAGACACATCAGTTGAGGACAGTGATGACAGCAGTATAAAATGACTGCCTTACATACTGTAAATTGGGGAAGGGAACATGATGGGTCTTTCTTATTTTTCCTTTAAGATTTAAATAAAGGCAGCTCCTCACTGGGAGGCCCTGAGATTTTTCTAACCAGTATTGCACCTTTAATACCTGAATATACAATTTCAAGCTGTTGCATGCAGCTTTGTTTCCTTTTTAAAAGTACACACCATAAAATGTTCTCTCTCTTTAAACACAAAAGTTTACACTTTAATGTTACACAATTCTAGAGTATTATACCTCCTCTGGTTCATTACCAAATAACAAGTATGCAGTTACCAAAGTTACAGAAGGATTCCATTTATACAATGAATACATTTTGTTAAAAATATTCTATGTATATTTTTCCTCTCCATATGGACACCGTGTCTAGTCCCACTTTTCATTATGCTGCCGGCTGAGTACTGAGTACGGGTACTTTTTAAGTATTGAAGTGTATACAAGGCTCTCACTTTGTAACCTGTAGCATATAAATGCGACAAAGCATGTTAAAAAGTTTCCACGTTTAACAGCCAATGAAAATATCAAAATACTGAGGCAATGAAAAAGGGCATGTTAACAACATTGAGTGCCTTACCTGCAGAAGACACTGAAAACCATCACCACACCAGAGTAAAAAAGAGGGGAGGGGAGAATGCCCCTGTCCTGTCCCCAAGGGATCCAACCGACTGCTTCACAGTCAGTTGAAAAACCTGTGGGGAAAGCCACAACTTTTTTCTATGGCTCCAGGAGAGACTTCTCGTCCAGAAAGAGGGGATCCCTTTACTAGCAAAATTAGTAGAATTATCACTTCTGGAATATTAAAATGAATGAACTCGAAATTGGTTTTGCAATTGGAAAATACTAAGAATTCTAGGTGATTGGAGAAGATGTGATGATAGTAATTTCAAGTGTCTATGTCTATTTTAAAACATCCATAAAGAAGTGAAACCTTTATAATGGAATGACATTCTCCAAATCAGTCTGATTTTACTTAATACCAAATTGTTCATCAATTTTTTAATGTTGTCAAGTAACTGTTTCTTCCAATAAAGATTTCACCAGACTTTTAAGTTATGCAGAATATGCAGAACCATATCTTCAATCAGTTATCTTTCAATAGGATACAAATATGAAGAACACAAAAATTAAAGATTAACTTTTTATCTAATTTTGAAGTCCACATCTATAAAAAGAAACCCTACCCAATTTTTTCTTGAACCAATGGTGGCACCAAATCCAATTTATACTTAATATGTAACATTCTGCATAACTTTTTTTTTTTTTTTTTACTAGTTTATATAGGGACAGAACACACACAGAACTAAACCTTCTGGATTATGTTAACCACCAACAGTATACCTCACCTTCATTAAAAGTACAGACACTGGAAAGGGAAGAAGGGGTAGGACAAGGGAGGGGAGGGGCAGGCACAGATAGCAGGGTTATGTTATTGATCTAAACAAAGTTTTCTAAACCAGATTGTGCCATCAATCAAAATGGTCAAACCGATTTAGACTTTCCAAAATCTCCAAATAGGGAGTGATCATGTAACTATATACATTACTCTGCAAAAAACTTTTAGACTTTTCTGTGTACCAGGTGCACTTCAGGCCATAGTTCAGGGGTTATGGGACCAAGATCTTCATCATTATGTTCAACAATTCCAAGTACAAACAGAAGTTGGGGACAAACACTGTGGAAAACAGCTCCATTTCTTTTCTGCAGTATATATACACCAGGTATTTCAAGACAACCATTCAGAGGTAATTAGTTAAAAACCTAGGGGTGTTAGAAGGGTTGTGTGTGTTCCATCCCAAATCTATTACCCACAGAGGCTTTTGACCTCTGGAAACCATGAAGGGAACTGAAAGCTCTTGTTTCAAAACCATTCTTTGTTCTCCCCAACCCAACGAAGTAGACTGGCAGGGAAATAAGCGAACTGCCACTTAATCTATGCCACAAAGATGACATTTCCATGTTTTAGAAGATGGCCTGGGCTCAACTGATTGTCCATGGAAATGCAGAAATAAATTTCTTATGTCTTTCAGTCCCTTCTTTCCATTGAAAATCCTATGGATGAAACAAAATTAGATAAAAGGAGAAAAGGTTTGCTCTTACCCCATTCCACCGCGTCCTCCTCCCCGCCCACCTCTGCTCATGCCTCCACGATCAAATCCCCCTCTTCCCCTGCCCCGGTTATCAGGGCCACTCATGCTCCGGTTTTCTCCTGGTCCGGAAAATCCTCCAGACTCCTGCCCATAAACACCCATGCTACTGGGGTGGTCCTGTCGGAATGAACCTGAGGAAAGAGTCACATCTGTAAGCCATGGACCAGCATTTGAACCACTGCCTGTCGTACTTCTCCTGGAATCACAGAATGCTCAATTGCAAGGCACTAACCAAGGCACCATCTTCTTTAAACCTAACAAAGCACCTCTAATCATGTAGGATCTTTTAACTTTAACAAAAACTGCAGGTTCAACAGAGCTGAGGTAACCTTACATAGTTAGCCTGGGAATAAAACACCCAAGTAAGAAAAAGCCCTCTGGTCAACAGTTTATAGGGTTTTGTATCCTATGATGCCTCCAAAACCTGCTTCTTTAAACTACTCTCAAGAAACAAAAACCGGAGGCAGGTTTCTTAGGGCTTTATTATGTTGCTGAAGCTTGGGCTCCATCAAGAAGCACTACTCATCTCATAGCTGGAATGAAACATGCCCATGGATGGAGTTTCATTAAAAAACAACTATCCAGGTAAAAATTAAATTGTGAAGACAGTTTTGAGTTTTTGGTTACTTCTCCATGTAAAACTAAGTGTTCTATGAGAAGAACCCCTCCCCCCTTTTTTTGCTTTATAGATGTAAAAAAACCAAACCCAAAATACAACATTTACTTGACCATCAAAACTGCAGTTAAAAAAAAAAAAGAAAGAAAGAAAGAAAAAAAAAACCACACCCAAACTGCACTAGTCTTCAGAGCTATCTGTTCATGCCCTTTTAATGAATTGGGGTGGGCAGGCCACAGAAATGCCAGCTTCACTCACTGTATGTAACACCTCCTCAGAGAGCAAGGCTGGCATCTTAAAATGTTTTCTCTGGTTAGTTACAAGCTCTTTCTTTCTTTGCAAGGCCTACTACCAATTAAATTGGAGAAAAGCACTCAGGTCTTTAATGGGACATCCAAGCGGTTAGCCAGGATGTTATGACCTAAAGATGCCCTGGAGTCCAAAAGTAAACAACCATAAAGACCATTTCCCCATGTTTAGAAACTCCAAACATAATCATTCTTATTTGGTTTTCTCTCTTAGCAACTCACTCTGCTGCCCGTAGCTGCTGCTCTGTTGGCTATATTGACTTGGAGCCTGGCTGTAGGATCCAGTTTGGGGGGGATAACTAGTGGGCGGCTGCTGCCCATAGCTGCTTTGTTGACCATAGCTACTCTGCTGTCCATAGCTGCTCGGCTGCCCATAGGTGTTCTGCTGAGAGTAACTGCTCTGATCATAACTAGTCGGCTGTGTAGAGGAGTAGCTGAAAAAAAGAAAAAAAGGTTTTTAGGAAGGCGAGGGTCATTACTTCTTCAAGCCCCCTAAATATAAAAGATATTCATAGCACGTCACATAGAAACCCTTAAAAACACTTTCTACAATCAACAGTTTCAATTTAAAATAAGTGATTATTTTGGTATTCAGAACAAAGTTTTAAATGCAAAACAAGGGAAAACTACTAAAAACGAATCTATAGCATTATATAACCCTTAAGAGTCTCCTCTTTTACCTCCCACCCCCTTAAAACCACAGTTTTCAAGTAAATTCAAGGCAAATTTGGGAATATGGTGTTTCCTGCCTTCAGGGAAGAATGTGTGCACGTGTACTCAGAGGAAAAGCCACGGTGGACCAAGTCTGCCTCCAACAATTCTTCAGTCACGACAGTGACTGTTCTGAAGGTACAGGCTGCCTGATGTGTGTGTGGCCACACAAATATGGCAATCTTCTGACATCTGTTCAAGTTTCAAATTGTTTCGCTATACATCATATACAGTTTTAAACTTTCAGACATGCCTGATCATCTACTAAATCTTAAGATGGATAAGGAAATTTCAGAATCAAGGCAAGAGTATTAAGTGGGTCTTCATCTTTTGACATGACAACCACATGACCGGGAACTAACCAAGGGTACCTTCTTACATAGAAATAAAGCTCGAAAGAACTGCTATTAAACTTTAGATGAACGATGGAAATGAAAATAAAGACACTGTATTTAAAAGTACGACTAAACTAAGCCGTTATCCTATCTCCCAACATGGCTGTATGGACTCAATAGCTTCTCTTCAGTGTAGTGTTTATTCAATGGGCCAGATCAACCACCCCCAGCAGCACAGGCACAGGTGGGCTCTGCGGAAGAACTGCTGTAAGCCCTGCCCACAGATGCTCTACGCTGTATACTTACCAAGTCAGCTGTATTTTGTTCCCAAACCTGTTCACACCTGCTGCACTTTCATGTGTAAATCAATGACACTGAGTGCAAAAAAGGGAAATGCTACCTCTACCAAAACTAAGTTAACATTTTAGGAAACAATTCAGACAGTTCATTTGAAAACCTGCTTCTAATTAAATATAAGTCGGAAAACTTGAAGTTCTTCCTCTACTTTATAAGAAACCCAAATGAGATTCTGTAGCTGTTAGGGTGGTTAACTTAGGACAGAGAGTACAGAATAAACCTGTAGATGAAAGTCCTGGCCCAATCATTAAAAGACTTGTACATGGGGGCGCCTGGGTGGCTCAGTGAGTTAACCCCTACACTGGGTTCCCTGCTCAGCAAGAAGCCTGCCCTCTCCCTCTCCCCCTGCTTGTGCTCTCTGTCGAAGAAACAAAATATTAAAAAAAGAGTTGTGTGTGAATGGACCTCAAGTGAGGTTAAACATAAAATGATTAAAATGAAGTTTCTTTCTTTTCATGTCTTCCACTTTACCCATCCTAACTACACTGGAGGTGGCTTCTACGGTTGGGTTTACCTGCTTTCATATACTTGTTTCTCATCTGTCTGAATTAACTAAAAGAGCGAAATTAAAAGGAAGAATGTAGAGTGGTAAAAATGTTGTGTTTAGAGAAGGAGTTACGGCCAACCTAAGACTTAAGTTTTAATTTAACAATCTGTGTTCAGGCTCATCACGGGGAGAGTCAGATAACCTATTTCACCTGAGGAAGAAGCAAGCTGGTCAATAGCCTGAAAGAAAAACTGTTACTCTACTAGCTTGCTGGCTGTGCGAACAAAGACACTGACCTGGTAGGAGGATAAGATGGTGGTGCCGTGACTGGCTGCATGGGGTAGCTCCCAGGTACCTGGGGATAACTGTAGTTACTCTGTCCATATCCTAGGCTGGGCTGGTTGTAACCCCCTGTGCTAGATTGAGGTTGACTAGTCTCAGCGGGTTTGTTACCATCCTGCGGTCTAAAAGGAGAAATAAAAAAGTAAGACTTTTTCCCCCTCAGCCATAAAAGTGGGTGAGAACTCTATAACCTCTGAGCAACATGCAATGTTAGGACTGAGCTTGGAAGTAAATACAATTGTCAACTGAATTCCATCAAACCCAGTCTTGGTCCAACTGTATTTGCTGGAAGAGAACACTAAGGGGGAGAATTAATCACATCCACAGATGAGATACCAACATGTTCCACTCGTTCCACTGCTATCAAAGGCAGTTACAGTATTTTCTATTGCCAATTTCAGTGATCTGGGAGGGGAGGTGATTTGTTAGGGAAGAAAATGCTTTTTTTCCAAAAGGGACTACTGAAGACAGACAAGAAATTGACAATAATGCAAAGTGTCATGTTAAAGTAACATTTATATAAGTTCACAGCATTTATAAATTTGGATTATTGTGTTTAAATTTCTCATTTATTAAGAACAGACCTGAAAATACATGTTCTAACTTGGACTGCTATAAATAAATCTAACCTTGCCTGAAAGTCTCCATATGGAAATACCAGAATAGGGGAGGGAATCACCCCCTCCAGCCCCAGCTCCCAGCAATGCTTGGATGAATTGGGAAATATTAAATAATAAAAACCAATCCCAGTCCCAAAGGAAAAAAACAAAACAAAATCCCCAGGGTTTTCTATTACCTTTTAGCCCTAACAGTCTGCAAGAAGACTGCAGCAAAGTGAGCTTCAGCTATAGTAAGCACACCCCCAAGAAGCAGGCAAACCAGATAAGGATGTGGAAGTACTGGTTTCTCCAGAGCTGAAAAGGGTCACAAGCCCCCTCTTTCCAGTGGAAAAGGGAGTAGTTGACACTGATCATGAGACGGTTTTAAAGTGGTAAGGACTGAAAATCAAGAAAAAAAGGGAGCCCCCCTCCAATAATAAAAAACAAAAACAACTGATATATAACTCCCCACTCCAGCTATGGCTTGGATATATTGTTGCAATGGATCATCAAATGGGACTTCAAACAGCTGGTAACATTCTGAAATGCCTAGGTCAACTGAAAGGGAACCCTACAGGAATCAGTTAGTTTGGTCTAGCTACTGCACAGGATCTCTAACAGATGTAAACTACTAAGTAGCTCTGATTACTCACTGTGCACTTTAGAAGTAAATTCATGAGTGTTTGCCAGAGCTAAGTTCTTACCTCTACAGTAGGCAAAAAGTCTAGGTTACAAGTTGATCTCTTGTTTATTCCCTAAAAAGTCTTCTTTCAAATCAGAATTCAATGTTCCTTCAAGACTGTATGCAGAAGCCACCTATGTGCATTGCCTAAAGCAAAGACCTGAAATCTTCTGTTAAGTAATAATCAATACTATTTACCTGCTCATTAGTCATGGAGTATGAAACTGTTTGCCCAAATATTCACCCCAAAGCAAGGTACCCACTTAAGAATACATACTTGCCTACAATATTTAGATGACCAAGCCACTACATAATACAGAAAAAAAAAAGTCAATTCTTTCCACCAAGACACAAGTGTATGACTTCCCACCTCCCCTGTACTGTGAACTGCCATGTTTTTCCCAAAGAGAAAGCTGTTATCCATTTACAAAGTCAATAAAACCAAAAGTACAATTCTATCAGTTGTTCTGTTGTGAAGGAAAACACACACTCTATTTTTTTTTTCTGGATTTGGTAAATACAATAGTCTCCTCCTACCCTAAAAGGTCACTCTTTTAAAACTGGATGTCTAGAAACTAGACATCTGGCCAGTGACATTCCTCATCTTGGCCCCTGGATGGCACCATTTCTCTACTAAATGGAGAACAATGTATCTGTGATGCATCCTAAAGCATTACTGTGATGACTACAAGCACACAGTGAACCTCTAAAGGTAAGTATGTTAAGAGTGACCATTAAAAAGGAAAGAAGTCCTGGAATCTCTAACTGTGCATAATTGCTCTTTCCCGAAACAGGCTGATGTGCCCTAGCGTAGGAACTAGGGGAGTGTGGCCTTACCTTGCAGGTGCGGTGGCTGCCGGCTGCTGCCCATAGGCTGGGTAAGCAGGTTGAGTGCCATAAGCAGACTGAGCTGCATAGGAGGCCTGGGTGGTAGTGACCGTAGCAGTGGTGGTATCGTAAGCACCAGTGCCATAACCCTGGACAGGCTGGCTGTATGCCTGGGGGGCAGTTGGAGTAGTATAACCTAGAACAAAAGAGAACTACATCAGTTTTCTGGCTCCTCAGAGAGTGCCTAGACACTTGTTAACAAAATAATTTGTAAACCACCTACTTTAAACCATTAAAGTATTTAGCCCCTTTAAATACTTCCTCCTCCACTATGAGTAGCAACTAACCAATATTTAAAGCTTAAATTGTTTGAAAGTACCCAGTTTTCAGCATAGCACTCTCTTCAGCTCTAAAATCATACCTAACAGAAAGGAGGAAACAGGGTATACTACAGAAAGTGTTAGTACAGAAAACAAGGTTCCTGCTGCACCTTCCCCTCTGGATTCAATAGGAGAAAAGTCTGCTTTTGGGGATTCTATACTGGTCTTGCTAGCAGGTCTTCTGAACGATTAAGTTAAGTACTAGTTAAGTACCCCAAAAAACTCTCAAGCAGGAATAAAATGTCCCAGAAAGGAAAAAGCAATGACACATTGCTAAAATAGCTAAAAATGATGATCCAGGTAATAGTCCTAGCATTAAAACCTGTAATTTGGAATTATTTTTCATTCAGTCCCAAGCATTCCGACATGGGCAGTTCATGTTTAATTAAAGGATGCCGAAATCCCAGAGAACATGTGTTTAATTTTCCATGGGAGATGTCTAAGAACTACTTTTGTTCCAGGTAACAACTAAAAAGATGTTTGCTATCAGCAGTAAATTTTGAAATGGCACTTGAATAAAATATTACAAATTATACTTGCTTAAGAATAACCAAGACAGATTATCTTATTTGACCTTTCTGATAAATGATTTTAATTAAACTTAATACCCTCCAAATAAACCTTTAAAATGTAGATGATGAAACCATTTAAGATTCTAGGCTTGTCATCAAATTATCCACCCTTCATTCCTTTTTTATTTACCCTTCACAAGCAAAAAAGTCTTTTTCCTGTTTGGAAATATTGAAAGTAGACCCTAGAGCTAGCCATGCTGGTCCCCTAACCAGGTATCCCAAAGACCTGCTGCGTTAAGAGGTATGAGGCAAACCAAGGTAGGTTCCTTCCTGTCTCTACCAGACCAGGCAGGGATGCAGACCCTTTCATCTGAACGTGGCTTGCACTGTGACAAAAGTCCCCCCCCACCCCCCCGCATCTGCAGCTCCTAACCTGAGTTCCCATCCTCTGAGATGTGTCATAACCTTTCCTGGTGCTGGGCTCTTCTGACTCCTTCTAATGGTCAGTGAGCACAACAAACTAGCCATGCAATAAAAAGTTGGGTTTACATCCACCAAAAAGTAGCCTACATCTCACTAAAGTATGAGAGTTTCAGTACTTAGAGCAAATCAATCAAGATCGCTCATTTTAGTTAAAATTTAGGCCTTAAACTTCAGTTAGAATTAAGTGTCCTCATTATACATACAACTTACTTGTCAACAACAAACACCAACTTCTCTTTTTACATAAGCGTCACCTCCTGTAGCATAGAGTGTAATACTTTTTTCCCCATTCCAAACACTAATACACAAAGACAGTAATTTCCTTCTCAAACTGCTAGGCTGAAATATGTAAGAAAGCATAATGCACAAAACAGAGAACTTCAAGCAATGAAGTTTTTTGAGTTTGCAAGTCATCCATCTGTTTATTTAACTTAAAAGTGCTTTGCAGGGGCACCTGGGTGGCTCAATGGGTTAAGCCTCTGCCCTGCCCTCAGCTCAGGTCATGATCTCAGGGTCCTAGGATCGAGCCCTGCATCGGGCTCTCTGCTCGACAGAGAGCCTGCTTCCCCCGACATCCCTCTGCTTACTTGTGATCTCTGTCGAATAAATAAAATCTTTAAAAATAAATAAATAAAAGTGCTTTGCGGAGTCCTAATGTCAACCATATAAAGCACTCATTTATTTAAATTTAACTGGAATCTAATTCCACCTACCCCATTACTCCTACACAGATTTTTTTCCCCTACACGATGACAAGACCATCTATAAGATTCACAAGGGCAATTAAAAACAACAGCAACAACAAAGACTGATCGGGGAAATAACCAATATTATAAAACTATACAGTAACTGTTAGAGCCTTGGAGTGCTAAAGATTACGGTAATAGACACTGAGTTAATTAATAATCTTTAATTAATCTCTAGTACCCACACAAACGGCCAGGCAAATGAGCAAAAATTAACAGAGCAAAATGATTTAATGAAAATAAAAAAGACCAATGGCAAAAGACAACACATCTACTCTGTGCTGACGACTTTAAGGAAAAAGGTAGTAAACATTACACAAATCAACCAAAATTTTTGTTTAACTTGAACAGTAAAAACTAAAGTTTCTATTCTAACTAATGAAATGAGAATTTATATGGCCACTTTCTCTTAAAGCCTAATATAAAAAATTCTATTAGGAGAAAAGGGTTTTTTTCTACATTCTGCTCAATAATTATCCAATGACTTTTATGTGTAAAGACTACATGAAGGAAGGAAAAATGTGTGCTTGAAGCCACTTACTAACTCTGAGAGTCCTAACTTAGTTTGGTTCAGCCTCACTTTGCCCATCCGGTTTAATTCCAGTCTCTACACTCCAAAGGTCGATGGGAGCATTAAGGGAGGTATGTATGGTTCTCCATAAACTATAAAATCCATAAAACAGTCCTTATTAAGTGCAGTCTCTTGCTCATCAAAGCCACGGATTTCTGTATCAGAATGTCCTATGTTTGTGTGCTCACAGTGGGATTTGTTCAATTAATGACAATAAGAACACAGGACTCTAAAGAACCTAGAAGACCGTGTGTTTCCTATAAGTGACTTTATCATATTCGTATAAAATGATCTAGAAATGCCAAAGACTTAATCTAAGCTGTATTATTTATCTTCAAAAGATACTTATTTTTAAAAATGAGGGAAAGCTGGGGTGCTTTGGGGCTCAGTCAGTTAAGTGTCTGCCTTTGGCTCAGGTCATGATCCCAGCCCCACGTCTGGGATCCAGCCCCACGTCAAGGTCCCTGCTTAGCAGGGAGCCTGCTTCTCCCTCTCCCTGCCACTCCCCCTGCTTGTGCATACTCTGTCAAAATAAAGAAATAAAACCTTAAAAAAAAAAAAAAGAGGGAAGGTGGTCAAAAACTACAAAGTTCTGGTTGCAAAATAATATTCAGGGATGTAACCTACAGCATGGTGATTATAGTTAATAAACTGTATTGTGTATTTTAAAGTTGATAAGAGAATAGACCTTGGATGTTCTCACTGCAAGAGAAAGTTTGTTAACTGTGTGGGCCAATGGATGTTAACTAGATTTTCTGTGGTAATCATTTCACAACATAAACAAATATGGGATCATTAGGTTGTATACCTCAACCTCCTATTATGTATCAATCATAATCTATAAAAAATTAAAATAGTTTGAACATGTAAAGTTCAGTCTCACAATTTCAAAATTCTGTGCTAAAAATCCAAACTGTGTAGTTCTAGCTCCAGCTTTTCCTTCAGCTGCAGCTAACACCAGCAGAAGTGTAAATAGGTCCCATCCTATTTGAGATATGCATTAGCTACACAGATTAGGAAATACTGTCCATCTAATCCAGGACACTGTCACTCAAGGACATAAATTACAGATACAGATTTTTCCCCTACTAAAGACTCTGAGATAAGATGACATGTAACTTAGGGAATTGAAAATAGTTTGAAAATAGGGAGTTCTTACGTTTTTAAGACTTTTGTATTCAATATTCCCTTCTAATAATAAAGACAAGAATGGGTAGATAGGAAGAAGGAACGGTTTCTAAAAATGTTACACAGCAGCACTAAACATAAAAATTCTTGTAAGTTTTTCACATACTCCACTCAATCCTAGTATAAAGATACAATTTATTCTAATTCTCAGAATAGTTTATCTTCTAGCTCCCCGGAATGCTGTTCTTTAACACACACTATGAATTAAAATAATTCATTAACATTTAAAACAAAAAATAAAATGTATCTGGACTGGAAACCAACCAAGAGACAAACATTACATGCAGGGTGGCGGTCTGTTCCGCTAAATAAATCTACTCATGCAATCTATCCTTCAGGGAATAGGGGGCAATCAGCTGGGAAATAGTCATCTGAAATACCTTTGGGAAAGTGAACAACTATTATTAAGGCCTGACACAAAATAATGTAAAATAAAGCAAAACCTCTCCCAAAATCACAAAAAGAAAAGAACATGGATCTGTGAATGGCACCTGAAGCAATTTCCCATTAGCACCTTGTTGTGTGTGATGTTAGAAAGTTTGAGGGTTAAACAGATGATAACACCTAAAGGGTCAACATTACAAGGTTAGACAAGATGAAAAGCATTTCCCATGCAAGAATGAGCAGGATAGTCAAACCTGTACTGGTCCCTTCTACTGTGGAAAGCACAAAACAAAAAGTAGAGGGTACACTATCAGATGAAGCAAACAGATGTGAAAATCAGTTTGATTTTAAGCAGCTCACTTTAAGAAGGCTCATTCTTACCCAGTATTACCATTAGCACAATCTTTTACATATTCTCCATTTTGTTTTAAGATTATTCGATACACTGACTGAAATAGTTAAAAGGAAATTATCCCACCCACATTCTTTCAGAAATGCTTCAGAAGACTATAAGGGAATGGGAATAAAGGATCCTCAGATGCCAAGGTCTGGAAAAGAATATACACCTGAGGACATACATAACAAGATTCTTAGCAAACACCCCAGTGGCTATGATCTAAAAGTCTCTCCAAGGCAGGCCTTACCAGCAGGAGGCTGTCCATAAGAAGTTGCATAGGCGGTCTGCCCATAGGTAGCAGTGGTCTGAGCTTGGGTATAGCTGACATCAGTGGGCTGTCCATAGGTTCCATAACTTTGCTGCCCATATGCCTGCTCAAAGAAAAATGGATGCAAGTTCATATATAAACCTTGTATTTTAGTTAAAAAAAAAAAAGACTTATTTCTAAGTCTCTAAATTGGAAGAATCAAAGCCAGAACTACTGCTTTCTAGTAAACATTGTAAAAAACAGGCAAGTGATCACAGTATCATGAATGCTTGCTTTCCCTTACCTAATCCACTTGTATTTTTTATAAACTTAATGACAAAAAAGTTCCTGAGATAATGAGGCAAACTCTCAGTTAACTATACAGGAGATTAACAAGACACTCTCAAGGGATGGGCAATAACGGAACAGGTGTGTAATTGCCAGCACTTAGCGTAGCACCGTTTTTAGCAACTGGAGATGAGTGTTAGAAGACAAAATGAACCAAGAGAAAGAAAAGGAAAATGGGATTAAAATCTGTTAGTTTGAAAACCAGATTTTCAGCTTGACCTGAATATTTAAAAATTTACACCACTTCGAAGAAAATGAACCAGAACACTGCAGTCTCCTTAAGGTTAACATCAAAAACTGTCTTTTGAACTTGGACATCAGTAATCTGGCAAGGAATGAGGTATTCTTCCAGCTATTAGCATGATTACATTCTAGATTTGAATGACCAGTTATGTAAGACCTGTCAGAGCCATCACACATCTTCTGTCCTAGAATATTTCAATGGCAGTTATTAGTATCCATTTTATGTCACTGACCATTTTAGAATTCGAAGTGGTCTTGAGAACACTAGGATGCTAATTTCTAGAATCTGTTGGCCTAGGCTTTTAAACACAAACTCATGTACTGGAAAGGGCTCAGAAGTTTTGTAGCTAGGCAGCCATATAGAGCTGACCCTGTCATTTACTATGTGGCCACTGGCAAATGACCTCTCTTTGTGCTGCAATTTTTTCGTTTGCAAAATGTCCTAATAACACCTTCTTTTGCAGAACTACTATAAAACTAAATTCAATTAATTTAAACATAATACAATATGTAAAGGACCAACTAACTACTGAGCAGGGCACTTAACTTGAGAAATGATACTAGAAAGGTGTGGAGAGCTAGCAACTCCCAATTTGGGGACGGTGTCATTTATAATGGCACTCCCACTGTGAAGTATAAAACACCTGAGTACTTAAATGATTATAAGCACATTATACTTTCCTAGTACCTGATTTTTTTTTAAAAGATTTTATTTATTTATTTATTTGACAGAGAGAAATCACAAGTAGATGGAGAGGCAAGCAGAGAGAGAGGGAAGCAGGCTCTCTGCTGAGCAGAGAGCCCGATGAGGGACTCGATCCCAGGACTCAGATCATGACCTGAGCCGAAGGCAGCGGCTTAACCCACTGAGCCACCCAGGCGCCCCCTAGTACCTGATTTTTTAAAAAGAGCTGTACTAGCTGTTGTTTTAATGGATGACAGAAATACTTTGTTTTGGGATATTACCACATCCAAATATCTTAAAGATTACCTGGGTGGTCTGTGCATATCCTTGAGTGGGTTGGGCGGTGTATGCACTGTAGCTGTAAAAGAAATTAAATGCAAGAACTGAATACAGAGCATTCAGATTCCATTAAAAAGTCCTCTACAACTCCAGGAGGCTTGGTACTCTAAAAACATTATAATCAATCACACCCAAAGTACAGTTACAAGAGACTGACTTACCCCTGCTGGGCTGCAGCTTGGCTGTATGTACTGTAATCTAGAGAAAACGAGAAGAGAAAATAATGTGAAGTCAGCAGAGACAAGAAGAAGGAAAAAATAGAGGGAGGAGGAATTCAGGTGGAGGAAGATAAACAGCAAGTACAGGCCAACACAGATCCAAATAAGTATGTCTTCTCCCTTAACACCAAACCAAAATATGAGTCTAAGCCAGTTAAATTCAGAAAGTTTGAAATACAGTGCCAGCTAATGAGGTCAAGATCAGCTGATCTGGCAGATACTTTAAAGGTTCCCATGACCACAACCCCCCCCCCCTTAACTGCAGGCTGTCATTTCAAATACAAGATCATCATCCTGAGATTAACAGAAAACAAGATGAACCAACACGAACAGAAGTTTTACCTTCATATAAAAACGAGGCATGCCACAATATTACAGTGTTTAACATCAGACTGGTTACAATAGCAGCTGCATCTCTCCAAAACCTAGTTTTTCTATCACTCCTTCACTAACCATAATTCCACAGCAGAGCTGTGACATACATGGAGGGGCAAAAGCCATCATCTCAAGTCAGTATTTCAAAGGCTTTCCTGACTGTATCAGGGCTAAATTTCTAGAGTAAGTCAAAAGCTAGACACGATAAAAATCACAGCAGAGTTAAGACAGAAGCCTGATAACTGGCAGAGAAGAAAGCATGTAATCTTTTGGGGAGTAATATGGTTTTAGGTAACATCAACTTTTAAAAATTCACAATGATTTCAACTCAAGAAAAAAAAAAAAAAAAGCCCACAACTTTACTTCACTTCTCTCTAATCTTTCCTTTCTCTTTTCATATGAAATGTACAAACACACAAAAAGGGACAAAAAACTGGTCCACTGAGGGGTCTATAAAAGTAGTGAAAACAAACAGAAACTAAAATGATTAAGAAGTTTTCACAGCACTTCTGAACTAAATACATATTTTAAATAAGTATTTTTTTTTTAAATATTTATTTGACAGAGATCACAAGTAGGCAGAGAGGCAGGCAGAGAGAGGAGGAAGCAGGCTCCCTGCTGAGCAGAGAGCCCGATGCAGGGCTCCATCCCAGGACCCTGGGACCATGACCTGAGCAGAAGGCAGAGGCTTTAACCCAGAGCCACCCAGGCGCCCCTTTAAACAAGTATTTTTAAAAGTTCTGCCCAATGCTTTGCTCTCCACAAGAAATACATATCTTATTCTATGCTAGAAAAGAGTACTGCTATTAGTACTGAACAAAAGGGTCCTTTCTTTTCCAATCAGAAAGTAGCCCCTCATTTGAAAGCTACAATGGACGTCTCAGCTCTTCACGGAGAAGTTCCTACCCCCACACTATCCAAAGCCTGCCTCACAGTCCACCTGACCAGAGAGCATTGTGATGAACCCATCTTTCAAATTAGGATCACCTTTCTACCTCTTTACCTTAACTACTTTACTTCCTCTGTACATCCTTAACTCAGAACCCTGATTCATCAACATCAAATCAACTGCCTAAAGGTTTTGTGTAATGAACACATTGATTCAAGACAATCCTACAGCAGTTTAAGGTTAAACCGTAAGGCATTTTCAGTAGCACAACTCATGCTTTCTATGCAGCACATAAAAAATAAATGCAAATCACTTCTTCCATGTGGCATTTACAAAACAAATGATGCATCAAAAATAAAACATTTCAACCTACATTTTGCTGAGGTGTCTCATGTGAGAAATGATTCTAAATTGCTGACATGGAAGTTCAACTTTGCAAGAGGACTTTTACACGCAAACAGTTATGTAAAACAGAAAACTGGCAAAGCTGATACGGAACAACGAATGATCTCAGATCAGTGAGAAAGCAAACCACTTAGTCCCATGGTGGGCTAAAGGAGGGAACAAACTTGTTTCCTGAAAACTTACGTTATCTACCTATGTTAACTACCTACAACTCACAAATGTATGGAGTCAAAAATGTTCATTACACAATGGTCAGATTTTTTAGCAGTTATACTTTGTTTTTAACCCCTAACTGTGCCGTTGAAGACCTCACTAAAAATAAAGGACAGATGGAGAAGCAAGGGCTGTAATCCAGGGGGCCTCTAAAATGCTGGCAACATTCTCTTCTTGGTGACTTGGGAGTTTGCATTGTAATTCTTTGTTAGACTGGACAAATACTCTACTCTCCTATATGTAATATACATGAGAAGAAAAACCATCTATCTTGACCTAAAATAGTGGCATTTAGATGCTTTAAAAGCAGTAGAGATTTAGAGCTTCAAGCTACCTAGAGAGTTAAAATCAGTATGGGGCAATTTGTGGAAACCAAAAGCTTCGCTGTTAAGGTCAAGAGGTTAAGGGCACAAAAAGCTCTTAAAAGATCTAGCCTCATGCCTCCATTTTGAAGGAAAGGAAACCAAAGTCCAGATAAGCATAAGTCTCCAGCTGGCATACTACTGTGTGTCTATGTAAAACACAACTGTAATTCTATTATAATATATGGAGGTTTCCGATAAACAATTTGAGCGAAGTAAACCAAGAAACTGGCATGTCCAGCCATGCAAAAATTTCACTGTACACCTTTTGACTCCCCACGCTTCAACAGGAAAGGAGAGTAACATTTCCCCTTACAAAAATTCAAACACTGTGCTTACTAGATAGGATAACATTTGCCTATTGGAAAAGGCTCTGTAGAAAACACTTCCCACCAGGATGTGTCTTGGATTGTGGTATTTCAGAGTCCTCTCTTATAGGGGCATTCTGAACCCTAGCACTAACAGCCAGCATTTACCTGTTTTACTGATCACACAAATCAGGGAGCCTTAAATTATCTTTAAGTTGCTGGATTCTCGACCCGTTTCAAATTAAATCTCTGAAGGACCCAGAGCTTTTCTGTCTTCCCTCGACTTCTCCCAAAGCTTCTAAGTCCTGGTAGGTAGCCTAAGAATACCCCCAGCGCCCCCCCACCCCAGCGCCCCACCCTACCAATAACCGCAGGTTAGTGCACAAACAGGCTGCGAACTATAAAGTGATGTCTACGCTACAAGGTTAAACAACTCGCGTAAACGAGACCACCCTAAATTATCACATTTGAGCGCCCATCCCGGGCTTTCTTTCAAAGTACAGCATGCGTTCCCTTTCTGTCTCTCCTATCAGTCCACGAAATAAACAAGGCTACCGGCTTAACGTAGGAAAATAAACTTGCGAGACGATTGCTTAAGCGTAATTCAAATGCCGACTCGGGCCTTTTGTTTCTCCTAGGTCAAAGAGGCCAGAATTTTCTCGCGTAGGTATTTGGGCCTCGCTATCCGGGCTGGTCTTATTATAAAACGGATCTCCCTCGGCGTTTGCTGAAAAATGGCCCTGGGAAGCACTTAATTGCTTTTTGGAGAAGAAAGGAGGTGGGATTAATAAGAGTAATAACGAAGAAGCCGGCGGGGGGGGGGCGCCGATTGGGGAAGCACATTCCACCCAAAACCCAGTCAGGCAGAAGAAGTTCGGTTTTGGGCTGGAACCCGCCGAGAGAACAGCTCGGCTGCACCGGACGCCCCAGCCGACCAGGCCTATTACCGGGCGCCCGCTCATAGGTCGGCACCCCTCGGCTCACAAACCCACGAAGCCTTTTTTGTTTATTTGCTTTTCTCCCCTCCGGCTTGAGTCGCGTCCCTGGAAATGGTGGGGGGGTGGTTGGAGAAGCGGCGTTTCTGCTGCTTCTCCAGCAGCCATCGACCCCCTCCACCTCCGGTTTAGGGGTGTCGGGCTCCAGGCCTTGCCGAGCCCTCCCCCAACCCCCACGCGGGGCCCGGGAGGCCGCAGGCCCCGCCCACGTGGCGGGTGCCCGGGTGCGCGGGGCCTGCTAGCTGCCACACAATGGAGACCACGGCAGGCTCCGCGCGCCCCCGCCGCCGCAAGCACCTCGCGCGCCGGGGGCGCCGGAAGGTTCCAGAACCGGCCTTCCCGGTGGGGGGAGGGGAGAAGAACGAGGGCCCTCGAGCTCGTCGGGCCGCGGCGGGTACCTCATACCCTTCTCGGCAGCTCCATTCAGTTGTCCCGGCCACCCCTAGAGACGAACGGCCCCTGATTTGGGTGTCCCGGCTGTCGCTGGCGCGACAGCGGCTCCACCACACTCACCCGTGGACGCCATTTTCTCTCCTTCCTTCTCGTTCTCTCAACGTCCGTCTCCCTCTCGCTTTCCCTCTAGGCGCCGCACTGCGCAGGCGCGAAACCCGCAACCTCGGGCGCTACCACCGCGGCAGGCCACGGGGGTGAGAGAAGGAGGGATCAACCACAGCTTTCTCGTCCTTCCCGCCCGCAGCTCTTGTCCTAATGCTCTCTAAAGAGCGCTGGACATGACGTGCGGGCCAAAATAGCACCAAAGGGTCCGGAGCGGCGGGTGAGCGGGTATTGATGACAAGCCGGGGAGATTCTCCGTACAAAGCTAAGCTCTCCGGAATGGTTTCGCCCGCTGGCTCTAGGGACCGTCTCTGAAGAGTCTGCCTTGAAGGGACACGGAGGCCGGCGGGAGGGCTGGGGGAAGGGACCCGGGCCTAGAACAACTGCTGACTAATCGGCGGGCGGCGGGCGGCGGGCGGCGGGCGGGAGGCGGCGAGGAAGGGGGGGATGGGAGGGGTGGCGCGCCGGCTCGGCTGGGGTCACGCGCTCGAGTGCAGGCAGAATGGGGTCCGGGCTTTCGGGCCTCGCCGGGAAGCTGGAGTCCCGACTCCCGGCCAGGGGCCCCACATGGCATTCCGGGGGCGGGGGACACGCTCTGCAGTGAGTACCCCCGACACGTGGCCTGGGCCGGAGGGGGAGGGGGCCGAGGCGGGTGGGGTAGATGGGAGGCCCCTAACGTAGCTCCGGATCCCGAGAGCCCCTCCCCCCATCAACGGTCAAGGTTGAGAAGGCCCTTTAATCTTAATCCCCCATCCAATACCCTTATTTTTACAGAAGGAGAAACTGAGGCCCAAGGAATTGGGGTACTTTTCCTAAAGTCATAAAGCTGAGTTCGACCAGTACCGTGGGATACCCACTCTCGGAAGAATCTACCCCATCCTTGTCTTCTCATTCTGTCCTCTGAGCTTCCCAGTAAGGTAGGCGGGCCTGATGGTGCACAGCCCCATTTTATTGTTGAAGAGACTGAGGCTCAGAGGGTTCCAGTTCCAGTTCTGGTTGTCCATGGGCAAGTCCTTCAGCTCTGGAAAGTACCCATGGGTGGGTGGTTTTGAGGGTGCAAGAGGAGGCTTTCAGTGGGTGTCTTGGCTTTGGGCACGGCTGGCACCTGTCTGCCTTCCTGGACACAATCTAGTCTCCCCAGGCAGGTGCCCAGGCCCAAGGAAGGTTAGGGCTCACCCAAATCTTTCACAAATGTATGGAGTCAAAAATGTTCCTTACACCTGGAGCCAAGCTAGAGTCTCTCTTTCAGTGAACACATACAGAGAATTGGGGATGAGTAAGAGGAGGGCGCTCCCACCTGCCATCTGCCTAGACTACTTGCCCGGGAAGAAAGACAGGCTGTGCTTACTAGATAGGATCACATCCACAAAGCAGGGGATGGGGCATTTGAACTGGGCTTCAAGGGGGTGAGTAGGAGCTTGCCTATTGGAGAGATGGACGGAGGCACATTGCAGGCGGAGGAGCTTTCTACATTTTTCCAGTGGGAAACTGACAGGTGGGTTTTGATGCTGAGGTTGCCCATGGCAAGGGAGTAGATGAAAAGTCTTGTCTCTCTGAGAGCCTGCCTCTTGCATCATGAAATCTGGTCACTGGGAGTCTTGACACAGGCCTGGCCACGGCTGAAGAGGTTTCAAGTCCTTTGCCCTGTGGGCCAGAGCTTGACCCAGCTAGCCTGGAGCAGCTGCTTCCATGTTGAGGCGTCCCCTGGTAGGGCTATCTAGTGGCTCCTCTGCCTCCCACGGTTAGTGGGATGGCTACAGTTTATTGAACAGGAGCTGTGGGCTGGGCCCTGCCTTATTCCATTCCTTTTTCTCATCCTATGGGGAGAGGATTTTCTTAATCCCCTTTTTATAGATGAGGAAGGAGAGGCTCAGAGGGTGGAAAACTTGTCCAGGGAGGCACATCAGGAAGAAGTGGAGGGGATATTAGAGCCTTCCTGTGAAAGAGGGGAGGCTAGGGCAAGAGGGGTTGTGTTCAGAGCTAGAAGAAGGGGATGACTCTGTCCAGTGTCACTTTGTATGCCTTCAGAGTGTGGGATTCCTGCCCCCGTCCAGCTCTTCTGCCTCATTCCCTTCCTAATATGCCTGCCCGTTGGCTGGCCTCATCCCCTCCATCAGGGGCAGCGGAGCCCACCTAGAGCTCTAAGTCTGGGAGGAGAGAGGAGGGTGACCCGTCTCCAGCCCAAGGGAAGAGAGAGGCAGAGGAAAGCTGGAGATGGCCCTGAGTTTGCCCTGGGGTGTTGTACCCCTCCTTCTGGGAGTCCGGAGCCGTAGTTCATCTTCACTGGCCTTGGGCCTCCCACCCTAGGCCTTTCTTCAGAGCCCTTTTTGGCTTGGCCTCTCCCCATGCTCACATGCACAGGCAGCCGGGATGGCAAGATGGCGAGATGGCTAAGCACATGGTTAGGATCTGACCTGCTCTGTGGTGGAGTTGCTGGGCCTGCCTCTCCAGCTTGTTTCTACTGTAAAATGGGGCCATCAGGAGGGTAGTTGAAAGGGGTTGGATAAAAATTGCAGTAATAACTGTGTTATTTTTCTTCACCCCTAGCACACGGCCTCAGGACCACCCTTGACACCTTCAGCCACGTTATGCGTGCCCAAGGTCCCCTCAGCCTACCGTCCCTGGCGCTGCCTCTTGCCTCCTCCGTCCTGATGCTGCTGCTGGGCAGCCTGTGGCTGGTGGGGGCTGGGCCCAGCCTTGCCCTGGCCCCCGAGCTGCTGCTGGACCCTTGGCAGGGTGAGGGCTGGCCCCTTGGGTCTTTGAGGAGGCAGGAGACTTGCTCTAGGGCCTGAGACCAGTTCGCAGGAGCACCATGGGTCCTGCACCGGTCAAGCAGGGATAGGATCCAGGGCCGGGGGAAGCGTGGCCTTGGACAAGAGCGTGCCCAGCTCATCTGGAGCCTGGAAGGGAGGGCGGAGCACCTAGGCAGAGGGGCTGGGAGTGTGTAAGTAGGAATTCTTTTCAGACAGCTTTCCTTCTTGGTGTCTTTCCCTTAAAATAAGAACTCAGGCTTTCAGCTTAGTATGAGAATGTTGAGGAGGTCCTGGGAGTTTAAGGAGTGACCCCAGCTGCATGGTCGTGTCTTAGCAGACGTTAAATGAGTTGCCCATAGTTGGGTTGCTCTTGAGAAGACTGAGTGGTGGGCCTGGCCCGACCTGCTCTGGTTAACACAGCAGGGGAGCAGCCACAGCTTGTGGAAGCCCTCATTCCCCTTCACGAGTGATTGAAGTGCTGGCAGTGGGCAGACAGTGGTTCCCGGGGTGAGGACGCTGGCTTAGCAGTGTCCTGTAGCAGTGTGATCACCACCTGGGCCAGCACTGGGGGTTAGGGCTGCTGACCCGCATGTAAGCTCCTTCTCTCTCCCAGCACACCGGCTGCTGACCCATGCCTTGGGCCACACGGCCCTACCTGGCCTGCTCCTGAGCCTGCTGCTCCTGCCCACTCTGGGCTGGTGGCAGGAGTGCCACCTGGGAACTCTGCGGTTCCTGCATGCCTCTGCCCTGCTCGCCCTAGCTGCTGGGCTCATGGGGGTGCTGCTGGCGGGCCTTGGGGTGTCCAGTGCAGCTGGCGGCTGCGGCTACATGCCCGTCCACCTGGCCATGCTGGCAGGGCAGGGTCACCACCCTCGCCAGCCCCAGGGGGTCCTGCCACCGTGGCTCCTGCCATGGCTCCTGCTGGCCTTGACACCACTGCTCAGCTCCGAGCCGCCCTTCCTGCAGCTCTTCTGTGGCCTTCTTGCCGGCCTGGCCTGTATCCTTTGCTGGGGCTCAGGGCCCGTGTCGACATGTGGGTTCTGTGGCTGGGCCCTCCCACCCCCCAGGATGCCTGGGAGGGAAATGGTGCAAGAGGGTCAGGCCCAATGATGCCGGACAGTGTGCGTGGACATATTCTGGGAGCATCCCCGGGTTCTCTAGCCAGGCTCCGGGATGGGGGCAGGGGGTGGCCTCAGGGCCAATGTCCAGGGGGAGGTGCCAACTGCCAACTACCATCTAAAGGAGGGCCTAGGAGGGCTGAGGTGACCCAAGCAGGCACCCAAACTGGCTCTCCCCAGTGAGGGAGGCATCTGAGCTACGATGTGATGATGTGATGTGCGGGATGAGGGGTTCAGGGGAAGAGAAGTAAAAAAGAGCTGGCCGGGCAGGAAGTGTGAGGCCAGGGTGGGAGTGAGCCTGGGGGTCAGCGCTGAAATGGGGAACACCTATGTCTGGTGGTGCATTAAATACAGACTTTTGCTCCAAAGATGCTTGATGCCTCTTGGGGGAAACGGTGTCTTTGAAGAGAAGAGTGGGCACAGGCTGACCTCCCCCTGGGGTTTTTTAAGGCCTGGGGACACCAGCTGCCTGGCCTGGCAGAATCCTGTCATGGGGAGTATGCCGCCATGGCTGAAGGCTATGGGGGAGTGTCAGTGGGCCCCAGGGTGGGCCTTGAGTCAGACCTGAGCAGTCTCAGGGGGCTCTGGGAACAGAGCAGGTGTGGGGGCGGGGGACGGGGGAGGCACACACCTGGCTCCACCTCTTACTGGCTGAGTAGCTTCTGGCAGGTTCCTTTCCCGAGAGCCTCCGCTTTTCCCCAAGTGCTGATTAGGGTGAGGAGACATTTAGGAGACATCCCTTGCCAGGCTGCAGTGAGGAAAGACCGGGGAATGGCTGGCACACACAGCCTGGGCCCTGGCATGCAGTGTGGGCTCCCCTGCACCCCCCACCCCGGCTGGCTTGGGTTCTCCTTGACCAGCCGCCCTGCCCTGGGCAGACAGATGCAGCAGGGGCCTTCCGGTGGCTGGAGCTGTCAGAGCGGCGGCTGCAAGCACTACAGGAGGGCGTCTTGTGCAGGGCACTGGCTGGGGGCTGGCCGCTCCGACTCCTTCCTACCCCAGGCATCCCGGCTGAGCTGCCGCTCACCCATCCTGCCGGAGTGAGGTGAGCACAGTGCTGAAGACACCCTTCATGGCAGCTGTGGCAGGGGCTGGCAGTCAGGCCCTCTTCTGCTTCTGCCCCTCCAGGCCTCCCACCCCCGGACCTCTTTACATGGCCTCCCCTAGCCTCTGGGCCCTCAGTGAAGGCTCAGCCCTGCTCCCGCCAGGCCTGGGGCCTGTGCAGCCAGCCTGGGAGGTCTCCTCAGAGGTGGGCCTGGCCTGGGCCGGGCCCACCTTCCCCCCAGGGACCCCACTGTGGGCAGCCCTGGATGAGCAGCTGCTGCAGGAGGGGATCGAGGCCTCACTCCTCGAGGGGCAGCGTCCTGAGAGCCCACTCCGGCTGCCCAAGTCATCCGTCTCCTCTCTGCGGTAAGGCGGGGGGGTGGGAGGGTGGGGGTCCCCTGGTGCAGGGGCTGGAGGTGGCCCTGACATTGCCTTCCTGTCCCCCTCCTCACCCCCCCATCCCACAGGCTGCAGCAGCTGGAGCGCATGGGCTTCCCCACAGAACAGGCAGTGGTGGCCCTGGCAGCCACAGGCCGAGTGGAGGGTGCCGTGTCACTGCTGGTTGGGGGGGAGGTGGGCACCGAGGCCCTGGTGACTCAAGGGAGGGGCGGGCCCGCTCACCCTGAGGGTCCTGGTCCTCCCTAGCCCATGCAGGCCCTTGGGTGACAAGAGGCTTGGCCCGTTGGTGGGTAGCTTGAGCCCAGCCCTGTTTGCCAAGGGTGGCAGTGTGTTTCAGAAGAGGCCCCTCCGGCTCCCCACCCCGGTACTGTTTAGAATAAAAACCAGTTCATTTTTCAAGCTGGACCTCTGTGGATGCAGCCGTTGTGTCGGACTCTTCTGTGTTGGCAGCAGGGGGGAATGAATGAATGAACAAGCAGTGAAGGAAGGATCCATCACAGGAGAACAGCTCCTTGAGGTGTGGAGATGCACTGGCCCCCCTGCCTGCTTAGCCCCCGACATTGCGTGTGGGCAGGAATGGCCGCCGAGAAGAGGGAAGGGGCTCCCGGCCTTGCTCAGCTATTCCCCATCTAAGCACACACTGAGACCAGGCCAGTGGGAGACATCAGACTGGGGGCCTTTATTGGCTGGACACCTCTACCTCCAGGGGGCCCCTCCCTCTCCATGCCTCAACCCCCACCTGGGACATGGGAGAGACTGGGGGCTCATGGGGCAGGGCCTATACAAGGAATCCCCAGCGTCCTGCCAGCTGAGCTCAGGGTAGGGACCCAGCACCAGAAGTCAAGGAGAGGAGGGGTGCAGTGGGCTCCCCAAGGTTTGGCTGGGGACGAGGGGGTGACAAGCCCTGCGTGTGCCAAGGGCCCAGGAGAACTCCAGCTCCCTTCAGCCCCTCCAGGCCCAGATGCCTGGGTGGCTGATGAGAAGACAGAAGCCTCGAACCAGTCACCTCTTCCTGTCCTACTTCCGAGAGGGGGACAGAGGCCCAGGGCCCTGAGTGAGGCCTCATCTCTTGCCTGGGCTGCCCCTCTCTCTCAGGCCCCTGTCCCTTCTCAGCTTCATATTAGGCTTGCACAGGGAGCCAGGGAGTTGGGACGAATACTTGCCCATCCCGAAGGCCTAGGTGGCAGAAGGGACCCTGAGGACATGAATAAATATGGCTGGGCGGTCCCTGGAGGCAGTTGGCCAAGTCCAGGCTGGGAAGGGAAGCCTGGCCTGGTCTGCCCCTAGGGCCGCCCCCGCCCTCAGCCTCTCTCGTTGCGGCTCCTGGGGGCCACGATCTGGTAGTTGGCTGCGAGTCCTCCCCTCTTGCCCCGCAGGAGGCTGGGGGTGCCTGTGCTGGCAGGGCCTGCCCCCGACCCCTCTGGTTCTGCCGGAGGGAAAGAAGAGAGGCAGGGTTAGTGAGGTCTGTGTGAGTGCCCCTCTCCCTTCAGCCCTCTGGGGGCTGGAGTGCTGGGTACTCTGCCAGGCACACTGCCCTGGCATTTGGGAGGCAGAGCTGTGAGAAAGAAAGATACTTGCAAACTGGTTAGTGCCTCCCCCTCCCCCGGAATTATCAGCTCCCCACCCAATGAGAGCACTCTGGGCCCTCTGATTTTCTCTGTCAAGTGAGAATCAATCAACCTGTCGTGTCTCTGAAATGCTTAGCACAGAGTGAATGCTCCATAAAAGTATAAGTCTTTCCCACACCTTGGGATAGAGGTGTGCCCTGAATCATCCCCGTTTCATAGCTGCGGAAGCTAAGGTTAGGAAATAGACTTGCTCTCCCCCATTCCTGGGGTTAGGCCACCTGTGGTGCGGAAGAGTTTAGGAAGGCCAGGCTCTGGCACTGACCTACTGTACAGCTTTGGGTGAGTCTAATCTCTGTCAGGGTCTCAGTTGTCTCATCTCTAAAACCAGGTGTACTCTGAGGTCCTGGCCAACTCCAATAATTAGGGAAATCAGTTCTAATTTGGCTATGGTGAAATAGGCCCCAACCTGGAAATGAGCTGTCCCACAAGAGTGAAACTGAAAAATGGGCATTCTTGCCACCCGGAAAGTTCCTACTCATCCTTCAACACCCAAGCAAGGCCTACCTGCTCCAACAAGTCTTCTGCTACTAACAACACTTCGGTCCCTCTCTATGTTAAGTAAGTGGATCAGGTAGATCAGGATGGGCCATATTTCCGGGGGGAGATGAACCCTCGAGCAGAACCCCAGGATGGGGGACTTGGCTGAGCCTCCAAAGTCCTGTTCAAAGGGACAGACACTTGGACTCTGGTGAGCACCAGCTTTCCGCTGGGGCGCTGCCAGAGGCCGTGCCCTCATAATCCTAGCTGTTTAGGACTCTGACCCTGGGTGCCCCAGCCACCCATACACCTCTAGGCTGAAATTTGGGACCCTGGGACAAATAGGTGTGTGTGGTCATAGTCAAAGGTATTTCATCCCCTAAATCAGGGAGCATAGGAGGAGAGTAGCACGGAGCTCAGGCTCCAACAATCAGCTAGGGCCAAACCCTGGTCCCACCATGTACCAATGATGTGGTCTTGGGCAAGTCATGAGAATCTCTGAGCCTCGTATGGAACGCGGGGACAATACCGTGTCATACCCTTTAAGTGTTTAAGGTGACCAGGGGTGGAAAGTGGTTTTCACAGAAATGCTGGATGATTAATGGTCACTAGGTGTGTTTTTGACCCAGGTCTGTTGCAGGCCTGGTCACTGTGATTTGGTCATGAGATGCTATTCTGACCCTATGCTATTCAGGGCCCTAGGTTTTCCTGGGCCAGTGCTTTAAAGGACAGATCTACGGTGGATCTGTGGCCTCACCTCTGCTATCGCAACGACTCTTGAGGAAATCATGTGAGCTCTCTGCACTTCTGTTTTCTTCATCTGTGAAATGGTATCACCCACCCAGCAAGCTTGTCAAAAGGGCTGGATTTAAATCCCCCAGCCCAGTGGGCTGGATGTGTGACAGCTGTTACTGCCTCATTATTGATTATAACCTAAACATGAGCCCAATCTGGATCTTTAGTTAGCGCCTGCTGTGTACGATGGACAATGGGGAAAGTTCCTTCTTTGCTCCCTTCCCCCCCTCACCTCCCCTTCCAGGTCAAGACTCAAGCTGGCTTGTGGGGTCACTCGCCCAGGCTGGTGGCCACAGTGAGTGGGCGTGACCACCTCAGGTGACCAGCACTCCCTCCCTGGGCTGCTGGATAGAGGCGACTAGAGAGAAGACAGGCTACGGGTCCAAGGCTACAGTACCTTCTGGCTCCTCTCCCAGTCCTGAGAGGTGGTGAGGGACACCTGAAAAAGCCTGGGATTTGGTCCTTGAGCCCTGATCTGCAAGAGGGGGAAGAGGTCTGGGAGGTGGTCACTGATGGTTTTGGAAAAGATCGAAAATGCCCCATGGCAAGGTGGGAGGAGCTTGGGAAGCAGACCCCATACTCCTTCCAGCCTCCAGGGCTTTGTCCACACAGGGCTCTCTGTCGGGGCTGCCCTTTCTATCTTCTGCTCACACACATACACTCTTCAGGATCTTCCGTGACCAGTCCCAGGGTCCCGTCTGCTGGGAAGATTTCCCCCTGCCACAGCTGGAGGCAATGGCCGCTTACTCACATCCTCTGGTGCTCCTGTCGCCCATGGCCCTCATCTCTGTAGACCCTGAGGATTCCCCTTCACTTGATGGGCCCAGAGTGTCCCCCCTGACCTGGCACTCCTCAGCAGGTGTGCCCTACAGTTTTGCTGAATAAAGGTGGCTTGGCTGTCATCCTTGCCCTCCTTTCTGCTTGGGGACTCACTTTTCTCATCTGTAAAATAGATGTGAAGTTGGACCTGATGTCCCAGGCCTTTGTGCGCTGATGTGCTAGGATTGGGCTGTGGGATGGGGTGGCTGGAGGGGAGAGGAGGGCGGCCGTGGGGGCCTCTTCGCGGGTAGGTGAGGACCGGAGCTCAGCCCTGACGGCGGATAATCTCTGCCTCTCTCCACGACCATCTACGGGCTCCGGTTTAATGGGGGAGAACCTTAGCCCCACTGTGAAAAACCAGGCATGGGGAGGGGTGCTGCGCACTTGGCGTCTTATCTCCTTCCGTGTCTGCTACCTCCTTTCAAAAGCCTTCTCAAACCGGGGCCTGCCAGATTCTCTAGCCTCAGCTGTCACTCCCTAGCAACCTCACAGAACAGCCTAGCCTCTTGGCTTTGGCTTGTATTGTTCCTCTGCCTGTTTACCAATGATCATCCTTGCTCTTCAGGTTCATTTAGAGGATACCTCCTCCAGGAAGCCCTCCCAGACATGTCCTCCCCCACACACCCTAGCCCGGGGCCGGGGCTCTTCTGTGCTCTCAGCACTCGCTCCACACCACGATGTTCCTCACCCCGGGTTTAACAGTTCCAGGGTGACCCCTGTGCCCCTGCACCCTACACTCCCTGAGAACAGGAACAGGTCTGTCTGATCTGGGAGCTTGTGCCAGCAAGGAGTCAGGCACTGTCTGTCTGTCTGCTGGCTGGCTGGAAGGACTAGAGGAGTGTCTGCTGGTCTGGGGCCACCAGTAGGAGGTGACTTATGTGTCCCTGGGCCCTTCCTGGAAGGGGCCACCCCTACCTGCCCGCCCTGCCATTACCTGGCCAGATGATGGCTTCCAGCAGGGTGACTCGTCTGGCCAGGAGCTCCAGCTGAGCCTGCTGCTGCAGGAAGCTCTGTAAGCTAGGAGCCTGATGGGAGATCAAGAAGAGCGACGGTGCAAGTCCGGCCTCCGAGGGCTGGGCCGGGGAGCCTAGGGGGCGGTGTAGGGGACAGGCACCAGCCGGCTTCGAGGCAGGAGCCCGGGTGTGAGTCTCTACTGAGACCTCAGTCTCCCCTTGTGAGTGGGGGCAGGGTTCCTCCTCTGACTGGCTCCTCAAGTGAGCAGATGAGTGGCGACATTGGTGGGTAAGGGCCTGGGGTGGGGGTCTGGCTCTTTCCGACCCATAAAGGGACCTGCAGGGTGGGTTAACAGAAGGGGACCTGCAGCTGTAAGGGAGATACTTGGGGCCAGGAAGACCTGCCCTATGAGAGCCTCTGGGGGCCTCTGGGGGAGGGGAGGTTGGAAGTAGTGGGGAAGCCTGTGCTTCTGGAGCCTAGCCCCGTGACCTGTTGTTCTGTGGACTTGGGAGACTGGCTTGCTCTGTTACCCACGATTTATGGAGAGCTGAATGAAGCCTTACTTTGTGACCTGTGACCCCCTGCTCTGCTGCAGTCTGGCCCGGTTACCCACAATCCCCTACTGGTCTGGAATTTGGCTCCATTACCCCTAATTTCTTCCAAACTCAAAAATCTATCACCTCTGCTTTCCCTGTAGGCCTGGAAACCACATTACCCACAATGCTCGGAGGCCCAGGTCTGGCCACTGAGGTGGGGGGCCCAGGTCTCTGGGGTCCCCTTTTCACCTGTGGAGGAGGGACCAGCCATCAAGGGATGGGTGGTCTTGCTCTCTCAGGTCCTCCCCAGCCTGGGGCAGGCACCTTCTCCAGCCTCACGGCTGGGTCCAGGCAGCTCCACCCCCAGAGGGCCTGGGGAAGGCTAGCGAGTGGGGGCTGGGCTGTCTGTCCGTCTGTCTGTCTCTACTCACCATAGAGCCCAATCATTGTTTCCAAGATTAAAACCCTCTCAGCTAAAATCTTCAAAGCCTCGCGTAGTTGGTGCAACCCCTCCCCCTGCGGAGGAAAGAGACAGATGCAGCCGTGAAGGGGGTAAGGGAGGGGACCCTGCAAAGCTTGTTGGTGGCCCATGCCCCACCCTGGACATGCAGCTGCAGCCCACACCACCGGCCACAGCCCAGGGCCCGCGGACAGCCAGGACAAGACCAGGAGGGAACAGGGGCATGGGGGCGGGGCAAGACAGGTGGAAGCAGCCCCCTCGGTAAGTCCTGATGGGTTCCAGCTGGCTGCTCTCTGCCCACACCCCTGCACTGGCGGCAGGGGGTTGCAGATCCACAGGGGCTGCGCTGCTGTCCCAGAGCCTGCCTTGGATGGCTGTCACTAGGTACCCCTGAATCTCTGGTGCCTCACACCTGCATGGTTCCTGCCCCATCCCTGGGGCACCTGCATTCTCATTTACTTAACAGTCTTTCAACGGAGTCCCTTTTTGCCTTAAAACTACATTAATTTCACTCTAATGAATTCCATCAGTGCGAACAGGCTACTCATGGATATCCTTTCCATTCACATAAAAATGAATACGTACAAGTAAAATGAGAAAACGTGGCATCACTTTTGGGAAGTTGGGCTCAAAAATGGAAAAGCTGAGGCTCAGGCCCAGGTGTCCACTCCCCAGCCCTTCTCACTTTGGGCTCCTCCCTACCTGGGCTCTGCCTATTTCAAATCCATATTCAGCATGTCTTGGGATCAGGCCCCCAGCCCCACCCTCCCTTCTAAGCAGTATCTTGGGGTCTGCAGTCCCAGGCCTAGGGATGTGGCAGTGCCCCCCCCCCCCCCGCAACAGTGTCAGCTGGCACTCCGGCCAGCCTTCACCTTGACTTCCAATTTGTCTGTCTGTCCTTTCCTTCCCACGGACTGGCTGAACCTCCACACTCCCTCACCTCTTCCTCTTTCCTAGCCCAGACTAAAGCTATTTCTGGAATGTTGATCTCTGAATTCCAACAGAGCAGCAGGACAGCAAATAGAACTATTCCAGTCCTGACATATCTGGGAGTCTCTCTCAGCGTCCTTTACTTAGTACAGACTAATTGAAGGGATTGGGGCAGACTATGCTACAGCAGAACCCCACCCTTTAGGGTTCACCAAAACATCTAACAACTGAGAGTCCGCCAAACGTGTCCATGAGACTGCTGTGGCGTTGCTGGGACTGTCCATTACAACCCAGCTGTCCTGTCCACATCACCAGTTTAGGGCTGCCCTCAGGCCACTAACTGGCCACTGCAGCCTAAGGGTCACAGGGTCACCATGGGCCACACCAAAATAATCCCTCTTCAAGTATTACAAGAGCAGGATCTAAAAATGGATGACCTTCAAAAATTACACTAAGCCACTCTGGGCGTGGACGGTGGGGACAAGCTGACACCATGAATGTCCAGGTAAGTGTAATAAGAGGGCGTCGGCTAGAGCTCCTGCCAAGAGCATTTAACTGCCTCTCATCACCAGGAAACAACCAGACAAATCTAGATGGCGGAATACTCGCAAAAAGACAAAGTCAAGAGGAAGAAGAAAAGGACAGGGAATGTTCTACATTACAAGGCACTAGAGATGTAACAATCAAGTGCAATACATGAGTGTTGATTAAATCTTAGATTAAATTAAAAACAAACAAACAAACAAACAGCTAAGGGGCGCTCAGGTCATTATCCCAGGGTTCTGGGATTGAGCCCTGTGTTGGGCTCTCTGCTCAAAAGGGAGTCTGCTTCTCCTCTTACCCCTCCCTACTGCTAGTACTCTCTCTCCCTCTCAAATAAAATCTTAAAAAACAAAAAAGAAAATTAAAGGAAACTGTCAAAGTTCCGTTATTTGGATCCCTTCCAAGATGGGTGGCCTGTTGTTTGCACTGATAACATCCCAGTCCCCTCCCGGCCTGGACTGAGTGTCCAGGGCCTGCTGGACACCCCCCCACCCAGCACCTCCACTCAGCTTTAATACAGCTCCCCTTTTCCCTGGACAGAACCCAGTGGCGCTGCTTCTCTGGGCTCTCTACTGCAAAGGTTGCCTGAACTGCTTGCTCCCCCTCACAATCAAACCAGCACCACCCATCGCTTAGTGCACAGACAGCCATCCGTCCACACCGTCCTCCTTGCCGGTTCCAGCCCCCAGAATCCCTTGCCAGAATGACCACAACAGACTCCCCTCTGGCATCTCTGTTTCTGATTCTCCCGTGTTGCCCCCCTTCTCCCATCCATCCTTCACAAGGCAGTCAGATGAACTGTTTGCAAATGAAAATCTGACTGTGTCCCTTCCCTGCTGTTAAATAATTCAATGACTCCCCACTGTCCACAGAACCAAGTTCAAATTCCTCAATATGGCCGCCTAAGTCCTGAAAGCCTGTTTGACTTCTATCTCATCCCTTGACTGTCACACGGTACCATGCCAGGTATCAGCAGCTCCTCGAATACCCCAGGATTACGCCAGCCCTAAGGCCTTTGAACATGATCTTTGAACATGATGCTCAGCCTGAATACCTTTGTTTGGTGACACACCCTTCAGGCCTTAGCCCCCATCTCCTCCTCCAAGAGAATGCCAGATCCTTCCATCACAGCTGAGCTCCCTCAGTCCTGTTGCCGCTTGTTACTGGTCTGTTCTCCCCTCCCACTGTGACCACATTAAGAGTGGGGACTGTGTCCAAATCATGTCTATATGCCTGGCACCCACCGAGGAGGGGCGGGTTTCCCCAGTTCTGGGATATGAACATCCCGGGCTTCAGTTCCAGCTCTGCCAACAATTTGCTCTGCGGAGTTGGGCCTCAGTTTTTCCTGTCTGAATGAGGGGTACGAACTTTGGTCTAGATGGGCTGGTTCATCTCAGTCACTCTGGGGGTAGTACCTGCAGTTCATATTCATGACCACTGGGTGTCACTGCTGAGCCACAGTTGGGCCAGTGGTTCAGGTCTTCCAGGGGGTTGGTAGGTGGAGAGAAGCCCCCTCAGGCCCCTTCCCCACACTGGACCTCATGCCCACCTACCCCCAACAGAGCTAGTCCCCCAGTACCCAAAGCCTCATGCTGACCCCAGCCCAGCAGGCCCCCCTTAGGCATGTGGCAAGCAGGGGCAGAAGTACAGGTGGGCGTCGGGGAGGCAGGAGGATGGGAAAGGGCCCTGCTACCTCTTGGGCAGCCTGTCCCACAAGGTGGTCCTCAGTTCAGGGCCTGGGTTGGGACAGTTCAGGCATCTGTTCTCCTCTTGGAATCCCATGCAGGAATGGAGCTGCATAGTCTAACTCAGCCTCATGTCACCTTTCCTACCTCTCCTGGGCTGAATAGGGAAACAAGTTCCCAGGCTGGAAATGGCCAGTGAAGGGACCTAGGGGAGGGACAGGGCTGGGCTCACATGGGTCTGCCTGCCCTCAGCCCAGCTTGTGCCCATACTGGCAGTGCGCTTAAGAGGTTCTGGAACCATGAGGGGTTGAAGGGGGGTGTGGGGAGTAGAGTGAGTGTGGGAGGCTGGGAGAGGCTTGCCAGAGAGGTAGCAGGGCCCCCGAAGTCATGGGAAGACACAGGGAAGGGCTCGTGCAGGGTGAGGGGCTCCCACGGCTGTATCCATCACTGACCCCACAATCAGGAACAGAGAGGGCAAGGCAGGCTCTGGGTGCATCCCATGTCCTCAGTTACAAGTGCTTGCTGGTAAGTAGGGCACCCCAGCCAGACTGCACCAGGGAGGGGGCAGGGGAAAGGGAGGCCTGATACCAGCCTTCTGAATAGCTTCCCAGCTTTCTCTCCTGTGAGCGGGGGCTGCCCTACCCCACCCATTTTCCAAATGTCTAGGTCACAATGGTTTCCAAGTCCTGCACTGTGGGACTTTCGGACCTCCCCCTCCATGCATCTCTTGGGTGGGCAGATTTCTAGGCCTAGGAACTCATTCACTGCAACTATCTCCAATGATTGTAAAGGTTTCTAGGACCCCGCATGTGGTTTCTCTGTCCCCTTTCTCATATATGCTATGTCTCCTATGTTTGTGAGTTTCTAGGCCTGCCTTCTCAATCTTCATGGGTTTCCTATTGTGTATTGTGGTTTCTAGATCTCCTCATCTCATTTTCAGTGGTTCTTCTACACAATGATAGTTTCTAGGCCTCTCCTCCCTCTCCCCATGGCTCCCCTATGTATATGATGGTGTCTGGGACCTTGTATTAATTATAGCTCTTTTGAGAATAGTGGAGTCTAGGTCTCCTGACCTCATTTACCATGTACAATGTAATCATAATGGTTGTGGGCCTCCCTTCCCATGATCCATGGATTTCCTAGGTGTACAGTGGTATCTAGGTCCCTTATCCCTTTTCCAACAGGGTCCCAGTGTACCTCACTGTGTCAATGCCTCCCTCCTGATGCTTCACAGCTTTCTCAAGGCCCCCTGTCCCATTGTTACGTGTGGACATGGTTGGTATTCATGCTTCCCTTTCTTCTGCAGGCAGAGCAGAAGCCGAAGCCCTTGCTGGGAAGGGGCCATGGAGGTAGAAGGTACAGTCTGGACTGGGTCAGCCCAAACCAGCCAGGAGGAATGGGCAGGGTCACCCTGGCTTGGCAAGGCCACAGAAAGAAGACAGGGACGAAGACAGAGACAGAGAGCGTGGGGCCTGCTGATAAGGCTGGCCCTGCCTGGCTGAGAGGGACACGATGGGGACTGGGCCAGAGTGGAGATCTGTCAAGACTCCCTCCTGGGAGCCTGGGTGGCAGTGGGGATTGAGAGGAGCCCCTATCCCCAATGATCTCCTGAGTGCCCAGGGCAGGGAGGCGCAGGAGGAGGTCTGGGCTCTGCTGGAGCTTACCCAGTGGCTCTTCTCCCCAGGGTCTCCTTTGGGGCCAGGTTCTCCCTGCAAGGAGAGACCGAGGTAGAGGTAATGAGAGAGGGAAGGAGGAAGGGAGGCTGGGGAGGGGAGGAGAGGGAGAAAGAGGGAAGGAGACACTAAAAGACTGGGAGAGACTGTGGTTTGTATTGGACTAACATAATGATTTAAAGGCAATGAAACATAATAAAAGAACAGCCAGAAACTGGAGGCTCTTTGACCTTTGAAAGAATTGAACTCGGTAAACACACACACACACACACACACACACACACACACACCCTCTACATACTTGTGGCTTTTCTCCTGAGGGCACACCCCAGCCCTTCAGCCTGGCAAATAGTTCAAACAGGAAGCTTTAGTCTTACAGGGCTGAAGAATCACAGGCTGGAGTTGAGACTGCCAAAGGAGGAGGAAATTGAAAGGAAATCCTAGAAAGCAGGGAGCCACTTAGGGGAGTGAAATCTATATAAATACCCACCCCCCAATCCTTGGACAGTCCATGAATTACCCATCCTAAAGTCACAAAGCTGAGTCCAACCCTTGCTCTAGACCAAAAATCAACATTCTTCAGAGGAAGATAATAGAATCCAGATTCTCTTTATTATCTATAGTGTCCAGTATGTAAGTTACTAGGTATGTAAAGAAATAGGAAAACATGACCCACAATGAAGAGAAAAATAAGTCTGTAGAAGCAGATCCATAGCCAACTCAGCTGTTGAAATTAGTAGGCTCTAAGTTGAAAATATCTGTCTTATTTGTCATCAAGGAAATGCCCCAAATCAAAATCACAATGAGATATCACCTCACACCTGTCAGAATGGCTAAAATCAACAACACAAGAAACAACAGGTATTGGCGAGGATGAAAAGAAATGGGAACCCTCAGTGCACTGTTGGTAGGAATGCAAACTGGTACGGCCACTCAGAAAACAGTATGGAGGCTCCTCAAAAAGTTAAAAATAGAGCTACCCTATGACCCAGCAATTGGACTGAGTATTTACCCAAAGGATACAAAATTTTAATTCAAAAGGATACATGCACCCCAATGATTATAGCAGCACCATCGAAATAGCCACATTATGGAAACAGCCCAAATGTCTTTCGACTGATGAATGGATAAAGAAGATAGAGTATTGGGACATCTGGGTGTCTCAGACGGTTAAGCATCTGCCTTTGGCTCAGGTCATGGTCCCAGGGTCCTGAGATCGAGTCTCGCATCGGGTTCCCTGCTTGGCAGAGATTCTGCTTCTCCCTCTCCCTCTGCCTCTCCTCCTGCTTGTGCACTCTCTCTCTCTCAAATGAATAAATAAAATATCTAAAAAGAAAAAAAGTTGAAAAAAAAAAAAAGACAGTGTGTGTGTGTGTATAAAATGAAATATTACCCAGTCAAAAAAAAGAATGAAATCTTGCCATTTGCCATGACATGGATGGAGCTAGAGAGTATTATGTTAAGTAAGTCAGAGAAAGAAAAACACCATGTGATTTCACTCATATATGGAACTTAAGAAATAAAGGAGCAGGGGCGCCTGGGTGGCTCAGTGGGTTAAAGCCTCTGTCTTTGGCTCAGGTCATGATCTCAGGGTCCTCGGATGGAGCCCTACATTGGGCTCTCTGCTCAGCGGGAAGCCTGCTTCCCTTCCTCTCTCTCTGCCTGGTTCTCTGCCTACTTGTGATCACAGTCAAATAAATACATAAAATCTTTAAAAAAAAAAAAAGAAAGAAAGAAAGGAGCAAAAGGAAAAGAGAGAGAGGGAAGCAAACTAAGAAACAGACTCTTAACCATAGAGAACAAACTGATGGTTACCAGAGGGGAGGTAGATGGGGGGGGATGGGTGGAATTGGCGATGGGGATTAAGGAGGGCATTTGTCATGCTGGCGCCAGGGGACGTGTGGAAGTGCTGAATCGTTATTTGTACACGCCTGAAACTAATATGATGCTAACGAACTGGAATTAAAAAAAAAAAAAACTAAAAAAATAAAATATCTGTGATAAATATGTTAGCGAATGAAGTGGAATTGACATAATGGGTGATGAGATGGGGCTTTTCAGATCTGCAGAAATCTTATTTATTTATTTATTTATTTAAAAGATTTTATTTATTTATTTGACAGAGAGAGATCACAAGTAGGCAGAGAGGCAGGCAGAGAGAGAGAGGAGGAAGCAGGCTCCCTGCTGAGCAGAGAGCCCGATTCGAGACTCGATCCCAGGACCCTGAGATCATGACCTGAGCCGAAGGCAGCGGCTTAACCACTGAGCCACCCAGGTACCCAGATCTGCGGAAATTTTAGAAAAGCATCAGACGGAAATCATGCAAATGAAAAGGACTGTACTTGAAATAAAAACTTCGTTAGTGGGGATTAGCAGAAGATTGGCCAGGACAGAATAAAGAAGCGGTTAACTTGAAGATAGTGTGCAATGCAACAACTCGAACTGAAGCACGAAGAAGAAAAAAGATTTTAAGAAAAAATTATGGGGGGCGCCTGGGTGGCTCAGTGGGTTAAGCCTCTGCCTTCGGCTCAGGTCATGATCTCAGGGTCCTGGGATCGAGTCCTGCATCGGGCTCTGTGCTTGGCAGGGAGCCTGCTCCCCCCTCTCTTTCTGCCTACTCGTGATCTCTCTTTCTCTCTCTCTGCCAAATAAATAAATAAAATCTTTTTTTAAAAGAGAGAAAAGAATAAAGAAAAAATAATGGGAGCCTGGGGCACCTGGTTGGTTCAGGTGGAGGAGCACAGGACTCTGGATTTGGGGGGTCATGAGTGATTATTTGAAAAAAAAATACTTTAAAAAAATTAACAGAGCCTCGGTAACTCAAGAGAAGGTGTTAGGTAGAACTGAAGTCCTGGAAGGAGAGAAGGTAGCATAGGAACAGAAAAAATAAGTTGAGGAAATATTAACCAATTTCGTCTCTAAATCTGATGTAAAAATGAAACAAACCAAACTTTTTGTTTCTGGCATGGTGCATGAGGAGCTCAGAAGTTGCCATTCTGTCCTAATAACAAGAAAAATGCTGAACAAATGGAAAATCAACAACTCTTCTTAGAGCCATCAAAGCAGTGAGGTCCCAGGACAAACCACTGCCCCCCCAAACTGCAAAAAGGAGCAGATTGTGATGTACTGAGCAGAAGCCTCCCTGGGAACCAGTGCCAGGTAGAAAAACATAAACACAATTGACAAGTTGCTGGAGGCCAACTCTCGGTGTGGCCAACTCCGAGAGTTCAACATTCCAGGGGGACCCGGTTTTGGGGGGAATCCCCACATCTGTGAGTTTTACACGGGAGCCCTGTTGTAGAAAAATCTCCTGGCGCTTTCAGCAGGAGGAGGGGGAAAGGAACCATTTTGAAACACTCCAGAGCATTCTGTTGTTCTCAGCAGGGCCTGCTCTCAGGAGAAACTTTTTTTTTTACGGGAGCCGAACCCGTTGGGGTCTTTTTTCTTTTTCTTTTTTTTTTTTTTTTTAAGATTTTATTTATTTATTTGACAGTCAGAGATCACAAGTAGGCAGAGAGGCAGGAAGAGAGAGAGGAGGAGGCAGGCTCCCCGTTGAGCAGAGAGCCTGATGCGGGGCTTGATCCCAGGACCCCAGAACCATAACCTGAGCGGAAGGCAGAGGCCCAACCCACTGAGCCACCCAGGCGCCCCACCTGTTGGGGTCTTATCAGAGCCTCATTGACCTGGGGGAGGGAAATACCCAACTATTGCTGGCTTTAGCCTTCCATGTGTGGGAACAGAAATAGCCCAGCTCAGCTCCCACTTAACCATCTTGTCCCACCTAACTGGGGTGTGAGGGGGTGGGGGGTGGGAACAAAACAAAAAACACTAAAACAAACAAACAAACAAACAAACAGAAAAAAAACAAAAACAAATCTAAGCAGTGCTGCTGAAGTTCACAGTCCAGGGGCAGACTGAGGGAAAGACTGAGACCTAACAATAGGACTCCAGGATGCTTCCTCCCCCTGCACACCTAACCACTACATCACTAAAGTCTCTCTACTGCCGTTCCTTTCACCAAGTACATCATGTTTACCATCCGACAAAAAATAACAAGGTATTCTGTACGCTGCCTTTGGGTTTTGTTGATAGTTTCCTTTGCTGTGCAAAAGCTCTTTTTTTTTTTTAAACACCTTTTTTTTTTTTTAAATGGCATTTCAAGATTTTTTTTTTAAGATTTTATTTATTTATTTGACAGAGAGAGATCACAAGTAGGCAGAGAGAGAGAGAGGAGGAAGCAGGCTCACTACAGAGAAGAGAGCCCGATGTGGGGCTCGATCCCAGGACCCTGGGATCATGACCTGAGCAGAAGGCAGAGGCTTTAACCCACTGAGCCATCCAGGCACCCCTCAAGATTTTTTATTTATTTGGGAGAGAGAGAGAGGGAGCACAAGCGAGCTCAAGAGGGCGGTGGTGGGAGGTGTGGCGGTGAGAGGAGGGAGGGGCAAAGGGAGAAGCCGACTTTCCACAGAGCAGGCAGCCTGACTCAGGGCTCGAACCCAGGACTCCGAGATCATGACCTGAGCCGAAGGCAGATGCTTAACTGACTGAGCCACCCAGGCGTCCCTGTGCAAAATCTTTTTATCTTGATGAAGTCCCAATAGTTTATTTTTGTTTTTGTTTTCTTTGCCTTTGAAGACGTGTCTGGCAAGAAGTTGCTGCAGCTGAGGTCACAGAGGTTGCTGCCTGTGTTCCCCCCTAAGATTTTGATGGATTTCTGTCTCACATTTAGGTCTTCCACCCATTTTGAACTCGTATGTGGAATTTAAGAAACAAAACAGGGGAAGGTAGGGAAAAAGAGAATATAAACAGAGAAGGAGGCCAAACCATAAGAGACTCTTAAGTATAGGAAACCAGGTGAGGGTTGCTGGAGGGGAGATGGTTGGGGGGGAATGGGATAACTGGGGGATGGGCATTAACTGGGGGATGCCATGCCCGTGACAGAATGGGCATGGGGTGTTGTATGCAACTTATGAATCATTGTCTTCTACCTCTGAAACTAATCCTCTATATGTTAATTAAATTGAAAGTAAATAAAAAAGTTTTAAAAAATGACAAGGCATACTAGCAGGAAAAAGACACAGTTTTAGAGACTGAGCAAATAATAGGACCAGAGTAAGACATAGCAGAGATGTTGGAATGATCAGACCAGGAATTTAAAAAAACATCTCTATGAGGCACCTGGATGGCTCAGCTAGTTAAGCGTCGGCCTTCGGCTCAGGTCATGATCTTGTGGTCCTGGGATACGGTCCTACAATTGAGCCCCACATCAGGCTCCCTGCTCAGTGAGGAGTCTGCTTCTTCCTCTCCCTCTGCTCCTCCCCACTGCTTGTGCGTGCTCTCTCTCTCAACTAACTAAATAAATAATCTTTTAAAAAATACTACTATGATTAATATGCTAAAGGCTTTAATGGAAAAAATTGATAACATGCAAGGACAAATGGTAATCTGAGCAGAGAGATGGAAATTCTAAGAATCAAAAATAACTGCTAGATTTTGGTTGGAGGTGCTCTTCATAGAGTCCATTAGCTAAGGGTCATCCCATTTTTCCCAGGCCTCTTAAGAAATGCTTCAATTCTAGCAGAGGCCCTGCTTTCTAGTATCGAGAGCCACCGTCCAGAAATACAAATTCAACAGAATATCAGCCATTTATCTCCCAGACGGTCCCCTTTCTGACGTTCTACCTAGAGCAGGAAAAAATACTGAAAACATTACCTGCAGTCACAAGTCCTTCAGTTTCCTGCCAAGATTTCATATTCCCTTAGAGATACCTTTCAAGGAGAAAGTGAGACAGGAGGGGCACATGGGGGACTTCAAAGGCACTGATAAGGTTGTATTTCTTAAGCTTGGTGTTGGGCACATGAATATATGATTTGATATCATTTAGATTTTTCAGGTTAAAAATTCTTTGCGTGTATATTTGAAAAAAATGCTGGAGATCAAACACACGAAACAGAAATGAGGAATGCCTTTGAAGGGCTCATTTGACTGGGCGTGGCAGAGGAAGGAATCTGTGAACTTGAGAATATGACAATTAGAAACTTTCAAAACTGGAAAGCAACGAGAAAAAAAGACTGAAAAGGCAGAACAGAATATCCAAAAATGATGGGACAAGTACAAAAAGTACAACACATGTAATGGGAAGACCAGAAGGAGAAGAAAAAGAAAGGACCAGAAGCAATATTCGAGGGAATAATGACAGGATTTTCCCAAATTGTCAGACACCAAGCCACAGATCCAGGAAGTTCAGAGAGCACCAAGCAGGATAAATGCCCCCCAAAATACTACGCCCTGGGCAGATCATATTTAAACTTCAGAAAATCAGGGGTACCTGGGTGGCTCAGTGGGTTAAAACCTCTGCCTTCGGCTCAGGTCATGATCCTAGGGTCCTGAGATCGAGCCCCGTATTGGACTCTCTGCTCAGCAGGGAGCCTGCTTCCCCCACCCCCATCTCTCTCTGCCTGCCTCTCTGCCTACTTGTGATCTCTGTCTGTCAAATAAATAATTAAAATCTTTAAAAAAAATAAACTTCAGAAAATCAAAGATAAAAAAGGGTCTTGAAAGGGGCGCCTGGTTGGCTTGGTCAGTAGAGCATATAACTCTTGATCTCAGGGTTGTGAGTTTGAACCCATGTTGGATGTAGAGTTTACTTAAAAAAAAAAAGTGTCTTGAAAGAAGCCAGATGAAAAGTCAACTTCTTTAGAGGAGCAAAGATAAGACTTCCATCCAACTTCTCCTCAGAAACCATTCCAGCAAGAAGAGAGCAGAGTGAAATATTTAAAGTGTTGAGAGACTAAAACCATTGACCTAGAATTGTACCCTGTAAAATCATCCTTTAAAAGTGAAGGAGAAAGAAAGATTTGCTCAGAAAAACAAAAAATGACAGAATTTGTTGCCAGTAGATCTGCCTTGCAAAGATGTTAAAAGGAATTCTTCAAAGAGAAGGAAGCCATAAGTCAGAACTTGGGATCTACATAATGAGAGGAAGAGCATCAGAGAAGTAATAAATGAAGGCAAAATGCAACATTTGTTTCTCGTATTCTTAACTGATCTGACAGAAAATACTTTGCTCAAAATGATAATACCAACTATGTAATTATGTACGCTTCGCATGTGTGTGTATGTGTATATATAGATATCCTTACATGTAACTATATATGAGTGAAATGAATGACAGCAATGATATAAGGAAAAGGAGGGAAAAATGGAGAATATTTTATTATAAGGTTTTTGTACCATAAGTTATTTGCAAGTAGAGGTGGGTTAGTTGTAAATGTATATTGCAGACTTTGGGGAAACCACTACAAAAACTGAAAAAGGGAGATGCCTGGGTGGGTCAGTCGGTCAAGGGTCTGCCTTTAGCTCAGGTCATGATCCCAGAGTCTTGGGATCAAGTCCCATGTCCGGCTCCTTGCTCAGCCGGGAGCCTGCTTCTCCCTCTGCCCCTTCCCCTGCTCATGTTCTCTCTCTCTCTTACCCTCTCTCTCTCTCAAATTAAAAAAATCTTAAAAAAAAAAAAAAGTGAGGGCACCAGGGTGGGCTCAGTTGGTTAAGCCACTGCCTTTGGCTCAGGTCATGATCCCAGAGTCCCAGGATCAAGTCCTGCATTGGCAACCCCAGCTCCACTGGGAGACTGCTTCTCCCTCTGACATCCTCCCCTCTCATGCTCTCACTCTCTCTTTTTAATAAATAAATAAAATCTAAAAAAAAAAAGTGAAAAAGGAAGTACAACTGATAATGCTAAGAAAGGAGGAAAGTAGAATTATATGAAATGAATTAAAACTGAAAAAGGCTGAAAATCTGTAGAAGAAAAATAGGAACAAAGAATAAGAGCAACAAATAGAAGACAGTAAAAAGTAGGGTAAATATTAATTTAATAACCCCTTTAAGTTTCAATAATTTAATAAATTTCTTTATTTTTTAACTTTTTTAAAAAGACTTATTTTTCAGTAGTCTCTACAACCAACATGGGGCTCGAACTCACAACCCTGAGATTAAGAGTTGCACGCTCCACTGAATGAGCCAGCCAGATGCCCCTAAATGTCAATGGTTTAAATACACCAGTTAAAAGTCAAGGATTGTCAGAGTGGGTAAAAAACCAAGACCCAACAGTATGTTGTCTAGAAGAAGCCCACTTTAAATATAAAGACACAGGGTACTTGGGTGGCTCAGTGGGTTAAGCCTCTACCTTTGGCTCAGGTCATGGTCTCAGGGTCCTGGAATTGAGCCCCGCATTGGGCTCTCTGCTTGGCCGGGAGCCTGCTTCCCCCTCTCTCTCTGCCTGCCTCTCTGCCTGCTTGTGATCTCTCTCTCTTTCTCTGTGTCAAATAAATAAAATCTTAAAAAAAAAAAGACACATATAAAGCCAAGGGATGGAAAAAGATATACCATACTAGCACTAACCAGAGCAGACAGAGTAGACTTCGGAGAAAGTAAAATTATCATGGATAAAGGGTGGGGGCAATACAAAATGAAAGGATCAGTACTCCACGAAGGCACAACAGTTCTTAATGTGTATATGCCTAACAACAGGGCCTCAAAATATACAAGCCCAAAACTGATAGAACTGCAAGGAGAAATATAGGAATCCACTGTTACAGTTGGAAACTCTGACATCCTCTGCCAGAAATGGACATATACAGTTAGGCAGAAAATGAGAAAGAACATAGTTGAAATCAGCAACACCATCAATCAACTGGATACAATTGATGTCTATAGACCATTTCATCCAATAACAGATTACACATTCTTCTCAAGCTTACATTGAACATTCTGGGCCATAAAATATATCTCAATGAATTTCAAAGAACTAGAAATCATACCATGCATGTTCTTAGACCATAATGGAATTAAACTAGAAATTAATAGCAGAAAGGTAACTGGAAACTCCCCAAATTCCAAATACTTGGAAATTAAACAATAGACTTCTAAGTAACACATGGGTCAAATAAGAAGTCTCAGGAGACATTTTTAGATATTTTGAATGACATAAAAATAAAATGGCAACTTATCAAAATTTGTGGAAAGTATCAAAAGCAATGCATAGATGGAAATTTATTGCACTGAATGCATATGTTAGGAAAGAAGAAAGATCTAAAATCAATAATCTAAGCTTTGACCTTAGAAAAGTAGAAAAAAGGAGAGTAAATTAAATCCAAAGTAAGTAAAATAAAAGAAACAATAGAAATTAGAGCAGAAATCAACGAAATTGAAAACAAGAAATCAATAGGGAAAACCAACAAAACCAAAAGCTAGTTCTTTGAGAAAAAAAAAATCAATAAAACTGACAATCTCCTAGCCAGGATAATTAGAAGAGAAAAAAGAGAAAAATAGATCAACAGAACAGAACAGAGAGCCCAGAAATAGAAATCAAATTAAACTGATCTTTGATAAAGAAGCAAGACAATGCAATAAAGCAAAGATACTCTTTTTCATAAATAATGCTGGAACAACTGGACACTCACATGTAAAACAAAAAAAATGAAGAAATTATACCAATTCTTTACAATTTCTTTCAGAGGATAGAAGCGGGAGAACACACCCTAACTCATTCTATGAGACTAGTGCTACCCTAATACCAAGACTAGACAAAAGTACAAGAAAGGAAAAGAGATATTGAGGGGCGTTTGGGTGGCTCAGTGGGTTAAGCCACTGCCTTCGGCTCAGGTCATGATCTCAGAGTCCTGGGATCGAGTCCCGCGTCGGGCTCTCTGCTCAGCAGGGAACCTGCTTCCCTATCTCTCTCTCTCTGCCTGCCTCTCCATCTACTTGTAATTTCTCTCTGTCAAATTAATAAATAAAAAATCTTAAAAAAAAGAGAGATATTGAAAGATCAATATCATCTCATAGATGCAAAATTCTTCAACAAAATTTAGCAAATGGAATCTAAGATGTATAAGAAGAATTATATACCATGACGAAGAGGGATTTATTACAGGATGTATGTATATATGTGCATGTGTGTGTGTATTTTAAATATTTTATTTATTTATTTGACAGACAGGGATCACAAGTAGGCAGAGAGGCAGGCAGAGAGAGAGGAAGGGAAGCAGGCTCCCCGTTGAGCAGAGAGCCTGATGTGGGGCTCAATCCCAGGACCCTGGGATCATGACCTGAGCTGAAGGCAGAGGCTTTAACCCACTGAGCCACCCAGGCACCCCATGTATGTGTGTATATATAATGGAACATTATATATCCTTTAAAAATAAAGGAGATTTTCCCATTTGCAACAACATGGATGGCCCTGGAGGGCATTATTCTAAGTGAAATAAACCAGACAGAGGAAGACAAATACTGCATGATATTACTTCTATATGGAATCTTTAAAAAAAAAAAAAGAAAGAGGAATACCTGGGTGGCTCAGTTGGTTAAGCAGCTGCCTTCAGCTCAGGTCATGATCCCAGGGTCCTGGGATCGAGTCCCACATCCGGCTCCTTTCCCTCCGCAGGGAGCCTGCTTCTCCCTCTGACTCTGCCTTCCACTCTGTCTGCCTATGCTAGCTCTCGCTCACTCTCTCTGACAAATAAATAAATAAAATCTTTAAAAAAAAAAAAAAGAAAGAAAGAAAGAAAGAAAGAAAAAAAAGATTGAACAGATAGAAACAGAAACACAGTAGATTTCCAGGGTCTGGGGCAGGGGATGAGGAATGGGGAAAGGTTGATAAAGGAATACCAACTTTCAGTTATAACATGACGAAGTTCTGAAGATTTAACATAGAGTATGGTGCCTGAAGTTGATGATAGTGTGTTGTGTAAATGACATTTGCTAAGAGGGTAAATCTTAACTGTTCTTACCACATATGAACACACACACACACACACACACACACACACACAAAGTGTGTTCCTTACAGAAAAGATTCTTACGAAACTAAATATACTCTAAGATCCAGCAATTGCACTCACTGGCATTTACCCAAATGAACTGAAAACATGTCCACACAAAAATCTGCATGTGGATGTTTCTTCAGAACTGCGCAAACTTGGAAGCAACCAAGATGTTTTTGAGTAGGCGACATATGATGGAATATTATTTACAGCTAAAAAGAAATGAGTTTATCGAACCGTGAAAAGATACGGAGGAAACTTAAATGCGTCTTAGTGAGAGGAGAGGGATGAATGGGCAGAGCACCAAGGATTTTTAGGTCTGCGGAACCACTCTGTATAACATGACAATGGTGGATACAGAACAGCATTCATCTACCAATACCATGGAATGTACAACACCAAGAGGGAACTCTTGTGTAAACTATGGACTTCAGGTGACAATGTGTCATTGTGGATTCAATTGTACCAAATGTGCCATTGTACATGAGATGTTGATAGTGGGAAAGGCTGTGCATATGTGAGGACAGGGAAGATATGTGAATCCTCTGTACTTTCTGCTCAATTTTTCTTGAACCCCCCAAAGTGCTGTAGAGATAATTTTATCAATTAGATAAAAAAACAACCAACCAAAACAACATTCTCAGCAACCTTGCTGATCTAGGAATCCTAGCAAACCCAAAGAAGGATAAACACAAAATCATACGCAACTACATCATTATCAACCTGTTGAAAACCAAGAGTAAAGAGAAAATCTTAAAAGCCAAAGGAAAAAAGACGTAGTACGTACAGGAGAACAACAAGAACCACAGCCAGTTTCTCATGAGAAGTTGTCATTTCCTATATCAGCCAGAAGACCATGGAACAATATCTTTAAAAGTGCTAAAAGGGAGGAAAACTGCCAAACTCTCATTTTATCTTCAGCTGAAAATATCTTTTTGTTTTTTAAAGATTTTATTTATTTATTTGACAGACAGTGATCACAAGTAGGCAGAGAAGCAGGCAGAGAGAGAGGGGGAGGCAGGCTCCCCATTGAGCAGAGAGCCCAACACGGGGCTCGATCCCAGGACCCTGGGATCACGACCTGAGCCAAAGGCAGAGGCTTTAACCCACTGAGCCACCCAGGCACCCCAGAAAACAGTTTTAGGTAAAAGCGGGGAGGATTCGTTGCCAGCAGACCCATACAGGCAGAGCTAAAGGACGTTCTTTAGGCTGAAGACAAATGATACCAGATGGAATCTGGAGCTACAGGAAATCGTTAGAAATGATAACTATATCAGTAGATATGAATGACTATTTTCCTAACTTGTTTCAAAGTCAATTGTTTAAAGCAATAACAACAATGTATTGTGGGGATCATAACAAATGCAAAAGTGAAATGAATGACAGTGATAGATCAAGGTGAGAAGGGGGCAAATTATACAGTTGAAATATTCCTATTTATACATGAAGTGGTATAATATTAATTCAAGCAAATTGTGATAAGTCAAGGATGCCTATCGTTATCCTTAGAGCAACCGTGAAAAATAACACAAAGTCATAGAGATAAAATGGGGCTGTAGACAGTACTCAGTCTAAAAGAAGACAGGAAAAAGGGAAAAATATTAAAAGATGGGGTCAAGAGAGCCCAAATCGCAAGATGGTGGGATGGTTGACTTATATGGAACCGTATCAATAACTCTACATATCATTAAAGGTAAGTGAACTCAACAGTCAAGACTGTTTAAAAAATAAGCCCCGAGTATATGCTGTTAACCAGAGATAGCCTTTGAATAGAAAGAGGAAAATAGAAATAAAAAGAATAAAAATAGAAAGGAAAAGGACTGAAAAAGATATACCAATGCAAATGCTGAAAATAAGAAAGTTGGCGTGTTTAATTTAGTATCAAAGCAGAATGCAGAGCAAGGAGTATCACTAGAGAGAAAGATATTAATATCATAAGGTTGACATTAGAATTCTGAACATGTATGCACCTAAAAACAAAGCTTCAAAACACACTAAGCAAAAACTGACCAAACTGAAGGGAGAAATAGACAAATCTACAATCATAGTTGGAAAGACAGAGAGTGAAAGAGAGAAAAATAGAGGGTCAGAGAGACAGAGACAAGGAGGAAAGAGAGGGAAACAGATACAGAGACAAAGAGCCCAAGTGAGGGAGAGGGATGTGACCTGATCCTTAGAGGACTCAGAGACAAGGGACAAGAAAAGAGAGAGATGCACCATGTCCTAGACGGAGGGAGGGTCGGGAGCTCTGGTTGTGGCGCATGGAGCCAGAGCAGGGGTCTGGACCTGTGGGTTCCTGGAGGGGGTGCTGTAGGGTGGGCAACATCACTCACCCGCTGCCCCGTGGAGCCTTGGGGGCCAGGCTCCCCACGCAGTCCCTGTGTGGGAGGGAGGAGAGGTGAGAAGTCAGCTATTGGTGGGTATGACCCAGGACTTCGCAGAATCCTCCACCAGGGGCTGCCTCAGTACTCACTCTCTCTCCCTTCTCTCCTGGGTGGCCGGAGATTCCTTTGGGTCCAATGGGGCCTGGGGGTCCCTGAGCAATAAGACAGGGCCTCAGTCTTGTGCTGAGGCGGGATGGGGTAGGCAGGGATTTGTAGGGGCAGAGGGGTAGAGGAGGGGGCCTCAGTTTGGCCTGGGCATCTGGGTTCTTTCCCACACTCCCAGTGCCTGGCACACAGCAGTGACTTTGTACAGCTCAGGGTTCAGAGTTATGGCCCTGGAGTCAGAGAGTTTGTGCCCTGACCTGGAAGTTGCTATGTGCTGGCAGCAGCCCTAGGTCAAGAACCTCTATCTTTCTTGGCCGCCAAGTGCAGACAATGCTTGCTTCTCCTTATGTGGACTGAATGAAAAGATTTATGGAAAGTAGTTTGCATATTAAGTGCTCCATAAATGCTTGAATGAATGAATGATGGATGGATGCCTGGATGGATGGACAGATATGTGGACTGATAAGTGGGTGTGTGGATGAATGAATGGAACAGATTAGTGGGAGCAACCGGAGATTTACTCACCATGTGTCCAGGACTCCCAGGGATGCCCATGGGACCAGGAAGTCCAGGGGGACCTGGAATAAGACAGGATGTCCTCAGGACTGAAACAGAGTACAATGCCAGGAAGTCCACCATTCGCTCCCTCCTGAGAGCCACAGCCTTAGGCCCTCTGCCATTTCCCAACCCCACCCTTTACCCTGGACCTGGACTCAACTTACCCATGGGCCCTGGGGGGCCTGGGAGTCCAGATGGTCCCTGGGGCCAGTGGCTGCTAGTCTCAGTAAAGGTGTTGGACAGTAAAGGGTCCCCTGGCAGGGGGGAAAGATGGTGAGTGACCAGGGCTGGGCTTGAGCATGACCGTCAGTCTGTACCTGCCCCTCTGCCAAGCTGACCGTGACTGCCCTGTGGGATAGCCTGCCATGCGGCTGGGGCTCCTGGACAGCTGCTCTAGGGATGGGGAGGGTGGAGTGTATTGGTCACACAGGACCAGGAGGCAGGGAGACCTGGGCACTAACCCTACCACAGTCTAACTCGTGACATCCAGCAACACTCCAGCTTGCTGAGCCCATACTGCCACATGTCAGATAGGAACACTAATAAAAGCCACTGTTTACTGACAACCTACTTTGCACTGGGCTTCTGTGTGTGGGGGTCATGGAGCTCTGGGAGAACTCTACAGTCACTCTCTCCATTGTACAGATGAGGAAACTGAGGCTTGGGGAAGGAGAAGGAGTGGTGAGATGGAATGAATGGCTGGCTGGGGGAATAAATGAATGGCGCCCAGACATACATCAAAGAAAAGGCACAGGTAGGGGTGAACGGGGCACTCCAAGCTCTGACCACTGGCAGCATGCATGGAGGTCAGTCTGGGGACGAGGCGGAGGATACACATCAGGGCCCTCCTAGGCGGAAGGGGCTCTGAGCACAGAACTAGGGAGCGCAGAGCTCATTTCCTGCTGCCAGGCCTGGAGCTTTCCGGTACTCTCAGGGCTGGACCCTGGCCAGCTCCAAGGCTTGGCAGGAGGGCCTGATGCCGGCAGTTCCAAGCACAGGCTCCAGAGGATGCCTGGGTTTGAAGCTGGCCTCCCTCCCCCATGTCCTGGCTATGTGATCACCCCTCTCTTGCCCTCAGTTTTCCTCATCTGAGAACAGAGCAGGACAATGGCATTTGTCAAAAGACTAGGTAACACGTAGCTGACCAAAGGCAAGCCTGGTAAACAGAAGGTAGATAGCAGTGGTATTGGGGTAATGGTTATGCCGGCCTTGTCCTCACCCCCACCATTATCTGACGTGACCCCAGAGGACTTACCATACTGGGGGTTCCAGGTGTGGGGTGGTCCGACAGGGGCTGGGGGCCCAGGGGGTCCAGGAGGCCCTGGTGGGCCTGGAGGTCCCCTCTCTCCAGGGGCTCCCATAGCTCCGGCCTGGCCAGGGCTTCCTGGGGGGCCCTGAGGACCTACAATGGAACCAGGGAGTTGGTGGGTATCTAGAGGCAGGGAGGCCCAAGGGTGGTTGCAAGGAGGCAGGACAAGGCAGCCTGGGGCAGCGGAGTAGAAGGGGGCTCCTGAGGCCCCAGGCCCAGGACTGTCCTGGCTCTGACCTCCTTGGCCATCTATCCGAGGGATGGATAACCCTCTTCAGGGGCTTTAGGACAATGGACACTTGGTACTTAGTAGATTCTTAGGAAATGTTGATTTCCAGGATGTTCTCTCCTTTCCCTTCCAGGCTTTCGAATGAGTTGTTCGCTCTACCAGTCTTTGCTCGGCCTTGAAGGTGTCCCCTTCAAGTCATCCTTTAGGCTTCAGCTAAGATGTCACTCCTACCAGGAAGCCCTTCCCACCCCCTACCCAACCCAGGCTGGGTCTCTGCTTATTTCCCTGGGCCTTCCATACCTGCAACATCCCCCCGAAGAACATTGGTCCCATGGTGGGGGGCACTGCTGTTCCTCCTCTGCCTAGGTGCCCCCTTCCACCCTGGTCTGGGAGCTCCGGGAGGCATGAACGAGTCTGGGCCCACCCCAGTGCCCAGCTCAGAGCCTGCTACGGTAGGTGCCCAGGAAGCATGGGTCCAGTGAAGGCAAAAGAGGGCTTCAGGGAGCCGGGGTACAAGTGGAGGTGGGTGAGTTGAGACACGAGTGGGTAGAAGGGGCCCAGGCTACCTTTGGCCAACAAAGGGTTCACTGACAGGGCTGAGCTGGGTAACTGAGGGGAGGGGCAGTGCTGTGGGCACTCACCTGGCGGGCCTCTCATCCCCATTGGGCCTCGGCTGCCAGTGTCTCCCTTGGGCCCGGTGGGTCCAGGAAGCCCCTGGGCACCAACTCGATCTGGGGGAGAAAGTTCATCAGCTTGGCAGCTCTGGCTTTCCTCTTGCCCTCACTGTGGCCCCAGCACCCCAGCCAGCACCTACCATCTCGAGGGAGCAGTGGGGCCCTCATGTTCTCTCTGGCTCCGGGTAGTCCTGGGGCAAGGGGGTAGGCAGGGGTCAGTGTCATCCAGGGTCCCTGACCCCAGCTCCACTGTGTGGGGTGGGGTGGTGGGGTGGCCAGGCCCCATCCCCTCCGGCCCACTGGAGAACTGAGAAGACCGAGGCCCAGAAGGGGGTCAAGTTGGGGTGGGGACTAGAATGTGGGAGCACACCCCCCCATAACACACTCACCTTGGAGGCCTCCATCCCCAGGGCTGCCTTGGGCTGCTGGGGAGCCCCAGAGTGGGACGAGGTCCCCAGGGGCAACTGGGGTTGGGAGCACTGCCCGCTCAGTGACAGTGAGCACGGCTACCTGTGGAGGAAGAGGAAGACAGGGTAGGTCCAGGGTCTCAACAGGGACAGGCTAGCTGAGGAGCCCCCTGGCTTGGTCATAGGAGGTCTGCGCAGCCAGCAGAACCCAGGTTGGATTGGAGACCCAGGGCCCAAAGTGCCTGTGATTTTCAAACTGCACAATTCATCCTTAGGAAAGCCATTACACACTGTCTCCACCACCCAAGGGGAGTTCTGGGTCGCTGTGTGTTTGCTGGGTGGTGAGGTTTTTCCTCTGCTGACCTGCATTGATAATCTGAAACTTCTCTTGGTCTCTTAAAGCACCACAAGCTTGAAGGATTTTTACGAAATTTGGAAGGAAGTTTGGGAGGGTAGGAAATGAACTAAAGGCCGCAGGGTGTATACAAAACCACTCCGGGACCCAGTGTGGGGGAGCCTCTGAAAGGTCAGGGGTGCCTCCTGAGCCACTGACCGGGATTAAAAAGGGGCCAGAAGGGGCACCCAGGTGGTTCAGTCAGTTATATGTCTGATTCTTGATTTCAGTGCAGGTCGTGATCTCAGTGTTGTGAGATCGAGCCCCACGTTGGGCTCTGCACTCAGCCCAGAGTCTGGTTGGGATTCTCTCTCCTTCCCCTCTGCCCCTCCTCCTGCTCACGTGCACACAGACACAGACACACACACACACACACTCTCTCTCTCTCTCTCAAAAATAAATAAATAAAACCTTGAAAAAGGGGGGACAGAATGCCCATTGACCGGGGGTGGGGATCCAGAGAAAAGTTGAAACTCTTGGGCAGACCCAGAATGGAGAACCACGCCCCAGATCTGAGACTGAGCCCCTCATGCTGGCCTCTCCCAGGAGGAATTCCGGGAGCAGTGTGGGCTTCCCGGAGCTCCCCAACCTCATAGCGAGGGTTCTGGCACACATCGGGGGCATCCTTTCATAGGACAAAATGGAGATGCTGTGAATGGCTGGCTGGTTTTCTGCAGAGTCACGCATGCTAACTCTGCAACCACCCCTTCGGCCATCCGGATTTCAAATTTCTCTATCCATTATTAACGTTTTGGTAAACATCTTCACATCGACTCTCCTTAAGATAAATTCCCAGAGTGACAGAGGAAAGGCTACGCGGACAAAGTGTGTACGTCTCTGTGTGTGCTTAGAAAAATCTGGAAGAGAAGATGCTTAAATGTTGACTGTTGCTCTTTCTGGGGGTACAAGTAACTGCTGCAGATGATTTCCTGGTAGGTTTTTTGCCATTCTGAGTTTTTCATGTTTCTAAATTTAAAATGTCTTACTTTTTTTTTTTTTTTAAGATTTATTTGTTTTAGAGAGAGCACGTGTGCGCAGGAGGCAGGGGAGGGGCAGAGGGAGAGAGAGAATCTCAAGCAGAGTCCCTATGGGGTGCGGAGCCCAACCCACAACTCATCTCATCATGCCCAGATCATGACCTGAGCCAAAATGAAGAGTCCGTGGCTGAAAGTGCTGAGCCACCCAGATGCCCCTGGAATGTCTTACTTTTTAATTGCTAAAACCCTTTTATCTTGAAATCATTTGAGATGCTCAATAGATGTTTTGCTTCAGAAACTAGGAAGATAGTGCTTTTATGGTGGTGTGGGTGTGGCGGGGTAAAAGGCAAAGGCGAAAGGGCAAGGAGGGGACGTAGCCACGGGCTCTGGGCGATGTGTACAATTCTCTGTCTGCACTGGGGATGGGGGAGCACAGGGGACCTTCGTGGGGGAAGGAGCCGGCCAGGCATATGACTCTGAGCAGGCTTCCTGGGGACGGGCACGTAAGGGAAGCCAGCTGGGAAGGCCACCTGCTCTTGGGTGTTGAAGCTCAGCTCAGAGCTGCTCTGTGGGAATGATGAGCTGATGGGGCGTGGAGGGTGGGTGGGGACGAGCCCAACAGGGGAGGGGCAGCTGCTCACGCACCTTGGCCTCCAGCGCCTTCAGCCGCTCGGTCAGCTCTGACACTTTGCTGCAGTTGAGGCAACCTGCAGGGAGGGACGAGGCTGGGCCAGGTATCCTAGGTTCCCCGAGGCACACGTTAGCCCTCAGGGGGACGCAGAATAGAGGCAAGGGGACAGACTTTTAATGGCCCCAACCCATGAGATGGCCCAGTGCAGGGAAGGAGGTACAATCTGGTCAGGGTGGGGCATGCCCTGAGGGTATCCTTGGGCTCCAGAGCCCCTAGAGCTGAACCAGAGACCCACTCCTGCAGCCTTGGCTTCCAAGATGCCTCCTTCCCTGGAAGCCAGGGCAGGAAATCCTGCTGCTTCCCCCTGGGCAGGGCTGGCCTGGGCTTGCTGGCTTTGGGGACCGACACATCACAGCCTGGATGGTGTTGGCATCAGAGGTGCTCCCCCTCTGATCCACCCTCCACAACCACTGGCCGGGTCCTCCAGTCTCCCCAGCAATACCCCTAAGTGATCCGTAGCCTTTCCGGCCCGTTATGCAACCTCCCAGCGGCTGCATACAGAGACTACTGTTTACAGGCTCGTCTCTTCAAGATCCTGGGTGTTGGGACAAGTGTTACCCCAGTTCACATCTGAGGAAACTGAGCTCAGAACAAGGATGGGGGAGTCCTTAATGAGCTCAAAATCTGGGGTCAAGTCCCAGCACTGCCTCTTCCTGGCTGTGGGGTCCTGGGCAGAGCATGTCTCCTCTCTGACCCTCGGCTTCCTCCTCTTTAACATGGGGACAATGATGCCTTCCTGGGGCTAGAAGATTTAAATGAGCTGACAATGGAAAGCACCTGGCACGGTGCCTCACTCATTGCAGACTCTTATTAGAAAAGCATCATTTCAATAAAAAGCAGAAGCTGGGGGCTTGGGCCTCTGTCTGCCAGAGTCCGGGGGTCATGGGTCTTGGGGTACTGGGCCCAGGTCAGACTCCCTCTAGAGCCCTGGGGTAGATGGGGTTGGCACTCCCCCCGACCCTCCACTGCTAGACCCAGCCGGTCTTAGGACCATCACCACATTGCCTGGGCCCCCACCAGCCCTCCCTTAAACCAGAGGGACCCTAAGCAGCTGCCCTGGCACCTACCTGAGAAGGCTGTGGGCCGAAGCGCCATCCGTCGCATGGTGTTGCCCGACCACCTGGGCTCCACGAAGCCAGAGGAGCCTGCAACTGAGGGACAACGGGGGTGAGGGACCCGCCGCCCCGCCCCGTCCTTGTCGTCCTTGTTTCAGACCCCACCCTGCCCGTCTGCTGCTGTTGCCCCAGCAGCGATCCCCACTTCCCTTAGTGCAGAGGGAGACAGAGGCCCAGAGAAGTGGGACAGTTTCCTGGGATCACATAGCGTGAGCTGGGCTGAACTGGAACAAGACAGCCAACCTGCTGGTGTTGGGGAGAGGGGCTCACAATGGGTGGGGCTGACAGTGAGGCACGCCCACTTTCCTCCCCTGCCCCCAACCCTGGCTGCCTGGGTTAAGAGCTTAGAGCTAACAGGTGCAAGGCCAAGTCTCAGCCCTGCTACTCGCTGCCTGTAAGACTTGTACTCTTTGGACCTGCCTATTTCCCAACCATAAAATGGGGTCCTCAGGCCACTACATCTCCCAGGCTGCTGGGAGGCCCGAGGAAGGTGATGTGTGCTAAGAGGCCCACTGGGCACACGCAGGGCCTGGCACACAGCGGGCAGCAGGGACATTGCCGTCCACCCTCTCCTTGCCCCAACTGGTAAAAAGTCACAGAAGTGGATCCAGCCCTGGTTTTAAATGAAAACCAGAGGGAGGCTGGCTGCCTGGGAGGGCAAGGGGGGCTGTGTTCAGGAGCCCACCCCTGCCACCACCCCTGTGGAGAGCCAGCTGCCCTGGCCTGCCTGGCTTTGGGGGCCTGGTTTTCTCCACAGCCAGAGGGATGGGCTGGCCAAGCCAGAGGCGGGGGGCACAGCTGGAGGGGCTCTGGAGCCAGCGGTAGCAACTGCCCCCCCACCCCCCAGGCCTGCCTTTTAAGGCCACAAAGTGCCATCTGTCCAGGGGTGGGAGGTGGAGAGAAGACCCAAATAAGGCACAGGCCTGGCGGCTTAGAGCCAGGCTGTGGGTTAGTGCTGGGAGTGAGGCGCCGGGAACTCAAACCAGACTGGTGCCTCTGGCTAGCCCTCAGTAGGGAGGCTGCCAGACCCTGCTGCACTACAGGGCCTTCGTTCAGACTGGGCCTGCATCCCCAGCATGCCCTCCCTGGGGACCTGTGACTTGCCCCAGTGCAGGGAGTGACTCTCCCCCAGGACAGAGGAAGAGGTGTGCTGGCACCTCAAGACTGGGTCAGGGATTGGGGACAGGTGAGGGGGGTAGGACGCCACTGTGAGCCATGGCCAGTGCTAAGTGCAGTGTCTATCCCAGCCCAACCCTAGAGTAGGTAATAACAGCTGACACTTAACAGTTAGCACTTAACCCCGGGCCTGGCACATTCTAGTAAACACTTCCCATGTACAGTCTTAACTCATTATCCTCCCCCAACCCTCCAAATGGGTGCTAGTACCATTTCCACTTTACAGATGGGGAAACTGAGGCACAGAGCTCCTCTGTCCCCTAGGCTCAGACAAATGGATGAGTGAATGAGAATCTCTCTCCTGGGTGAAAGCAAGAAGGCTGGAGCCTGGACTTGAACCCCGGTTGGACTAACTCCAGGGCCTCAGTTCCTTTCCCTGGGCCAGCTGGCCCCTGGAGTCAGCAGGCTGCACCAAGGCAGGGAGGCCTGGCACTGGCAGGAATGCAGGCTCCAGAGGGGAATGGGCTCCCCGAGCCCTCCTCACCCTCTTTGCTCCCAGGTGAAGATGTAAAAGGCCATTTTATTACCCTTTGCAAGATGCCTGCCAAAAGAAGCTGCTGTCTCTCCAACCCCATGGAAGTTTGGGCTTTTTCTGGGATGAAACTGAGCAGACCATCTGCCCAGCCCGCCCTCCCCGCTACCCCGCTATTGTTCCCCTGTTTCTCCATGGCATTTCTCTAACGCGTCCTGTAACTATGTCAGTTCCCGAGTCTGCTGCCCATCATGCGCTCCCCTCCCCTGCCGGAACATGAGCCCCACCAGGGCAGAGACCCAGCCTGGCCTTTGCAAGGCCTGGAAAAGCGCCCGGTGAGTAGTAGGACCTCAGCGGCCTCAGTAAACCTTCTGTTCATGAAGGCATGACTTGCCGGCTGAAAAACGAATGCAAAACAAAATAAAAAGCAAAGTACTGTGGACTGCAGACACCATGCTCTTAAAAATGAGCATAAATCTTCTAACACCACACGAGGGGTTCCCTGAGTCATTAATTTGTGCACTTGTGGTTGGAAATTCTTTTTCATCCCGTTTGCTTTCAGGCATTTCTCTGGGAGCCCGGAGGAGACTAGAAAAACCAATGAAAACACAGTTTGACCATCAACATAGATGTAACTGGCTCAAAGTCAAGGGCAAGTTAAAATTTTAAAAGGAAGGAAGGAAGGCAGGCTAAAAAAATAACAAAACTGTCCAAAAAATCACAGAATATGTTAGTTTTGGTTTCAGGGTTCACAAAAACGATCCCCCAAACTCCTCCAAATTCTGATAAATGGACAGAACTACTTTAAGGGAAAACTAAGTTGTTAAATGGCCTTTGAGCACAGTAAATCCCAGTAGGGAAAAGGCCGAGGGTTGGCGAGAGGTCTCTTGTTATCCAAAAATATCACATACTTCCCATTGGTGTTGGGCTAGGGCCCTTAAAGCAGACCCCAGTGGGCTAAAAGCCCCCCTCACCCCAGCCTGGTGGTCTGTCCTAAAGGGTTGCCCCTGAGCCCCAAAGTCACCCTCTCAGGGGCTCCAGGCTAGGTCTAGGATCACAAACTCCAGCTCCATTCTAGAAGCCTGACTGTGGGCTACTTCCCACCACCAGGGAGGTCTCTATCAGTATTGTGTGTGTGCGTGTGTGCGCACGTGCGTGCACACACTCACACACACACAGCTTCCCTACCCCCTTCCCTGAAGCAGTCAATCCCATGTCACCTCCCCCAGGAAGTCTTCCCAGACAGAACAAGCTACCCACCAAAGCTTCCCCTTGAAGCTCTCATTGCTCCATCACTCCCTGTCTTGATCTGCACAAGGATGGCATCAGAGATAGTTTTGAGCCCTCTGCCCCCACAAAGAGCTCCCCTTCCCTTTGCCCAGGACCAGGGTTAAGCTAAGAAGCCCTTTCTCATTGGGCCCTCATGAGAACACGAGGCCCCGAGTGGAGAGGCTGCCTGTCTGCACAGTGAGGTGGGGCTGTGGGGATTCAAGTCCCATGCTAAGCTGAGAAGGCAGATTTGAGAAGTTGAGAGTGTCCCTGGGCAGCGTCTCTGACTTTTTCTCTCAGGGCACGGGCTGGGAGAGGGCCTGCCTCATTCACAAGCCACCCACGGGTCTGCTGGGTCCAGTGACCACAGCCACAGGAAGGCTGCCCAGGCCAGGTGTCCTCCTGGGAATTTACTTTGCAAATATAAATATTTGCTTCTGTTGGTCTGAACCAAGGCTGGGGTTGGGGTGGAGGGGCCGGGAGCTCTGAGTTCCCTCCAGCGGTCTCTGGGAAGCCTCAGTCTGTGTCTGGCCTGGCCCTCTCTTCAGTGTAAAATGAGGTTCCCATTAGTAGGTTTGGTGCTGGGGAGACAGGAGCAGTGCAGCAGGATGGGGGACATCATAGCCAGGTAGTGGCTCCAAGGAGATCGCAGGCAAAGGGGACAGCTGCTACCTGGGCTGTATGGTGGGAGAGAGGGCCAGTGTGGGCCGGGGCTGAGATGAAGGGAGGGCAGGGCTGGAGCACAGCACTGGCGCGCCCAGGAGCTTGGAGAGGGCAGCACTGGCCGGGGGTGGAGGATGGGCTGGCAGGGAGTCAGGAAATGGGGGCCTCCAGGTCTTCCAGATGGGAGTGGAGCAGAGGGGTGGCAGACATGGGCAGGTTCATGCAGCATTGAGCCCCCAGGAGATCCCGAATCCTCAGAGTGAAACATAAACCTGACCTTGTAACCAGTTAGGGTTGGAGATGCGGACAGTCCCGGTGCCCAGGAAAGGCCTGGGCCACAACCTCCCTTCTATTCTGAAGGTTTTGTGCTGTGTGACCTCAGGCAAACTTCTTCCTTCTCTGGTTCCCCACCACAGATGACAAGAGCTGCGGGGGTCCCTGGATGGGGAAGGGACATGTGTGCTAAGGACAGTGGGACATCGAGGGGCCGACAGAGGTTGTCTGACTCCAAGGGATCCCATGGGAGAGGAGGGGGAGGGAGCTCCTCTATCTTTCTGTCTGGGTGGGCTTCCGCCAGTCTCAGGGTTGCGCCAACAGACTGAGTGCCCTGCCCTGGGAGTCCCTGGCTGGGGCTGCTGCACAGGAAAACTCCTGGCTCCGGTCATACGGATGGACTTTGAATCTGGATGTGACCCTGAGCACAGCGTTTCCGTGTCCCAGCCTCAATTTCTACATTTGGACCTTCTGCACCGAAACACGATAGCATGACGCCGGTGAGTATGAGTCACAGTGCTGGGCGTGGCAGACAGGGGACGCTTTCCTTCCCCTCATCAATTTGACAGTGGGAGGGTCAGATAGGGGGTTGGTATACTGCAGACCTCAAGTCAGAGCCCTGGCTCTGCTCTGAGAATCCCAGCTACGGAGCTTACTAGTAAGTGTGACCTTGGCTGAGACCTATACCCTCTCTGAGCCTCACTTTCATCATTGGACATTGGGGCTGATCTGTCTGCTGGGACTCGCCCCAGAGGCAGGATCACAGGGAGGTCACAGCAGCCCTGCCCTCAGCAGAGCCCACCAGGGGGTCAGGACCAGCAGATTTAATACATCCTGGCCTTGGCCCTTCCTCAACTGTGTTCTAGTGGGAGCGGGCAGCTAGGTGAGACCTCAGCCTGGCTCCCTCCCCGCCATCTAGTCCCCGCTTCCCAAGGCCTGGATACACTAATAGAGGCTTGTCTAGGCAGGTCCTGATCCTGGCTCTTTCCGTGCTGAGTGACTCCAGGTCAGTCCATTCACCTTTCTGAGCCTTGGTTTCCCTATCTGCAAAATGGGGCCCATTCCAGTCTTTTCCTCCCAGGTTGTCGTGAACATCAGAGAACATCCCTGCTCATCATCAGAGTGAACATTCCCATTCCGCACATGGGAAAACCAGGGCTAAGAGCTGTGAAGGAATGAAGATTCTGGAGACTAAGGCCCTGGGAATGGGGGTGGGGAAGCATGCAGGGGCCTGCCCGCTGAGCAGCTGACGAGAAGCGTGGTCTCAGAGGTCGGAAGCAGGACAGTCCCAGAGAGCCATCACAGAATCCCCAGCACGGGCGCCAAAGGTTCAAGGCCTGAGTCTCTGGTGCTCGTATTAAACGTGGGCATTTTTCAATACCAAGTGACTTCCAGATAGAGACAAGATTCAGAGAGGTGGAGCACAGCTGATCTAGGTCTGGATTCTGGAATGAGGGGTCCTCTCTCTCCTTCTTCAGGCCACCGAGGCTGCTCTGGTGACACAGCTCTGTGGTCCCAGGTCCATGTCCCAGTGCTGGGCAGACTACGAGGTCAGTCACCAGCAGGGGAAACAGGTGGGGAGCTCAGCCCAGCTGTCAGAGGAAGGGCAGGGCCTGGGATGGGCCTGCAATGCCCCACACTTCCCCACCCCCATTCCCAGGGCTGCTAGTAGAGCAGTTTTCTAGAATATCCAGGCCCGAGCATCCCTTTACTCAGCTCTCACTGTATGGGTTTGGGAGAGGCCCCTCCTGTCCCATCCATCATCACATTATGCCTACCCCGGGCAGGCAGGCCACCAACAAGGTCTTTACTGTGTATTTATTTCATCCTCAAGACATCCCTGGGAAGCAGACTCTAGTATCATGCCCATTCCACAGGTGAGAACACTGAGGCTTATTGTGCGGGCTCTGCAAGAGCGCACGGCCGCGTGGTGCTCTTTAGAGAGGGTGCCCCTCCCTTTGAGTGGGCATGACACCAGGGCCACCGGCTCTGCAGCCTCCCTATTCCCCAGCCCTTGCACAATGGCTTGCACAATGCATGGGGAGTCCCCAGCCCAAGGCCACACAGCTGGGGTGTAGCAGATCTGGCCTGGCCCATGAAGCCCTGGATACTCCCGGCCCAGGCTGGGACCTGGAGACACTGCGAGGGAGATGGTAGATGTCAGGGGTGGCCCAGCCCTGCCTGCCTTGCACACCCACCATGCCATCATCAGAGCCCTCAGCCCTGATCGTGGCTTCTGGATGAACCGCCTCCAGCTGTGGGAATCAAGGGCGGGCTCTGCCCCCACCTATCCCCCACCGTCACCAGCTCCACAATGGCCTCGTGGACCTGGGAAGTTCTGCCCTTGAGAGGGAAGCCAGGGATAGAGCAGCCTTTGTCTGGGCAGGCCTACTAGGCCCAGGTGGCCCCCACACTCTGGGGATTCACCCTCCCTGCCCCCCAAGCTCCTCTGTAGCCTCTTTGGCAGCAGGCCCTCCTGGCTGGCTCTCCTCCTGCCCCCTGGGCCCTTCAGCCTTGCTTTCTCCCAGCATGGAGGGGAGGGTCTCATACCTGGTTCTCCATCACGACTGCCTTCCCACATAGGCCTGGTGGTCTCCTCTCAGTCCAGGACTCCTACTGGCGATCGGGCAGCTCCCCTGCTCCTCTAGCCACCCCACCAGAACTGGGGACCCCCCAGTCCCACAAGGAAACCTGCCAGGCCCCCTCCCCACCCCACTTTGTGGTGAGCTCTGCCCCACACCGGGGGTACTCTGGGTATGGGACTCTACATCTCTGGGCCTCTGGTCTGTGAGCCAGAACTCTCATAGGGTCCCGGGGAGGTGAAGCTTGGGTATCTTTCAAGACTGGTGATTTCTGTTAGCATCATGTCCTCCTGAGCCAGAGGCCATGTCTCACGCATTCATGGAATCAGAATAGGTCTTGCTACTACTGAGGCTGCTTTGGGGGCTCCAAACGGCCCCCTTTCACTGAGGTGCCTACGGGATTGCTTCTTGGGCTGGTTCCAGGCTGGTCTGTCCTCTGGAGGGCCATTGTGGGAACACAGCCCTTGGTGACCAAAGTCTTTCTCTGAGTTCAGGTAGGCATCGAGGGCAGGAGCCACCTGGTCTGCTTAGCAGAGAGGCAGGTGGCCTGGAGAGGGCTCTCCAGGTAAGCATGTGGCCACAGCATGGGGAGGCCTGGGCTGTGTCCTCTGGGAGTACTGGGGTGCTGGGCGCTTAGCCCTGAGCCACACGTGTGGCCTGCAGAGGAGGGCCCCGGGGTAAAAGTGCCCCCCTCCTGTGCCTGGGACATGCACTAAGCGTGGTATGCCCATCCCTCGGACCCTGACTGCCACTTAGCAACTGTACACCCACCACTTCCCGGAGCCCGGGTTTCTTCACCTGTGGGATGGATACAAGCATCCCAACCATGCCAGCCCGGACCTAAGCGGTGCTTTGCTTCTGAGAGCTGGGAGGATCGCCAATGGACACGTCCATATGGGTTTTCCCCTGAGTTTGGAGGAAAGACCTGGGATGGAGTGACTCAAGATGTGAGCTCCAGGGCATGTATGGAATTTCTCCAGAGCTCCTGAGGGTCCCCCAGGAGGGAGGCGGGTCCACACCTGGGGGGCAGCCAGCAAGGGTGGCTCTGACCCGCAAGGGTTGACCGCTCCCACCCGCGCACCCGAAGGAGGGCACCTGGCCTGTCCCTCAGGGGGTCCTACCTTCCTCGCAATTCACCCCCAAGTGCCCGGGACAGCATCTCCACTCACGCGCGGTCACCGTCTTGTACATCACCTTGTACGAGGGTCTCACCACGGTTCTATAGCTGAAAGAAGGGGGCCAGGGAGCCAAACTCAGACAGAGTCTTCTGCTGCCTTTCCTGCTCACCTGGATGTCCATGAGGACAATGTCCGGGTCCTCTGCCACCTCTGGGCCCCTCTGGAGCCTCTCTCTGGCTATATTCTGGGATTCAGCCCCTCCAATCCCTCCTAACTCCCCAGGTTGCGGGGGGTGGGATCCAGATCCTAACTGGACAGGGAGTCCCTGCAAGCTGGCCTGTCCCCAGAAGTGAAGCCTCACCAAGCAAATGCATGTGGGTAACTGGTGGACTCCTTCCTCCAGGAAGCCTTCCAGGTGCCCCAGGAGCAGAAGGCGAGGTGCTGATGTTCCCTTTACTCCACCCGCCATCGGGATCCCAGCCTTGCCCTGCGCTTCTGATGCTGGACTGTGACCAGGCCTCTGTTCATGCTGTGCCCCCACCTGGAATGCCACCGGCTTCTGAGTCACTGGGGTCTTGCTCACCTGCTCCCCGGGCAGCTCATGGGCCAAGGGCAATTCTGCAGCACTCGCTGAAGGTAGGTGCCATTTTGCACATGGCACGAGATGGTCCGGGTCACCACGTAGGAGCACCAATTCCTGAAACAGACCCACAGTGAGCAAGCTCGGGTGCTGTGCACAGCCCCTGCCCAGGACCCAAGGTGGGGGGGGTGAATGAGGAGGTCCAGGTTCTCTCCAGGAGCCCCTGAGCCTCTAGGCGGAGAGACCCCTGAACTCCCAGAGTCCTTTGGGCCCCAGTGGGAGTCTTGGGGGCACTGTGGCTGGGGGTGAATCCAGAGCCCTGGAGGGGGCAGCTGTGCTGGGGGCACTCGGAAGGGCTCAGGGAATGAGCTGCGGGGCACAGGACAGGAGCAAGGTATCTTTGCCCAACCTCTCCTTTCTCAATATCACTTCTCTCCCCCCGCAGCCCATCCAGGTCACCAATACCTCCTGCCGCCCACCCGGACATCAGCAGCAGCCCTTCTGTCCTGCCCCTCAGTGGCTCCCAAGAAGGAGTGCCCTAAAATGGAAGCCTGGCCTTATCCTTCCCTTGTTCACCTTCATGCTCAGTACACCAGTGCTCACACCTGCTGGGATCCTGCACCTCCGGGCCTTTCCTCACACTGGGCCCACTGCCTGGAGCACCCTGCCTCTACTTCCCCACTTGTTACCTCCGAGCTTCAAAGCCCTACTGTGCTGTCACCTCTCCCCTGTCCTTTCCCATCTCCACCTACCCTAACATAATGATGGCCCTCTGCCTGGATCCTGCAGCACTCTGTATCCCCATCAGGCTGAATGCAGCTGGCAATTCATGTCTGCCCTCTCCCTCCCCTGGCATGACAGAAGAGAGGCCGTCTGTCTTATCCTTGGGTCCCCTCTGTGGAACACCCAGATGTCCCAAGCATGGAGGACCGACTTCTCCAAATGCCGATTAATAATCATAGTTGTGCTGCATATATCAAGCAACTACTGTATGCACCGCATATATTGAGCACCTACTGTATGCTAAGGGTATTTACATTCATCTTCTTGGTGAGCCAGGCCGGCACCTCCCCACATTTTACAGAGGGGAGGGGAAGACAACTGTCCCTGTCCCAGACCTGGCGCATGGTAGAGGCAGATTTGCACCCAGGAATGTGGATGGCCCACCCTGGATCCTGACTCCATGCCAGAGACCTCAGCTTCTGTTTCCTCCCCATCTCCTGAGCCATGGTCTGTGGTTCTGTAAAGGCCCCAACCTGGGAACCTGCTGACCCCAGGCTTGAGGTCACAAAGGAAAACTCTGGTGGAGTGGCGGGCTCAGGCTGCAAAGGGTCACCTAAAACAGTGCCTCCTTTTCCAGCCCCAGCAAAAAATGCAGGGCCCGTGACCCTGTGCAGGCTGAGGGCTGCTGAGCGCCTGGAATGTTCCGGCCATCACAGAGGCATCTGCTGCCACCAAAATCAGTCTCCTGGCTGCTGTCCCACCCCCTATCCTGGCCCACCCAGAGGACAATGTCCTTGGCGGGTACCTGCCATCTAACACCCTGTGGGACCCTGGGGAAGTCCCCTCCCTGTCTGGTCACCCTGGAACCAGTCTGGGAAGCAGGAACAGCCCAGCCAAAGGCAAAGGGGGAAAAGGGATGGCTCTGTTTAGACCAATGACCTGGCAGAAGCTCCACCCAGCCCGTGGCCAGCCACCCCATGTGAGAGGTGACAGGCGCTTGCTACAGTGCTGTTGGGAAAGATGCAAAATCAGGAACCGCCTAAACAGCCGCGGGACCCCTAGACCTAGAAAACCCAATGCTGAGCTAGAGCGCAAGTTCTCCACACGCAGACCACTGTGTCTGCTTAAGGGAAAAATGCAACAGGAGGAGAACGATTGCGTTTCTATTCAAATGAGGATGCCCAAAGACTATACGCATATTCATAGATACATGTGCACAAAGGTAGGAAAAATCACAGGCTTGCAGCAAATGGCCCCCTCTGGGGGCAGGAAGGGGCTCTCCATCTGCTCTGTCCCCTGCACTAACAGCAGCCTTAGGTTATCATGCTTGCTGCACACCAGGAACTGGGGCCAGGGCCTTTCACATGCCAATTATGAGCACCACTTTACAGATGGGAAGACAGAGACTCTGGGGTCTGGGATGTGCCCCAGGCACCCAAGATGAACAACATGGTCATGGCTGAGCTGAGGTCCATCTGATCCTAGAGTCCACCCTCTTAACCTCTGGCTGGCAACTTTTCTTCTAATGAGCAGGTGGGGATTTTAAAAGTTAAATAAATACATTTCAAAAAGGCCCCCCATCCTTTAGATCCCCTGGGTCCCTGGAGCTGTGCTTTTTGAAACTGGAGTTTTGTTTGCTTGGCGAGGGGTGGGGGCATAAGCCCCTTTGAGAAAGTGACGTCAGTTGCAGCTCGTCTCCAGAAAAATGCATCAAACTCAGAGTGCAAGTTTTGGGAGGGGGCTTCCTGAGGGCATCTACAGACACAGGGCCATATGCCCTCACCCGCACACAAGCGCACACCCCTCCCTTCGTGCCCACACCCTGAACTGCGCTTGGGGAGGTGCGCCTGGGACTGCCCACAGTTGTCTGATCTGCCCCCTTTTCCCGGGGAGTGGGAGCTAGAGAAAACAATTTTCTTCTTCTTTCTTAATTAAAATTGCCCCCAGGTGGGTCACTGCCTGGCTCCCTGATTTATTTCTCATGACCTTGAGTTTGCTTGAATCTCCTGCTTGGGAGATATGGAGCTGGTTGCTGACTAGCCAGAGGGGGATAGTCAGGATATATGGGGTCCAAGGTCAGCCCCTGGCCCCTTCCCTGGGGTGTGGGGAATCACCAAAACCACAGCCCGCCCCTCCCTGACCTTGGAAGACCCCAGCCCGCACTGTTCTCTGGATAAATCTAAGTTCTTCTGCAGAGCCCTAGCCCGGATCCCCTGTAAATTTTCCACCCGGGCAGCAGGAAGGAGGTCCTTCTAAAGCACAGACTTAATGTGGCCACTGCCTGCTCTGAGTCCACCGTCCGCCATGGCTCCTCATTGCCCTGTGAGCCCAGACTGACTGGTCCTGCAAGGAGGGGTGGGCACCTCCAGGGGTCCCTTTCAGCAGCCCTGAGCTCTTCCCTTCCCTGTGGATGCTGACAGAGGGCACTGGCAGGGGCCAAGCCATGACAGGGCTCAGCCTGAGGGTGCTTAGGACGTTTGCTGAATGACCGAATGATCAAGAGCAGAGAGTGGGCCTGGGCAGGGGAGCCATGACCCAGGTTCCTGGAGATGGATGCAGTACTTGGAAGCCGGCCTACAATCCTGCTGCCCCTGTGGACCCTGTCTCCTGGGACGGGACGTGGTCAGTGAGAAGGTGCCCGGGAGCCCCCGATGCTGAGTCTGTGGGATAGAGCTAGGGCAGGGGCTGGGAGAAAGCGGCACTTCCCTTCTGGGCTTGCCACTCGTGCCCACTCAGCACCTCCCAGGCCCCCAGAGGCTGCCGGAGGAGAGAAAACAGGCCAGACCAGCTCAGCCTGGCACCGGCTGCCCCCACGAGGGCCCCCCTCTCATTTGCCCTCCAGTCCCTGCCATGGGGGCCCAGGGGACTTTGTCTCTGCGGGGCCCAGGGCTGTGATCCGGAACAGTGATAGCGCTAATTGCAGGAGGCAGCCAAGCGGGCCAGGGGCCAAGGGCCGTTATGAAAAGAAGAGGAAAGAAAGGAGACATATGAAGTGGGGGCAGGGTGATTAGAGCCAGAACCCCACTCTGGAGGCAAAGTTCTAGTCCTGGCCCTGCTACTTCCTAGCTCGGTGACCTTGGACAAGGCCCTGACTCTCTCAGTGCCTCACTTTGTCCATCTGCAGATGGGGACAGCAGGATTTCACACACACCACATAGCCACATAGCCCAGCGCAAAGAGCTGTGGTTCTTGGACTGGGGCTCATGCCCCACAGCCCACAGCCGGGGTCCAGCGGCTTCCCCGAGATACCTCAGCACAGTACCTTCCATCCAAGGTTTTTGCCTTGACTTTGGGATAGAGATTGCCAGGCTCTGCATTTAATACGGGGGGCACCCTGAGGCTCCAAGAGAAGTCACATGGCGAGGTCACCCACGTGGGTGCAGAGCTGGGATTTGAGCTCCCGGGAAAGGGGCTGGGGAAGAGAATTCTCCCCTCTCCTTGATTCTAGGACTTGCCCCAAGGAGGCCCACCCTGCAGGAGGAAGTGGCCTGGGACACTGGTGATGGCTTCTATTAGAGAACCACAGTGCTGTCGGGAACAGCCGCAGCAGGGACTGGGGGACATACAGAGGGGCAAGGGTGAGCCAAGGCAGCTCTGCACAGCCCCCAGGCACCCTGGTTCTGGGGGTCTCAAAGTCTTGCCACATTCCTGGGGCTGGGGCAGCCCCATTGGATGCCTTCCCAGGCCTCCCCCTCCCCAGGCACAAAGCCTCTTTTCTGCCTCTAATCCCTTGGCTGCCAAGGGGCGCCTGGGGTGCTGGGCTGGGAGGTCTGATGGTGTGTGACGTCCCCATGCTATCTCCAACAATGCTGGGACATGGCCACAAGGGGAGGTCCCGGCAGTTGAGGACCACGGATTCCTCCAGCTACGGGTCCCTTCCTCCACCTCATGTCCGTGATAGCGTGAACCACTATTCGTTCCTCCTGGGGTGGACCATCCCCCCTCAGAACAGGCCAGTGGGCCAGGGAGAAGGGGAGGAGAGGGTAACACTGAGGAAAAGGAGAACCAGGGCAATGAGGTGACCTGTCTGGGGTCACACACTGAGTGAGGACCAGAGCCAGGACTCCTAACCTCAAGCTGCAAACCTTTCCCAGACCCACCAACTGACACCTTCTCCTAGGGTGCCAAGGACATGGGATTGGGAAACTGGCTGGCTGGGATTGAGGTGCCGCTTTCCCTCTCTGGGTCCCATTCTGATCTGTAAAATGGGAACAATGGCATTGCCTGTAGGGCTTTGGTGATGCTAGGCCACTGTGAGCCTTCTGTGAACAGATGGCATGACAATTCCCAGTGACCACCAGCTACCTGCCCAGGGTCACCATCTTGCTCCCACCCAGGAAGCCCTGGTGGGTGAGAAGCCCAGGCTGGGAAGCCCTGCCCACGACTGGCTGGAGGGCAGTCTGGACCTTAAACCCTCTCCACCATCATCCTGAGCCCGACACTGGAAATTCGAATTTAGGGTCTTGGTTATCTTAGCACCTAGGATCCTGGGGGTTCACATTCATGCCCTGGGCAGGTCCTATCCTTCTGAGCCTCAGCTTCCTCTTCCGTGAAAGGGAGATCATCAAAATGCTTGCCTCCATGGCAGTTGGGAAGATTCTGGAGGTGGTGGGTGCAGGTAATTATGCCCAGCCCAGGTCAGCTGTGGTCAGCATGCAGGAGGTGGGAGTAGCTGTGATATGGGCCACCTGCCTGCTTCTGTCTGGGATGCCTGCTATGATGCCACCACCTCTGCCCTCCAGCCCTAGCCATGTCACCTGCTCTTGCTAGCCCAGCAAGGGCATGCTGGCCCCTGACCACTGCGAAAGGGAATTTCTGAAAAGAATTAAAGAATTGAGGCCCTAGGGGGTGGGGGCCCCAGGAAGGCCTTTGAATGGGATGAAAAGGCCTGAAGCGGTCTGGCTACTCCGCATTGTCTGCCTCAAACAAATGGCTGGCCTTTGAGAGGGGACCCCAGCAGGGGTAGGGGCTGCAACCAGGACAGGGGACAGGTTCAAACGCTGTTATCATGGCCGGAAAGACACAGATTCGAATCCCAACACTTCCATTAATGGCCCATGAACCCAGACAATTATGTTAATTCTCCGGGGTCTCAGTTTGCTCATCTGCTAAATGGGGACAGTGCTTCCTACCTTACTCAATCCTTGAAGGATTCATGACCACGTTGCAAATAAGGGGCTCCTCCCTGGGGAGATACTCCACAAACACCAACAGAGAGAATGTTCCCAGCTCCAGAAACAGCAGCAGGAATACAGAATGCTCTCTCCAGTCTCTGATTAAAATGCCAGGTCCCTGGGGTGGCCACTGACCCACAGATCTGTGAAATTCCACCCCAGTCTTCTTCCTCCGAGGGAAATAAATAGCCGGGGTACTAAAAAAAGCCGAGAGAAGGGAAAAGGGAGGGGGGTCCCCAAGGGTCAGCTGGGGGATGTGCTGGGCTTTTCCTGCGTGCAGGGAAGGGGGCCCTTGAGCTAGGGCGATGGAAGTCCCAGGAGGCGGGCTTCTCCCTCGTTGTTCCCCTTCCCCCACCTCTGGGGCTCTGGAGGTGAAGTGGTGGGGGCGGTGGGGGAGTCTGGAGGGGAATGCCGGCTCAGTCACACGGAGTCGGGGACCCCCGCACTGCCGGGAGCCTCCTCCAGATAGCGGGGCTGGCCCAGGTCTCTCCTCCCATCCGGCTGGCACCAGGTCCCCTTCCCAATCCTTGGCTTGCACGGAGGTTGAGGGAGGTTTGCGGGGGGTGGGGAGGGGTGCGTGGAGTCCCGGCCCCGGGGCTGGCAGGGCACAGAGGTGGTGGGAGGCGACCCTTACCTGCGTCCGGAGAACGGAGCTCCCCCGACGCTCCACGCGGCGCTGCCTCCCGGGAGCAGGAGCCCGAGGCAGAGCAGCGCCCAGGCCCGCGGGCCGCCCATGCTGCGCCCGGCGCCCTCCGCGCGCGGCCCCTCGCCGTCGCCGCCCCCAGCCCGCCGTCCCCGCCCGCCCGCGCCGCCTGCCTCCCCCGACGCGACGCGCGGAGCCCGGTTCCCAGCGCAGCGACCGGAGGGCGGGCGGGAGGCGGGCGCCGGGCGGGGGCGCGCGTTCCCGGCCTCGCCCGGCCCCGCGGCGCGGCCCCCCGCCCTCTGCACGGCCGCTGCCAACCCGGAAGGAGCCCCGGGGGGCCGGGCGCCCCCGCCGGGAGGCCCGCCAGGTGCCCACCTGAGCCCGGCGCCCTTCGCCGCATGACCGTTTGGGGGCCAGGGGACCAGTTCTGAGGTGCCCTCTCACGTGCTTCAGGCCGGGGAGCTGAGCCCGGACCCAGTGCCGCCACCCCTGGACTAATGAATGATGCCAGGGCCCTCATCCCCTAGCCCTGCATGCAACAAAGGCTTCCTGAGCAGTGAGCGCCACTGTGTGCAGGGCACCTCGCGTCCGCTTCACATCCTGTCTCCGTTTAATCTTCAAACCACTCTAGGCGAGGTGGGCACAATCATTCCCATTACACAGAGAAGTAAACTGAGGCCCAGGCACTCGTGGCTGCCCCTGCCAGGAGAAGCCCCTGCTGTGTCTCCACTCTTACTGACATTTTACAAATGGAGAAACTGAGGCACAGAGAGGCGTAGTCTGCCAGTGGTTTGGAAGAGCCAGGGTTTGAACTCATACCTTGTGACTTCAGAGAGGTCAGCTCTTTTTTGGACCCGGGTGCGAGAGGGTAGGGGAGCAGAGGGAAAGAGAGAGAATCTCAAGCAGGCTCCACACCGAGCTCAGATCCCGTAGCTGGATTTGATCTTATCAACCGGAGATCATGACCTGAGCCAGCCAGATGTGCCAAAGCAGGGTCAGCTCTTAATGACAATTAGGGAAGAGGGCAGGTAGCTTGTCAGTCTGGGCCTCAGTTCCCCATCTGTAACAAGATAAGGACTGGCTTAGAGTGGAGTTTCTTTATCTGGGGTACATGGGTGAGCTTCTGGGGAGACAGGTGTGAATCCCTCAAAGGTGTATACAAGTGTGTGTGTGTGCACGATGTGTGTGTGTGTGATGGAGGAGTGTGTATATGTGTGATGTGAGCATGTGCTAGTTTGATGGGTGTTTCTGGTATATGTGTGATGCCTGTGTGCACGTGTGCGATGGATGTCTGTGGTAGGTGTGTGTGCTTCTGGGGAGGAACCACAGCTGTCATTAGAGATGACCTCTCCAAAATCTCAGGACAGTCTCTAACCTTCTCTTCTGCCTAGATTGACATGCAGCAGGCAGTCCTGGGCTGGGGAACCCCCTGCCCAGCTTGGCAGCACACCAGGGGCCTGCCCTTCAGGATCCTGCTGTGGCTTGTTCAGACCCAGACCCAGACCCAGGATCTCTACTAGAAACACTCCAGCAGGAAGGATGTGCCAGCCCCTGCCTCCCTGGCACGGACCCCTGGGACTTACCAGGGCTGGGCAGCACCAGATTCTGTGCCTAAGCAGGGTGGTGCCAATATAGAGGGAGCTGCCCCCCCCCCAAGGGGACAGGTAGTAAGAACTAGGTTCAAACCCTGCTCTGCTGTCTTTGCCCCAGTTAGCTTGGGCAAGTCCTACCCCTCTCCAGCCTCAGTTTCTCTTTGTAAGGACAGCTGCACCTTCCTCATGTGGTGGGCCATTCGATGTCGTGGCCATGCCGGGGCATCCACTGTCCCCTGCTTCACATGGCCCCCCGAGCGTGCCCCACTTCCTCCAAAGACATCATCACAGCATCAAATTTGCTCCCTTGGGGAGCTGCCTCCCTCCCTTCCGTGTGCAATTTTGGGACACCAACTTTATGCTGGCTGTCTGACCTCCCAAAACACAGCTTGGTGCCTCCCTGGTTAGCCCTTGGTTTTGCCATGAGATCAGTGACTTCATCCCCCCATGACTGGTCATTCCCAAGGGGCCACCTCCTGAGAGAATCCCAGCCCCACCAAGCCCTGGGTAAGTGAGGAGGATGAAAAACCATCTCCCCAAAGGGCACTTTGGAAGGCAACTCTGAAGGAAGGAGAAGGGATGGGCACTGGCTTCTGTTCGACAGAGTGCCTGGAAGGGCATGTTAGATGGCTGGGACCCCCGCTGGGTGCCACAGGAAGAGGGGACTGCCACAGATTTGGTCCAGTGATTACTGGCATACACAGTCCTCGATTACTGCCACCAAGTTCATGGGAGCTGCAGGCCACCACAGGACTTCTCCAGCAAGAGAACCCTCTCTAAAAAGGGAAATTTGAACAAGGGATCCTTCCAGGAAAAGGTGTTATCCACATTTGGTCCTGTCCTGTCTGAGGCTGGGATCTCCTGGGGTCTCCTATAAGCTCCTGGTGGTGCTGTCTGGGGGTCCCTGCCTAGTGTCAAACACCCCCCCCCGCCCATTCCAGAGCAACCACTGGGAGCTGTGTGACCTGGGATAAGTCACCTCCCCTCTCTGAATCTCACTTCCCGGCCTGAAAGAACAAGCTGTTGGAGATTTTCGAGATCCCTTTGGCTCAGGAGTTAGCTTCTGGGCAAGTGTGAAAGATCTGGATCTCCATGTGGAGGTCCTGGGGGCATGGCCTTCTGAAAGCCCCCGCTTTAAGCACACACTTTCCTGGGAAATGTCATCCTGTTTTCTGGTCCTCTTTCCTCCCTGCGCAGGGAGGGCAGGAAATGCTGCAGGGACCTGGGGCTTGGTCATTTGAGGTTTCAGTGTTTGCTGAGGCAGAGAGGAGAGGGGACTGTTGGCTGTCCCTGTGGGCGGGGCCTCCTCCCTCAGGGCTGGGTCCTATCTGCTGCCAAGACCGGACCACGACCGCCAGTAAGAGCATGGCTTCCGTTACCGAGTGCTGACTGTGTGCCAGGAGCTGTGCTAAGCATTTTGCTTGCATTGTCTCCTGTCCTCCTCTCGGTCCCCAGTGAGGCCGCCTTAGTATCCCCAGGTGTGCGGCTCACCTGAGGAGGGCCAGGGAGGGAGGGGTGCCGGGTCATGTGAGCATGCCAGTTGAGTCCCACAGTGGAGCTCTAGGGAAAAACAGGACTTGGCTCAGATTTGATGCCTGTTTGGGAGCTGGTGAGGTGAGAGAAAACATGTGGGCACACACGTGTGGACCACACAGGACGCGGGGACACACACACACACCCCCTCTTGGAGCAGGCCATGGGGTCCGGGAAACGCAGCCCTTCTGGTGTGGATTCACCGACACGTCCACTCGGCCTGGTCCAAACAGGAAATGCTATCCTCATAGCAAATAAACCTGGGCCGCAGGCTCCCTTCCCTGTGAACCCCCACTTGGAGCCTGTGCTGAGGACCCCTTTTCTCTGCTGGTGTCTCCAGGGTGGGGGGTGGGCATGATTATCAGCTCTGTTTGCATACCAGATGGGCTGAGACCAGGAACCCCACCTGATCTGTACCCACCTTGTCCAAATTCTGGAAGTGAGGAAGGAGCTCCAGTGGGCTGGGGGCTAAGGGGTGCCCACAGAGCTGTGTAGCAGCCCCTGAGAGGCCCGGGCCTCCAGCCCCGGCACTGCCTGGGGTGTCATGAAAGGGAAGGGGCCCGGGTAAATGTCAGTGGCCTTCAAAGCTTCTGCCCAGACAAAGGGCAGGCCCAGAGGGCTAGACCTTCCCCAAGAGTTTCCAGGTTGGGGAACAATGTCCGCTTTCTGTGCCTTTGATCTGGAGGCCTGGCCCTGTTGCCCCTCTGTCCCAGAGGCTAGGACATCCCATGGGGCCAGAGAGGGGGGTGCTGCCCTCGCTCCCTCAACCCCCCCAAGAGCCTGCAGCTGCCTGGCCAAGTTATTTATGCTCCATGGAGCTGCTGTTCCCACCCAGCTCACTCCTTCCTCACAGAGCTGGGTCTGAGGCTAGAAGGGAATGGTAGGAAGGAAGCTGTCAGAAAATCATAAATTAGGGCTGCAAGAGGGCCTTCTGCCGTCCTCAGGAATCCTCGAGAGGAGAGGCCTGCATCTTTGGGATTGGGGGGAAGATAACAGAGTGGCGGGATACGGCACAAGCTGGCATGATAGGACTGGGTACTGGATCTGGAGTCAGAGACCTGGATGTTCTGTGTGATCTAGAACTGGTCCCTTCTCTCTGGGCCTCAGGCCTCCCATCTGGAAAGTGGGGGTGATACAAGACTTGGGGACTCTCCTGTGACTGTGCTCTGTTGACGGTGAAGGGATGGACAAATGAGAGGCCTTCTGCTTAACATTTGTCCCATTTCCCCCCCTCTGGCCCCTCCCCCCAAATCCTCCCTCCTTTCACCTTTCTGCCTTCCGCCTCTGTCCCATCTACCTCCTATAGAGTCACTTACTCTGTTTCTCTTTTCACACCTGTCCTCCTACAACAATGGGTTAATGAAATCTCCTTAGGCAGCATCCATCTAGCTGGGGGTGGGAGGGGCGGGTAGAGGGGGGGAGCTGTGTGCTCCTTCACACTAGAGTGTCAATGACTAATGTGTTGAATGTTTTTATATGTTGGAGGGCAGTAAACAGAGATTCTTCCTCACTTAAGTCCTAAATCCCTGGTGGTGGAACTTCTAGACTAATAAGAGAGATGTTTGGTGACCAATGGTCTAGGAACGAGGTCTGCCAAGTGAGAGGGCCTTCTGAGTGGGAAGGTATCTATCTGCCAGCCCCAGTGAAGTCAGGCCCCCAGACCCCCCACCGCTGGATACGTGTGGAGGGGTGGCCATAAGTCTCTGTGGTTAGATGAGTGTGGCAGGTGACAAGGGCAGGCAAGAGGAGCCACTCAGAGCAGAGGCCCCAGGACCCTGCCAGTCCTAGGTGGCACCTGCTGGGCCATGAGCATGTGATACCCCTGACATGAATGATTTCCATCAGCAGAAGTACTGCAAAGGGGGAAGAGGAAAATGAGAGGGATGGGAGAGAGAAAGAGCCCAGAGACAGAGGGAGAGGGAGTCGGCCCGCCAGTGATAGAAGACAGGTGAGTCAGGGAGATGTAGCAAGTAGATGGACAGAGAGGCAGAAAAAGAGACAGAAAGGCATAGAGGAAAGGGTGCTTTGGGAAGAGGTCTCCAGGTTCGCAGGAGTTGGGCAGAGGAGGGCAGGACCACTGTTCCAGCCCAGCACCATTCTGGAGCTTCATCCATTTCTCTGCACCCCACAGACTCTGGCCTCCCTCAGCACCCTGCCCCTTTGCCCCCAAGGGTGGGAGCCAGTCTCTCCTACCCATGCCTGGCCCTGGTTGACCTGGGCTGGTATCAGCGGTGTAACAGAGCCCTTGGGCCCAAGATAAAAGGATTCCCTAGCCTCTTGCTTGGTCTGCAGAGTCTTTGGGGGATGGAGGCCACATGGGGGGTGTATGTTCCTTGGACACTTGGACCGCAGGCTCTTCCTGCCCTGTCCTCTGGTCCAGCCCTATGGCACTAAGCCTGGATCCCTTGTCCATCTGCTCACCCCTTGGCTTTGTTCCATCCAGCCTTCCCCCTTTGTGGGATGTGACCTCGGTCTCCTTGGTGGCCTTACCTCCTCTCTGAACCTTCTAGTACTTCAGGATCTTCCCAAGGGCAAATGAAGCCAGTTCACCATGTGGGGAAAACTTTAGCCTCCCTGCTGCCCTCAGGTTGAGAACTGAACATGGTCTGGCCTGCTCATCCTCCCTCTGCCCCAGACCCTGGGACACTAAATGTGTTTCAGGTGTCCCAACCACACTGTATTCTCCAGCCAGCCACACGACTTTCCTATCCTGTCCCCTTGGCCTGCCAATGCCCACTCACCCTTCAGTCTCAGCTCAGCTATCAGATCCTTTGCCTCTAGGAAGATGTCCTATACCCGTCAAGACTTGGTCACGTGTCCACTGGGTTTCCCCACTCACAGCATTCTGTGCTGGAGCTATCTGTTCATTTGTCTGGTTCCCTTGATAGATCCATAAATAGGCATAGATGCTGGGCCCTTTTTGTACTTTTTCCAAGAGCTCTAGGAAAGATACATACCCCAGACCCCATCAGGTACTTTAAAATGTCATAGAAAAAAGTATTGTGATTAGCTGTGGGAAAATTTGCAACATATCAGTCAGAAAGAAAAAGGTTAATTTCCTCCACATATAAAGAGCTCTTACAAATCAATAACGTCAATGACCCAGTAATGAGCAAAAGGTATGAACAGACAACTCGGAGTGAAAAGGCATTCACCTTCACTCAAAAGAAAAGCAGTGCAAATAAAAACTACAATAAGGTAGCACCCTCCAAAACTAATGCTGCAGACTTAAATCACTTTTTTGTTTTTTAAAGATTTTATTTACTTATTTGACAGAGAGAGAGCTCTCAAGTAGGCAGAAAGAGAGGGAGAAGCAGGCTCCCTGCTGAACAGAGAGCCCTATGTGGGGCTCGATCCCAGGACCTTGAGATCATGACCTGAGCCAAAGGCAGAGGCTTAACCCACTGAGCCAGCCAGGCGCCCCCTTAAGTCACTTTTGATAAGATGGGTTGGCAAGGGTGTGGGAAAAATGTTACTTCACAACGCTTTCTTTGGAGCAGTTGGTAATATTTAAGAAAAGGTAAAATGTATACTCCTTTGACCTAGCAGTTCCACACTGAGAAGGCCTCTTACACATATATTTGCAAAGAACCCAAGGAATTGACCGCAGAGCTATTTGTAGTAGTAAAAGACTGAAAACAATCTAAACCTCCATTGTGGGAGACTGGTTAGGGCACCTCCACCAGAAGAATGCTGCGTTGCCACTAAACAGAATGAAGACAGAAACAAACTGTGGTACATTCTTACAGCGGAATATTAGTCAGACATTAAAGAAACAGAGTCCTGACATGTGCCACAGCTGGGATAATGGATAAACCTTGAAAACATTAGGCTGGGGGGCACCTGGGTGGCTCAGTGGGTTAAAACCTCTGCCTTTGGCTCAGGTCATGATCCCAGGGTCCTGGGATCAGGCCCCGCATGGGGCTCTCTGCTCAGCGGGGAGCCTTTCTCTGCTTGCCTCTCTGTCTACTTGTGATCTCTGTCTGTCAAATAAACACACAAAATCTTAAAAAAATAAAACAAAACACATTAGGCTGGGTTAAAGAAGCCAGAGGCAAAAGACCACATACTGTATTCACACGTAATGCCCAGAATAGGCAAATCCATAAAGACAGAAAGCAGAACGGATAGGGACAGGGGATGGGGAAGGACTGCTCCTGGCCAACGGGGTTTTTTAGGTGATGAAAATGTTCTAGAATTAGAAAGAAATAGTGGCCCCACAATTCTGAATACACTAGAAACCCCTGAATTGAACATGTTAAAAGATGAATTTTGTGATATGTGAAATACGTATATAGAGATGAGGTAGATTAGGGAACACTTTCCAAGACCAGTTGTGAAGTGAAAAAAGTACAGCTGTGTGTAGAGGCTGCTGCCATTTGGGGGAAAATTACAGGAATATATACCCATAAACACTTGGATTTCACATTCATCTCTCAAGAAGGATTCACGAGCCACTGGTAACCTTCTGTCTTTGGGAAGTGAACTGTGGGATTGAGGGTGTTTGTTTTCATTGTGAATCCCTTTACATGGTTTGAAAAAAAAAAAATTAATACCCCAAAGTACACATGGCATGGTCCTTCTCTGCCCGAAGAATGAAATACGTGTGTGCGCGCGCATGCGCACCATGTAAAATGGCGGCTCTTAAGATTCCAGCCCTGGTGGCTATTGCCTGCAGCCTGGGAGGGCCCCTGGGTGCTGGTGTGAGGTTTCTTCGCACATTCGTACCTCTGGGCAGGCAGAGGTCTACTAGCATCAAGGCTGCATCAGGAATTGTACCTCTGAGCGGGGACGTGGCCCCATCCTGCTCTCCCTGGAAGGACCCTAAGCTCCTGTCCTCAGCAGGCCTGGCCCAGGACTTCCCGTAGCTCAGGTCACACCCGAATGGAGGTTGTTCAGGGAGGTAACAAAGAAGTGGGAAGGGCCAGAGGGAAAAGCCTGTCCCTGGAATTGGGTTGTCGGACAGCCAGGGCTGCCCCCATGTCTGCAGGCCCTGAAATTGGCTGTGTCGTCCCCCTGATCCCAGGGAGGGAGGAAGAGGGAGAGAGGGGGAGAGAAGTGGGAAACAGAGAAGAGGAGGGTCAGAGGTGGAGAGAGACTGAGCCAGCATGTCCTCATAGAGGAACCTGAGCCTGGCATGGAGACGGGGCAGATCAGCATAGAGTCACACTGGCAGAGACAGGGAGAGAAAAGAACAGAGAGTCGGAAGGAGGACAGGGTGATGGAGAGGAGCGTGGGGGCGGGGAAATAGAGTCAGCATTGACCTGCTTCCTCCTGGGTCAACCCCAGGCTAATATCTGTGTGACTGCATCCTGCACGAATGATCACAGCTGCCCATGCGGGGTGTTCTGCCCAAGCAAGTGAGGCCAGGGAGGGTGATCAGCTGCAGTAGCAGAGTGGGACCCAATGTCTGGCTGCAGACCCCTGCAGCACATGGTCAGGGCTGTCCAGGTCCAGAATCAGCCCTGGACCCTACCCTGTGGCCATCTCCCTCCTGAGAGGGGCCCACTGGCCCCTCTGGGCTGCTTGTGCCCTGTCCCAGTGGGACATTCCCAGGGGCACAGCTACCTGCCTTGGAGTCCTCCGGCAAGAAGGGCAGCCTGTTATCAGGAAGGGGCCCAATATGGGGCTAACGTTGTGAGGTCTGTAGCCCCCATTGACCAGGAGGGTGTTTTCAGTCCTGCCTCTGTCTTCCTCACCATGTGACCTTGGCCACTGTTGCTTCCCCTCCCTGAGCCTCAGTGCTCTTGCTTGGAAGATGGGGATAGCAGCAGCTACCTCTCTGGGTAGATTGCTACGAGGAGCCTTTAAGCGGGCTCCTTGCCCGGTGGCTGGCACCCCTGCTCAGGAAGAAGTACCCACGTTGAATTTGAATCATGTGACACATATAGTTTGCAGAATGAAACATCTGGGCAGCCTTGGGACCTAATGCTTGGGACAGACAGAAGGGTCAGCCTTTGAAAAAGAGAACGTCAGGGAAAAATCTAGGGTTTCCTAATACTACTGATTGTTGCTTGAATTGCTTCTCTTGGTCAATCTCTTGCTTTCCTAAAGCAAGGAAACTTCGTGTTGAAATCCAAAGCTCTTCTCTAGGAGGGCTATCATATTGATGCAGGAGTAGGCTGAAGAACTCACGTCCTGTCATTTTGCCTGGGTTTGCTGGCTCAGAACTCGCCCTGGCTGGGTACTCTGCCTGCAATTAAGAAGCATTGCCAGTAGGTGGCGTCCTGAGTTTACACGCACACCCGTCCACTCCTAGAAGCCCCCTTTTAAGAAGACTGGACCGGGCTAGGGAGACTTTCTCCAGATTTGTGGGAAAGAGTGCTGTCATCACTTAGCAATGTGTGTCCTTGGTGAAGGTGGGGAAGGTAGTAGCTTCTCTGCCAGGCATCCTGCCACCTCTACATTGTGCAACTGAATAAATAAGCATATTTTTCTATTTAATGGTGCTTTTTAGAACAAGTGGGACTGTTTATTTTATATATATATATATATACACACACACATATATACACATATATATTTATATATATACATGTTTGTTTAGATATACATATATACATTTATATACTTAGGCAGAGGGAGAGGAAGAGAGAATCTTAAGCAGGCTCCACACCTGTGCATGAGCCCAACGTGGGGTTCAATCCCACAACCGGGAGATCATGACCTGAGTCGAAATCAAGAATCAGACGCTTAACCCACTGAGGCACCTGGCACCCAAGTGGGACTCTTTTTCAAACACTTGGGTGTAAATATTATAATTGCTCATCAGGGTTTAAGAAGGGATGCTCATAAACATTTTTATAGTGAAGAACATACAGTTTGGGAATGGACACTTACACAGCAAGGTGTTCTAAAAAAAAAAACCAAATATGTAGGTACAGCCCTTCTTACTTGTCATGAACAGCTAAGAATTTCCAAATTTTTCCCCAAAATAGTTTTAAAGGGAGAAAGTTTTTTTTTTTAATGTTTTATTTATTTGACAGAGAGATCACAAGTAGGCAGAGAGGCAGGCAGAGAGAGAGAGAGAGAGAGAGAAGCAGGCTCCCCGCCAAGCAGAGAGCCCAATGTGGGGCTCAATCCGAGGAGCCTGGGATCATGACCTGAGCAGAAGGCAGAGGCTTTAACCCACTGAGCCACCCAGGTGCCCCTAAAGGGAGAAAGTTTTAATGCCTCTTCTTACCTGCTTTTTCCTCCATGCTTGTAAGGAGCTCTGTTTTGGAGCTGAGATCTTTACAGCTTCCCACAGGTTTGTGGCTGTCTGCTAGCTTGGCCCCTGTCTCTGTGAGCCAGTTCTTGGAAGAAACTATAAAGGATCAAGAAAGTCTTTTTGGCTGCACCCTTCTTAAGAATTGCTGAGTTTTATAAAATCATTCTTTTTCATCAGTAAACCCTCAAAGGCTCTTAGAATCTTTTTTAGTGGTAAAACATTATAATGACAATTTAGTATCATTAACATTTCTTAAAAGAAAATAAATCGCTTGTAATCCATCCACCTTGATAAAATGATTCTCCAGGTTTTTGTTGGGATTTGGCCTCCTTTGTTTTTAGGGCCTTTTTTCTTTTTCCCCAAAGAGAGGTTTTAGCCCCCTGAAAAGCTGAAAATCCTCCATTCTCCTAGCTGTTTGTCCTTTGAAGTCAAATCTGGTTTCATTTCTCATCTGTACTGAATGGCTCTTTACGGAGAGTCACAGGAAGGATCAGGCAGAGACAGACGGAGGCTGTCTTCTGCATGGGCCGGGGTTGTTGGTTTCCACACACGGTGGCCTGTTCAGGCACCATGTGAGTGAACGCGAGCAAAGATGGTGTCTGCAGGGCCGGAACCAGATATCTTTGTTTGTGGGAATTATAGCTGTGTCTATATTTTCTCATTTCTAATTGGTCATTTGGGTGATCCCTAATGTATTGTGTTTGCAATTTATAACAGAGGTTATTTTTAGGGGCGCCTGGGTGGCTCAGTGGGTTAAGCGGCTGCCTTCAGCTCAGGTCATTATCTCGGGGTCCTGGAATTGAGTCCCATGTTGGGCTCCCTTCTTGGCGAGGAGCCTGCTCCTCCTCTCCCCTCTGCCTGTCTGTCCTCCTGCTTGTGTTCTCTCTCTCTGTCTCTCTGTCAAATAAATAAATAAATAAATAAAACCTTTACAGAATTATTTATTTATTTATTTGAAATATGGAACGCTTCACGAATTTGTGTGTCATCCTTGTGCAGGGGCCATGCTACAAAATTATTTTTAATTTAAAAAACAAACAAATAAAAAAAACACAACCAGGGGCATCTGCCTGGCTCAGTTGGTAAAGCAACCAACTCTTGGTCTCAAGGTTGTGAGTTCAAGCCCTACGTAGGTTGTGTAGCCTACTTGAAAAAGAAAAAAGGAAAAAAAACCACATTCACCACTCCTAGGTATATACTCAGGAGAAGTGAAAACACAGTAACCACACAAAAGCTTGGATGCAACCCAGTGTCTGAGTTAAGAGTGGTTTATCCCTGCAATGGAATATTAGTCAGACAATCAAAAAGAATGAGGTCCCGACACATGCTACAAAGACAGGACGCCAAGTGAAAGAAACCAGTCACAAAAGGCCACAGATTGTAGGATTCCATTGCCATGGAATGTCCAGAATAGGGAAATCTATAGAGACAGAAAGCAGGTGAGTGGTTGCCAAGGGCTGGGGAGGGGGAGCAGTTGGAAGGAAATGAGGAGTGACTGCTAATATGTATAAGATTTCTTTTGGGGACAATGAAAATATTCTGAATTTGATTGCAGGGATGGTGGCCCAACTCTGAATACACCAAAGGACTTGTACACTTTAAATAGCCGAATTGTGTATGTAAATTACATTGCAATAAAGCTGTTCTATATAAAACACACACATTCAAACGGAACTTAAGGTTTTAAAGGCAAGAAAGAAATGTTTCTTCAAGACTCTGAGGAAGGAAGACCAGCAGGGGTGGGAGGTGGAGGGAAAGGTTCAGCCGCAGGTGACATTCACGCCCCCCAGGGGCACGGCAGGACACCAGCTGGATGGTGGATGGCGACCATCTGCAGTGAGCGAGATGGGCGTGGGCGATGTAGGCCTTCTCCCGCCGAGCTCCCCAAGCAAGGCTGAGCCCATGCTCTAAACCACTGTAGCTCACGACGACTGTAGCCCAGGGGCTGTGGGAGCTCAGAGGAGGCCCCTGACTCAGCCCAGGTTGCCAAGGGAGGGGCATTGGAACTTCAACTTGGCTGATGTTGATGAGCGAGTCAACCAGGTGGAACCCAGGGGAAGATCCCACGTTGTGGGAGCAGTGGTGGAAGCGTGGAGGGGGCCTGAAGGCACGAGATGGCTCAGATGTCCCATGGGGACCACGGGCAGGGCAGTATGGTGGGAATGGGGTTGGGGGAGGGGAGCAGAGAGGTCAGTGGGGCCAAGCCCTGGGTCTGGCCGGGCTGCTTGCCCTGGGAGCTGCTGTGAGACTTAAGTTGGGAGGGATATGGGCCTGGCCTCTGCTTTTGTAAGACTCTTGGTTGTAAGACCCCTCGGCTGCAAGGGCTGGAGGCCAGGAGACGGGCCCGGCTTGGACGATGGTGTCCGGGGCTACACACGGAGTTTGAAGGGTGTCCTCCCCCTAAAAGATATGTCCAGATCCTAGAATCTCTGAATGTGATCTTTTGGGGACAGAGTGTTTTTGCAGATATAATTAAATTAAGGATTGTGAGAACAGCTCATCCTAAATCCAATGAAAAATGTCCCAATTAGAGATACCCAGAGGGGAGACAGAGATGAGGAGGCCTCTGGAAGACAGAGGGTAATGAATGCCTTGAGCCACCAGAAGCTGCAAGAGGCAAGGAGGCACCCCGCCCCCGACGGCCCAGCCCCGACCCCACCCAGAGCCTTGGGAGGGAGGGAGGCGCTTCCGACATCTTGACTTCAGACTTCTGGCCTCCAGAAATGTGAGGGAGTACATTTCTGATGTCTCAAGTCACCCACTTTGAGGTAATTTGTTACAGCAGCCTCTGGACCCTGATACAGGAGGTCACATTGGGGGGTAGAGAGAAGTCACCAGAATCTAGAGATATTTTTAGGAGGTTGAAATGACCGCCTTTCACATACCTCCTCTCCTGAACCTCCCGCGATAGCCTTTGACTACAGGAAGGCCATGATTTGAGCCTCGTTCCTCCAACTGAGAGCTACGTCACTCTCCTGCAAAATGAGATAGCTGGGAACGGCCGCCCGGAGTGCGTAGGCCTAACGTCCGCCACACCACAAGCATTCAGTTCGTGACCACGATGGTTATAAAGTCCTGAAACCTTAGAGAGTATGTGAAATGGTATTTGGCTTTGCCAGTTTTCCCTGAGCCTCAGAACCTTCCCTTCTGGCCTCCTGGGCTCCGAGTGGAGTAATGGCATCAGGGGAGGGAGTTATGGGTTGAATTGTGTCTCCATTAAAAGACATTGTAGTCGGGGTGCCTGGGTGGCTCAGTGGATTAAAGCCTCTGCCTTCAGCTCAGGTCATGATCCCAGGTCCTGGGATTGAGCCCCACATCGGGCTCTCTGCTCAGCGGCAAGCCTCCTTCTCCCCTCTCTCTCTGCCTGCCTCTCTGCCTACTTGTGATCTCTGTCAAATAAATAAATAAATAAAATCTTTAAAAAAAAAAAAAAAAGACATTGTAGTCCAATTCCGTGGAACCTATGGATGGGACCTGATGTCGAAATAGTCTTTGCAGAAGACCAAAGATGAGGTCACTAGGGTGGCCCTAAACCACCATGATAATGACCATGTCCTTATCAAAGGGGGAATTCGGAAACAGACAGGCGTGCATGGCCAAAAGATGATGTGAAGACACAGGGAGGCCATCTTGGGGCTGGGGAAAGCCTGAGGCCACCCAAAGCCAGGAGAGGGCCTGGAGCCGATTCTCCCTCACAGCCCTCAGAAGAAACAAACTCTGCTGACACCTCAGTTTCAGTCTTCTGGCCCCAGACTTGTGAGACAAAGAATTATGTTGATCAAGCACCCAATCTGTGGTACTTTGTCATGGCTGCCCCAGGGCACAAATGCTGGTGAGACTAAGATGAGTCTCACCATCAGGGGAGAACTGGGCATTCCAGGGCCTGTGGAAATACCTAGGGGCCAGTGCCAGCCCCTTGTCCCCCAATAGTCACTGACAAGGCCTGTGGCCAGGCTTGGCTGCCTCTCTGCTCCCCGCCACCCCACCAGGAGGGCACCAAACGCTTCCAGGACAGAAGTCTGGGATGCATTTGGAAACCCTGGCAGAGGGGTTTCAAGTTCGGCCCCATCCCGGTCAGCAGGGGATCTGCCATCTGGATCCTGTTTGCTGTCCCCTGGCAGGGGAATCTGAGCAGAACTGTGGAACGTGGTCAGGGAGGGGGTGGCTCCCTTTGTGGCCAGGGCTCCGGGTGGGGAGACAACAGGCCTTGCAATCAGACCCTGGGCATTAACCCGGGCTGCCACTTACTTGCTGGGTGACCTCAGGTCACTCACGGCACCTCCCCAGTCTTGGTTTTCTCGCCTGTAAACTAAGGACAATAGTAGATGTTGCCGCCAGGTTTCAATGGGTAACGCCAACAGTAAGATGCTTGAGGAGGGGAAATTTGAGATTTTTTTTTTATTTTTTTAAAAAAAATGGGGTAAATATACATAATATAAAATTTATAAAATTTACCATTTTAACCATTTGTGAGTGTTTTGGTGGCATTTACTAATCTTCTACCATTGTGCAGCCACCGCTGTCTGCCTCTAGAATGCTTTTCGTCTTGCAAGATTGAAACTGTGTCGCCATTAAAGGGTAACGCCCTGTTCCCCCTCACCCCCCAGCCCCTGGCACCTGCCATTCTCCTGTCTATGGATTTGACCATTCTAGGCATCAGTGGGATCATAGAGCCTACAGTAATCATACAATCCTTTTGTGACTAACTTCACTTAGAATGTCCTCAAGGTTCACCCTTGTTGTAGTGTGTGTCAGAATTTCCTTTTTTTTCCTTTTTTTTTTTTTAAAGATTTTATTTATTTATCAGAGAGAGAGAGAGAGAGCGAGCACAGGCAGACAGAATGGCCGGCAGAGGCAGAGGGAGAAGCAGGCTCCCTGACAAGCAAGGAGCCCGATGTGGGACTCGATCCCAGGATGCTGGGATCATGACCTGAGCCGAAGGCAGCTGCTTAACCAACTGAGCCACCCAGGCGTCCCTTTCTTTTTCTTTTCTAATGAGAAAAATATCAGTGCTTTGTGCTGTGTGGAGGCGCAGGGCAGTGCCTCTGCTTATGTGGCTGAGGGACAAGCGGGTGCTCTGGTTCTGGAAGACGCTTGCTTCCTGGGACAGTGTCTGCTCTCGGGGCCGCTAGTCTCCAGAAGTCTCGTTTGGGGAGCTGGAAGGGGGCATATTCTTGGGGATGCCAGAGCTCCTTACCTGTTTCCTTTTGAGTTTCTAGAGTTTCCAAAGGGAGGTCCTAGGGCTCTGGGAAGCCACCCGGGGCGGGAGCGGGGGTGGGGCCCTGACTCCTAGTCTGCCTTGGCATGGGGGGTGGTGAGGACGTGGCTGTGTGTGCTTGAAGGCTATGTGTATAAATTTGTGTGAACTAAAAAGAGGGAATGGCTAGAATGCTGGGGGACCCAGTCTAATTTGGGGTGTCTCAGCCAGCATCTGACGAGGCCCCAGAAATCTCCCCTCCAGGGATGCCTTTGAGTTCAAGTTCTGCAATAAGTGGAGGCAGGCTGGACGAGAGAAGCCCGAGAGAAGCCCCAAATTTCCAGACATAGGATAGAGCTCCTGGCCCCTGGGTCACCCTCAGCCTCACACGTGGGCAGGCTTCCACTGCTCCCTCCAGCCAGTGCTCAGCAGAGCCTTCCTCCCAGCACACAAGTGAGATGGGGTGCTTCTTGGAAGGAAGGTATACTCAAAAGGTCTTGGAGTCATCCTTCTGTATTGTGATCTCAGCGTCCATCCAGAAGAGGATGCAGTGGAAGATGGGACCGAGCATGGGGCCTGGAGGTCAAACAGGCCTGGGCCCCTCACAGGCCTGAGCGGGGCATCCCACCGCCTTCATCAGCTGTAGCCTCCTCATCTGTGAACTGGAGATTGTAATAACCTGGCCTCCCTATAGGGTGGCCAAGGATTCAGTGGGATGGTGTCCAGGCCGGGCCTGGAGTGTTATGAATAAATGTTCCATCAGGAGGAGGGACAACAGCTGCCCACACTGACTGTGCACAGGGACACCCCCCCTGGAATGGTGGGTTTTGCTTTTTTTTTTTTGGTTCTGTCAGTTCACTTTCTGGCCACTGGCCTCTTCTAGAAGTTGCACACAGATAAAAGGTCCCAGTTAATGAGGATTCTGGTTAAAGTTTTAAAATTCACAGCAAGCCCACTCCGCATAATAATGTATCAGCAACACAACAATCCTTTAATCTCGGAGGAATTAATTGCTGCGCCCAGAAATTCAGGGCACGCTGACAGAATCCTTAATTTCTTGAGCTGATGGTTTCAAAAAGCGACTGATTTTAGACTGGCTTCTCTCTGCGTGTACGAGCAACTCCCACAGTTCAGACAAAGGGCGAGATTGTCTTGATGTCTTACTCAGTAAGAATCATGTATGTGGGGTCTGAATTAATGTCAGCTCTGAAATTTGCCTGCTGGGTGGAACGTGGCGGACTGAATCCCCGGGAGAGTCAATGCGGGCTCTGTGGCCCGGGTCTACCGGGCGTTGTGTGGGGAATGTCCTCACTCGCCCCACGCACGTTTGTTGAGCGCCCACTCGGAGCCCGAGCTCAGCTTGTAAAGAAACACGCAGAAACAGGCACAACCGGCCCAGAAAACAGACCAGAGGCAAACCCCCAGTCAGATAAGCTAACTCTACATGGCAATAAGGAAAGAATGGCAGGGAGTGAGGCAAGGTATGTGTCGCGAGTAACGAGGACCTAGTTTAGATGGCAGGGCTTGGGGGTGCGGGTGCAGGTTAGAGAAAATCTTTGTAAGTTGACAGCTGAAGGATGAGGAGAATTAACTGGTGGAGAGGGAAGAGAGTGGTTCCACTGGGTAAGGAGACACCCTGTGCAAAGGCCCTGAGGTACGAATATACTGTTCTGGGAACTAGGAGCTATTTTCAAGGAGCTTATGGGGACTAAGGAACATGGGGCAAGAAAAGCAAAGTCATGATTGTCACCATCATTATTATCACAGATGAAAGTGACATATGAAAGCTTCATGTGGGTTTGTATGCTCTGGATGCTACGCTATTCTGGGGAATCTGGCTTCCATTTTGGCCCCCAAAAGGACCATCCTTGGTGAATAGCCAGAGGCAGGAGACAGTTAAGGGCACAAGCTCTGGATCAGATGACCTGACTTTGCCTCCTGATGCCCCTTTGAAGAGAGAAGAGGAGGCCTCCAACCCTCAGCACAGAAGCCTCTTTATTTAAAAAATTATATTATGTCATATATCATATGACCTTATTTTAAGCAGTGTTAATGAGGGTAAAATTGACTACAATAAACTGTACACACTTAAAGTGTACAATTTGATCAGATGTGACATATGTCTAAATCTGGAAAACCTTCCTCACAATCAAGATAATGAACCTAACCATCCCCCCCACTTGTCTCCCAGGATCCCCAAAGCTACCTAGGGCTCTCTGTATTCCCTTCCTTCCCCCACCCTTCCCTGATCCCCAGGCAACCACTGATCTGCTTTCTGTCACTATGGATTATTTGGCAATCTACTTTTTTTTCTTTCCAGCATCTTTCACTCTACATAATTATTATAAGTTTCCTCCACTGAAATGTACATCAATGGGTAATGGACATGGGGGAGGGTATGTGCCATGGTGAGTGCCGTGAAATGTGTAAATGGTACAGGTCTGATGATTCACAGACCTGTACCCCTGGGGCAAATAATACATTATATATTAATTTTTAAAAAATCTATTATTAAATATCTAGTATAGAAAAAAAAAAAGAAATGTACATCAATAGTTCATTCCCTCTCACTGCTAAAGCTGTTTCACAGCTTTTTAATCTATTCACCTGTTGATGATCCAGATGGGGGTTTCCAGACTGGGGCTCTCATGAATATAGCTGCTCAGGGCATTTGCATACAAGTGTCTATGTGGACATGAATTTTCATTTCTCTTGGGCAGAGAGACCTGGGAGGGGAATTGCTGGGTCATAGAGAAGGAGTATGTGAACTTGGAAAGAAACTGCCAAACTGGTTTCCAGAGCTGTTATAAAACAGTCTGTACAAGACGGCAGTTGCCCCTCATTCTCACCAACTGCTGGTATAGTTGTTCGTTAATTTCAGCCCTTCTAGGGGGGACGTCTGGCTCAGGTGGTGGAGCACGTGACTCTTGATCTTGAGGTTGTGGATTTGATCCCCATGTTGGGTGTAGAGATTTTCTAAATATAAAAATAAAAAATCTTTAGGGGCATCTGGGTGGCTCAGTTGGTTGAGCATCTGCCTTCTGCTCAGGTCATGATCTCAAGGTCTTGGGATCGAGCCCCGCATCAGGCTCCCTGCTCAGTGGGGAGCCTGTTTCTCCCTCTGCCCCCCTCATTTGTGCTCTCTCTCACTCTAATAAATAAATAAAACCTTTAAAAAAAATAAAAATCTTTAAATAAAAGTTAAAAAAATTTTTTTAGCCTATTCTAATATGTGTGTAGTGGCCTCATGTGGTTTTAATTTACATTTTCCTAATGACTGATAATATTGAGGTCCTTTTCATATTTGCCATTCATAAATGGATTTTTTTTTTTTTTGGTAAAATGTTTGTTCACATTGTTTGCCCTCTCCCCCCACATTTTTAAACTGAGTTGTTTATTTTCATATTGTCATATTTTGAGGGATTTTTATATATTCTGGATACAAGTCTTTTATAAGATCTGTGATTTTCAAATAATTTCTTATATTCTGTGACTTGTCTTTTCATTCTCTTGACATTGCCTTTCAAGAAGCAGAAGTTCTAGATTTTGGTGAAGTTCAGTTTATTGACACTTGATCTGTGGATTTGTTTTTGGTGTCATATCTTAAAAACCTTTACCTAACCCAAGGTTGCAAACATTTCCCCCTGATGTTTTCTTTAGAAGTTTTATAGTTTTAGGTTTTACACCTAGCTTTATGTTGAGTTAATTTTCATAGATAGTGCATGATGTGGATCAAAACTCTTTTTTATTTTGATTTATTTTTTAAAAGATTTTATTTATTTATTTGACAGAGAGAGAGAGAGATCACAAGTAAGCAGAGAGGCAGGCAGAGAGAGAGAGGGAAGCAGGCTCCCTGCTGAGCAGAGAGCCCAGTGTGGGGCTCGATCCCAGGACCCTGGCATCATGACCAGAGCTGAAGGTAGAGGCTTAACCCACTGAGCCACCCAGGTGCCCCCCCAAAACTCTTTTTTAAAAAATTGCATATGAAGAGGGGCCTGGGTGGGTCAGTCGTTAAGCATCTGCTTTTGGCTCAGGTCACCATCTCCGGGTCCTGGGATCAAGCCTCACATTGGGCTCCCTGCTAGGTGGGTAGCCTACTTCTCCCTCTCCCACTCCCCCTGCTTCTGTTTCCTCTCTTGCTGTACATCTCTCTGTCAAATAAATAAAACCCTTAAAAATAAATAAAAATAAAAAATTGCATATGGATGTTTGTATTCATCTCTTCAGGATGCCAAGACAAATGACCACATACTTTGTGACTTAAAGTAGTGGAAACTTACTGTGTAACGGTTCTGGAGGCTAGAAGTCTGCAATCAAGGTGTTGTCAGAGTCATGCTCCTTCTGGGAACGCGTAGGAAGATCCGTTGGTCATGTCTTCTAGCTACTGGTGGCTGCTCAGCATTCATTGGCTTGTGGCCACATTGTTCCCAACTGTGCCTCTGAGTTCACACCATCTTCCCTTAGTGTGCCTCTTATAAAAATACTTGTTGTCAGATGTAGGGCCCACACATACAATCCAGGAAAATCTTCTCATTTCAAGACCCTTAACTTAATTACATCTGCATATTAACTTACATGTCTTTTTCCCCAGGTAAGTTAATATCCACAGGTTCCAGAAATTAAGATGTGGACATATCTTCTAAAAAGGAGTACCTTTCAGCACACTATAATTGTTTCAGCACCTATTTGTTGAAAATACTACCCTTTCTCTACAAAAATGCCTCTGTACCTTTTAAAAAAATCCATGGACCATAGGCATATATGGGTCTTTTTCTGGACCCTTTGTTCTGTTCCAGTAAGCTACTTGTCTATTTTTATACCAACACTACACTGTCTTAATTGCTATAGCTTTAAATTAAGTCTTGAGACCAGGGATTTAAGTCCTCCAACTTTGTCCTTTTTTATTTTTTAATTTAAATTTTTTAAAAAAAGATTTGTCTATTTGTCAGAGAGAGAGAGTGAGAGAGCACACAAGCAGGGGGAGTGGCAGGCAGAGGGACAAGCAGGTTCCCTGCTGAGCAGGGAGTCCAATGCAGGACTCAATCCCAGGACCCCAGGATTATAATCCGAGCTGAAGGCAGATGCCCAACTGACTGAGCCACCCAGGCATCCCTGTTCTTTAAAAAAACAAAACAAAACAAAACAAAAAGGTTATTTTGACTATTCTAAGTCCTTTACATTTCCATATAAATTCTAGAATCAGCTTGTTGATTTCCACAAAAAGCCTGCTGGGATTTTGACTAAATTTATGTTGAAATCTATAGAACGATTTAGGGGGAGTTGACATCTTGACAATGGTGAGTCTTTCAAACCATGGACGTGGTATACCTCTCCACTTATTTAGACTTTTAAAATTTCTCACAAGAATGTTCTGTACGATGTTTAACATTTTGTATTGTTTTTATCCCTAAATATTTCATATTTTATGTTATTGTAAATAGTATTTAAAAATATATTTTTAGGGGTGCCTGGGTGGCTCAGTCGTTAAGCGTCTGCTTTCGGCTCAGGTCATGATCCTGGAGTCCGGGATCAAGCCATGCCCTGGGCTTCCTGCTCCACGGGAAGCCTGCTTCTCCCTCTCCGACCCACCCTGCTTGTGTTCTCTCTCTCTGTCAAACAAATAAACAAAATCTTTAAAAAAATAAATAAAAAATAAAAGTATTTTTTTAAGATTTTATTTATTGATTTGCCAGAGACAGAGAGAGCACAAGCAGGGGGAGCAGCAGGAAGAGGGAGAAGCAGACTCCTTGTTGAGCAAGGAGTCTGATACAGGACTCCTTCCCAGGACCCTGGGATCATGACCCGAGCCAAAGGCAGACGTTTAACTGACTGAGCCACCCAGGCATCCTGATGTCTTACTCTTTTTATACATTATACACATTGATTATATATTCAGAAATGGCTTCTGGAATAGTGGTGAGAGGAACTCTGTGACCCCTCTCCCCAGAGAAACAACCATAATTGGTAAAATCTATTTGAAAAAAACAACCATTTAAAATCTCTGAAAAATGCCCATAAGGGCATATAGCAAACAAAGAAATGTTTATTCAAGAAAATCTACTAAATCTCAGAAGAGCAAGAGTCTGTAGCATTTGAGCCCTGGCCCATTCTCCCACCCTACCCACCTCAACTCAGAAAGAATTAGCAAACTTTTGGAAAGACTGATGGAGATTATGCAATCTGATGAACACAGAGAGAAAAGAATGCAGAAAAATGAACAGAGCCTTAGAGAAATGTGAAACACCATTAAACATACCAACACATGCATAATGAGAGCCCCAGAGGAGAGAAGATGGGGAAAGGAGAGAAAAACTATTTAGAGAAATAATGGCTGAAAATGTCCCCAAATTTGATGAAAACATTAATTTACATATCCAAAAAGCTTAATGGACTCCAAGTAGGAAAAATATGAATAGATCCACACCCAAACACATTAGAGTAAAAATGTTCTAAGACAAATTCTTGACAGCAGAAAGAAAAACGAGTCATCATCAACAAGACAGCCTTAGTAAGACTGACTTCTTATCAGAAACAATGTTAGAGGGGTGCCCGAGTGGCTCAGTTAGTTAAGTGTCTGACTCTTGATTTCAGCTCAGCTCATGATTCTGGGGTCCTGGGATTGGGCCCAGCATCAGGTTCTGCCCTTGGTGGGGAGTCCATTTGGGATTCTCTCTCTCCCTCTCCCTCTGTTCCTCCCCCACTCTCTCTTCCTCTCTCTCAAATAAATAAATAAATAAATAAATCTTTTAAAGAAAGAAACAACACTGGAAGATGAAGCAAGGAAGGAAAAAATAAGTCAGCCAAGACTCTTATATCCAGCAAAAGCTATCTTTCAAAACTGAAGGTAGAATAAAGACTGTCCCAGAAAAATAAGAACGGAGCGAATTTGCTACATATAGGGGATTCAACTTGCTAAAACTGTGTTAAGAGGTTTTGTTTTGCTGTTTGTGAGAGATATTGGACTATACTTTTTCTATTCTTATAATACTCTTGTCCAGTTTGGTATCAGGGAAATAATAGCCTCATGGAATGAATTGGGAAACATGTCCTCCTATTCAATTTTCTGGAAGTTTGCATAGAATGGGTAGTATTTCTTCCTTAAATATTTGATAGAATCCCGGGCCCAGAAACCACTTAGACTTAAAGTTTTATTTGTAGAAAGATTTTTGGCTGCAAAGTAGGTATTCTGGTTTCTCTTGGTTCTTGAATCTACTTTGGTAAATCATGTCTTTCCGGGAACTTGTCCATTTCACCTAAATTGCCAATTTAACTGGCATAAAGTTGTTCAAAATATTCCCTTTCAAATATGTGTAGAATCTACAGTGATACCACTTTTGTAGTGTGTCTTTCTTTTTTTTTTTAACTGGTCAATCTGGCTAGAGGTTAATCAATTTATTGTTATTCTCCAAGAATCAGATTTGGTTTGGTGATTTTCTTTACTGTTTTTCTGTCTTCCATTTATTTGATTTTCATGCCTTTTTTCTACTTACTTTGGGTCTCACCAATCTCCTCCTCTTCCTTCTTCCTCTAGTTTAAGGTGGAAGTTCTCTTCTTTTTTTTTTTTAAGGTTTTATTTATTTATTTGACAGACAGAGATCACAGAGAAGCAGGCAGAGAGAGAGGAGGAAGCAGACTCCCTGCTAAGCAGAGAGCCCGATGCGGGGCTCGATCCCAGGACCCTGGGATCATGACCCGAGCTGAAGGCAGAGGCTTTAACCCACTGAGCCACCCAGGCGCCCCCTCTTCGTTTTTTTGTTTTTGTTTTTTTAATTCACTGAGATTTGTTTTATGGTCCAGCATACAGTCTTATATTGGTGAATGTTCCACGTGCACTTGCAAAGATGTGCATTTTTTGCTGTTGGGTAGGGAGCTGTATAAATGCAAATTAGGTTGAATGTGGAGAAACCCTGAGCCAGTCCAAGCAATGAAGAGAAGGTCAGGGGTTGTTAGAGAGATTTCAGGAGTATCTCTCAGCCGTGGTGAAAGCTCAGGCTGTGCACAGATGGCCTGTCCAAGGTGTGTAAGCAAACACCTGGTAATGGCAAGGAGAGGTCCAAGAGGGAGGTCCAGGTTCCATGTCACCTTGGCCCTGGGCCTGTCTACATTTTGGTGTCACTGGCTGCCTCCCTGATTGCTCTCATCACAGACCCTCTCTACTGGGCCGGCAGGTGCCCAAATGCCTGTTTCCACCCTCCTGAGCTTTGAGATGGTGACTGGGCCACTAATGAACCTCTGGCCACAGAGTCACACTGGATTCTGTGCCCACTTAGGAGGGGTACCGGCACTATATATTTGTGTCCTGGCTTCTCTGTTTCTAGAAGGCTGTCTGTCACAGAGTCACAGCTGTATGACAAGGCCACAGGAATACAACCAAGGGGACACAACCCTGAGGAGGTCATATCTAGGGACACATCCACAGGGTTGGGGTAGGTTTTTGTAGTCAATCTCATGTCCTTCCTTCTAGACTTAGCAAAATACTCCCTGGGGTCCTGGGTATCCTCAGAAGGTTCTTCTTGGATAATTGGATGTGCCTGTCATATACATGTGTGTTTCTAAAGCTCCCGCTGCCTGGACCTCTGAGATTTCTGCACACCCCTATGCCCACTCCTTTTCCCTCACCCCTCACTACGGCTCCTCCGGGAAGGGCCTCTTCTTCTGGCCTGTTCCCTTCCATACTTGCCAGAAAACCCAGTCTCCCCACCCAGCTCAGCCAGTCTCCCCTGTTGGCTTGAGGAGCCCAGGGTGCAGGGTAGTGGGGTGTCTCAGGAGAGCTGGCCTCTGCCACAGGCATTGCACACCATGCCAAGTGCAAGCACCCAGAGCGGACCTACTCATGATTCCTGAGGTCGCTATGTGGACTCCTTCATGCCCCCAACAAGTACCAGGGGGCCTCTAATGTGTAGCTAGTGCTGGGACAGGCATGGGAATCTACTGCTCTCCTGGAGAGTCAAGCCAGCAATGCTCTCCATCTAGTGGCTCAGCCAGGAGACCTTGGTAGCATAGAAAGGACACCTCTATCAGTCAGGGCCAGGCTCTTAGAAGGGCCAGTGGCACAGGATATAATGCTTAGCTATTATCAAAGTGTGGCAGGGACATGGGCAGATGTCATGGGTGTGTGACCTGCATAGTCACATAAGACCCTGAGCTCAGAAGGGCCCTACACTTGGTTTAATGCTCTGTGGTCACTGTTTTGAAATTCTTCATGATTTTTTAATAAGGACCCCTTATTTTCATTTCATATTGAACCTTGCAGATTATGTAACTTATCCTGGGGCTTCAATAGGGATAGACAGATGCCCAGGGATGGCCTCATGGGGGACAGAGGAAGGGGTGGTCTTAGCCTGGCAAAGAGGTGGCGGAGGTGTGTTCGGGGCTGGGGGAAGAGTGTCTGAGGGACAGAGGAGAGAGTGTGGGCTGTACAGGATTGAAGCTGGGCATGAGCTAGGGAGGCAGGAGAGCCCATCCTTCTAGCTATTGAGAAGATGAAGTGAGTTGATGCCTTCAGGGCATTTAACAGTGTCTAGTGCTTGATAGGTGCTGTGTACCTATTGACAATTATCATCATCATCATCTTATTATTATCATTATTATTAGTAGTAGTAGTAGTATCACTGAGATTGGAGAGATCAGTTGAGGCAAATTCATGAAAGCCCTGGAAGCCCTCTTATCCTGGGAGCCCTGGGGAGCCATGGAAAGTTTTAGGCAGGAGAGGGCTCATCAGCCCTAGGTTTAGGAAGGACCCCCCTGCGGGGGAAGGCGAAGAATGGGTAGGAGGAGGAAAATCACTGAGGGTGCTCTTATGGCCACGCAGCAAGGGATGATTACATCTTGACCTCAGTGGTGGCAGAGGGAAAAAGGGTAATAGATGGGATTGGGACACTGGTGAGGACAAGGCTCATATTTCTGAGCCAACAGGAGGCGAAGGGCTGGACAGACACAAGTCCTACCTGTTGAATGCAGGACCAGCTGCCTGGAGATGTATGAGCTTTCTTCTCTAGGAACATACAAGAAAAGGTAGAGGGCCACTTGACCAGGATGCTACAGGGGTGCCTGCACTGGGACAGAGGGTTGTGGTCCAGCTCTGATGGGCAGACTTTCTGGATTGGGGCTTTAAATTACTTGGCCCTGATATTTACATCTGGAATCAGAGATAACTTAGTAGGCCTGGTCTATAGATGGGGTGCTACCAGGGTGCTATCTAAGGGCCCCAAGACTCTCTCACATGCACTTATGGGCCCACCCACCAAATACACACTCCACCTCGCCTTCTGCTGGGTGCTCCTGCTGCCCATAGACATTTGGCTGAAGTCATCATGGGATTGTAGTTCTCAGACCGGGTGTCTGGCTGGGAGCCCCAGGAACACTCAGATCCTGCTTCCAGGGAGGTCCCCAGTTAGTGAAATGCACAGACACTGACAAAAAGGAAATCAATATGCAACTTGGTTCTGGGACACTCTCAGAAAAGCCTGCACTACCCTTTGACGTCAGCGGGTGACAAGCCTTCTTTGGGATTAAAGAACTGTGACCACTGATCCTGAGGAAGCAACATAAGGCTTTATGTGGCCTTCCAGATGATAAAACATATTGCAACCAGGGCTGAATTCCTGTGGGAAATCCCCCCTTCCGCCCCAGCATTTGTGGCTTGCTGTCAACTGTTTTGAAGAGAGCAAAGGGGGTCTCACCTCTGGGGGTCCCAGATGAGCTAAGAGAGTTGTGACCTGCCTCAAGCGAGTCAGAGGGTTCTGTTGAGCCCCCTGTTTCTGTCTGAGGAGGGGCCACAAAAACATCCCTTCTGTCCTTTGAAGTCACCATGAGCTGTGCCCACAGAGCTAGGCCATGCTGAGTTTCACCACTGCAGAGTCCTGCATTGCCTGGGCAAAGAAATCCCACCACCAGCAGAAGGCAAGAAGCAGAAACAAGCCATATCTATAAACCGCTTAGCACAGCCTTGGGCAGAGAAGGAAAGAACAGTAAAAAACCTTTGATCTTGGTCTCTTGATTTATGAGATAGTTCCATTTCACTGTGACTCAAAGAGTCAAGAAGGGATGGCATCTGTAACTTCGGCAGGATCTACAATACATGTTATCATTATCTAAGCTAATGATCAATTCCATAACGTGGACCTCTGGCAAACTGGGCAGAGTCCAAGCCTCAGGCTCTAGGTCTAGGGAGCCTCCCCCATGCCTGTGCCCGGCGCTGAATGGAAGGGGTGAGTGAGTGCAGCAGATGTGATCAGAAGAGCAGGGACACCCAGAAGGCCGCTATACTCAGGATGCATGATCACGTGATGAAGTTCAAGTACGGTTTCAAGTTCATAGCAAAATTGAAAGGAAGCTACAGAGATTTACCATATATCCCCTGCCCCATCATCAACATGCATAGCCTTCCCCATCACCACCATCCTTCAGAGCAAGACGTTTGTTACAATCAGTGAACCTCTATTGGCACATCATTATTCCCCAAAGTCCATGGTTCACAGTAAGGTTTACTCTAGGTGTGGTACATTCTGTGGGTTTGGGCAAATGTGTAATGACATGTATCAACCATCATAGTATCATACAGAGTATTTTTCCTTTCCTCTTTGCTCTGCCTATTCGTTCCTCCTTCTCCCTAATCTCCTGCCAACCACTGACTTTTGCCATCTCCATAGTTTTTCCTTCTTCAGAATGTCATATCCTTGGAATCATACAGTACGTAGACTTTTCAAATCGGCTTCTTTCACTTAGTAATACACATTTAAGTTACCTCCACATCTTTTCATGGTTTGATAGCTTATTTCTTTTTTAGTGCTGAATAATATTCCACTGTCTGGGTATACCACAGTTTATCTATCCATTCACCTACTGAAGGATATCTTTGTTGTATCCCAAATTTGACAATTTATGAGTAAAGCTACTATAAAAATCCATGTTCAGGGGTTTATGTGGTTGTACATTTTCAACTCCTTTTGGTAAATACCAAGGAGAATGATTACTGGATCATATAGTAAGAGTATGTTTAATTTTGTAAGGAACCAACAAACTATCTCCATTGTGGTTGTACCATCTTGTGTTCCCACCAGCAATGAATGAAAGTTACTATTCCACATCCTCACTGGCATTGGGTGTTGTCAGTGTTCCGGGTTTGGGTCATTCTAATAGGTGTGTAGTGGTATCTCGAGGTTGTTTTAATTTGCATTTCTCTGAGGACATAGGATGTGAAGCATTTTCTCAAATGCTTATTTGCAATTTTCATATCTTCTTGGTGAGTTGTATGTTAAGCTCTTTGGGCTACTTTTTAAGCTTGTTGTTTTAAGAGTTCTTTGTATAGTTTTGATAATAGTCCTTTATCACATGTATCTTTGGCAAATATTTTTTTTCCCAGTCTGTAGCTTGTCTTCTCATTCCATTGACATTGTCTTTGCAGAACAGAAGTTTTTAATTTTAATGAACTGTAGTCTATCAACGACTTCTTTCATTCTGTCTTTGTTGCTGGTGTATCAAAAACAATCATCTCCATACACAAGGCCATGTTGGTTTTCTCTTAAGTTATCTTTTAGGAGTTTTATAGGTTTTTCTTAGTATAGTTTTTAATTTTACATTTAGATCTGTGATCCATTTTGAGTTAATTTTTGTGAAGGATGTAAGATCTGGGTCTAGATTTTTAAACAATATGGATGTCCAGTTGTTCCAACACCATTTGTTGAAAAGACTATCTTTGCTCTATTGGGTCTTCACTCCCTTGTCAAAGATCAGTTGGCTATATTTATGGGAGTCTATTTCTGGGCCTTCTATTCTGTTCCATTGATCTATTTGCCTATTCTTTTACCAATACCACACTGTCTTGATTACTATAGTTTTATAATAAATCTTGAGATTGGATAGTGTCAGTCCTCCACTTTATTCTTCTTTTTCAATATTGTGTTGGCTATTCTGGGTCTTTGACTCTCTGTGTAAACTTAAGACTCAGTTTGTCCATATACACAGAATAACTTGCTAAGATTTTGGTCGGGATTGCATTGGATCTATAGATCAAATTGGGAAGAATCAACATATTGACAACACTGAGTCTTCCTGTCCATGAACATGGAATAGCTCTCCATTTATTTAGTTTTTCTTTGATTTCACTCATTTGACTTTTGTGGTTTTCTTCATGCAGATCTTGTACATATTTTTTTTTAGATTTATATTTAAGTATTTCATTTTAGGGGGTGTTAATATAAATGGTATATATTTTTTAAATTTAAAATTCCACTTGTTTATTGCTGGTACATAGGAAAAGGATTAACTTTAGTATATTAATCTTGTCCTGCAAATTTTTACAATCACTTATTATTTCTGGGAGGTTTTTTTTTCCATAGGTAATCATGTTATAAGTAAACAAAGACAGTTTTATTTCTTCCCTCCTACTCTGAATACTTTTTATTTCCTTTTCTTGTTTTTTTTCTTTTGAGATATTATTTACTAATTTGAGAGAGAGCATAAATGAAGGGGAGGGACAGTGGGAGAAACAGAGAACCTGATGCAGGGCTTAATTCTAGGACCCTGAGATAATGGCCTGAGCCAAAGTCAGATGCCTAACTGACTGAGCCACCCAAGCACACACTTCCTTTTCTTGTCTTATTGCATTGGCTGGGAGAGATCATGTCTATTTTTTTTAAAGAGTTTATTTATTTGACAGACAGAGATCACAAGTAGGCAGAGAGGCAGGCAGAGAGAGAGGAGAAAGCAGGCTCCACGCAGAGAAGAGAGTCTGATCTGGGGCTCGATCCCAGGACCTCGGCACCATGACCTAAGCCAAAGACAGAGGCTTTAACCTGCTGAGCCACCCAGGTGCCCCGATCATGTCTATTTTTAATGCCACTGTATCTCTTGCACCCAGCACCATGCCAGGCATCCAGTAGATGCTCACTAAATATTTAAGGGAAAAAACGGAATCGTTTGGTCACTTAGGAGGAGAAAGCCTAAGAGGAGAGTGTTTTGCATGTGTGTGGTATGCATGTGCTTATGACAGTGTATGTGTGTGCACATGCTTATGCATGTATGTGGTGTGTGTGTGTGTGTGTGTGTGTGTGTGTGAAAGATCATCTAAGAGTGGGGCGCCAGGGTGGCTCAGTGGGTTGAAGCCTCTGCCTTTGGCTCAGGTCATGATCCTGGGGTCCTGGGGTTGAGCCCCGCATCAGGCTCTCTGCTCAGCGGGAGCCTGCTTCCCTTCCTCTCTCTCTGCCTGCCTCTCTGCCTACTTGTGATCTCTGTCTGTCAAATGAATAAATAAATATATAATTTTTAAAAAATCATCTAAGAGTGACCCTGACCACTAGTAAATTCAACTCAGTCACTGTTCTAGAATCAGACTCATTTGAAGTAGCAGTCCTTCCTCATGGAGAGAAATGAAGAGGGACTGGGGTGAGGCAGTACCTTTCTCTGTCTCCTGCTTTTTGTCCTCCCAAGACCAAAGCTCCTTATGACCTGTGAGGCATTTGGGGAGAAGATACCTTGAGACTCTCCAGAGGAGAGAAACACATCTTCCTACTTGGGGTCTAGTGTCTAACTGGGTTTTGTGAACATTTCTGTCCATCCTTGCTTACATCACTGCTGCTCACCACAGAGTTCAGACATATCCCAGGTACAACTAGGTTCAAATCCCAACTCTCCTATTTATTGGTTGTTTGATAGTAAATATACTTTTCCCTTCTGAGTAGGGGAAAATATTATTACAAATGCCATTGTGATGATTAAATGAGATCATGCAAGTAACCTGCTATGGCGCCTGGCATGATCTTCCTCTCGTGGCCACCCATGATCGCCACCTCCTGGTATTTATATCCTCCTGTAGTTGCCTCCCACACTGGATAGAGCTGATCTCTGTGCCAATAGAATATGGTGGAAATGATGGAGTGTGATTTCTGAGGCTCCATCATAAAAGACATTGAAACTTCCATCTTCCACTCTCTAGCATCACTTGGTCCAGGGATAGCCACCTACCGTGTGTTGAGGAGCCCCACAGAGCAGTTCAAGTGGCAAGGAACTGAGGACTCAGCAGTCAGCATCAACTTGCCAGCCACGGGAGCGAGCCAACTTGGGCATTGTTCATCTAGCCTCAGTCAAGCCTTCAGATAAGTGCCTCCCTGCGTGACATCTTGATTATAACTTCACGGGAGGCCCTAAGCCAGAACCACTTAGCTAAACTGTTCCTGAATCTTGACCCAGAGAAACGGTAGATAATAAATTATGATTGTTTTAAGCCGTTAAATTTTGGGACAATTTGTTACGCTGCAGAGTTAACACATATGTGTGTGGCACAGTGCCCAACACAGTATGTGTTAAACAAATGATAGCAGGTGTTATTACCAATCACTCCTCTTCCTTGTAACGAGGTTCAGCTCACTCTGCCCATTTCTTTCTTCCCTTAGGTGTGGCCTATTCTAGCTAATGCAATGGAGGGCTGCTCCCATCAGCTTGCCAGCTCTGCCTGAATCCTTCTGTGACTTGAAGAGGCTCCCCACCACCACCATCCATAGCCATTTCCATCTTATTTCCTGCTTTGGTAATGTCTCCAACATCAGGACTATTAAAAAAAAAAATACACAGGCCTCCTTGAATGTCTATATAGGAAAGTAAAGACTCCTAAGATTTGGAGAAATCTCATGTCTTCCCCTCCCTCTCACTTTCATCTGATTTTTCCCTTTTGGGCTCCTGGACCTCATCTACTCATCTGTCATTCTCAACATGACACCTTAGAGCACGTCATTCTGGTTTTGACAAATCTCTTACCAGCAAGTATCGGTTTCCTCCCAATCTGGCTCTTGAGCAAGGGGAATCTGAAACTAGTACCTTCTGAATGCTTTTAACAGGGAACATTAAGGAGCAAGACACTCTGGAGCAGCACCCCCACCCCCATCTTACCTCAGATCCGGTTCCTGTTGCTTTGCTGTCCCCTCAGGCTAGAAATCAGCCCCTGTCAAGCAGTTATCTCATGCCTTAGAGACAGAGTCACCTAGAACCAGTGCTGTTATCTCTGGACACAGGGTTGCCTATGCAATTTATGGTGCCCAGTTCAAAATGAAAATGTGGGGCTTCTTCCTTGGAAATTATTAAGAATTTCAAGATGGGGGGGGGGCGTCTGGGTGGCTCACTTGGTTAAACGGCTACCTTTGGCTCAGATCATGATTCCAGGGTCCTGGGATCGAGCCCCACATCGGGTTCCCTGCTCAGCAGATAGCCTGCTTCTCTCTCTCCCTCTGCCTGCTGCTCTGCTTACTTGTGCTCTCTCCCTGTCAAATAAATAAATAAAATCTTAAAAAAAAAAAAAAAGAATTTCAAGATGGTACTACAATGAGCTCTCACCTCACACCTGTCACAATGGCTAAAACCTGCACCACAAGAAACAATAAATGTTGGCGAGGATGTGGAGGAAAAGGAACCCTTGTGCACTATTGGTGGGAATGCAAACTGGTGCAGCCACCGTGGAAAACAGTAGGGATGATCCTCAAAAAATTAAAAACAGAACGATCCTATGATCCAGCAATACTACTATTTACCCAGAGAATATGAAAACACTAATTCGAAAAGATATACGCACCCTTATGTTTAGTGCATTATTTACTATAGCCAAGATATAGAAGCAACCCCAGTGTCCATCAGTAGGTGAATGAATAAAGATGTGATACATATAATGGCATATTATTCATCCATAAAAAAAGAATGAAATCTTGCCATCTGCCATTTGCAACAACATGGCTGGGTCTAGAGAGGATAATGCTAAGTGAAACAAGTCAGTCAGAGAAAGACAAATACCATATTTCACTCACATGTGGAAGTTAAGAAGCAAAACAAACAAAATGAAAAAAGAGACAAACCAGAAACCAGACTCTTAACTACAGAGAACAAACTGATGGTTACCAGAGGGCAGAGGGTGGGGGATGGGTGGACTAGGTGATGGGGATTAAGAGTATGCATGCCATGACAAGCACGGAGTGATGTATAGAATTGTAGAATCACTACACTGTAGGCCTGAAACTAATGTGGCACTGTATGTGCACTGTATTGGAATTAAAATTTAAATAACTTGAGATTGTTCTGGAAAAGAAAAAAAAAAGAATTTCAAGATGGTGACAGCAGAGCTAAGCATGGGCCCCTTCTGCAGGCAGGGTTCTCTGTGATTGCAGGGCCCCTATGAAGGGGCCCTGCTGGCACCTGTCCCTGTACCTTAGAGTGTCCCAGTGCCCCGTTTGCTTCTCTTCTGTTCTTTATTTGCGCTTCCCAGTTTACATCCTCTTCTTTTATGAAATGCTGGTAAGGACTCCTGGCTTGGCCTCCCGTTAATGTTTTCAGGGATATTGGGTTTCCCTCCACACTGGTCTGGAAGACCCTGTGTCTTGCTCTGGCACCATCTTGTCCTTCTCTTGCCATGGCTGGACTGATATTAGGGACTTGAGCCACATGGGGCTTGACTGCAAATCAGTACCCTCTTCCCTTCCACCTTTTCACTGGTGTTTCTCACACGGGGCCAGCCAACATCTCAGCCTCACCTTCTGTGGCCCCTTCCACTTGCTTAGCAGCGTACACACTGGACTTCCCTCTGATCTTGAGGTATTTCAGGCCCTGACATAAATAAACACTTTTTTTTTTTTTTTTAAGTAGGCTCCAGGCCCACTGTGAGGTTTGAACTCACAACCCTGAGATCAAGAGTTACATGCTCTACTAAGCCAGCCAGGCCCCTCATGGTTATGAATGTTTGAAAACTGTGTCAGAGACAATGCCATGGATTTACCTACTAACATTATTTCCCGTACCTCTTCACCCAGGAAGACTACATTTCCCAGAGGTCTTTGCATCTGGGTGAGCCCATGTGACTGGATATGGCCAATGGGATGTGTGAGGAAATGAAATACAGTGAAGGAGTAGGCTCCTAGGTCTCACCCCTAAAATTTCCAGGAGAGCCTCTACCCATACTCCATTCCCTCCCCTGCCTGTTCATGAATCAAGGGTGACTTGAATACACAAGATGGTGCAACTAAAGATGGAAGCAGTCCATGAATGACTGCACAAGCAAGAAACAAACTGTACCTTGTCCTCCCTTCATTAAAAAAAAAATATTTTATTTATTTATTTGAGAGAAAGAGTGAGAGCATGAGAGGGGAGAAGGTCAGAGGGAGAAGCAGACTCCCCATGGAGCTGGGAGCCTGATGTGGGACTCCTGGGGCTCCAGCATCATGACCTGAGCCAAAGGCAGTAGCTTAACCAACTGAGCCACCAAGGTACCCTTGTTCTCCCCTCAGACTGAGGGACTAGGAAACATACTGGGAAGATCAGCTTTCTACCCATATTCCCAGTCCAGTTCTTGCTACTTGCTCCATTTTTTCCAGGAAGCCCCATGAAGTCATGGAAAGGATGCTGACTGTGGAGGCAAAGTCACAGTGTCATCTTGGGCGTGAATTCCCCTGTGGGCCACAGTTCCCCCATTGGAAAGGGGGCGGGGGGTGATCCTCTCAGTTTCCCTAGCTTCTCATGATGGGAGTCTGACAACTGCCACCTCACTTTCTCTGTCTACACTGGAGGGGAGCCCTGACCATAATCTTTATTTTATTTATTTTTTTTAATTTTTTCAGTTTATTTATTTTCAGAAAAACAGTATTCATTATTTTTTCACCACACCCAGTGCTCCATGCAATCTGTGCCCTCTATAATACCCACCACCTAGTACCCCAACCTCCCTCCCGCCCCCCCGCCACTTCAAACCTCTCAGATTGTTTTTCAGAGTCCATAGTCTCTCGTGATTCACCTCCCCTTCCAATTTACCCCAACTCCCTTCTTTTCTCTAACACCCCTTGTCCTCCATGATATTTGTTATGCTCCACAAATAAGTGAAACCATATGATAATTGATTCTCTCTGCTTGACTTATTTCACTCAGCATATCTCTTCCAGTCCCGTCCATGTTGCTACAAAAGTTGGGTATTCATCCTTTCTGATGGAGGCATAATACTCCATAGTGTATATGGACCACATCTTCCTTATCCATTCGTCCGTTGAAGGGCATCTTGGTTCTTTCCATAGTTTGGCGACCATGACCATTGCTGCTATAAACATTGGGGTACAGATGGCCCTTCTTTTCACGACATCTGTATCCTTGGGGTAAATACCCAGGAGTGCAATTGCAGGGTCATAGGGAAGCTCTATTTTTAATTTCTTGAGGAATCTCCACACTGTTCTCCAAAGAGGCTGCCCCAACTTGCATTCCCACCAACAGTGTAAGAGGGTTCCCCTTTCTCCACATCTTCTCCAACACATGTTGTTTCCTGTTTTGTTAATTTTGGCCATTCTAACTGGTATAAGGTGATATCTCAATGTGGTTTTAATTTGAATCTCCCTGAGGGCTAATGATGATGAACATTTTTTCATGTGTCTGATAGCCATTTGTATGTCTTGACTGGAGAAGTGTCTGTTCATATCTTCTGCCCATTTTTTGATATGTTTGCCTGTTTCATGTGTGTTGAGTTTGAGGAGTTCATTATAGATCCTGGATATCAACCTTTTGTCTGTACTGTCATTTGCAAATATCTTCTCCCATTCCGTGGGTTGCCTCTTTGTTTTTTTGACTGTTTCCTTTGCTCAGCAGAAGCTTTTGATTTTGATGAAGTCCCAAAGTTTATTTTCGCTTTTGTTTCCTTTGCCTTTGGAGACATATCTTTTTTTTTTTTTTAAAGATTTTATTTATTTATTTGACAGAGAGAAATCACAAGTAGGCAGAGAGGCAGGCAGAGAGAGAGAGAGAGGAGGAAGCAGGCTCTCTGCTCAGCAGGGAGCCCGATGCGGGACTCGATCCCAGGACCCTGAGATCATGACCTGAGCCGAAGGCAGCGGCTTAACCACTGAGCCACCCAGGCGCCCCGGAGACATATCTTGAAAGAAGTTGCTGTGGCTGATATCGAAGGATATCAGCCCAAGGATATTACCCCAAGGATACAGATGTCGTCTTACTGCCTATGTTCTCCTCTAGGATTCTGATGGATTCCTGTCTCACGTTGAGGTCTTTTATCCATTTTGAGTTTATCTTTGTGTACGGTGTAAAAGAATGGTCGAGTTTCATTCTTCTATATATAGCTGTCCAGTTTTCCCTGACCATAATCTTTATACCAAGCCATCACAGGTTAGCTCCTTTGAGCTGGGCACTGCTTCTGGAAGTCTGAAAAGTGATCATTGTCATTTGTGTTTGTGGACACAAATGGACAGGTTGGGTGGATGTGACTTTGAAGTTATAAAGCCTGGGGTTTCCATCCCAGCTTTGCCTCCACTCACAAGCTTGATGACCTTGGTCAAAGGACACATTTTACGAAGAAGAGAGTCTATTCAGCTAGGATTAAATGATGTCAGTGACAGACTTTATTTCTCTGAGACTTAATTTTCTCATCTGTAAAATGTAAATATGACCATAACCACTCCATGAGGGAAGATCACATGAAATAATGAAACAATATGCTGTGTGTAAAGTTTAGCAGGGGGCCTGATCCTTAGGCTTAATTTAATAAATGCTCATCACTGATGTGAATTCAGCAAATGCTAACCCGGTGGTGGCCCTCCCTCATCCAGGCTCTGTGTGCACACTCACCACCAGGGTCTCGCCCTGTGGAACACTGTGGCTGCTCACAACCCTTCACCTAGAGCTGGAGCTAGGGGCTTTCTGGGGGTGGGTGCCTAGTGCCTAATTCAGAGTTTTAAAGATGTGGCCAGTCCTTTCAAGGCCATTTCAAGAGCATTTCAAGGCCTCAAAGGCCCATCAAACACAAAGCTATAGTAGAAGCCCACATCAGCCACCCCCCCAAACCTGCTGCAGACCCATTGGCAGAAGATCAGACACCCCAGTTGCTGAGGGTTAATTACTGCCTTGGCGCCCATCTGTTCAGGGAGAACTTGCAAGAGTCTTTCTTTTTTCTCTTTCCAAAGGCATAAACATTTGTACTGCAAGTAACCCAGGGGGGTTGGGGGTGTTTATTTTGTACTTAACAAAGAGAAGGACCTTTTGGCTTGGGGGCTGAGTGTCCTGCTGACCGGGAGGGGGTTTTGGGCGGAGGCTTTGGGAGGCCCCCTGCCCCAGCAGGTGTCTCTGGGCTTCACTCCGGCCTGATGTAATTGGTTCTTTTTCTAAGGGGAGGGGGGGGGAGGATGCTTTTAAATAAAGATCTTCCTGTTGTGGGTTCTGTGGGGTCAAGGCCCAGAGGACTCCCCTTCTGGCACAGTCAGCAAATCGCAGATCTTCTAGGTGTCACGGAAAGAGTGAGAGTTCCCGGCTGCTGACTAGGACCGTTGCGCGGAAGCCGCGGTTCAGGGCCGACCTTCTTCGGCAGCTCTCAGGTCTTACCACGGGGCGGCGCTGGCGAGCAAGGTGGCGCCGGGCAGGCTCCCGCAGGGAAAGCGCGGGCGGGCACCTCCCGCCACCCTCTGGCGAGCTGGGCCCGGGGGCTCAGCCTGACTGTTTGCTCACCTGGGGCCTGGAGGGAAATAGGAGTACATCCAAATTCAGTATTTGTTCCTGATCTGAAGCAACAGATAAGGAAATCCACTCCAGGCATGAAGCCAGCAGAGAATTTTCAGCCCCACTGATACGTCCCTGAGAAGGTGAAGGTCAGATACTTTTATAAAACGGGGCCACCTATTGAATGGATTGGGGAAAAACTAGCTTGTTTATTTATTTATTTTTTTTTTTAAAGATTTTATTTATTTATTTGAGAGAGAGACAATCAGAGAGAGCATGAGTGAGGAGAAGGTCAGAGAGAGAAGCAGACTCCCCGTGGAGCTGGCAGCCCGATGCGGGACTCGATTCCAGGACTCTGGGAACATGACCTGAGCCGAAGGCAGTCGTCCAACCAACTGAGCCACCCAGGCGTCCCAAAACTAGCTTGTTTAAAGAAAACAAGTCAGGAATTATTTTCTCAAGAGAAAACTGGCTTACTTCGGGAGCATTGTGTGTTTGGAGTTTGATAAAGGGGGTTCTCAACTCATAAGGCAGGGTGCATCCCAAGTGCTCTTGGTGGTTGCCTTGAGATCTGCGGTGAGAACCACGTGATTTAGCTCCCATTTGCAGGGTCAGAACTACAAGCCAGGCCCTTGACCTGTCAGCTCCTTGCCTGACCTTTGTGGGTAGGAGGGCCATCACCCGTAATCATTAGAATGCCTGTGGCAGAGCTAAATATTTTACCTGTATTATTTTATGACCGCTTCATAAAACCCTACAAAAAGCCAGTCATGCCTATTTTACAGATGAGTAAACTGAGGTTAGAAAAGTAAAGTAACTTGCATGAGGTGTGGGAACTCGTGAGCCCAGATGGAACCCACTGGGTCTGGACCTCATGGTCTCAGTGTTCCTCTAGCGAGAAATTGAGGTTTCTAAAGTGAAGCCAGGTCTCTTGGCCAAGGTTACCTACACAGGGTGTGGCATCAAGCTCATGTCCTTTTCCCACTCTGCTGCTGCCACCTTCCTCAGCTCCAGCCTCGGGTGCCTGTCACCCCCACACACCCCAGCATGTGTTTCTGGAACAAAGAGTTCCAAAGCCTTGGGCCCAGGTTGCAAATAACTGAGGCTAGAGTGGAGAAATAGTGACGAGGACCAGGGAGAGAAGGCTGCCCTTGGCAGTCAGTCTCCCTGAGCCCGACGGTCAGCTGGGAACGCAGGGAGACAGAGAAAGTTAAACAAATTCTGTCTCCCCCCTTTGCTAAGAGATCTGGATGTTAAATCCCAGCCAAGCAAGGTGGCAGGCAGAAGGGCCGGCCTGGCCCGCCTCACAGGATGGAGAAGAAAGGCAATCCTGTAAGAGACCAGGGCTCCCTGCATGGGAAGGGGAAGTGATTTTAGCCAAGCTTTTGGCTGCAAGTCCAGCTGATGGTTCCAACTCACGGGTATTAGCAAAGGAGAACAAGGAATTGCTGAGGGTGGCAAATTGGTTATAATTAAGAGAACCTGGGAGGCGCAAAACAATGTGAGAGCCACCAGGGGCCCTGGGTCTGAGGCCTCCTTCCCTGGAGGAACAGCTCAGAAAACCAGCCGCTGTCCCCTGCAGTGCAGAGCATTCAAGCAGAGACCTGGGCGGAAGAGCCCCTCTCCGGCCCTCCCTTAGACTGCCAGGGCGCAGAGTGCTGCCATGCACGAGGGCCCCCGTTTTTGCTCCACCAGCCACTTCCCTTCCCTTTCTCCACAATTTAAACTCAGGCGTCTCAGGCAAGCGAGTTGTTTGGGGATGGGTTCAAGGCCCGCCTCCTGTGCTTCTTCAAGGAGCTATATGACCTCCCTGAGCCTCAGTGGCCTCACATGACAAAGGTGGGTAATAACAGTGCCTAATCCGTGCAGTTGCGAGCATGAAATCAGATACATGGAAAGGGCTCAGCAGAGCACAGGGGGCAGCAAACTACTGCCTGTGGTCTCGCCACCTGTTTTGTAGGGCCACCAAGCTAAGACTGGCTTTTTTAAATTTGGGGGGCAAATTAAAAGAGTATTTGGTGACACGTGAAAGTGTCACCAATTCAAGTTTCGTGTCCATAAATTAGGTCTCATCAGAACTCAAGGCTACTTCCTGGTGGGCCTTGGTGACCTTTCCCCACTTTCCCACCGATCTCCGACCTGTCTCGGGACTATGTGGACCGCTCCAGGCTGGGTCGTGATGGGATCCTTAAGGATCCCAGTGGATGGGCTGGGCTTCTAGCAAGCAGATGCCTCCCCACAGGTGCATGCAGAGTTGAGCAGCTGTGTCAGAGAGCAGAGACGCTGTGGCCTGCAAAGCCTAAAGTGGTAGATTACTACTTCTACTAGTAGATTACTTAGCAGAAAAAGTTGCTGGACACTTAGAGATCAGGAAGGCGTATCCATGGTTGTTGTTATTACTCTGGTTGTCTGTCCTCTTTTGGCCTAATTTTAGTTTAGTTTAGTTTTGTTTTTTAAGATTTTATTTATTTATTTGACAGATCACAAGTAGGCAGAGCAGCAGGCAGAGAGAGAGAGGACTCTTGCTGAGCAGAGTCCAATGCGGGGCTCAATCCCAGGACCCTGAGATCATGACCTGAGCCGAAAGCAGAGGCTTAACCCACTGAGCCACCCAGGCGCCCCCTAAGTTTAGTTTTTAGATAACTTTGCTTACGGCTTCATGGAGAAATTCTGAACCTAAAGTTCATGGAAGGGTTTCGTGCGGAGGCGGTAAGGGGTCGGGGTGGGGGGTGGTCCCTGGAATCTCCAAATTTCTATGCAGATTATTTTGTAGGTGTGTCTTTGGGGGGAGGGGGGCTTGGTAACATTCATCTGATTCTCAAGGGGGTCTGTGTCTTCAAACAGGTAAGGAAGTGTAGGTCTGATGCCTTCTCCGCTCCAGACAAATTGATCCATACCATCCCTGGGCTGTCCGGAGGAGACACAATGGAGAGATCCTCCGGGGCCGTGGGGCCTCCCTTAGAGCCCATGCCCCTGCCTGGGTGGAAGAGGTGTGCAGGGCCACCGGGAGTAAGGTGGCCTGGCTTTGGAGCCAGCAGGGCCAAGTCCTGGCTCTGCCGTCCACTACGCCAAGCCCCTTCTGGTTCACAGGCTGGGTTGTCCCAAAGATGAATCCCGTCTTGTCTGCTGAGTGCTGGGCACAGTGTCTGGCTATGATTATGGTGACCATCGCTGTCATCGTTATTCTTATCCTTGCACATTGAAAAGCTTTTTCCTCATCTCACCCCAGGCCTATCCAAGAGTTGTCCCATATTGGGCCAAATAGGAGCTTGGAAAGCCCCTTGAGTGCTCTTGATCCGACTTTATGTTTGGTGCTGGCAACTAAGACATGTTCGTTAGACGTATTCACACCACCAGCGTGCAAGGTAGCAGGTCCCTTATTAAGTTTTTAAAAGTTTGGTGGCCTCATTTGAATGGTAAACATTCCTGAGAGTGAAATTCATGAAATCTGAAGTTCCTCGTTGCAAAAGCCTTGGCTGTTTCAGTTCTTTCTGATCTTCCCCTGAGGAGTTACTCTGGACACAAAGCTTGGATCTGCTTTCTCCCTAAAATGCTTCTCTGTGAAGCCCTTCCCTGGCCCAGGCGTCTGCCGCCAGCAGGTTGATGCCGGAGCCTAGTGACTGCCTCCGGGAGGACAGCCGGTGTCCTTGCTGCCTGCCGGGCTGTCCTGGACACGGGCTGTCCTGGACACGGGCTGGTCCTCGGCCAGCCCAGCTCGGTGCTGCCTACCCCTAGTTGCCAGGCAGAGTTCCGTTCTGCTGGGGCCTGGTAGCTCCAGACGACAGCTGGAGACCAGAAATGAAGACTTCCAGCTACAAGCAAATGTTGCTGCTTCTTGAGGTTGAAATATTCTATCCCCAAAGTGTCCCTTTCAGCCAAGCACAAACAATCCCCCATGGGGACCCGACCCCGCCATGGAGGAACAAAAGCTTCCCAGTTCTGAGTCCCAGAGACTGTCTGCAGTTTCAGGCACACACAGCCCAGTGGGGAGAGGAGACCATCATATGACTTCCAAGCCGGGAGACAAGGTCACTCTTGTCCAGCCCTTTGCATCTCTGCAGGAAGAAGAGCCTTTGATCGTCTGACAAAGGAGGAGGGAGAGGCCGCCCTGGTGCCGGCTTCCGGTGGGCGGGTTGGCCAACATCAGCGTCTCTCAGGTTTGGAAGAACGACAGGGTGAGGTCCCGGTCGCTTGTGCCCAAAGCCCACTCGGATGGTCCTGCTTTAGGCAGGACAGCGGCACATTCCAGCTGCCTCCACTTTTCTGGTGCAGGCTGATCTGTCTCTAAGAAAATCACCAGCAAGGCCACCCCATTTGTTTGCCACCCGCCATTAACAATATTTTCCTTCAGGGAAGAGCTTCCAGGAACAGAGAGAACATAAACACTGTGACAGCCACGGCCGTGTCCCCGCTGGCTGCTGCGGTGCAGGCCCACCCCAGGTGGGAGGGAGGATGGCGGGAGAGGGCTTGGGCTCCATGTCATCCTTCTGGAGAAGGATCTGGAATACCTGCTGTGCTGTGCCTTGTGTCCTCTACCCTTCTCTGTCCTGAGTGATAGACTTTGCACCCGAATAACCAGTATGTCCCTACGGCAAAGGAGGCAGCCAGTGGAACTTGCACAGCTGTCTGTGGGCAGTTCACTTCCCCAAAGAGGAGGGGACTACTGACCCCACTTCTCAGATTAAAATGGCTGTCAAACTTCAGTGAGCACTGGCATCGTTCAAGAAGCTTCCCAGGGATTCTGACTCAGCAGGGTTGGGGTAGGGGCCCAGGAACCTGCATTTTGGACAAGCACATTAGGGATTCTGAGGCAAGTGTTCCCGGCAGGTTTTGAGAGACACAGCCGTGTAATGTTCTTTTTTGGACCAGCCTGCGCCTCCTTTTCTCTTAGCCCTGTTGGGGCAGGGAACTTACCTGGTGAATCACCTCCTCAGAATTTGGAATTGGGGCTCACAGAACCAGCAGTGTGTGTGTGCCTGCACCAGATGGGTTGGAAGCTTGGCATCTGGGGCTGCCCCCTTTCTTCTGCCCACCCCCCAGCCCCCCACCCCCGGACCTGCCCAGGCTCCTCCTCATCTGCCTGTGTCCTGAGACACTGTGTTCTGGAATGGCCTCAGACACATCCCAGGATGTTGACTGTGCCCACGTTTCCATGGACTGTGCTCCTTCGGCCTGACCCTCCGTGGGTCTCACGCTGCCTCGGTGTCCCACAGGGCCCTCACTCGACTTAGTCCAGACAGAACTCAGCACGTTTTCTCTCACACCTGGAGCCATGTGCAATCTTTACCTCGAAAACTGAACCTTCTCTCCTCCCCTCAGCCCCCAGGTAAGAAACTCCCCCAACCTCCATTCTGGCGTAACAAGGAACAGCTGCCCTTTTCTGACAACAGACTACAGGTAACCCATCCTAGTTCTACGAGGTACGTACTGCAAGTGTCCCCGGCTGACAGATGAGGAAGGAGGCACACAGGGCTGGGTCACCCGCCCGAGGCCATGTGGTAAGTGCTGTGCTGTCTCTCACTCGGGCCTCGCCTCCCTCCACAGCCAGGCCCTCTGCATCCCTCGCTGGACCTGTGTAGCTCCCGATTCGCCTCCTCCCCCTGCTCGACCTTACCCCACTCCAACTGTTTTTCCTAACTCAAGTAGGAAATCGTTCTAAACTGGGAATCTGATGTCACTCCTCTGCCAAACCCTTCAAAGGCTGCCTGTTTTACACTCCCGGGCCTCGGCGGATGAATGGTGGGAGCTGAGTCCCAGCGGGCCGGCTCTGGGTCTGGTGCCCTCAGCGGTGGCCCCGGCTCCCCTCGGAGCCTGTCTCCCCAACGGCAGGACAGGGGTGACGGGAGCCCTCGGTTGATTGTTAGGGTGTGTGCAGCACTGGCAGGAGCCTGCAGCTCACAGGTGGGGCTGCCAGCAGTGCTGCTGACGAGGAGGGGTGGGGAGGAACGGGTGCCCCGAGAGGCAGGAAGAAATCCACGTGGGATCATGCTGACAGAAGCATTTACATACATCCCTCACCGAATCCTCAGAGCCTTTTTGAGGGACAGACACGACGCCGTTTTACAGGAGGGGAAGCTGAGGCCGAGAAGTGGACTGATCCTCCCAAGGTCAATTCAGACCTAGGTCTTTCTGAGCACAAAGTGCCTTCCTCTTGCCATGACCGGCCTCTGGTTCCGAGGTGTTCACTTGGAAATTCAACTCCTCCGACCTGACCTGCTTGAAGATCCACCATGGGTCAAAGCTATGAGGAGACCTGAGGAAAGCTGGAGACACTAGCAGGAAAAACTGTGCAAACAGTGAGGCCTGGACATTTAGCAAATATATCAGAAGAGCGCGCGGTCGGCCAGCACGCAACACACCCCCTCGTCGCGGGGTCCTGGGAGCACCCCTACAAAAACGACATGCTAGGGCCCGTCGCTGTTTCTACAACAGTGAGAATATTTATTTTCTCCAGACAGTAAAAATAACATTTTTCTCTCCTTTGTAAAAGTACCATTACATTCCATTTTCTTAAATAACAAAATCCTAAAAATATATATTAAATTGTATACAGTGCGTCACACTTCATCTTATATTTTAAAATACATGATGTTTCTATTTTATTCTCAAAGTTGCATATTAAGAGCATATTTACAAATAAAGCCTTGTCATCCAAAGTCAAGATCCCTGCGGGCAGGTGAGTCTGGATGTGGCAGGTCTTGAAGCTGCGTGAACCCCAAGACGGCAGCTGTGCAGGAAGAGAAAGGGTCCCCCACTATGTGCCCCTGAAGACACATCCTTTCTGATGCAGATTTACCTCGGAGCTTCCTCCACACCCCACTTCTGCCTTGTTGAGTATATTCGACTTGGCAACACAGAAGCCTCTGAGATGGGCTCCCCTAGGGTCTGCAGGCAGCGGGGTGAGGCCCCATTGTCACCCCTGAGCTGTCCCAGCAGAGGCGGAGGCAGCTGCAGCTGGAAGGTTTGAGAAATACCCCGTGCCAGGGCTGCTAGGCTGAGAGACCCGGCCAGGAGGTAGAATAGTGAGGAAGGTAAACAAAGCCACCAGAGGAAACAATCAAAAGGTTAAAAGTTCTCAAGGTAGTAACAAAAGCAGACATCGAACATCAAACAGGAGATCCAAAACCCAAGAGGGTGGCAGTTGCCTAAGCTATGGGGTGGGGAGCTGGCCGGCCTCGGTTCAAGACCCGTGGTGGCCTCATCAGACAAGGGAGACAGGATCTCGGAGCCGTCCACTGCTAAGTGCTCGTGAAGGTAAGTGCCCAGGACGCCCAGGGCTTGGTGATGGCCACTGTGCCCGCTGGCATGTCAGGATGGCCGGGTGGCAAGGTCAGGCCAGCTCCTGCCCTGGGCTGGCAATGGGGCGAGTGGGTGGGGCCGTATGGGCTTGGCCTGAGGGCCAGAACAGCTGTACTCGCTAGTGCTTTGATCTTTGTGGGTTTCTGGCTGATTGGAGTCTTGAGCCAGAGCCCACACTTCAGAAGTTACAGCAGCCCGGTCACCATGCTCACACCCATAGAGAGGCCTTGACCCTGTCCTGACAAGGGAGGGAGGAGACATGGTTACACCTTCTCTGTTCTGCAAGTGACTGGGTGCTCAGGGAAGAACACAAGGTGCCATGCACCTTCCAGAGGGGCCAAAGACACTGGGAAACGCAGCTAAGACCATGGTCCCAGCCTGCCGCAGGCATTTACCACAGAGGCAACAACATCAGCTGCCTGCAGCCCTCCCTTTCCTGGCGGCACAGGCTGAGAAGGCAAGGGCCTAGATTCTGCAGAGAAGGGGTGAGGAGGGCACCCAAGCCCAGAGGCATCACTTGCCGCAGCCTTGGTTCCCTCCATCACCTCAGGGTGAAGGCCTTGGGTAGGATGCTTTCAAAGTGGCAGGCCACAGTTGTCCCCAGAGTCCCTCCCCTTCTTCTTTCCTAATCTATGTGATCCGTGATGTCCTTTCAGGCTTTCCAGACTCTCCAAACCTCACTTCTCTCTAAAGTAGTTTCTTAAAAGACCAAGTGTGGGCTTCCTATGGTGCTCCCGGGAGGACACCTCACCTTCTCTGGGACAATGTATCCCTCAGATGTTTACTTAGCCACAGGGCACCCTCAGGGGGTGTCAATGACAGGTTCTGAGCAGGGCCGAGGCAACACTGAGGCCAAGGTATCTGTGGGGGTTGGGCCTGGAACAATTTATGGCCTCTCCCCCAGGTCTGTCCTGAGGCCAGTTTGGTTTCCTGGGGCTGCTCCCTGGACAGTAAGCTGATCCTGGTGGCAGTGGGCTGTGCCAGGGCCAGCAGGAAGGAGGGCTCTGGGGCGTCACCAGCACTTCCGGGTCTCAGAACGGGTTGCTCCAGCTGCAGACTCAGACAACACCCTGCCTGTGTGAGGTGGGGAGTGGGGCACGAGATGCCCCAAAGGCCAATGGCCACAGGAAGCCCTAAGCGGCTGAACAACTGCTCCTGGGCCAGGTGACCCCCCTCCCAGGGCTAAATTCCATATTCCCTTTGTGCTGTGAATGGATCTATTCAGGGCACAGGGCCCTTTGTGACTGCACGCACCTGACACTTGGTTCAGAGGAGATTCCGCAACAGCCGGGAATAGCGTGAAGGGGAGACAGCACATGTCAGTGTATTTCCAGCCGTGTGGGACAGGCCTCTGTATGCAGACCCACGGCCGGTGGACAGCTGCTCCGGGGTAATCACCCTTTCCAGATCAAAGTGTGAAGACGGCATCGAGCGGCTCTGAGCCCGCAGCGGGCCTCACACGGTGGCTCGGGCAGCGCCCCTGCCCTCCCATGGACACGCTGTCCCACTGCCCCTCTCTTGTGCTCCTCTGCCTGCCAGCTCCCAGCATTTCCCCTGGTTGCCGGATGTCACCTCTCACTGCAGAACCCTCCCTGCTGGCCGCACACGGTCCTCTGGGTTTCTGGGAGCAGCCAGGTGCACACAGGTCGCCAGCATGGCAGAACCCCAGAGAAAGCCACAGCAGGCAGTAGCTGAGGGATCTGGGGGAGATAGGCAAAGTGCTCCAAGGCGGAAACCTGTGGTTTCCAAAGCCCAAGTGCCCAGGTGCCTCTGGGAGAGTCGTGCTCTGAGGAAGGCCCAGGACTGGCCTTCAGAGGCCCCAGCGGCTCTTCTCAGCTGCTGTTGACAAAGCCTACTTTGGCTGATGGGGACTTCTAAATGGGGGACAGCTCTCCCGACCAGCAGCCACTGCGGCTGCACCTCTCCATCTTGGGAGGCCTAAACTCGAGGGTCTCCAGTGCCCAAAACCTCCCTCTCTGCCCTCATGCCACTCTCTGAGACTCTCTTCCCCATCTGATGGGCAGGGCAGTGTGGGGCTAAGCAAAAGGGCCCTCCCGCTCCCCACTGAGCTATTCCAGGCCACACTGGGTCCCCATGACAAAGGGGAGGAGGGGACCACAGAGAGCGCAGGCCACGGTGGTTTGTCATCTTTTAAAATGAGTGATGCCTGCAGGGGGACTGCTAATACCCATGTCGCACCTAATGCTGCCTCACGGCTAAGCCACAACCTTTATACTCCCTGTTCTGAACGGGGAGTTGGAGAATCACGGAGAGACAGGCCCAGCTCAGGTTCCATAGGATCATGAGATGCGAGGGGCAAGGCTGGGCAACCCCATATGATGAGGAGTCACTGAGCCTATAAAAGCTTTCAGGAAAGTCTGTTGTGTGGCTTGCTCTGCGATCACCAAGCTTTGGAAAGAAGCCCGTGTGTGGCAGGGTGCAGGCTTGATATGCTGGGGGGTCAATTCCCACGCTCTCCCAGATTAGAGGAGGCCCACCCTCATCCAGCACCCAGAGAGCAAAGCCCCAGAGTCAGCACAGAGCATGGGCCCTCTTTATGCTTTCGGGTGCTAATGCCCAGGAATCTAGGACCAGGCCAACCCCCAAGAGAACCTCAGAATCCTCCCATAAAGACCAGGAGAAAGTGAGCTGAGTGGACAAAATAGAAAACAAGCAAGCAAGACTCAGCATACACTACAACTACCCACCACCCTACAGTCATCTAGAAGGTACCTGAGCCCAGTGCCAGACACAACCATCTCTGCATTCTCATTCCCTGTCCTGACACCCCCATTCTAGATGAGAGAGAGAGAGAGCGAGCAGCACAGGGAGGGCCCAGACCCTGGGACTTTGGGTCTCTCTCTCCTAAGTGCAGAGACGGAGCAGGGGGAGTCCAGGCTAGGCCTGCCTCTGCAGCAGGACGTCCCTTCCCAGCCCGCAGGATGGCGCTCTTGCAGAGGTTGCCAGAGGCTGAGGGAGAGGCAGGGAGAGTCAGTCTGAGGAAACCACGGGTCCCCAGTGGCCTTGAGCTCGGAGGGACCTCGTGTCCTGGGCATGGAGTGGGGAGCTTTTAGTCACTCACAAGAGGATTACGGTCATCTTGTTGACTCTGACCCTTGAGCTTCTTCTTAAAGATGGAAATCGAAGTAGAGGGTTTATAAAAAATGCTCCAGATTTCCCCCGACGTCCCTGGTTGATGACAATCCCTAAGGTCCCCTGAGGCAGGAACACGATGGGATCTGTCAAGCAAAAACAACTTAGTATTTCAAGTAGGGTACAACAAAGATCTCCCAACAACCTTCCGTCTCCTGAGATACCTGTTCCTACGACACGGGGCATTCAGTGGGGCGAAGCCTCCGGAGAGGCCTAACAGATGCCCCTGGAGGTCTGAAGGGCTATCGCGGGAATGAAATGTGTCTGTGGGAGGGAAATGCCACGGCACAAGGATTCCAGCTTTAGTATAACAAAGAACTTTCTTGCTGGAAGAGTTATTCAAATCTTCAAGCGGCTGGCCTAGAGATGATGAGTTTTCAAATCCCCCGCCCCCTTTTTTTAAATAGAAGAACTTTCTTCAAATGACATGTACCTGGAAGTCCCCCTGATTAAAACAAGATAGAGCCAAAGTCTCTCTGCTTGAAGCAGGTCCTACCTTACTGCCAACATGTGTCCCAGCTCCCCCATGTCACCCCCCCCCCCCAAGGGCTGCCTGGCAGGGAAGCTGCAGAGGGACTCCAGTGTCACAGGGGCGTCAGACATGCGCTGTGGGGCCAAGGTGGGTGGCGAGGTACCGGGCCCCACAGACAGCCTCCTGCTTTCTTGCTGCATCTGAAGGGTTCCGCAGATGGTGTGACTTGTGACTTCAATAGACAGATATATATATGAAGCTCAGGCATGAGCTCAGGAATCATTAAAAAAGACCCTGTTTCCACTAAAAAATGCAAAGTGCAGTGTAGAAGGGCCTACAAGGCCTACAAAGCAAAGGAGGAGCAGGCATTTCACATATAAAAGTTCTGTGGCAGAGGGCAAGTGAGAGGGTCAGGAAAAAGGTGTATTTATAAGAGCAACATTCAGGAAAGGCCTTGAAATACAGAAAGCCTGTCTATCAATTATAGCCCAGTAAAACTGGGCGGGGGAGGGGGTGGGCAAAAGGAGTGGAGAGAGCCTGGACTGGGAGCCATAGGAAAGACAGAGTAGGGGTCGCGAAAAAAATCACAGCTCTTCTCTGGAAGGTCACGAACACCAGGAGCACAGACAACTGCTTCCGCTCCTGAAAGGCGGAACTGTTCCACCTGAGCAGCAAAGCAAGGGAAGGGAATATCTGTTTTCCCGCATCAGTCAGAATTGGAGGATGAAGCTTCTTCATTGTTCTTGCATAATTGTTAAGCAATCGCTAATAAAATGTTAGGATTCTCTTCCTAAGAATGTTTCCCAGTTTCTAGAAAGCATTAGGAAGTAGCCGAGGTAGTGTCTCAGAAATCTGCTCTAACATGACAATCCCTTTAAGGGGACAGCACAAGTCAAAAAATGGAAATTGTTGCTTTTTATGCCCAGGCTGTTTCAATCCTCCTTGAAATCATATCCTGTGAGCCAGGAGTGAACGCAGACCTCAGTGAGATTTGTCCAGTTGTACATTTCGCTCTACAGAGAATGAGGAACGCGTACTGCCTTGTACTGCCCGGAACTAAGGACTTTGGCATCATGTTCTGATACTACAGTCGTACTCAGACGAAGGAAGTGCAGTGATAGAGGAGTTCTGAGCCTTCCCTTCGTGGCACCGGGCAGCTTTCATACTCACTTGAATGTAACGTGCAGAAGTATCTTTGCTACGACAGCTGTGACTGTAAGGATGAGGAGAGTTGCCAGGCCATACACTGTCCATCCTGCAAGCACAGAAGATAGGACCTATCTGAGCTCCGTTCTCAGAAGGAGGTCTGTTGGAAGCCTCGAGTGACCACTTGAAGCTCAGAAATGCAGGTATGGCTAAAGAGCCCCCTGCAGGTGGGGGCCGCCATCAAAGGCAGCTGAGAGCTGGGTGGGCAAGGAGCCCAGGCCTTCTAGAGCATCCTCCTGGAGAGGAGCAGGCAGTGTGGTCCAAAGTGCATTCAGTTTGGGAGGTAAGAGGGGTGCTATATACTACGTCTCTACCAGTGGAATCACTGTACGATCACAGATGAGTTACATAAACTCTCTGGGCCTCAGCTTCCTTATCTGTGAAATCCTACCAGGATATAAAGCAAGCAACACAGAGCAAGCACTAGAGGGACTCTCCTCCCTGACCTAAGCGGGTCCTGCAGGGGAAAACCCTCGGCTAGATCTTCCCAGGCACGAAAGAGAAATATGGAAGTATGTAGCCCACCAAGTTAGCCAGCTTCAACCACAGACATCTCATCCCTCTCCCGCATGACTTTTCTTCTAGCTCTTGTCACTGTCTGACCTGTTGTTTTGCTTCTTGTCTGTCTCCTACAACTTACAAGCCACGGGAGGGAAGGGTATTGTTTGTTTGGTTCATTCTACAGTCCGGTGCCTACGATAGCACTTAAGTGCTCACATGTCTTCTGAATGAAGGAATGAATGAATGAATGAGCTCTTGCACCTGCCGGTGAATTGAGGGAGCTGCAACTCGGTCTAGAAAGACATCCTCAGAGTGGGGAAACCCTGGCTTAGCTGATTAATCACAACTTACAAAAGGCACACATGCTGGATCTTTGAACGTGAGCACCTTCTCCTAAGGACTAAGGAATCAAGCTAGTGAGAAAATGTCCCTCAATGGCCAGGACAGTCACAGAGCCAATACCCACAACCTGCCTGGGAAGAGAGCTCCTTCTCTAACTGCCAAGAGCACTGCCCTCAAGGCCCGTGGCTTCCACCCCCTTTGTTGGAGTCTGGGAACTGCTACCTGGGACGGTCTGGGGTGGGTGGCTAGGGCTGGTGGTGATGACGTAGAGGACTTTAGAGGACCGGGCTGCGCTGACGCTGAGGTTGGCCTGCTCCGTGATCACCTCGGCCAGCGTCTGGTTGGCAGTGGGCCTCTCCTGTGGCGCCTCTTCCTTGACGGCTGGAAGATCAAAGAAATTAAGATGGGGGAGAGCTGATGCCGACAACGGAGAAGTTCAGAGGCGGCGGCACTGGCTAGGAAGAGAAGGCATTTTTTCCTGATTTGTTTCTGTGTGTAGTTCTCTCACTGACCCCACTGGCCCCAAAGCAGAACCTGTCAGGCTCTGGCCCAGAAAGCCCCAGAAGGCAGGACATGTCAACTTCTAACCATTTGGTCTCTTCGAGGACACCTGAGCCTGCGTTCTTGTTTTCCTTGTGCCTTTTCAGTTATGGTGCCCTCTGCCCAGAATGGCTCCTTTCTTCCTATCTACTGACCTAAATCCTACCTGTTCTCAAGACTGTCCCTCCCACCTGCGGGAAGGCCTCTTCCCTCTGACTTCTGTAGCACAGGCTGACTGAGCTCTTCTCAAGGCCCTCAGCATCCGGGAGAAAGACCAGGTCTCAGACGCCCTTGTTTCTCACGTGCCGGCAGAGAGCTGTGCCGGGCCCATGTTGAGCACACCAGAGGGCAGAGAGCGGGGCTCCACCTTACGAGGGGTGTTTTTTGTTGTTGTTGTTTTAAGGTATATTGGTTTTTTTTTTTTTTTTTGTCGTTTGTTTTCTTCTTTAAAGTTTATTTTTTTAAAGTAATCTCTACACCTCACTTGCAGCTCTAACTCATGACCGGATATGAAGAGCCTCATGCTGTTCCAACTGAGCCACCCAGGTGTCCCTGAGGAGGGTCCGGAGAAAGATGGGGAACTAGTCTTCTGGGATTGGCTGGGATGTCGAGAGGCAGAAGGATCGACCAAATGACCTTTCTAAAGCCTTCTAATTCTATCAGTCTCAGCTCTTCCTTTCAGTTCTTTCAACCCTGCCATGAAAACTGTCCTCAGAACAACTAACACAGGGAAACTGAGAGGTGTTACTCTTTTCTGTGAATGTACGCAAGTCTTGAAGCGGGAGGTGGGAAGATCTGCAAGCTGAGCCCATAGCCCCTGCCTCGAAGCCCCATCAAGACCCGCCCTGGTGCCTGCAGGTCACCACAGGGTGCCGGTGGAGCCCGAGGTGCAGCCTGGAGGGCCCTCAAGGAGGCTGGGAAGGGTTACCTTGGTATAAGACAGCAAATCCCTGGGCCTGATTGATGCGATCAGAGAAGAAGTACAAAATGACAAAATCCAGAGAGACGTTAAAGGACAGAGGTGGGCGGTTCCTCCCATTGAAACGGACCAGGACGCGGTGGGTGTAGCCGTCCAGCAGCTCCACCATGTCGGCAGAATCCCTGATGTCAAACAAGGTGAAGCTGAAGCGGATGTGAGAGGCTCCCGGCACCCGGATGGTCCAGTAGCAGACCCTGCCCGTGGCATAGGTGTCAGGAAAGTCAGGGGAATACACCACGGAGGTTGTAGCCGAGTAGTTCCCTCCGCAGGCGCCAACGAGAGCTGTGGGAGACAAAAGGACATAGGCCCTCAGTCTGGGGCACAACCACACGGCTCACTTTCCAACCTGCTATGAACAAAACTCTTCCTAACGAACATGATCCAGTTTGGTATGTTTTTTGTCTACAAAACCAGACTGTCTTATGTTTCAGAATCAAATCACAGAATGAATAGCTTAAATCCTGAACAAATGACTGTGGAGGCTTTTTTTTTTTTTTTTTTTTTTGCCCAGGAGACCTTAGAATTAGCACACAGCACAGTAGCTGTTCTGTGAGGGCAGACTCTCCGCTGAGCTGGGAGCCTGACATGGGGCTCCCTATGTGGGGGCCGGGCTGGAGTCAGAAGAGTCTGGTTCGGAACCAGCTGGGCTCTGTGACCCCAGGGGGTGCACCTTACTTCCAGAACTCTTGCCTCTCTCAGTTGGGAGGATGGAGAGGCTGCCACCTGTTCCCGTATCACACAGACGCGTGAGGACAGATGAGATGAAGCACATGTAAACACGGGGCCTCTTTGCAGGGAGACACCTGATGAGGTGAAGTCATAAAAAAGAGAAGGGCTTTCCAGCTGCTCGGGCATCCCCGAAACCTGGGGTGCAGTATTCACGCAAGGGTCCCCACACACACTGTGGCACAAGAAGTGACTCTCTGCCTGGGGGAAACGCTTGGTTCTCCTCACTCTGCATGAAGCACATTTGGCTGCTGTGGACTCCCCTTTTGGACTGGGGGTTTCTAGGACGGGGATACAACCCCTTCCCTGCATCTTAGCGAAGTGTGAACAAGATCCTGGAAATGAAAGTCCTTGAGGGGGAGTGCAGGACTGGGGTTTAAAAAGCAGGCTTTGGGGGTGCCTGGGTGGCTCAGTGGATTAAGCCTCTGCCTTTGGCTCGGGTCATGGTCTCAGGGTCCTGGGATCGAGCCCCGCATCGGGCTCTCTGCTGAGTGGGGAGCCTGCTTCCCACCCCCGACTCCCCGTGCCTGTCTCTCTGTCTGCTTGTGATCTCTCTGTCAAATAAATAAATAAAATCTAAAAAAAAAAAAAAAAGCAGGCTTTGGGCAGACTTCCACTTCCCTTTGGTATGTTGAAAGCAGTAAGAGAATGCTGCTTCCATCCGAACAATGGGAAAAAGCTCAAAACTCTTCCTCAACCCATCAGAAGGCTGAAGTGTCAAGACAACCAAGCGTTTTTAACTCTAAAAAGTGAAAAAGCCCCTCAGAGGAGAGTCAGGCCACACAAAGCGTTTCATCTTTCACAGAGCGAGAGGAAGAAGTGGCCACCAAAAAAGGCAGGAAGAAGAAAGGAGCTAAGAGGTTGAATGTGGGCCAGCCTCTCAGTCTAGAATGAGCAGGGGCCCCAGACACAGCAGGAGTCTACACCCACGTGCAAGCAGTTCTGTGCGTATCTCCACCCAGAACCCACAAGAATGACTGGGATCTAGGGCACCTGGGGGGCTCCGTCGCTGGTTAAGTGTCTGCCTTCGGCTCAGGTTGTGATCCCAGGGTCCTGGGATGGAGCCCCATGTCAGGCTCCCAGCTCAGCGGAGTGTCTGCTTCTCCCTCTCCCTCTTCCCACTGCTTGTGCTCTCCCTCTCTCTCTCTTTCTAATGAATGAATAAAATCTTTAAAAAAAAAAAAAAAAGGAATGACTGGGATAGGGAAGGAGACCATAGAGACCCCCTGGGTGGCACTTGTACAGGATACGGCTGTTGGGGGACAAGTGTGAAACACTGCCTGCTTCTGGACCTTCCTCTCAAAAGAGCCAAAGGCCTCAAGTGGCTGTGGGAGGAGTAGCAAATCCTTTTGTCCGCAGGGCCATTGGAGGGTAGAAAGGGTAGAAGTAAAATCTGTTTGCCTCTGTGGAGGGAGCAGGAGACTCTTTCCTTTTTGCCAGAGTAGCCAGGCAGATCCACTGCTTTTTAGGGAAAAGCAGAGGCAAAAACCATCAGCCCCTGGTTGCCCTGAGCCCCCAGGTCCTGTACCAATGCAAAGCAGAGGTCTGAAGCCCGCTGGGAGGGGCGGGAAATTCCCTTTCTGGAGATACAAGGCAGTGTTTGACTGCAGGAGAAGGAGGGGGGTCTGTGGGAATGCTGGAAAGACCCCACGTCTGAGGCCCAGCAACGTCCTAACACAGAGGATGAGGCAGGAAGCCCAAGGAGCCCCCTCAGCTCACCAGGAGCACAGCACCAAGTAACAACAGTCGTCTACCACTGAGGGAGGGGAAAGAGTGCAGAGAAAGATCCCTTCTTTGGCGAAGGCACATAGGAGCTACTCAAAGCCGACAGTGGAATAGAAAAAAAAAAGAAAAAGAAAAACCATGGGCATCCCAGGCTCCACACTAAGCACAAGGTAACAGGAGCCTATTGCTGGAAGAATTTGAAGGCTGGTGTGCACCGAGGGTAAAGACAGAAACAATAACACCCAAACTCAGCCCATCTGATATAATGGCTCAGTCCTCACACTAAATGGGCCTGCCCATTTCCAGGTATAAATCTTATTTACTCAGTCTGTACTGTTCTTCTATACACAATGTATGGCGTTCAACAAAATATTAAAACACACACAGAACAAGCAAGCAAGGAAGCAGCAAAAAAAGAAAAAAAAAGCAGCAAAAAAAAGGGGACTCATGGTCAAGTGATAAGACAATCTGTAGGATCAGACTCAATAATGACGCAGATGTTAGAGCTAGTAGACAGGTGTCACATGGTTACTACAATAACGACATAATGGAAAAGATGGACAACATGCCTGTACAGATTAGAAATTCCAGCAGAGAGATGGAGACTAAAAGGAGTCAAATATAAATGCTAGAAATAAAACTATCAGAGATGAAGAATTTCTCTGATGGGCTTATAAATGGACTACACACAGCTGAGGAAAGAATCAATAAATTTGAAAATAGGTCAATAGAAATCATGCAAAATGAAACAAAGAGAAAAAAAAAGAAGCAGGTAAAAAAAAAAAGGAAAGAAAAAAGCTAAGAACAGAGCATCCAGTAGCTGTGGGACGATATCAAGTGATCTAACCACTGGAGTTCTAGAAAGAGAAGAAAAAGAGAAGGGGGCAGAAGAAATATTTGAAGAGATAATGAATGGCTAAGAATGCTCTCAAGTTAACGAAAGGTGGTCTAAGAATCTCAGCAAATAGTAATCAAATAAGTTTAAAAACAAAAATTAGGGGTGCCTGGGTGGCTCAGTGGGTTAAGGCTCTGCCTCTGGCTCAGGTCATGATCCTAGGGTTCTGGGATCGAGTCCCACATCGGGTTCTCTGCTCGGCAGGGAGCCTGCTTCCCTTTCTCTCTCTGCCTGCCTCTCTGCCTACTTGTGATCTCTCTCCTTCTCTCTCTCGGTCAAATAAATAAAATCTAAAACATTAAAAAAATAAAAACAAAAATTAAAAAGCAAACAAAAAACACACCCAGACACATCAGAGTCAAATGTTGAAAACCAAAAACGAACATGAAATCCTGAAAACAGGCAGAAAGGAAAGATGATATACAGGGAACAAAGACAGAGCAGACATTTCTAGACACTGTACAAGCTGTAAGTCAAAGGAGTGCTTTGAGATACTGAAATCTAAAAAAAAAAAAAAACAACTTTCGGCATAGGATTCAATATCCAGCAAAAATGTTTTTCTACAATGAAGGTGAAATAAGGCTTTCTCATACAAAAGCTGAGAGAAGATGATGGCAAATAAGAACATGAAAAGGTGTTCAACATCACTGGTAATTATGGCCATGCAAATTAAAACCAGAATGAGTTACCACCATGCACCTGCTAGAATGGCTAATGCTAAAAGAAACCAGATTATACAAAGAGCAAGAGAGGATGTGGGGCAACCGGAAGTCTCACGTATTGTCTGTCAGAATGGAAAATCAGGGAGTCACTTTGGAAAACAGCTGGCAGTGTCCTATCGTAACAAATATGCACTTAGTACATGACCCTGAAATCCCAGGAGAAATGAAAGCACGTGGGACGCCTGGGTGGTTCAGTTGGTTAAGCAGCTGCCTTCGGCTCAGGTCATGATCCCAGCGTCCTGGGATTGAGTCCCACATCGGGCTCCTTGCCCTCCGCAGGGAGCCTGCTTCTCCCTCTGACTCTGCCTTCCACTCTGTCTGCCTATGCTCGCTCTCGCTCACTCTCTCTCTGACAAATAAATAAATAAAATCTTAAAAAAAAAAAAAAAAAGAAATGAAATGAAAGCACGTGTTCACACACATGCCTGTGCGTACAGGCTAAGGGCAGGTTCGGAGCATCTTGACCACAGACAGATCAATGCTTATCAACAGATAAATGGATGAACAAATTGTGACATATTTGTAGAAAGACATGCTTCTTAGCACTAAAAAGGAGCTGCGGAAACAATCATGGGTGAATCTCAAAAGCATTACTTGAAGTGAAAGGAGCCAGAACCAAATGGTTAAGTACTCTATGATTCCATTTATATGAGCTTCTTCAAAAGACAAAACTATACAGGTGGAAGACAGATCAGTGGTTGCTCAGGGCTGGGGGCAGAGAGAGGACTGACCACAGAGAGGACAAGAGATCTTCCTGAGGAGATGAAAACGTTCTGTATCTTGAGTGTGTGTGCATTCGTCAAATCTTGTCAAAGTGTTCAACTAGAAGGGTGATTTTTACCTTATCTAAATTAGACCTTGAAAAACCTACATTTTAATTTTTTAAAAAAGATTATTTATTTATTTATTTGACAGAGGGATAGAGAGAGAGCACAAGCAAGCAGAGCGGCAGGCAGAGGGAGAGAGAGAAGCAGGCTCTCCTCTGAGCAGGGAGCCCAATGGAGGACCCTAGAATCATGACCCAAGCTGAAGGCAGCTACCCAATCAACTGAGCCACGCAGGTGCCCCAAACATACATTTTTTTAAAAAGAAAAGCTGTAGAGAAAGATTCCCTACATAATCAACCTGACTTTCCCACACCCTAAGTGTGAATTTGAACAAGATAACTTCTGTACACCTCGGTTCCTCATCCATAAAATGAAAATAGTAAGTTTCTTCCTTAGGGGTTTTATAAGAACTAAAAGGAGTTGATCTATGTAAATTGTGTAGGATAGGATCTGGCACATAGTGTAAGCTCAGTAAATATTAGCTAGACTATTATTATTATTTGTAAAGAATCAAGTGTGCAGGTTAAACTGGTATTTCACCAGCGAAGGCTGACCTTCACCTTAGAGCTTTTGATTTCCAGATGTGTGCCATGCAGACAGGAGATTCAGTTCGGTAATTTTGAAAGCAAACTCATGACTCTATGATAGATTATTAAAATTCAGTGATAATTCAACAGGAAACCTGAAATTTAGGAATATATGCAAGATCTTATTTTTGAAGGGGAGAGTAGCTTGCCACATACAACCTGGGCAGCCGGGGGCCCTAAATGGCCCTGGGCGAAACCTCCAGTGGCAGAAAGCCAGTGTCCTCCTGCCTTTAGCACCTCCATCCCGTCTCAATATTAGCTCAGTCAGTTTCTTCAGGAACAGACTTCAGGCATCAGCGGGAACAGCTAGCCTCCCCCAGATGCAGCTGAGTGCTCTGCTTCCAGATGTGAACGATACTGGCATGTCTCAGCAAACAAACTCGAACCAAATGGGTCCCAGCCTTTTTTCTTTTTTTTTTTTTTTAAAGATTTTATTTATTTATCTGACAGACAGAGATCACAAGTAGGCAGAGAGGCAGGCAGAGAGAGAGAGAGAGAGAGAGAGAGAAGCAGGCTCCCTGTGGAGCAGAGAGCCCGATGTGGGGCTCGATCCCAGGACCCTGAGATCATGACCCGAGCCGAAGGCAGCGGCCCAACCCACTGAGCCACCCAGGCGCCCCAAATGGGTCCCAGCCTTGAATCAGACTCCACTGGACTGACACCCAGAAAAGCAGAAGAGATTATTATATTTCATCAGTTCTAAGGGGAACATTTTAATCTTTCAGACTGGACTGTGTCTGTCCATCGGTGCATGTCACTGTTTAGTTGGAAGTATTTTTCTCCTCAGTGATATGCACAGTGATGTTGCATCACATGACTGATGGCATCTGGGAGTCTATGAGGTACAATTACTAAGGCAATCCTAGCAGTCAGGTCCTATTGGACCCTAGGCTGTGTGTGTGTGTGTGTATATATATATATATATATATATCCATTAATCTCTTCTCTTCCGTAAAATATAAGTTCCATGGGAGAAGAATTTCCATCTGTGGGACCTTGGGCAAGCTACTGAACTTTTATGAACCTCTGTTGTCTCCTCAGGCAAATAAGGAAACAGTACCTGCTTCACGGTATTATAATGAAGGGAGAGAATGCACCGAAAGCAAATAGTACAATGCCCTAAAAACATTTACGGGCTCAGAGGAAGGTTGCAGAGGAAGACCAATCCCACATCTCATTTCTCCTTTCTGTGCCTAGAAGCTGAAAGGGGCCCAAGAGGCCCGCTGGGCAGTCTCTGTAATCTACTATTGATTCCAACCTCTCTGATCATTTATTTGGTTCTGTTAATTCAGTACGTTGAATTCTGGGGGCAGCACACGCTCTGAAGCTTCTGTCAGTGCCACACTGACACACAGCACACAGTCCACTTCACATCCTTCTGGAGCTCATGAGAGCTTGCTGGAAAACCAGCCACACGGCCTATGACAAATAACTTAATGTGGCAATAATGACTGAGCAGGTTTGTACCTTCCTTTGCAGGGCTGGGGGGTGGGGGAGGTCATTGGAGCGGGCTACTGTCAGGGGCCTCTGCCGGTCAGCAAGACCAGGGCCTCTAGAGGCTGGAGCTTCTCCGAATGCCAACCTCCTCATTCCTCCTAAAGGAAGGGGAGCCAGAGAAGGCAGCTTCTGGATGGCTGCAGAAGGGGCCAGTTTCATGATAATCAGAGCCACTGGGCCCACCCTGTTCACATGCTTTTAGAGCATGAAATGGGACCCATTATCATGACCTGTCTTTTTTTTTTTTTTAAAGATTTTATTTATTTATTTGACAGAGAGAAATCACAAGTAGAAAGAGAGGCAGGCAGAGAGAGAGAGAGAGAGAGGGAAGCAGGTTCCCTGCTGAGCAGAGAGCCCGATGTGGGACTCGATCCCAGGACCCTGAGATCATGACCTGAGCCGAAGGCAGCGGCTTAACCCACTGAGCCACCCAGGCGCCCTTTGAAAGGAATTCTGGCTACTGAAAACAGAGAAATAAAAATTGTGGCAAACCTGGGTTTGAGTTCTCAATTTGGCTCTTATTCACCTGGACGGATTATTTTCATCTTTTGAACCACACACAGTTTTCTTATCAACAGGGCTGTTCTGAGTATCAAATAATATAAAATAAATAAAAGCACCCAGCTTCCAGGCTAGCACACAGCAAGCACTCAACGGACAGCAGTTATTTTGATTATAATTAATTCATCGTACTGCACCTTTGTGTGAGGCCCAGTGCTATCTTCTAGATGTTATTTCCAGTACCAAAGATGATGCTTGGTACAGAACTGACTTTAAAGCAAATTATTTCCATCTGATACCTCTGGTATAGGCACTGCACTAAAAAAAACATCATTTTATCTGCCACACAGCAGACACTCCATAAAAATGTGCTAAATGAGTGCTTACCATATAAAAGTATTCTATTTTTTAACCATATAAAATCCACCATTTTAACAATTTTAAAAACGTATAGTTCAGTGGTATGTGTTATAGGCTCCATGAGGTATAACCACGGACATCCAGTTCTGGCCTCTGTTCATCACCCCAACAAGAAAACCCGTACCCACTAAGCAATAATTTCCCATCCCTCCCTTCTCCTCAGCCCTTGATGATCATTAATCTGTTTTCTGTCTGTATGGATTTGCCTATTCTGGACATTTCCTATAAATGGACTCATAAAATACGTGGCCTGCGTGTCTGGTTTCTGTCACTTAGCGTCATGTTTTCAAGGTTCAACCTTGTTGTAGCATGCATCATTATTTCATTGCTTTTTGTGGCTGAATAATATTCCATTGTACAGATATAACACATTTTGCCGATCCTTTCTTCCATCGATGGACTTTTGGGTTGGTGCCACTTTGGGGGCTATTACGAACAGTGTTGCTGTGAAGGTTCCTATACAAGTTTCTGTGGGAACATATGTTTTCAATTCTCTTGGGTCTGTATCTAGGAGTGGAATTGCTGGGTCATAAGGTAATTCTGCTTCACGTTTGAGAAACTGCCAGACTGTTTTCCAGAGCAGCTGTACCATTTAACATTTCCACTAGCAAATGTATGAGGGATCCAATTCCTCCATATGCTCACCAACATCTATTCTCCAGTCAAAAAAATTAACACTATGTTCTGTTTAAAGTAGAAAAACAGGTAGCGAACCCACACACCCTGCTTTCCTTTTCTTTACTGTCTAATCCCATGGCTTGTTGGCCGTGTGAGCCCTGGCAAGATATCTATCCTCTTCATGTCCTAGAACTCTCTTCTGTACAATGACAGTGATGATAATAATGCCTTCCTCAGATGGCTGCCAACAGGGCCTAATTTGTATAGATTGATAATTTATTTTAAGCCTTAATACACTTAATACACACTCAATGTTTTATTCCTTTCTTTTTTTCACTTAGGAGTAGACCAGGCAAATTTTAAGCTCCGCAAATATACTCTCCTGGGCTAGGGTGTCAAGGCAGAGGATCTTATAATAATAGACTTTGGAAGCGAAAACTTAAATAGAAGTGCAGGGCGTATTATCTACCAACCTTTCTTAAGCATCAGGCAAGTCTTAGTCTTTAGCTTAAATAGAGGTACTCAACTGAGCATTTGTCTTGACATAACAGAATATACAGGGAGCCACTGGCAGTCTCCAGCAGGCACACTCACCCAAAAGACCAACAGTTGACCACATGAGTTCTACTTGCCAATCCTTCCCCTGTCCTCTGCCCAAACAACACACTTCTGACGACATTTAAGCCATAACCTGCGAAAGGCTTAGGCTTTACAGCCACTGTATGTAGTAGCTGAAGTGTGTCCTCCAAAGGAGACGTGTTCCATGCCTGGTAGTTGTGAATGTGACCTTATTTAGAAATAGTGTCTTTATAGATGTCAACAAGTTAAATGAGGCCACACTAGATGAGAGTGGGCCCTAAATCTAATGACTAGAGTCCTTACAAGAAGATACAGAGAGACACAGAGGCACTGATGGACAGAGGGACAATGGCCATGTGAAGGAGGAGGCAGAGATTGCAGTGATGCAACTCCAAGCCAAGGAATGCCAAGGACTGACAGCAATGGCCAGAGGCTCGAACGAAGCAAAGTCTTCTTCCCTGGGGCCTTCAGAAGGAGCATGGATGGATGCTTCAGTGGAGCACTGACAACACCTCAATTTTGAACTTCTAGCCTCCCAAACTACGACAGAATACATTTCTGTTGCTTTAATGCTCCTGGCTTGTGATCATTTGTTATGAGAGCCCTAGGAAACTAACAAAGCATATGATATTTCTGCATGAAACTGGGCCACTTGGTCAGGTTGAGATGTCAAGAGTATATCTACTGTGTCCCAGTGACTAACAAAGACCTATGGACTCTGTAGTATATCTTAGTAACCTCAAGTCTTTCCTTTTGTCTGTCTCACTTGTGACAATCTACTTTCTACTCTTTCTACCAAAATCTGGTGCTATACTGGTACTATGGCTCTCCCAAAGTTTTACCATCACTGAGTGGGATGCAGGGGGTGGTGGTTATGAGGACGGATCAGATAGGCCAGTGATAAGAACACGGTGCAGGAGAGGTCAAGGCCCCAGATCCATACCCCATCTGCAGTGCACCCAGCCCCTAGCCAGCATCTCACAGATATGGTGGTCAGAGAGGAGGCTGGAAGCGTATGCTCTCTTCTCAGCTGCAAAACTAAATGCCAAGGAAAACATTAAAGGGCTTGGAAGTCAATTAAAACAAGAGAACCTTAAGGCTAATACTGAAGAGCTATACCAGTGTCTGTTAAGTTGCAGAGGTCGTCTTTTCTAGGCTGCCTAAGTATCCTGTGACAGGCCTCATCTCTTCAGAGCACATGGCACAACTAAATGCCTATCCTTCCTTCTGGAGGACAGGGCCCGAGTCTGCTAGGTCAGTGTTGCATCCCCAGGGTCTGGTCAGGGCCTGGCCTGCAGGAGGTGCTTGATAAGTATTGCTACATGAATGAATGAATGGGAGAGAGGAAGGCTGGTCCGGTTGTTTCTCTGGCACAAGTGTTCCTGGGTCTTGGGCAGCAACGGGCACAGGGCATACTCACTGTCAAAGAGGATGATCCTGCCGTCGCCGCCACAGGGCTGGGTGTGATCCCCGAAGCAGACGCTGTTGCACTCGGTGCTGGCTGCCTCCCCGTACTTCCAGTAATCAGGATTATTTCCACAGAAGCAAGCATAGCCGGACTCCATCCCGGCAAACTGTCATAGCAGAGAAACAGCACTGGGTAAGTGTCAGTCTGGGGTGTCAGCTGCCCTGAAGGAGCTTGGCAGGGTCAGCCCCCAGTTGGGTCCCTCTTCCTGGGGTTTCTGCCTTGCTCCCCTCCCTGGATGCTCGTTACACACTATCAGTAACCATGTTTCCCCTTCCGGCGAGCATACCTTTTACTGCCTGCACCTCTCTGTGTTTAAGTGAGTTTGAAGGCAGGCACTGGGGGGAAACCCACTAACTTGAAACATTAATAACATCGGCTCCACGTTTTATTGAATGTTTACTGTGTTCCAGGCGGTAGGTGCTTTATGGCTAGTCCCCACCACAAACTCATTACAGGCCCCATTAAAATTTTTCATTTTATTTATTACCATATGGTAGAACTATTTATATGGTATATAGTTCTATGCACTTCAACCCATGTTGACAACCACCCCTACGATCAGCCTGCAGCTCAGGCACATGGCCCCAATAACCTTCCTATCCTGAACCTGCTTTATAGTTCCCCCTCCATAAATAAACCTTCGCAACTACCTATCGCTTTGCTGTGACTACGGTTTTGTTTTTTCAAAAATATCACATGCTAAGACTGAATGTTTATGTTCCCTCAAAAGTCGTATGTTGAAATCTTAACTCCTAGTGTGAGGGCATGTGGACATGGAGCCTCTGGTGAATTAGGGCACTAGAACAGAGTCCTCATGAGTGGGATTAGTGCTCTGACAGAGGAGACCCCAGAGAGCTCCCTGGGCCCCTCTCTCACATGAGGACACAGCAAGATGGACATCTATGAACTAGGAGACATGCTCTCATTAAACACCCAATCTGCCAACAACCTTAATCTTATACTTCTCGCCTCCAGAACTGTGAGAAATAAACGTTTATTGACCCGATCTATGGTAAGTTTGTTACTGCAGGCAGAATGGACGAAGGCATCATTTAAATGGAATGATATAGCATGTAAGCTTTTGAGACTGGCTTTCCACTTAGTGCAATGTCTTTGAGATTTATCCAAAGTGGTGCATAGATCAATAGTTCACTTGTTTTTATGGCTGAGTAGTAAGTCCATTGCACAGATATACCACTATTTGTTAATCCACTGGGTTGTTTCTAGTTATTTATGATTATGGATAGAGTTGCTATAAACATTGGTGTATAGTTTTGTGTGTGCATAAGCTTTCATTTCTCCAGAGTAAATAACTGGGAATGGGGATGCTGGGTTATAAGGTAAGTTTATGGTTATAAGAAACCACCAAACTGTTTTCCAGTGACTGTACCATTTTACATTCAAAACAATGTATGAGTCCCAGGTGTTCCATATCCTTGTCAACACACATTATTGTCAGTATATTTTATTTTAGCCATTCTAAGAGGTATGTAGTGGTATCTCATGATCGGTTTCATTTGCATTACCCTAGTGGTTAATGATACCGAATGTCTCCTCATGTGCTTATTTGTCATCTGTTTAACCTCTTTGGTGAAGTATCAAGTCATTTGCCCATTTTTTAAATTTTGAGGTATTTTTAAAAAGAGTTTATTTGTTTATTAGAGAGAGAGTGAGAGAGAGCGTGAGAGGGGAGAAACAGACTCCCTGCAGAGCTGGAAGCCTGCTGTGGACTTGATTGGGGACTCTGGGATCATGACTTGAGCCGAAGGCAGTCACTTAACCAACTGAGCCACCCAGGTGCCCCATTTTTCAAATTAAAAAAAAATTTTTTTTTTAACTACTGAGTTTTTAGTTTTTGTATGCAATCTGCAAGTAAGTCCTTTGTTGCATATGCGATTGCAAATATCCTCTTCTAGGCTATGGCCTGTCTTTTCATTCTTTTTTTTTTTTTTTTTTTAAGATTTTATTTATTTATTTGACAGACAGAGATCACAAGTAGGGAGAGAGGCAGGCAGAGAGAGAGGAGGAAGCAGGCTCCCTGCCGAGCAGAGAGCCTGATGTGGGGCTCGATCCCAGAACCCTGAATCATGACCTGAGCCGAAGGCAGAGGCTTTAACCCACTGAGCCACCCAGGCACCCCCTGTCTTTTCATTCTTTAAAAAAATGTCTTTCAGAGAGCAAAAGTTTTAAATTTTGATGAAGTTCATTTACTATTTCTTTTATGGATCATGCTTTTGATATTACTTACACCTAAGTACTTTCTATGTAAACCCAGGTATACCTTGGTCACAAAGATTTTCTCCCATTCTTGTCCTCTAAAAGTTTTATAGTTTTACATTCTAGTTAGACCCAAGATCCATTTTGAGTTGTGCATGTAGTCTTTTGTGTTTGATTTCTTCCAATTAGCATAATGTTTTGGCCATTCATCCATGTTGTTGTGTTTATCAGTACGTTTTACTGTATCTTCTTCCTGTTGCTGAGTTGTGTTCAAAACTATGGATGTGGGGGGACCTGGGTGGCTTCAGCCCAGGTCATGATCTTGGAGTCCTGGGATCCAGCCCTACATCAGGCTCCTTGCTCAGCGGGAGTCTGCTTCTCCCTCGCCAGCAACCCCTGCTTGTGCTCGCACTCTCTCTCTCTGTCAAATAAATAAATAAAATCTTTGAAAAAAAAAAGCGTGTCTATAGCACAATGTATTTATTTTTTCATCAGTTAATGGACACTGAGTTATTTACAGTTTGGGACTATTCTTTTTTTTATTTTTAAAGATTTTATTTATTTGACAGAGAGAGATCACAAGTAGGCAGAGAGGCAGGCAGAGAGAGAGAGAGGAGGAAGCAGGCTCCCTGCCGAGCAGAGAGCCTGATGCGGGACTTGATCCCAGGACCCTGAGATCATGACCCGAGCCGAAGGCAGCGGCTTAACCCACTAAGCCACCCAGGCGCCCAGTTTAGGATTATTCTGAATAATGCTGCTATGAATACACGCGCATACATTTTTGTGCGAACATACATTTTCAAATCTCTTAGGTATATATGCAAGAGTGGAATTGCTGGCTTAAAAGGTTACGTTTAACTTTTTGAGAAACTGCCATACTGTTTTCCACGGCAGCTGTCTTAGCTGGTCCGTAGCACTATTTTACATTTCTACCAGCAAAGGATGAGGATTCCAATTTCTCCACATCTTCACCAATGCTTATTTTATCTTTAAAAAAATTTTTTTTTTTACCTATAGCCATGGGTTATTTATTGTTGTGGTTTCTCATTATGGTTTTGATTTGCGTTTCCCTCAAGACTAATAATATAAGCATATTTCCATGTGCTTATTGGCCATTTGTGTATCTTTTATAGAGAAATGTCTATTCAACCCATTGGCCTATTTTTTACTTCAGTTGTCCTTTTATTGTCAAGTTGTAAGAGATCTTTATAGATTCTGGACATTAAATCCTTATTCAGATATAGGATTCATAAATATTTTCTCCTATTCTGTGAGTTATTTTTTCATTTTCTTCGTAGTGTCCCTGACACACAAAAGTTGAAAATTTATTTACTGGGTTGATGGGTAGTAAGTTTTGGCCCACGTACCACTGTTTGCTAACCCTGATATATGCAATTATTCTTATGCCAATACCACTCTCTTGATTACTATAGCTTTACGGAAAGTCTTGAGATCAAGCAGGATGAGTCCTCCAGAGTTGATCTTTTTCAGAATTATTTTGGTTATTCTAGGTTCTCTGCTTTTCCATGTAACATTTAAGGATCCACTTAACAATTTAAAAAAAACAACTATCATTTTTTGATTGGGATTGCATTGAATCCATACATCAATCTGGGAAAAGCTGACATTTTAACAATATGAAGTCTTCCAATACATGAACAATGTCTGCATTTTAAAAAAAGATTTATTTATTTGAGAGCGAAAGAGAGAGAGAGTGAGTGGTGGGGAGGGACAGAGAGAGAGAGAGAGAAAATCTCCAGTAGACTCCCTGGTGAGTGAGGAGCCAGACGACCCCAAGATCATGACCTGAACCAAAATCAAGAGCTGGACACTTAACTGACTGAGCCACCCAGGCACCCCACAATGTCTGTATTTCTACTTATTTAGATCTTAATTTTCTCTTGCGATGTTATACATTATTTGGGATATAGGTCCCAAATATGGGATATCCTTTGTTAATTCTGAGATTATTTATGCTGCTGTAAATGGAATTTTAAAATTTTATTTTCCAATTGTTCACTGCTAGTATGTAGAAATGCAACTGATTTTGTATATGACCTTATAACATGCAACCCTGATAAATTTACTTATTATTTTTTAATAGCTTTTATGTAGAATTGTCTACATACCTGACCATGTTGTCCATAAATTAAGAAAAAAATTTTCTCCTTTCCAACCTACATGGCTTTCTTTTTCTTGCTTTATTTCATTAGCGAGGATCTCAAGTACAGTGCTGAATAGAAGAGGTGAGATTGGGCATCATTGTTTGTGCCTAATTTTAAGCAGAAAGAACTGAACTTTCCACTATTGAATAAATATGACATTAGCTTTAGATTTTTTGATAGTTGCTCTTTCTTTTTAAAGATTTATTTTATTTATTTTAGAGGGGGAGAGGGACAGAAGGAGATAGATGGAATCCTACGCAGGTGCGTATATGAGCAGTGGGGAGGGGTAGAGGGGAAGGAAGAGGAAGGCTCCCTTTTGAGCTCCATCTCCTGAGATGGAGCCTGGGACCATGGGACCATGGACCCAGGACCCTGGGACCATGACCTGAGCCAAAGGGGAACGCTTAGCCATCTGAGCCACCCACGTGCTACCATTTTTTGTTTTAAAGCTCAAATTATGTTAGAGTTGGACAGTGGAGACCCTTCCAGTTGGTTCCTGTGTCCTTTTGGCAGCCCTCACCATTCCTTACTTTATTGTACAACATGCTTCAGGCTCTTCTTGCACTTTCTTAGGACGGAGCCCTAATTCTTATATAATGAAGAACAATATCTAGGGTTGCCTGGGGGGGCTCAGTCAGTTAGGCATCTGCCTTCAGCTCAGGTCATGATCCCAGGGTCCTGGGATCGAGTCCAGCGTCAGGTTCCCTCCCTCGCTGAGCAGGGAGCCTGCTTCTCCCTCTCCCTCTGCCCCTCCCCTTGCTTGTGCTCTCTCTCTCACTGTCTCTCTCTGTCAAACAAATACAATCTTAAAAAAAAAAAAAAAGTAAAAAAAGAACAATACCTAGAAACCAAGATCTGAGCACTAAGTGTACTCTGTGGAACCACTGTGTCACTGTTCCCAGGTACTCTCAGTGGACAGAGATAAGAAAAAAGAATTTCACGGACCTACAAACATGTTTATATGTATTTCCGTATCTGTCTCTCTATATATCAAAACCATATACTATACTAATAACTTCAATCCCTGCCTGATACTATAGGCTTCACTTCTCCAACAGTGAGAAATCTGGCTCCCATTATCCTCAGTATATTTACTTATATGCTCTGCAAGCAACCAATCAGTCCATCAGGTTGGGCCACCAGCCTCACAAAGCCCCTGACCTTGCAGGCTATTCTCCTTGCTTGGGGCTGATTAATGGCTTTTTCACTGAATCATTAAGGAAGGACAAAAAAAAAAAGGAAGGAAAAAGGAAGGAGGGAAGGAAGGATAGAGCAAACAATAGGATTATTGAACCTTAATAATCAAGCTTTGCGCAGTGGCAGTATCGTAGCCAATGAGGTTTATCCGAGGCGCGATTATTGCTAATTGAACCTTAATAATCAAGGAGTAAATTGCAAATGGAGGAAAGGAAAGCAAGAAAAGAAAGTATTTTGTCCAGGCTAGGGCCCCTAATGTAGTAAGGAAATAACCACTGACTTGGCCTACTCCCAGATCCCCTGGGAAGCCAGAGATGTCCCTGCTCATAACGCTCAAGGGTACAAGGAAATACATAATTCTGTCAGAGGTCAAATAGGGATACAGATATTGGGGGATTTTCCTCTTTTCTCTCCCCATCCTGAATGCCAAGCCCTGCTCTTCTTCCAGTTCCTCCTTGGCAGAAAAACAGTTCCATGGTTTGACAGATTTAAAAAAAGGATATATATTTTTAAGTTATCTCGGCAGATTGCATTTACATCTTCATGATTTTCTATAGATATAGATAGAGCCATAGAATCATTACCTTGAACCTCTGACTCCGACAAAAACTGATGCAGGTTTGTATGGTAAGTTTGTTTGACGTTTTACTGGCGCCGGTTAGAGGAGGTGGGTTTCCATGATCCTTGTAGCAGCCAAGGTTTCCAGGCACTGGAGGAAAAAGAAAAAAGAATTTCACAACATCTGGCTGTGAAACACCAAGACGAAACAGTGATTTGTGCCAGGTACTTTCATCTCAGCTAATATTTCTACTCTTAAGGTATACATCAATAACAAGCAACAAGCTTTAAAAATGGAAGTCCTCTGGCCAATGCCATATTTCTGTTTTCTTCTGAAGAGTATGTGTGGCCCAAGGTCCACCTTTAACTAATCTGTTCGGTATTAATAGAATTGAGCATTAAAGAGAACTAGGAATAATTTCCTCAAAATAGAGAAGCTGCAATATATAAATTATGTTTCAGAGTTGCTGGAGGGCAGGAAAAGCCCTAGGAAGCCTTTCATCCCATGCCTGTGCATCCCCCCCCACTAGTTGTTATTGTTTTTAAGACTTATTTATTTATTTTAGGGAAAAGGGGGGGGAGAGAGTGTGTGAGTGGTGGGAGGGGCGAAGGGAGAGGGAGATGTAGATGTAATAAGATAGTAAGTGTCATTTTAAGTAACCAAGTTCTAGGGTCATTTGTGGTATAGTAATGGAGAATTACTACATCTACATATTACATACTACATACATGTTGAATGAAGGAATGAGCTGATTGTTGGCCATGGACAAATCAACCTCTCTGGACCTTAGTTTTCCATTTCTGTTATTAATTTATGAATCACTTCACTATCAGATGAAGCCCTTTCCCCTACTTTATCTGCTTGGCTCCTCACAGTTTATGTAACTGAAGATATTATTAATAAGACATGAATGAGGCTTTTCCTAGAAGCACTTCTAGGTCAGCTAAGAATTATACATTATTCAATTCCAAATGAGCCATACAGACCCCCAGAAAGCATTTCTCCTTTGTGTTTAAGACTAGAAAACAGAGGGGCACCAGGTGGCTCAGGTGGGTTAAGCGTCTGCTTGGGTCGTGATCCCAGGGTTCTGGGATTCAGCCTGGCTTGAGGCTCCCTGCTCAGTGGGGAGTCTGCTTCTCTCTCTCCATCTGTCTCTCCCCCAGCTTGTGGTCTCTCTCTCTTTCTCTCTCTCTCAAGTAAGTGAATAAAATCTTAAACAAAACAAAACAAAACAAAACAGGGGTGCCTGGCTGGCTCAGTCAGTTGAATGTGTGACTCTTGATCTCAGGGTTGGGAGTTCGAGCCCCACCCTGGGTGTAGTGATTACTTAAAAACAAAATTTTAAAAAAGAAGACTAGAAAACAGCATGGTCCAATTTAACAAACTTTACATCCACATTAGCCTGTTGGCAGGTAAAAATATATGTGTGTCTCTGTGTGTAATTGCTGCCACCATCTAACATCTAACCAGTTCCTGTTAAATCAGCAGGAAGTACCACTGCTAACTCAAAGAGTCACCCTTCCCCCTCCAGCCAAGCGGTTACCCTTCTCCCTTGCGTCACACATGGTTCAAATATAACAAATGTGGCTCACCACACAAATGTTAAAATGCATCTTTTGGAAACAAACCAGATCTCTATAGTGGCGAATGTAAACAGAAAAACTCTAGGCAGTAGGAGGCTGGTGTTCAGTGGGAGCCTGGCTTGGGAATGGCTGGGTTTTAGAGTTTAAACAAATGCAGTGAGTTAAGCATCTCTAGTCAGGGGCACATCCCACAAGCCGAGTTTGTTAAAGGGACCTTACGCACGGAAACCCGAACCATGCATTCAATGGTTCTTAATGAGAACTACTCAATCATCATCACCCTGGTCATTTACTCTGATTTTTGTCTCATTTATCCTATTATGATCAGAAGTAAGCATGTTATTGTGGATTAGTTTACAGAATGCCCAAGGCACATAATCATAAATGTTAAGATTAGATATCAACAAGGTTATGGGTTGTACTAATGCAGCTGGAACTTATAAGCGTTATTCACAATTTGGTGAGCAAATCCAGGCAGCTCATGTTCCAGTGGGGTAGTGGGGTAGGTCTCGACGCTGCAGCACCATCCATCTGATATCAATGGCCTGAGGTATCGTGCCTGTCTGGCCTGAGTCAGTTGCTTGCCAGACACCATCGAGTCTACCTCCTAAGATACTGCAGATGTTTGTCTGTGTCTCTGTCTCTACACTGCCATGTCCCTTCCCACTGAGACTACTGCCCTGGCCTGCTAGTCCATCTCCCTATTTCCAGGAGCACGCTACACTAATCTAGTTAGTACACTGCAACCAGAATAATCTTTACTGTTCCAGGCAGAAGGAAGGGCAAAGGCCTAAGGCTAAAATGAGGTTGGCCTCTGCAGGAACAAAAAGAAGTGAGGATAACCAACGACAGAGAGAGGGGAAAGTAGTAGGAGCTGGAGGGATAGGCAAGGGTCCTGCTTGCAACCCTCCAAGTCCCTCAGGATGAAGTAAGTCCCAGCTCTCTCACATGGTATACAAGGCCCTGCCCGATCTGTGCTGCTCGCTCCACTTCCCCTCCCCTTCAGCATGACCTCTCTCTCTATAGCTCAGCTCATGTTCTAGATGAAAGCCAAATTAAGTGATAGTGTATTTGCGAGTTTCCCCACGACACATTGCTCTCCCAACTTCTGTGCATACTCTTTTCTTTGCTTGGAATACTCTCTCTGCTTAACATTGTTGCTTAAGCACTATTTCCCCTGGGGAAGCACCCCGCCCCCCAAATAAGGTCGTATGTCCCTGTTGTGGGCCTGTAGCAGCCTCAATCCTAAACACCTGCGCATGTGTCTCTCTCCCCAACAAACCATGTATGACTTAAGGGTAAGACTGTATCTTCCACACACTGTTGAATTCCCAGGGCCTGGTACGGTCCCAATCACAGAGCCGGTGCCTTAAAACTGAATCCCAGATGCCCGGGCCTGTTCTACACCACCTGCTGGAATCACAGAGTAAGTGGGTGAAGGTAATTCTTCAGTAGCAGTGAAGGAACAGAGCCAGGGGGGAAGTAAAAGGCAGAGCTGACCTGCGTGACAACACCCACTTAAAGTTAGTGAGCGCAGGGTCTGAATCCTGCCTGCATACTGTCCTCTCTGACTCTTCGAATTACCCCTCATGATAACTGAGTTTTCCAGAAAGGTTAACTTGAAAACTTAAAGTTTTATCCTCATCATTTAGGACAGAACCTTTCTAAAACATATTAGCTATTTCTTTTTTTTGTTGTTTAAACTTAACTCAGTTTAACCCATTTTATTTTTTAATTTTTAAAAAAGATTTTATTTATTTATTTATTTGGGAGAGAGGGAGGGAGAAACAGACTCCCCGCTGAGCAGGCAGCCTGATATGGGGCTCGATCCCAGGACCCGGGATCATGACCTGAGCTGAAGGCCACCACTTAACTGACTGAGCCACCCAGACACCCCTCAGTCTAACCTACTTTACGTTTCTCTTGGTGGCTTGAGGTTGTCAAATGTCCTTTACCCAGGCTGGTGTGCTTTTTTTACGTGCTCATGTCTGGCTTCAATAGTCAAGTCTGGGGGCGCCTGGGTGGCTCAGTGGGTTAAGCCGCTGCCTTCGGCTCAGGTCATGATCTCAGGGTCCTGGGATCGAGTCCCGCATCAGGCTCTCTGCTCGGCAGGGAGCCTGCTTCCTCCTCTCCCTCTCTCTGCCTGCCTCTCTGCCTACTTGTGATCTCTCTCTGTCAAATAAATAAATAAAATCTTTAAAAAAAAAAAAAAAAAAGAAAAAAAAATAGTCAAGTCTGTGCCCTTGGTTACCGCCGAGGCTGCTGACCATTCAGAACATTGGAACTGGAAGGAATCTCAGGGAACCTCTACTTTGTGCTCCTGTCTGTGTGTGTACCTTTGTCTTTATGTGCTGCTGCTTGGGCTTACAACAACACTGCCATGCTTATTAGAGTTGTGTGAAAAACAGAAACAGTTTCTAAAGGGGGAGATCTAGGCTCCCCACTTTCCGGCCATCACGCCACAGCTCAAGAGTTGTTTTGCACGCTCCCACCCCAGGACACAGTGCTCCACGGACGGGCGCTGGCACTACTGCCATCGGCTCAAGAGCAGTGAGCGCCCTACAGCAGCCCTGAATGTGTGGCTCCCGAGTCCGACAGACCATAGCGTGAGTTCTGGCCCCGGCTTCATCAACAGTGGAACGAGGATCGACAGGGCCCCAAAGCGTTCTTTGGAGCATTGAAATGAGATAATGTAAATAAAGTAAAGACCACGAGGCCTGGAAGGATAACATGTGCCAAATAAACAGTGTTCATTGTCATTACAGTTGATCCTTGAACAACACGGGTTTGAAACACACGTGTCTATTTATGCGTGGATTTTTTACAGGATAGGACTGTGCATGTATTTCCTCTTCCTTACGATTTTCATAATAACACTGTCTTTTTTCTAGCTTACTCTATTGTAAGAATACAGTATATAATACACATAACGTACAAAATCTGAGTTAACTGACCGCTCATGTGATCAGTAAGGCTTCTGGTTGACACCAGCCTCTTATTAGTTAAGTTCTTGGGGAGTCAACAGTTATGTGCGGATGTCTGACTGGGCAGGGGGTCAGTGCCCCTAACCCCTGTGTTGTTGAAGGGCCAAGTGTATATATAAATAGGGCTTTCATCGTTCACCACACAGACAGAAACCACTTGCTCAGTAACAGAAAACTAAAATAGCATTGAGTTAAAAGGCAAAATCAAAGGCAGCCACCTCAACAAACTGGGTTTCATTCCAGATATGAAAACATTGATCTCTTACAGCTGGTGAGCACACAGTACACTTTCCCATAAGCATCTCACGTGGAAATCAAAGCCCTCTGAGGGAGGTGGTATGGACGGGGTTATTCTATGTGACAGAGAAGAAATCATGGACTGGTGCCGTTGTGGGCCTTCCATGGGGGCAGAGAAGATGGAACCAGAGGGCACAAGCAAGCTCTGGGGTGGTAGAGACTCACTCTGTGGTTTTGTTCCTTTTGCTCATGGGGCCGGTCTGGTGAACTGAATGGAAGTCAGATTAAAGACTGACTTCTCAAACACATCAGCCCCTCCACACTCGGTGTGCCACGAGGCCAGCCCCTCAGACAGTGGCCAGCCTCTGAGGGGTGCCACTGCCCTCTGACTCGCGCTGGAAAGTGTGGCTCAAAGTCTCGCCGGAGAAGACACATCATGCAGTCTTCAAAAGCGTTACTGGCCAACTGAGTGCATTTCCAGACCGTGTCCCACCCTTTGCTCTTCCCAGAAGTGGGGAGGAAGAGTCAATTTGAAAAAGGATATTTGTTCTCAAATTCCTTTTTACTTTCAAGACCACTTTAAAGTCCTGTGGCTTGGTCATGCATTTTTCCTTTTACCAAAGAGGCTTCATCACTTTCAATTCTTTAAAAATCCTCTTAAAATACAAGCAGACCCCTTGCTTATCATAGTTGGTGCTTTAAGACGAGTGACAGTAATCAGCAACATTCTCTTCAGATGTTCAGAGGTCTTGCCAGAGATAAAAGTTTCAGAGGTGGCTGAGGGGAGATGGTCCTCTATTCAGATTAATCTGCAAACTACTGTTCTTTTGCATCATAAGGAACAGCTGGGAAGCATCCAGGCAGCTGACTAGCCACCTTTACATTTGGACTAAACTGTGGTTCATTGTGAAGGTGCTGTGTACACCTCCATGGGAGCCCCCATGGCCAACAACCCTTTTCTAAGGGCCATCATCTTCTTAGAGCATCAACTGCTGGTTGGGAACAGGCCAAAGGATTCCATCCTCTGACTGACTTCTGTGAGGCCCATGAGATTCTCTCTCCCAGAAAGCTGAACTGGGACTTCAGTTAATGAATTGTGAGTGCTGGACTTACAGGGGTCTTGTCAAGTGGGGGTTAAGGCAACCAGCCATATTTGGGCCACCTGAATTGAGAAGTGAGCTTATTCTTCTGCTCCATAAAGAGGAAGAAGAATGGATGCCATCCTGAGACAGAGGCAGAGGTGGGAGACCATGTGGCCCCAGAGAGAGATGGCAAGAGTAGGTACTTTCTTCCCAGGTTCTTGGGACACAGGAACGGGATGTTCTGCAATACAGTCCTAATGCTCTTCCAATAAATTCTTTTCATTCAAGTTAATTTGAGTGAATTCCATTCCTGGCAATCAGACAACTCCTGACAAAGATAGAAAGCATGCCCATTATGGCAAAAGCTCAATTTGAATACAAATCTTCAGATGGCAATTTATTTAAGAAGTCCTGACTGTTACTATGTTTTCTGTTCCAGTGCTCTGACCAGATCTGGGATATCTGTTTAAGAAACTAGAAGCAAAGTTCTTATCTTGCATTTTGGAAAACTTCCCTGGCTCTGTAGGACTCCTTTTACTTTGTCTTTTTTTTTTTTTTTTTAAGATTTTATTTATTTGCCAGAGACAGAGAGAGAGGGTACACACAAGCAGGTAGAGAGGCAGGCAGAGGCAGCGAGAGAAGCAGGCTCCCTGCCAAGCAAGGAGCCCGATGCGGGACTCGATCCCAGGACCCTGGGATCATGACCTGAGCCAAAGGCAGCGGCTCAACCAACTGAGCCACCCAGGCATCCCTCCTTTTACTTTGTCTTATAAGTAAAATCTGCTTCTTCAGACATGAAGAAATGAAATGCAGTGACTCTGCTTGTTTTAAGTCATTTAACCTTGTGTGGAGACCATCTTTTGCCCCTGGAACCTCAAGCTGGTGTCTCAGTAGCTGATTTCTTCCCTCCATGGGAGCAAGAATGGAGTTCACCTGAGATGATGCTATTGGTGTCCTACCAGAGGACCAATCATTTCAAATATGTCCTTCAGAGAATCAATGGTTAAGTGTAGACTCATATATTCTCTCAGCCACGAGCTGTGACCACAAGCACATTGCCCTCCGTCCTAGCCACTTACAACTTCCATTCCAGATTGGCAGCTGCCATCTTGGTCCAAGTCCTATCCCAATATGGACCCACCATACTTCTTTAACTTTATTTCTAAACATCAGCTTTCCTTTGTCAGTCGCACTGATTCTACGAGCAGCACTACTCATGTCTGAATCCCCTATGAGCTCGTCCATATAAAAAAGTGAACACAGACTTTTCTTCCCCTGTGAAATTTTACCTTTAGGGGAAGGTAGTAAGAGATCCTAAGGATCCTGACCCCCATATGGCCCTGATGTATCACAGTGGTAGTTTTCTTTTGGTGGGAGTTCCTTCTCTGAAATTTAATTTCTGGTGATTTAATGTGTTAGTCTCCAAAGGAGGCTCTAATAATCTTGCCCCTCCCCATACATGTGGGCCACCACCTACTTTAAGAGTTGGCATCAGGGTGCCTGGGTGGCTCAGTGGGTTAAGCCGCTGCCTTCGGCTCAGGTCATGATCTCAGGGTCCTGGGATCAAGTCCCGCATCGGGCTCTCTGCTCAGCAGGGAGTCTGCTTCCTCCTCTCTCTCTCTCTGCCTGCCTCTCTGCCTACTTGTGATCTCTCTCTGTCAAATAAATAAATAAAATCTTTAAAAAAAAAAAAAAAAAGAGTTGGCATCAATTTCCTTTGCCCTTGAATCTGGGCTGGCCTTGTGACTTGCTTTGATCAACAGAACGTGGTAGACTTCTGAGTTCATGCCTTCAGAGGACTGGCAGCTTCTGCTTCCTCTCTCTTGGAAGCTAGCCAGCCACTATGTGAGTGGCCTGAGTACACTGTTAGAAAGAGCAGTTACCCAAGTAGAGGCCTGAAGCCGTGTTGGATGTCCTAGCCCCAGCAGAGCCCCCAGGGGAATGCAGCCACCTGACTGAGCCCTGATGAGAGCAGCAGAAGAACCATCGAGCTGAACCTCAGCCAACCCACAGGAGTAGGAGAAATGGTAAGCCATTGTTGCCTTAGGCCACAAGGGTTTGGGGCGGCTTGTTATACAGCAACAGAGAACTGAAACACCTTACTCGACAAAAGGTCAGTCCAAGTTCAGGAGGAATGATACAGCGAGGTCTCTAGGAAAAAGAGCTCAGTTTATTGACTTGAACTTTTGTTTTTCGGGGACACCACGAATATCCCAGGCAAGGAACTGCAGAGTTGTCTTTGACTCTTCTTGCTGTTTCATCCCTATATATTCTACTTGTCATCAAGTTCTGTCTTCTTCCTAAAGGTATCTCGGATTTAACCCTTCCTGTCTTATCTCACTGCTGCCATCACAGCTCAGACCCTGATCCACTGGATTTAGAAATCTGCACCAATCCTTTCCTCCTGGACTTCCTTCCTCGGACCCATTCTGTAAGTGGGCCCTGGGCTCATCTTCCTAAACTAGGACTTTCTGGCCAACTCTGGCTTTCGAGGTTTCAAGGCCTCATCTGGTCCCTCCTTGTCCACTCCTCTACTTGGCAATGTGGTCCCCAGCCCACGCACACAACCCCAGGCCCTTCGTCCAAGTCCCTGTCAGGCTGTTACCTGACCTGCTATGCTCTGATCCATCCAGCCCCATCTACCTCTCTCTATAATGACTCCAACCTCCACAACTGCACCGAGAGCTCTCTCATCTGCAGAAACTCACAGCTCTCCACCTCCTAATTCAATCATATTTATATACCTGGTGGGCTGGTCTCCAATTTCCTCCCATGTTTATAACTCCGATTCCTAATTACATTTTAAGATTGACGGTAGGGACTCTCTCTTATGTTTATGTATATTCCTCCAGGCAAGCGCTACTGTAAAGGTGTTCGGTAAACTCAACCAGGTTGACCTGAATGATTTTCCATTTTTAAGTTAGTAGTATGACTTGCCCAACCGTGCTTCAGAACACTTTGGAAATACAGTATATATCTGTCATTGAGGAAAATGGCCATTTGGTTCAGAAAGTCATTTTTTTTCCCTCATGGAAAATTATATAATACCTACTGCCAAAAACCAAGAACAATCGAGTATCCGCCAGATCTGAGACCATAAAACTGCGCTGTGAGAACGAACGCAGGGCCTCTTGTGTTCTCTGACTGCAGCGCCACACCAGGCCCCAGGGGAGAGGCCCCTACAACAGCTGAGGCACACCACTGAGCCCCGTGGCTAGTCAGATAAAGAAGGAATGGGCAGAAATAACACACAGGTTAGGAATAACCTATTTAGGAATTGTATGGCGGGAACATGCCAACAGCAGTCCATTCCCTGGGGAAAGCAGAGGCCACCATAGCACCTGCTAGAACTTCCATGCCCACCACATAGGTTGTGTGTACTTTATGCACTGGATCTTCAAAAGAACCCTAGAAGGCACAAATGAGAAGACCAAGGCTCAGAGCAGAGTCATTTTGCCGAAAGCCACTAAACGATTAAGATTCAAACCTAAGGCCATGTGACTCTGACATCTACATTCTTTCCACTAATTTGTGTTGTCTTTCTTACTGGAAGAGACATGATAACACATTATCAGGAATATTTAATGAGCACCGTTATGGCCTGCCCTGTGCTAGGTGTTGGGGGAGACTGTCACAATATATGGCTTGGGGGGATGGGAAGTCCCCCTAGATTCCATCAGCACCCTCCACAAATCAACATACCACCCATGTAAAAAGAGAGCATGTGCTTGGCAAATCCAGCTTCCAGAGGAGTCCCCCGTTCCACCTTAAGCCTCTCCTTCACAGAAATTCCAGAGCTACCCCTGCTCCTGTCTTTGAACGGCTTAGTCTGGCTGGGAAAACACAACTACTCACATGAAGCAATATGAACAGTACGAAGCAGGATTCTGACATAGGCTAATTTAATGCTAATCTAAAAGGGCTCGATGCAACAAAAACGTAAAGTAACTATAATGGCCAGAGGGAGGAGGTGCAAAAAATGAGTCTGCATCATTTATATTATTACTGTTCATTTCAATATTGCTTTGGCTGTCACTTGAAGTTTCAGGTTTCCTTTTAGCTGTGAAGTGTGAATGATGCTCCCAGATGTGTCTTTTTTTTAAGATTTTATTTATTTATGACAGAGAGAGTGCGAGAGGAACGCAGCATGGGGAAGCTGGAGAGGAAGAAGCAGGCTCCCTGCTGAGCAGGGAGCCAGGATGCGGGGCTCAATCCCAGGATACTGAGCTGAAGGCGTACAGACACTTAACGGCTGAGCCACCCAGGTGCCCAGATGTGCTCTTTTTGAGGTGAAGTTCAAACCATGCAGTGAACATTCGGTTTTGAGAGAAACCACCCCCACCCCAGGCCTGGACATGGCTGCTGATATAGTGTTTCATGCCAAGGGTCCAAGGCTGGGGAGCCCCTTCCCAGCTGAGAACAGCTGGGCAGGGAACACCCTCGGAGACGGCCCAACATCCTACAGAGCGATTCTGCTGTGAGGCGAATGCTTCCTGGATACCATCGCAGCCTGCTGTCCTCCTGGGGCTTGGGATTTCCCAAACTCAAAGAAGACAAGAAAATGACTTAGAGCTAAGAGCTTGAACTGCAGACCCTCTGTCGCCACTGACTTAATCCTTTGGTTTCCACAATGTCAAAAAGGCACTCTTCATAATTCAGCATACTTTCAGAATTTCAAACTCTAATTCCCAAACAATCCACCAAGAAAATTCTCAAGAATGACCTCAATAGTAGCCTGGATCCATCCCAGGGCCCCTGTTTTCAAGGAAATAAAGGAAATGGAGCTGTTCTCAAGAACTGGAAGGAAAGGGCACTGGTCTTGCCACGAGGAGCCCTAGATTCAAATCCGATTTGGCTCAGGGTATAATCCTCATCAGGTCACCTCACTACTCTAGGCTCATTGTCTCATCTAAACAATGGGGGGTGGGGAGTGGACACACCGCCCACTTCACTGGAAGTGAAGCTGCTGGAAAGGTTAAAGGTTAAATGAGGTAATGTGAATGAATAGAAGTGTCTTATACACAGTCGGTACTCAATAATAGTTGAAATAAAAGCTGAAACACACTAAACATCAGTGATGACATTAAAATGCAAAAATTGCTAACAGAGACAAAACATTTTCTGTAATTCAGAGACTGCCTTGACCACCCCTGCCAAAGCACCCTTGGCTTTTTACTCAAGCTCTGAACATAGCTTTAAAAACTCTTATTAGGGGTCACGCTTGGAAGCATATTTGTAAGGAACAACAAATCTGTTTTAACAAGGCCAGGGTGTCATTTAATTAAAAGGAACTTGAGCCAGTGAAGTCACCAAAGGCCCCATTTTGCAGAGATGCCATGGCTGGCATTCCCTTAGGATTCCTCTGTGCGAATGATGCAATCTCTGGAGAACTTCTCACGGATTAAGAGGGGGACACTTTACCCCAAATCCCTAACACAGAAGCTTGAGGAGCGATGGAGACACATCTTCTGACACTCCATACTCTTCAGCCTCATCAGTTGGTGCTGTCGTCCACCTCATCTTCCCAGGTCAAGCCCAAGCTCCATACTCACAAGACGGTCGTCCATTATCTGGCCCCACCTCATTCTTCTCAGACCTCATCTCTTGCCCTGCCTTCCTTTTTTTTTTTTAAGTTGAAATTCCTTAATTTTTTATTCTGTACCACTACCACAATTTAAGGGCAATATACCTGACGTAATGAAAAGAAAAAGACAGACAAAGCTACAATAGATAAAAGACCGCAGGAATGTACATCTGACTGACACTACATTGCATTAACCAGTAGCTGCACTGTGTTGTAAACTGTGGCTATGGCAGTCCTGAGCAAAAAGGCTTTCCTCTTTAAGCTGCAGTAACTTTTCTGACTACGGATCCTTGTTCCTTCTGTGGCAGATTTTTACTGTTCCTCTAATGCATTTCGGACTGTCTCAAAATAACCTGCAACTTTCCTGACAACTCCTCGCTCTCTTTCCTGCTAAGAAATGCAGCCCTTTTCTTCTGAAAAAGTTTTAGAACCTTCTGCTGCCATATCCACCACTTCCACCACCAGATCCACAACCACCACCATAGGGACTGCCTGAGCTTCTTCCACCAAAACTGCCCCCCTTCATGGGTCCATAATTGGATTGCTGTCGCCCACTATAATTTCCACAGTCATTATAGTTCCCATCACCATAGTTAGCTCCAAAATTTCCTCCTTCTTTGTAACCACCATATCCTCTACCACCACCTCCATATCTACCTCCTTGGTTTTCGTATCCTGGTCCACCACCCCCATAGCCTCCTCTACTCCTATAACCAGGACCACCACCATAGTTGCCACCATCACCTCCTCCGTAACTCCCTCTGCTGCCACCACCTCCACTACCACAACCTCCTCTTCCACCAAAGTTTCCACCACCTCCAAAGTTTCCTCCACGACCTCTTTGTGAGTCAGCAGACTGCATTTCTTCTTTAGAAAGGGCCTTTTTCACTTCACAACTATGCCCATTAATAGTGTGATATTTCTGAACAATTTTAATAACTGTATCATGATCAAAACTTACAAAAGCAAATCTTCTCTTTTTTCCACTCCGTCTTCCATAACTTCTGTGGTTTCAATCTTGCCATACTTTTCAAAGTAGTCTCTCAAATTATATTCTTCTGTATCTCCTTTAATATCACCAACAAAAATTTTCTTCACTGTTAGATGGGTACCAGGCTTTACAGAATCCTTTCTAGAAACAGCTCTCTTTGGTTCCACTATATGCCCATCAAACTTGTGTGGTCAAGCACATATTGCTGTATCCACCTCTTCAACACAAGAGTAAATAACAAAACCAAAACCCCTGGAATGTTTTGTTTGGGGGTCTCTCATCTCCACACAATCTGTAAGTGCACCCCACTTTTCAAAATGTTCTCTTAAACTATCATCTGTAGTTCCAAAGCTCAAACCACCAATAAACAGTTTTCTCAACTGCTCTGGTTCCTTTGGATCATGGCCCTCCTCCCCTGGTGGCAGTGGCTGGAGTTGGGCTGGGTGCGACTGGGCAGCGGTTTTACCTCCATTCTATGACAGGACTCCCCTCTTCCAACTCAACTTCAATATGGGACCAAGAGGAAGAGTTGCCTTTCCTTCTTATATTTCTATCTCAGCAACATTGATTTTGCCTAGGAATTTACTAGTGTGTGAGCGCATGCACTTTATTCCTTCTACCCCAATGCCCTCCCTACTCTACCCAACCCTAACATCTAGAACCTGGCTGCTTCAAGTGTGATCCTACAACTCCACATCCCAGGGTCTGGTTAGAACTACAGAGTCTCTAGCCTGCCCTAGACGTACTGAATCAGAATCTGCATTTTAATAAAATCCCCATGACTGTATTACTACTATATTTTCATGAGGAAACTTAAAGTTGGAGAAGCCCTGTAGCCAAGATCCCACCTCTTCCAGAAGCCCTCCTTAGTAACCAGTAGCCCCTGCCTCCCACCATGCCAGGGAAGGTGCCCCTCCTTCAGTGCTCCCAACCTTTTCTCATCTCATTTATTACAGAGTATTTTGTGTATGCTTATCTGTCTGTCTGTCTTTTGCTCTAGACTAAGGGGTCCCCAGAGACCACACCTTGTTTCCCCTGTGCTGTACAAGGTATGGCATATGACTGGAGCTTAAAAAATGACACTTGTCACAGCGAGTAATAAACTCCTTGTGATTCTCAACTTTAATAACTAACTTTAAATAACTTTTATAACTAGCTTTAACTTTAATAATAATAACTTTAAATAACTAGAAGTTTATAAAGTTTAATAACTAAAATTTTAACCACTAACTTTATTTTTATTTATTTTTTTAGAGAGGGAGAGGGTGAGGGAGAGGGAAAGAGAGAATCTCAAGTGGGCTCCATGCCCAGCTCAAAGCTCAATCGCACAACCCTGAGATCATGACCTGAGCTGAAATCAAGATTTGGACACTTAAGTGACTGAACCACCCAGGTGTCCCTTATCACTAACTTTACTTATTTATTTTAAGATTTTATTTATTTATTTAAGAGAGAGAGAGACAGTGAGAGAGAGCATGAGCGAGGAGAAGGTCAGAGGGAGAAGCAGACTCCCCATGCAGCTGGGAGCCCGATGCAGGACTCGATCCCGGGACTCCGGGATCATGACCTGAGCCGAAGGCAGTCGTCCAACCAACTGAGCCACTCAGGCGTCCCTATCACTAACTTTAATAACTAACTCAGATACCTGTGAGCTATATGCAAATTATCTCAATTTAGGTTAATTAGGTTAATCGTGTTATACATCTGAACCCAGATACTTCGAATGTTGTATTTATATATTTATTTTGAAATATTTAAAATATACCATTTTAAGATATCACAGAATTAACTTTTTATGGAAACTTTCAAACATACAAAAAAGCAGGAAGGAATAATGAGCCCATTGTCATGCAGCATCAAAAAATATCTACTTTTTTTTAAAAAAACCATTCTAGTTTCATCTATTTCACTCATCTGACCCATTCACTCTTTGGGAGATGAGGTCATTTTAAAATAAATTCCAGACATATTATCAATTTCAACCACAAATATTTCAGTATGTATCTATAATTTCAAATGACTTAAACAATTATTTGTATATCCCCACCATGCCGTTATTGTACCTAATAAAATTAACAGTGGTTTCTTAATATAATCTAATAGTCTGTGTTCCAATTTCCTTATTTCAAAGATGTATTTGGGGGCGCCTGGGTGGCTCAGTGGGTTAAGCCTCTGCCTTCAGCTCAGGTCATGATCTCAGGGTCCTGGGATCGAGCCCCACATCGGGATCCCTGCTCAGCAGGGGGCCTACTCCCCCCACCCACCCACCGCCTGCCTATGCCTACTTGTGATCTCTCTCTGTCAAATAAACAAAAGAATCTTTAAAAAAAACAAAATCTTAAAAAAAAACAAAAACAAAAACAAAAACAAAATCTTTAGGGGCACCTGAGTGGCTCAGTGGCTTAAAGCCTCTGCGTTTGGCTCAGGTCTTAATCCCAGGGTCCTGCATGGGTGGTTCAGTGGTAGAATTCTCGCCTGCCAGGGTCCTGGGCTCGAGCCCTGCATCATGATCTCTGCTCAGCGGGGAGCCTGCTTCCTCCTCTCTCTCTGCCTCTCTGCCTACTTGTGATCTCTGTCAAATAAATAAATAAAATCTTTAAAAAAAAAAAAAAAGATGAATTTGTATAGTTGAGTTTGTAGAAATCAGGTGAATGTTTTATAGCAAAGAATGGCTCTCAGCAATGATAAAGTATATTTCTCATGCCCGTGGTTTTCAGGCCAACGTCGGCTATGTGGAGGAAATAATATTTGCCTTTAAATGCCACTTGCAGGTTCCCCTCCACCTCACAACTAGATTACTTAAACTTTTACAAAACTGTCCCCAATTTTTTTTTTTTTAAGATTTTATTTTATTTATTTGACAGAGAGAGAAATCACAAGTAGGCAAAGAGGCAGGCAGAGAGCCCAATATGGGGCTCGATCCCAGGACCCTGGGATCATGACCTGGGCTTAAGGCAGAGGCTTAACCCACTGAGCCACCCAGGCACCCCAAAACTGTCCCAAATTTTTAAAAAGAATCTAGGTACAACAGAACAAATCAAAACCATGCTGAGGCCCATCACATCCTTTGCAAGCAATGAAATAAATGGGAATTAGAATGGAGAGGATGATTATTTAACAAGAAAGAGATATGCAAAGAACAGATACTAAGCCAAATGGTTTCTGCCTCAGTAGTCAAACCAATAGGACTGAGTTGTAGAGGATGAGATCTGGAGGGATGGGAACCTTGAGGACTTTTTGAGGAAATTTGCTTTTAGTGGTCTGTATTTCTTCTGTCCACAATAGAAACTTGGGGTTTCTAGGGGCACCTGGGTGGCTCAGTGGGTTGGGCCGCTGCCTTCGGCTCGGGTCATGATCTCAGGGTCCTGGGATCGAGCCCCGCATCGGGCTCTCTGCTCCATAGGGAGCCTGCTTCCCTCTCTCTCTCTCTCTCTGCCTACCTCTCTGCCTACTTGTGATCTCTGTCTGTCAAATAAATAAATAAAATCTTAAAAAAAAGAAAAGAAAAAAAAAAGAAACTTGGGGTTTCTAAGAAACATACTGGCCCATGTGGTTTGAAGAGCATATCCAATTACCTCAGAGTTGTTCTCTTTTTACCAGTTATGTTCTGGGTTGGGGGTACGGTGAGTCTGGTGGGGGGTATTAAGGACGGCACGCATTGCATGGAGCACTGGGTGTGGTGCATAAACAATGAATTTTGGAACACTGAAAAAAATAAAAATAAAATCTTTTAAAAAATTAATTAAAAAAAAATAATGGTTATGTTCTGATCCATGCTCCACAGGTCAAAAGCACAGTTCAAGTTTCTCTTTTTCCCTGTGTGAATCAGACTTCATCGCTGCCTCCCTGCTTGTCTTAGCTCTGTCCAAAACATGCCGCCGGGCAGGGATTCCGGTCGCCACACAATGGCCTGCCATTCAACCATATTCTGTTTTGTCCCTAAACATCCACTCCCCCGGCTCCTGCTGGGTCTGTTATATTCAGATATGAACTTTCCAGGAATCTGATCATGTCACAGGCCTTTTCCTGTATGACAAGTTCAATGCTAATCATGAATAGTGGGCTTCGCACAGAGGGTTAGTATTATTCATGAAAATTATGACTCCACATCCAGAAATAGGGCAAAACTGGCCTAAAATAGGCTGGTTGTATCTCCGTCAAGTCCACTAGGCAACTACCAATGCCTCTTCCTTCAACCAGCACAGGAGTTTTTCTCAACTACATTAATCAGACACTCAAGGAGCACAATGTTCTGCCAGACTCTCAAAGTCTGAGGCTCAACTAGATGGGGAGCCCCGATGCCCACAGGGTGAATGGAAGGGTTTTCTAAAGAACCAAAGCCAGATACTTACTGTTCCCTCCCCAGCACCCCCCTAAATCAGGTACTCCCCAGCTCTCGTTCCCAACCTCTGTATGCTTCCCTGCCCACACCATTTCAAGGCCAACTTTAGACATTTCGAGAAGACTACTAAAGGGCCATAGAAAAAGGAAATGATATTTAATTTTCCTTTTTTGGAAGAGTGAGGTACATCCTGCAAATATTAGGAGTGAGGGGGTACTACATGGGTTGTATCATTTTTCCGTAATTCTCTCTTCTGGAACTTAGTTTCAGTGACCACATGAGTCCGCTATCATTGGTCCAAATTATATTTTATAAATGCAAGTTGAGGATTATCTTTCCAAATAAAAGCGGCCAGATTGAAATCCCCTCCTCGCCATTCCTGAGAGAATGACACAGGCTAGTACTAAAAGACTATCTTTGTGTAGAACAAATGGACCGAGGAAAATCTGCTTTCCTCTCCCCCTGCCCCTTTCTTCTTTACATAACTAGAGCCAAATGAGATGTTTTTCATTTTAAAAATTTGATTAAGCAGACTGAGCAAAAGCCCATTCTGCTGGTCTTTACTGTCTTTTCAATTTTGGGACTGAATCAAGGCATACTTGGGTTGGAAGGAGAGTGAAGCCAGGGCCTCACTGCCAGGCAATGGTCTTATTTGGAAATTTGTAACTTTTGGAAGGTGAGAGGTAGGGCCTGCAGCACCCCTTCCCCATGAGGCAGCAGAATTCAGACTGCTGTGGTGGGCATGAGTGAGAGGTCCCAGGTCCCCCACAAACCTCCATATCACTCTATATACATAGCCTCCGGGGCTGAGGTGTGAGGAAGTGTGGTGACGGATCAAGTGTGGTGACATGATAAGGAGTAAGGGGAAATAGTATGGTAAAAAACAACCCAGGTAGAATTATTATGAAGGAGCTGTCCTTTTCCTCAGCTCTAGTAACTGAGAAAACCTGCTCCCTTGGCATATTTAAAAAGATATTACGGGGCACCTAGGGTGGCTGTCGGTTAAATGTCCAATTCTTGATTTTGGCTCAGGTCATGATCTCAGGGTGGTTAGATCGAGCCCTGCGTCGGGTGGGAGCCGGCTTAAGTTTCTCTCCCGCTGCCCCTCCCACCCCTCTCTCTCAAAAAAAGAAAGAAGAAAAGATCAGACAAACAGTACATTAGTACCAGCTTTCAGGGCCATTCTCGTTTGGGCTTCTGTTCTTCAAAACTACCATATATTCTACCTTGTTTTCAAGTGTCTTCCTAAGAGTCCCTAGCACACTGCATGTTCCCTGAGGGTCAGGGTATCCTTCTGCCTCTGTGTCTTGCATATAATAAACATTGCATATAATAAACACAACTTATCTATCAAGGGAATGGGGGTCCTGAGGCAACCAGGCCCTCTATTTCTGAAAAGTCTCAACAAGAGAAAGGGAAAATCCCCAGCCCAGGATGGCTTCACCTTTCACCTGCTTCATGAAATCCACCTGCCTGAACAACCTGCTCTCTGGCAGTGGCCTTCCACTCTGTACCCTCAGTGCTAGTGTCCTGAAACCTTCAGCGGGCGCGTTAGAGCCTTACTCTGACAAGCGGGAATCTCGCAGTACTTCCAGTAGACTCCGTCCTCGTGCTCTGCCACATAGCACCAGGGGCTCACATCTCCATCTGGATTTCTGTAGGGGAAAGGACACATAAGTAACATTTGTCATGTTGAGTCAACTCACTTTTCAGGTTTACCAAAAAGGAATGCATCAGCGTCTGTGTTATTTGCTAGTAATAGGTATGTATTGGTATTGGTATTGGTATGTACTGCCTCTTACAAAGAGAAAAATGCGGTGAGGGGGTGTGCCTGGCTGGCTCAGACTGAAGAGCATGTGGCTCTGGATCTCGGGATCATGAGTTCAAGCCCCACATTGGGTGTAGAGATTACTTAAAAAAAAAAAAAAAAAGAAGAAGAAGAGAAGAATGGTAACGCTACAAGAACAAACTCAAGGGCACCTGGGTAGCTCAGTCGGTTAAGTGGCTGCCTTCACCTCAGGTCATGATCCCAGGATCCTGGGGTCGAGTCCCACATCAGGCTCCCTGCTCAGCAGAGAGCCTTCTTCTCCCTCTCCCTCTGCCTGCCACTCTGCCTACTTGTGCTCTCTAGCTCTCTGTCAAATAAATAAATAAAATCTTAAAAAAAAAAAAAAGTCTTAAAAAAAAAAGAACAAACTCATGCACTCTGACATACAATTCAGAATTTGGGGGTAAGGGATGTGTGTGGTGAGCAAAGGTTATATAATTTTACAAAGATTCATGATAGTGTAACCAGGGCAACTGACCAGAGAACAAATCATGCCAAGCAGCACTGGCACCTTAAGTGTGCACACAGTGAAGCCCACGGTGGAGTGCACAGGTGCTCTCAGTACTGTGGATAAGAATGTGAGTGAGGGGGCGCCTGGGTGGCTCAGCGGGTTAAAGCCTCTGCCTTCGGCCCAGGTCATGATCCCAGGACCCTGGGATCGAGCCCCGCATCGGGCTCTCTGCTCAGTGCAGAGCCTGCTTCTCTCTCTCTCTCTCTCTCTCTGCCTGCCTCTCTGCCTAATTGTGTTCTCTGTCAAATAAATAAATAAAATCTTTAAAAAAAAAAAAAAAGAATGTGAGTGAGCCCAGGGGCGCCTGGATGGCTCAGTTAAGCGTCTGACTTTGGCTCAGGTAGGTAGTGATCCCCTGACCTCAGGGTCCTGGGATGGAGCATTGCATCAGAGACTTGACCAGTTCTGTGCCAAGCCTCTGTAAGGTGGGGAAGCCTCCTTCTCCCTCTTCCTCTACCCTCCCCCACTTGTGTTCTCTGTCATATAAATTTTTAAAACTTTACATTAAAAAAAAAAAAAAAGGATGCGTGATGCCTGGGTGGCTCAGTGGGTTAACTGTCTGCCTTTTGCTCAGGTCATGATCCCAGGGTCCTCGGATCAAGTCCCACGTGGGGCTCCTTGCTCAGCAGGGAGCCTGCTTTTCCCTCTGCCTGCCGCTCCCCCTGCTTGTACCTCTCTCTCTCTGACAAATAAATAAAATCTTAAAAAAAAAAAAAAAAGAATGCGAATGGACACCCATGATCAGGATGGCAATTTGGCAATTAAAGCCAAAGGTCCAAAACATATGCAAAGCTTCTTTACCAGGCAATTTCTCCTTTAGTACTTTAAGTAAATCTCTACTTACAAAGATGTTCATCGTAGCATTTTTATAATACAAACAAGTTAGAAACAATACTTAAGGATTGGTTAAATAAATGTTATATCCATATAAGGGAATGCTGAGCAGCTAGTAAAAATGCAGTGTAAAGACACATTTATTAATATAAAAAGACATCCACATGTCTTGTTAGTTTATTTTTTTTTTAAGATTTTATTTATTTGACAGAGAGAGCACAAGTAGGCAGAGAGGCAGGCAGAGAGAGGGGGGAAGGAGGCTTCCCGCCCAGCAGAGAGCCCGATGCGGGACTCAATCCCAGAACCCTGGGATCATGACCTGAGCCGAAGGCAGAGGCTTTAACCCACTGAGCTACCCAGGCGCCCCTTGTTAGGTTTTTTTAAAGGTAGTTTGAAAACACGGTGGGTGACACAGTCCCATCATTTGAAAAGAGGTATTCAGGAAAGGATATACATCAAACCCCTGAAAGTATCTCTGGAGCATGGGACTATCAGTAATTAAAAAAATTTTTTTCCTTTTCTGATTCTCTTTAATTTTCTATTTCTTCTACAATGAACACTGGTTGTGTAATTTTTAAACAATAAAATAAAATTCACGTGCTACAGAATCCACTGACAAGCTTTCACTAACATCAGGCTAGTTGGCACATGTTTGACACAAGTGGGTCCTATTCCTCCCTCAAAATACTAACTTCTCAGAAAAATCTGAGGAAAACTAAGCCTAAGAGTTTCAGTCAGAACATGCAATCCTGTGATCCTGGTACCAACTTCTGATGCAGCACTAATATTTTTTAAAGGCTGATTTCACATTTCTAAAATGCCCTTGAAGGTCTTTTCAACTCAAAGGCACCATGACAATAATGGGCCATCCTGCTGTAACAGACCCCAAATGGCAAGGGTTACCACACACGCACATACACACAGAAAAGCCTTGCCTCCAAGCTCCCTTTCTTTCCACTCAGAACACTGGAAACCCGACACGCCGGTTAGGCCGGAAATGGGCATAAAGACCCTGCAGCGGGAGCTCTGGAGCCACCCCTATCAGGCCCAGAGGGATAAGCCTATTGTGGGGCCCAGAAGATAAGCCTCCCGAAGCACAAAGGGTCCTTTCATTTTCTGTGCCCAAAGGCAGGTGCCAGCGCCAACTCTGCTCTTCCCTGTCCGTCTGCCTTTGCCTCTAATCCAGATCCGTCGAGCCCAGAGAAGTGCATTCCCATCACTCGCCATCTCACAGACATCTCCACTGCGATGGGTCTGGCACCCGAGCACAAGACAAACATGGTGTCGGATGTCAGCTGAGAAATCAAAGCAGGAGAACTTGTACAAAGCCCTTTTTTAAACAGAATTTGACTGTCATCTTCCTCCCTCTATTCACTGTCCAGCTTTGATGTAGTATTTGGTGAAGACGTTAGAAAACAACTGTTTATTATCAATGTCAAAACCATTCTGAAAAGCATCCGTATAGCTTAATAAAGAATAAGCAAATTCATCTTAGATTTCGCTGCCGAGCTAAAACAAAAGGCATAGACCTGCTGATGTGATGATAATCAACATTTCAGCCTCCCTTTTTTCTGAAGAAAAATCTGGTAGTTCAGGTCTGGGACATTCCATCAAGTCAAAGGAGAGGCTGCCTCTGGCCAGGGCTGAGAGGAAGGCAGTCATGTTGTGCCCCCCAACCCCTGCTGCTCTCCCAGTGGAGAACCATGTGCACTTGTGGGAATCTGTGTAGGGCTGGGTGCTAATCCATGTATGAGAAAAGACTTTCTTTTTCATACAAAATAAACCTCTTTGGAAATTTAAAATTTACCTTAAAGTCAGACTTAAACTTAGGAGCTCTTCTGAGAAGCCATGCTTGAAAGAAAGCAACAGAATAATAGCATAAACTAGTAGCCCTCTATCAAGAGGCGCTTTGGAACAAGACTATAAGTAACTATTGTAAAAACAAACAAAAAACCTCTAAACACTGGTTTCTCTTCCTAAGAGAAGGAAGGAACCCAACTCTTTCTATGAGTAGCAAAAGGGACGGAAATAAACCAGAAATGGAGTGGGGTTAATTTCCTTAATCATGCAAAAATGATCTTAATGAATATGTAAACCTCTGAAAACAAAATGTAAAAGAATGACTTCATGAGCGTGTGTAACTTTAACAATAAAATGCAACATAGCAAAATGTGAAGTAACATGGATTGTTACCTCTGGGAACTGGGTGGGGCTTGCTGAGGATTTTAGGGGAAAAAATGTCAAAAGATGACCTTATTTAAGCAATATTTATCTGTAGTTTTTGAGATTTTGGAAAGCTTTTAAGATTTTTATAATAACAACTAAAAAATAATGCAATGGTGACTGCAGGGGAATGGCCAGTTGGAACAAATTAGAGCAGAGGTGAAGGAAAGAGCTGCAGGCACAGGGATAACCTGGACAACAGGCCGGGGACTATAAGACACCCACAAGGGTCCTGGAGTGTTAGGAAAGTTACATAGGGAGAGCAGAAAGTAAACCATGTGGTCCATGCAAGGCAGGTATGAATACGCTGGCTCAGCAGGGTCGACAATGCCACAGCTGAGATTCCAACATCTGGTAGAACCAGGGACAAAGCATGAGACTCAAAGAGTAGCTCGGTGAACATTTCTGCCTTTGCACCTGTCCTTAATACTAATTAATTCGACACAGTGCTGAACCATTAGTCACATTATCAGGATCTTGAGTATAAATAGCTTAAATGTAGCTATCACCAAAAGTGCTTAGAATCTTTCTTTGCTCTTGTCCCTATAGACCAGCGTCTTAACTTGCTTTGGATCACTGGTAACTTTGCGACTCTGATCAAAGTTATGGATCATATCTGTGGAAAATCTCTAGCTGAAGCGTCTTGGATCTTGGGTGAGGAACCCCTGTCAGAGTTAGACAGAAGGTAAACACCAAAGAAAATCTTATTCTATGGAGAGGAAGGAAACAGCACAAATCTGATGGTTGCAGCTGCTCCTAGGGCAAGGCTCTCCTGGACTGGCGGGAGGTGGGATAATGTAGGGCAGCTTCCTTTACTCAGAAGCAGAGGGAGGCTCGGGCCACAGGCGGTGCTCTGTTTGACCACCACATTCACAGGAGCTTAAAAAGCTTTGCCATCTGTGTATTGTCCACTGGCGCTGGGACCAACTAAGAAAGCCTTTCCCAAGAGATGTGTAAGTGATCAGACAGGAAAGCAGAGCTCTGAAAACCTGCATCAAAGCAACCAGAGTTGAAAAAAGAGTGGTAGAGAGAGAGTATGTGTGTGTGTGTGTGTGTGTGTGGCGTGTGCGCACACACACACACACACACACAAGCAAGGTGTGGGAGGAAGATTTTTAACATAGTAACAAGAAAGGCCTTCTGAGTTGGTCAAAAGGAGACAAAGAAGCTTTCCATAGTTGTGAGCAAGGTTGGAAGGGACTGGAAAAGAAGGCCAAAGATTTTTTTTTTTAAGCACTGTGTGGCCCCATCTTACCTGCAGTAGTTATGCTCGCCTAGGCCCCCCTCCCCATTGGGGTATTTCAGAGTGTTGTATGGATGCTGGAAAGTCTCGTTCCAGAACAGGCATGGCTTCCCGCCTTGAAGTGCCGTCCAGTTCTGCGTTCCCCTATAATCTACACCATTGGCCGTGAAACATTCTAGGAGAAAGAAAAGACAGAGCAAACTAATTTTCTGGCAACAACCATAGTCTCCTCCCTCTCTGGTTGATGTTTTATTTGTTTTGTTTGGACCCAGCTGGAAATGGATAGTGTCTTGCTAGATCCTGGACACCGCGAAGTTAACATTGCTGGGGCTGAGTAAATCTGAAATGCAGTCCCCTTCAAATGCAAGGCTAGTCTTGGCACTAGCTTGCCTACATACACTTTACAGATACTCTTCCCCTAGAGTATACAGATCCCAACTCGGATATAAACAGGGAGCTGAAATGTACTGAAGCCCATGAAGTGAACCAGGAAACCCCTAAATCTGGGAACAGTGGGTAGCAGCCATCACAAGGAATTCTGGGTGCTCGGAGGGGGTCACTGGTCTCGCCAGTGTCTCTGTGTGGTAACTAGAACCAGGTCACCAGCTGTACGTGTGTTCTCCCCTACAGTCTGAAAGGCTGCACTGACACTTGGATTTAATAAGCCCATCGGATACAGCAACGCTTTGGAATCCCAATCACACAAGTCTGGGAATGACTCACATTCCCTGGTAATGAAGAACAGTCCTCCCCATGCTGTTTGAGATAGAGATGCAATGGAACAGACAGTCAACAGGAGGGAGCGGGGGCCAAGTTGGCATTTTGTCTCACCTCTTTCTGAAATTCCTCCCTACAAGACACACTGAATGTCATCTCAGGTCCATTTAATAAAATCACAAAATCCTTGCAGGTGCAACAATGTGCTTCTAAAATCTGCTTCTCAGACTTTGGGGGGATGGGAACTGAGGCTGATAGGATTTCCCCCCACATATTGCATGCATTAAATTCACAGAGGTTCATGAGAAAGGCACAGTACAAAGAGCAATTTTTAAAAATTAGCTTAGTTGAAACTGACAGATAGAAGTACTTCAAACACTTCTTTAAGATGTATCCCTCGGAACCTGATGATCTGGGGGAGCTGACATTCTCCGCTTGCTTGCTCCCCTGCCCCTGGCACGCACTGACCTCTAACTTCCGGTATGAAGGACTCTCAGCGCTGTCTCCTGTTGCAAGGCATGTGCCTGTTCCAGCCTACGCATGTGAACAATATGAGCGCATCTACATTCTAGGAGCTACATCTTCTAATATTTAAAATCTACCCACAGGGCGCCTGGGTGGCTCAGTGGGCTAAGCCACTGCCTTCGGCTCGGGTTGTGGTCTCAGGGTCCTGGGATCGAGTCCCGCATCAGGCTCTTTGCTTGGCAGGGAGCCTGCTTCCCTCTCTCTCTCTCTGCCTACCTCTCTGTCTACTTGTGATCTCTCTATATAAAATAAATAAATAAAATCTTTAAAAAAAAAAAAATCTACCCACAGACCATCTCGCTTCCTATACCCCCTTCCTCCCACTATCTGAGCTTTTCTTTGCCTGGAAGAGCACGGTTTTATGGACAGCCAAAATAACCTGGAATTCCAGGCTGCACAGAACATAATAGTGACTCATCATGTTTGGTGTGACATCCATATGCCACAGCCAGTACGACTCATCAGACACTGAAACAACCGCTCTGCCCAGAGTGTGCATAAATACAAAATGCTAAAGGTCATTCAAGGAGGCAGCTCAGTGTAACATAAAATACACTGAATGGAGAGGCTAAGCTCTAGTTTCTTGTCCTGGACCTGCTGCGGGCCAGCTGTGTGACCTTGGACGAGTCACTGTCACCCACGGCACCACTAACACATAGTATTTCACCGTATGCCGAGCTCTGCTCTAAATGCTTCACAAATATCAACGCCTTACCAACCTGAAGTAGAGGTCTCAGTATCCCATTTTACAAATGTGGCCACTGGGTCACTCAACTATCTTTCAGTGCCCCTAGAGGACCTCTTCAGATCATCCTTGCTTTCTCTGTCACTTCCCTCACCACATTTCCCCCTCATCAGCAAGTCCTGTTGACTTTCTTAAAATATATACCCCGAAACTGCCCTCTCCTCTCCATCTTGGGTGCCCCCACTTTAGTCCCATTCACATTCAGAGGACAGTTCAGCCTCGTTCAGGATTCACAGCCTCACTTCTGTCCTCTTGCAACACATTCTCTGCACGGTGCTCAAAGTTCCCAGGAAAATATGAGCGCTGGGTACAAAACCCAAACCCTTCATCCTTGCCTGCTAAGCCCCCAGCCTTTACTCTCACTGCACCCTGAGCTCTTCTCCTAGTCACTCGCCCGTGCTCCTGCCACATTGGCCTGCTTCTAATTCCGTAAACACACCATGCTATTTCCTGCCCAAAATGTTCTTCCTCTAATACCTCCCAGGGCAGACTAAATGTTCACTCCTCAGAAAACCTATCCCTACCATCTCCACTCCTACTTTTCTGCATTTAGTCTAGTTTGCTTCATAGCATTTATTATCACTAGAAATATACATGATCTGCTAGATAGGGAGGGAGGGAGAGAGAGAGAGAGAGAGAGAGACTCTGTGCATGCGTGTGTGTGTGTGTGTGTGTGTGCGCGCCAAACCCTATACTGACTCATGGGTTAGAATGGGACCTGGAAACTGTATTTCTAAAAATCTGCCTCAGTGCTTCTGTTAAGTAATTTGTCTTGGGAACCATTAGACTAGATGATTCTAAGAGCATCAAGCCAACCTTTTGCCCATTGCTAGAATTTTAATTGCTGCGTGCAGATACATCTTTTACTCCTATCACAAGTGGTTGGGGAGTGGCCCAGGAATCAGAAATGCCGGCCAACCAATGGAAGCCTTAGCCATAAAGAACAATTTGCAGGACAGTGGGGTCAGTGTTCCCAGAGGCTCAGATGACTTGATTTGTAACACAAAAGAATGTGGTGGCCATCCACACCTGTCAGTCCTCTTGAATGGGGATGAGGAGGCATCTGAAAGAGCGAATGGCAAAATGTAGGCTTCTTTGCTTCAGTCTGTTTCTCCTAGACCCAAATCTTATTCTCATTGCATTAGGGAAAGTGAGGCAGCGTACCACATTTTATGATTTTTTAAATGGATTTGCCCAGTGCATATCAATTATGGACAAAAACAAGAAAAACAAACTTGAACATTCTGGATTAAAGTGACATGAGCATTTTGATTTCATCAGAAGACCACGGGGGGTAATGAGGACCCCTTCTCCCTTACTGTCTACTGCTAAAAAACTGACATAAGCTTTGGCTAGATAAACAAGAAACGGCTTAAACCAATAAGAAATAAAATATCACATGGCCAGCTGTATATTTAGGCATTCAGTGAAAGGGAATGAGCAAAGGTGATAGATCTCATGTCTAGCATATTCTTAATTAACTTATTCAACAAATATTTATTCAGTACATACTATGTGTCTGGCACTGTTCACAGCACTGGGGCTACACTGGTGAACACACGGCAATCACGGAGCTTACATAGTAACAGGGGGGCCACGCTCATAACAAACCAATCAAATTCACATCAGGTAGTGAGGAGTGCTGAAAGGAAAAACGGAGTAAGGGGATGGAGATTGAATGGTGGGGGTTCTATTTTAAGGGGGGGGGGTGGGCCAGAAAAGGCCTGGAGGGGAGGGGTCATTTGAGCAGAGATATGGTCAAAGGGAGGAAACAAAACCATCTTAAACGTGTGGGGAGAGCAGTATTGGCAATGGGCACAGTGAAGAGGGGACCCCTGCGGGCCCCAGTGTGCCCGGCAGGTCTGGGGAACTAAAAGGCAGCTCCTCTAAGCGGGAGTGGGTGAGGAGGGAAGAGGAGGGGGAGGAGAGAGACAAGGCCAAGGACACACAGGGTCCAGAGCATTATATAAATCAGATTTTGGCTTTTGTTCTGAGTGTGAGGGGAAGCCAGTTGTGGGTTCTGAGCAGAGAAATGACATGATCTGACTTATCTTTCAAAACCACTGTTTAAAAAAAAAACACAAAAAGCCATAATAACAAAAACAAAAACAACTGTCTAGCTGCTGGGTGGAGAAAGATATCTGGAGAGGCAGGAACTCATTGGGAACATCAGTCAGGTGGTTACAGCAGAAAGATGAGTTAGAAAAGATGCCCTGGAACAGGGTGGCAGCCGAAAGGTGGTGAGAAGTAGCCACATTCTGGATATGCTTTGAAGGCAGAGCCAAAAGTATTTGCTGAGAGAAAGAGAAGTTGAGGCCCACCCCAAGGACATGGGCCTGAGGGGAGACTCCATTTACTACAATGGGGAGGCCTCAAAAGGGGCAGAGTACGTTGGGTGGAACAAGGCTTTGGCTGTGGATTGGTTAAGTCTGAGACACCTTTCAGAACAGTGGGTGGAGATACACAGGAAGCAGATGGCTTGATGAGCCTGGAGCTGAGGAAAAGGGCCGAGCGAGGCTGGCTGGAGCTAGAAGTGTGGCAGTAACGGCGCAGATGTGTGGAGAGAACAGGGTTACCGCGGGTGGAGAGAGAAGACATCTGGGCCCGAGTCCGGGGGCCCTGCAACATTTCAGGCAAGGAAAGAGGAGGGTCTGGCACTGATGAGTGAGAAAGTATGCCCTGGGAGGTGGGAGAAAAGCTAAGAAAGTGTGTGCATCTTGGAAGTCAAGGGAGAAGGTGTCCTGAGCAGGAAGGAATAATAAACTGTGAACACCGAGGAAACTTCATTTCCTCATTTTCTCTGGCCGGATCCCAATTACCTCATAGAAGTCATCTGTCTGACCCTATCTCTCCATCGGAAAACTCCAAATGTTTTGTTGTGGGGACTTAATGAAAACAGCCCTTGAGTTAAACATAAGCCTGACAGAAATTTAGTAATACAGCAGAAAATTTCCTCAATGAAGCTGGCATCAAAGCACCGAGAGCACTAATTCCACCCTTCTAAGTTGGTAATTCCTTATCTTTTCCCCCCCGTCACCAAAATCCTCCAAAGTATGGCATATGACATTTATTTTCAAAATTGGAGATACTAATTTTATTGTAATTCCTTTGCTGATAAGTGGAATCACATTAGGGTAAATCAAATCCCTGGTTGAGAATCTTGAGGAAATGGTTTTGTGCCAACCAACTATTTTCTGTAGGAAACCGGTACCCCACGCAGGCCTGGCAGTAATTTCCATGGTGGTAAGATATGCAGGTAAAGACTCCGCCTTTGGGTGAAAACTTGGTACTCCTTCATTGCTAAGAAAAGCTAGCTGGAGCTTTCTCTCATAAAGCTGTGACTGTTTGTTATGCTTAGAATTTTGAAGGGTTGGGTATAAAGAAAAGCCCTGATGCTATATTCTAAACTTCAATATTTATGCCTTCAAATCTGGAAGATCTCATATATTCACATGCTATATGTAAAAGTATTTGAAGATTTCAGTAATTTAGAGGCATGAGCTATAGAAGACCTAGAAATACTTCCAAAAAATAGTCCCCACATTACAATTCTCAAACTCAGGTCTACCTCTTGGAGAATCACTTGAAAAATAGGGACCTGCACCCCAGACAAATACCACATACACAACAGTTACAATTTCAGAAGTGCTCATGGAACCCTTAAACTCTTCTCTGCAGCCCCAAGATCCATTTAGCCTAAGGGCCCCCTAAATGAGTGATATCTACAGAATACACACAGACAGACACACACACAGAAATGTATAGGATTGAATATTTAATCTCAAGGGTTATGAAATAGTTTAAATTGAATACTGTTCTGCCTGAAAAGCTTCTAGCAGCAATGTGGCAGAACACGGAAAAATACAGTTAGGAGCTGGACTCAGGTTTGGCCTGTGGTTTACAAGCAACAGGCATTCTGCTAACCTCTTTGAGCCTGTTTCTTCACTTGTAAAATGGGGGTTAGGTTAACTACAGCTCAAGGCAACTGGAAGAATTGGAGGATGTGCAAGTAAAATGCTCTAGCACAGAGTAGGTCCCCAATAAACTATTACTATATAATTATAAAGTTTTTTAAATAACCAAATTTATTATAAATTTGAGATGATCATGATCATTCTGGTCCATAAAAACAGTTACCTATGAAAGGCAATATAACATGAGTAGATAGGCATATCATCCTGTTTTAATCGTATATATTTTTTATGATTTTATTTATTTATTGGTCAGAGAAAGAGAGAGAACGGCAGGCAGAGGCAGACTCCATGCTGAGCAGGGAGTGTGATGCAGGACTCTATCCCAGGATCCTGGGATCATGACCTGAGCAGAAGGCAGATGCTTAACCGACTGAGCCACCCAGCCATCCTTATAATTCTGCTTAAAGTTATCAGGCTGGGGTGCCTGGGTGGCTCAGTGGGTTAAAGCCTCTGCCTTCAGCTCAGGTCATGATCTCAGGGTCCTGGGATGGAGCCCTCCATTGGGCTCTCTGCCCAGCAGGGAGCCTGCTTCTCTTCCTCTCTCTCTGCCTACTTGTGATCTCTGTCAAATAAATAAGTAAAATCCTTAAAAACAAAAACAATAAAGTTTTCAGGCTACCAGGGGCACCTGGGCGGCTCAGTGGGTTAAAGTCTCTGCCTTTGGCTCAGGTCATGATCCCAGGGTTCGGGGATTGAGCCTCTGTTCCACAGGGAGACTGCTTCTTCCTCTCTCTCTCTCTGCCTGCCTCTCTGCTTACTTGTGATCTCTGTCTGTCAAATAGATAAATAAAATCTTTTTTTTTTATCTATTTGACAGACAGAGATCACAAGTAAGCAGAGAGGCAGGCAGAGACAGAGGGAGGAAGCAGTCTCCCCATCGCGCAAAGAGCCCAACTCGAGGCTCGATCCCTGGACCCCGGAATCATGACCTGAGCCGAAGGCAGAGGCTTTAACCCACTGAGCCACCCAGGTGCCCCTAGATAAATAAAATCTTAAAAAAAAAAAATAAAGTTATCAGGCTACCATCAGGATAGAAAATATATATGGTGTGAGTCCTGTGCTGAATCCAAGCATTCAATGAATAAAAGTTAAGAAAAAAAAAAAGGTATAATGGAGCAAATAGATTTTTTCCTAATCATAATTTCAACTGTAAGTGTATTTAAAGTTTATATGTTCTAATGAATCATATCTGTACTTGGAGCGCCTGGATAGCCCCAAGTAAGTTGGGTGTCCAATCCTGGTTTTGGCTCAAGTCATGATCTCAGGGTCATGCGACTGATCCCCCAGTTGTGCTCCATGCTCAGTTTGGAGTCTGCTGGAGATTCTCTCTCCTTCTACCCCCCCCACCCCGCTCACATGTGCAAGCAATTCAAAATAAATAAACATGCACAGTATTTTTAAAGTTCATGTTTAAAACTGTTAATGAGACCTTCTCTTAAAATAATTAAAACTTAACATATATGAGACAACGGTAGGAAAGCAGCAGTTCATTGAAAAGACATTCTATTCCTTGACAAGATTTAATAAAGTTGAAGAGTATGTTCTCAATGAGGCTCTATAACTACATCATTCCTAATTATACTACTTGTCTGAAACCATACTATTGAGAAACAGAAAAATTTTCTCATACTGAGTTGAGAATATTCCTAGTTTTCTGGTGGAATTACTAGTTGGATCTCTATCTACAATGTCTGTGAGAGTCACTGTTTTTAATCTATCAAAGTCAAGTGTCTCAAACTCAGTATCTCTAGTGATTCTACGTTGGATGAATTCACCTGGTTTTGATCCAGTTTGGAATCAACATGAATTAACAGACTCTAAATTTAATTATGGCATCTTAAAATAAGACAGCAGAAACCATTTTCCAATGGGACTGTCTTCTGTTCCTTTAAAGATGTCTCTAAAATTTGGTAAATGGGTAGAATTATAGAAATACAAGGCTTGGGACGCCTGGGTGGCTCAGTTGGTTAAGCAGCTGCCTTTGGCTCAGGTCATGATCCCAGCGTCCTGGGATCGAGTCCCACATCGGGCTCCTTGCTCGGCAGGGAGCCTGCTTCTCCCTCTGCCTCTGCCTGCCATTCTGTCTGCCTGTGCTTGCTCTCTCCCCCTCTCTCTCTCTGATAAATAAATAAAAAATCTTTTAAAAAAAAAAAGAAAGAAAGAAAGAAATACAAGGCTTACGTGGAAAAAGTTCCTTTTAACATTTAGAGGATGACCCAAGAGTGTTGTCAAATGTCTGCTCAACACACCTACTACTCTGCTGGGTTCCTAGTACAGACTGGTGTCCAGTGGGAATTTGCGGGTACATCTTCAAAGCTCATGCTCCTGGGAAAAACTGCCTTTGGACACAGACACTCAAATGCACTACAGGAATGCTCATTTCAGTTATGTGGAACCCTGAAGTAAAGAGTAAAGAGACACATGACCGTGGGAAGGCAGTGGTTCCCAATGTTTTCCTAGCCCAACACAGCTGAGGTAAGAGCAGTGATTCCCACGATCATTTAGACTGAGGTTATCGGATCTAGACTAGAGAGTGCATAATTTGGGGAAGTGGGTCCTCAGCATACACAGTAAGTACAAGAAATCACTGGAATAAAGAGGAAAGGATACTAGATAACCAGCTGACACTGTGTGGATTGAGAAAATCACCTGGACACTTGGGGCCCCGCTTCTTCACCAGTGAAACAATGAATGGGGTTTGAGACAGATGGTCTCAATGTCCCTTCACTCTAAACTCAAATTTCAAGATTCTATCATAATGGAACTGAAGTTCAAAAGTCTATGTGACTGGAGAGCACTGATGGCTCAAAATCTCTTCCAAGCTTAAAATTCTCTAATTCTGGGGCACCTGGCTGGCTCAGATGGTGGAGCATGTGACTTTTCATTTTGCCGTTGTGAGTTCAAACCCCATGAGTGTAGAGATCATTTAAAAATAAAATCTTATAAAAATAAAATAAAATAATATAAAATTCTCTAATTCTACATGTCTCTCTAATGGAAGTGACAGTTCTATGGTTAAAACAAAACAAAACAAAAGCCTCACCTCCGATGTGGACCCTGAACCCATCAAAGAGGTACTTAAGCAGTCTTTTTCATTAGAAGAAACCACATCTTCGACAAATAAATTACAAAGAAAAAAGAAAAACAGGGGGATCCTATAGGTTAATAGAGACTCTTATCACATCCTCTAAATGTACCTTGCTTAAATCCTGAATTAAACTGTGAAAGAACCTATGAGTCAACTTGGAGAATCTGAACACTGATTACTGATTGGATATTTGATAACATTAGGGAATTATTGTTAGTTTTGCTAAGTGTGTTGAAGGTAATGGTACTGTGACTATGCATTCGAGAAGAGTTCTTAACATTTAGAAAGAGATACTGAAATACTTAGAGATGAGATGATCTATCTGAGATCTATTACAAAATAATCTAGTTGGGGAGATGAAGCAGCAAATGAAATAATATTGGCCTTGGCTGATAATCATGGAAGCTGGGAAATGGATACACGGGACTTCCTTACATTCTTATATTTTTGCATGTATTCTAAATTTCCCATAATAAAAATGTGTTAAAGGATACCCTGAAAACATGTTGCTTTATAATTAATTTACCTTAGTTCCTTTTCAAAAAGTATAAACAAACTCAATCGTTGCAAATTCTGTCATCTAAATTCAAGATAGATATACACATATTATGTTCTTGGACTATGTATTAACAGTTGAAATGACCATAGAACAAGCTGTACTTTTGCCCAAAGTAGAATTACCATAAAAAGAATCACTCTAATTTTTTTTTTTAAATTCTCAGGAGGACGTTTTTTGTGTTTTTTGTTTGTTTGTTTGTTTGTTTTAAAGATTTTATTTATTTATTTATTTGACAGAGATCACAAGTAGGCAGAGAGGCAGGAAGAGAGAGAGGAGGAAGCAGGCTCCCTGATGAGCAGAGAGCCCGATGTGGGGCTTGATCCCAGGACCCTGGGACCATGACCAGAGCCGAAGGCAGAGGCTTTAACCTACTGAGCCACCCAGGTGCCCTTAGCCCATGAGTTTCTTGAGCATCTCACTCATCTTCGTATCTGCACCAAGAACAGGCCACTCAGAATGTGACTGGCAAATGTTAGCCAGACGAAGGAAGTAGGTATATGGGGGAACTGAGGTGAAAATGTACTCCAGACATAGTCAGAGTGCCCTGGTTTCCTCACCAATTGATGCCTCTAGTCTAGCAATCATATACAGATTTCCTACTTACCTAGGAATGACCTATGAGAATATGAGAAGTTCCAGAAATTGGTAAATCACGTACTTGAAAATCAAAAGCTTGCTGTTTAAACCAGAGCAATTGCTATTAAAAGGAAATTTACGGTGAAGCCACTTGTAATAGGGAATAATCAACCTCCTTTATAATGAAAATACACATTTTTTAATTCTGAGTTTGCTTTAAGCAGGAGACACCTGGCACAAATCTGTACTTTGCCTCACCATCCCTTGACCAACCCTATTTCATACTGTCTGAAGCTCTCAGTATAAAAGGAGATACAACAAACTTCTATATAATCCAGCTTCTGGACAAGTTTCATCAGCATTGCCTGTGCCCTATTGTTAATTTCAGATAGCAAGAAAGTTCCCATACAATGGAGCCTTGGAGGGCAGCCAATACTCCATGGAAGCCAGGCTGTGGGCTATTTAGCTTCCCTTGGTTGATATGGGATGGCCAAATAACAGGAATTCTTGAGATGGGAGCTGACTAGTAGGTCAACAGCATATCCCTAGAGCACATCTTTAAAGTAAAACCTAAAGCAACAAAGTAATAGTCTTTTATGAATTGGCACAAGGACGAGTCCTAGTCAGGGATACTGGGCATATAGTAGGCATGTGATAGGCACTTGTTACTTGGTCCCAAGATAAAAAACATGATTCAAGTGACAAGTTTCAGAAGTTCTGGACAGAGAGACAGTTTTGGGCGGAAGGAAAGACTCAGTGTAGTACTAACTTATAAACAAAAACAAGCAGAAGCTGTCATGTCTAGTCAGCCAGGGTAATAAGGGTAGATGGTGACCAGCAGATTGATTTCATAGTAAAAGGTATAAACTTTCCCAGATCTAGAGCAGGGTTGCCAGATTTAGCAAATGAAAATATAGGATGTCAGTTAAATTTGAATGTCAGATAAACGACAAACGCTTTTTTAAGGTAAATATTCTTAAATACTACATAAGACAGACTCACACACACAAAAATTACTCATTATCTGACATTTGAATTTAACTATCTGGTATTTAATCTGGCAATCATACTCCAGGGAGAGCAGAAACATATTGAATCTCAAATGTCCTTAAGCCACTTGGGTTTCCAAATCACCACCCATAGAAATGCTTACTTGAGAACTCAGATATGGATAATGAAGAATCTAAGAGTGAAACAAGATGTTGATCAGAGATGCCTCTTCCTAGGTCACAGTGAAAGGAAGGACAAAAGAATAATACAGTTAGGAATGGGGTTGCTCAACCCTAGCACTATTAACATTTGGAGTTAAACAGGTCCTTGGTTGGGGGACTGTCCTGCATACTGAAAGATGTTTAGCAGCATTCCTGGCCTCTACCTGCTAGATGTCAGGAGCATATCCTACCCCACCCCACCCCACTCTGATTTGTGACAATCAAAAATGTTTCCAGATAATAAAAGGCACCTGGGTGGTTCAGTTGGTTAAGTGTCCCACTCATGATTATGCCTCGGGCTCTGCACTCAGTAGGGAGTCTGCTTGGGATTCTCTCCCTCCCTCAACTCATGATTTCTCTCATGTGCACTCTCTCTCTCAAGTAAAACAAATTTTTAGGGGAGCTTGGGTGGCTTGGTTGGTTAAGCATCTGACTCTTGATTTCAGCTCAGGTCAAGTGCTCAGGGCCGTGAGACTGAGCTCGGGAGTTCGGCTCCATGCTGGGTGTGGAGCCTGCTCATGATTCTGTCTCCCTCTGGCCCTCCCCTGCTCTCTCTAAAACAAAAAAAAAGTTTCCAGATATTGCCAAATGTCCCCTGGGGGCAAAATCTCCTCCAGTTGAAACCACTAAAGAAACGAAATGATCAAATAAACAGAAAGTGTTATATCTATTAACCAGTGGTCACATAACAAAAGATTCTTCTCAAGGGAGAAAGTCTCAACTCGCCCTGGGCCCCCTTAAGCCCACAATAAGGACGAGAGGCCTAGTCATTTCAGCTAAGACAATCAAAAACCCTTCATCTGCCGCAAGTGCTAGAGAAGAACCTTTGGTGAGCCAAGTCGATGGAGCTCTGCGTGGCTACGCACACATCACAGCAAGCAGGGCGTCGTATCCAGCCTTTGAAGACGTTGCTTTTAAGTTAACCTCCCTTCCAACTAAACTTTTTCCAAATCTCTTCCTGCCATTTGGAAGTTGAGTGATTCTCAGCTGAAAAGGCCTGTATATACGAGGTGCAGATGGCGGCAGTTACGGCCCTCACCAGATGCTGCAGTCTCTAATTTGATTGAAAGGATATAATTAGACAACAGAAACATTTTAATGAAAGAGCAAAACATGGAGGGAGGGAAGGATTGAAGGCCCTTAACTGATGCCAAAACACCCACCAGTAATAGAGGCTTTGAGTCTGGGGCAAGGGAAGGGGAAAGCCCCTTAAAAGGACAGTCCCCATCCTGTTTATTTCCCCATAGACATAGGAATAGGGATTTTATTATTGTAGATTTCCACTGTATTTTATGTGGGAACAATCTGATTAAAACCAGAAGAGTCTTCGGAAGAACATCAAAGAAAAACAAATATGGCTTCTGTGGTCATTATTAAAAATATTTTCACCAGCCCAATAATCTTCTTTGAAGATGAATTTTTATAGATTGAACAGCAGCAAGCAATTTACATACTGTGATGGCACTGGTTAATGACCGCTACCATTGTGGAAGAGGACCACTTGGTCACCATGTTGTCACACAACTTTAGGCCACCAAGGAACATGGACAGACATTTAACATATCTGTTCGGAAGGCAAAAAGAAATCATGTAGAATGAGTCCTACATGCTGATGCTGCAACCATTCTGAATCATCTTTAAAAGTTGCTTATGCTGTTTTTACTTTTTCCTAGCTTCCAAACTTTGAGTGTTGAGTAGACTGTTCTGGTTCTAACCAAGAATCTAACCAAACTGAAAGAAATCCAGCCCTCAAAGTCTAAAGTTGCTAATGTGGTGTGACACTCGGGTTTGGAAGCGGCTGCAGCCTCCTCAGCCCACTAGAAGCAGGGCCCGCCCTTGTGGTAAATTGAACAATAAAAGTTTAATGCTTTGGCGACTTGCCAAGGATTAAATCAGTGGCAAGAGAAAAAGCCGGGGCTAGCAGAGGGGCAGCCCCTAGAGGGTCCTGTTATATGGGGAGGAATAAAGGCAACCTTGCATGTTAGGTGGCCTAAAATCTTCTGTCTGCCAGGTGCTTTGTAGCACCTCACTTCATTTCTCTTCAAACTGTTGCAAGTCTGGGGTGCCTGGCTGGCTCAGTAGGTGGAGCATGCGACTCTTGATCTTGGGGGTGTAAATTCAAGCCCCACACTGGATGTAGAGATTTCTTAAAAATAAAATCATAAAAAATAAAATTAAAAAAGAAAGAAAAAACAACTGTTGCAAGGCCAAGCAAGGGAGATGTTTCCCTAGAAAGACAACCAAAAGGGGGTAGAGTGGGGTGGGCAGAGGTCAGGGAGCAAGGAATTTCCTTACAGGAGAAAGCAAATTTCTGTAGAGTGGTTATTTTGGGGAAGTATGGACACCCTTTTGACATATCCACAATGGCCTCTTTCCTTTCTCTGTTCAGTCTGAACCCAGAATAATGTCTCAGAAGTGAGGTCTGGGGAAGAAGCCACTGCCATCTTGAGAGGAAGACACGGAAGACAACAGAGAGAGGAGGGAAAAACAGAGTGAACTAGGGGCTGCTCCTATGGGTCTAATACTTTTGGGTTCCAGCCAGACTCTCCAGGTCAAACTGAATATGGAAGGAATGTCAGTCATTGTTCTGCCCCACTGAGGGGCTGCACAGTGAGACAGTAAGAAGCCAACATGCCCAATGGCATCAGGGGGCTTGAGACCTCATCTTAAAAACTCCACAGGTAGTTTTCCAAAGGACACATTCATATCTTCCTCTGTTGTCCTTCTTCAGGAGGCAAAAACTCAGGCAAAGACTACAGATCCAAACTTCTGGCCTCTCTCAAGTGTTTTGCATTAACTGTTCCACAGTACAAACACAATCAACTTGGTATGTTTGAATGTTTCATTTTGTTTTTTCAAAAATGTTTTAATTAAAACAAAATAATCAGCCATGCTAAGCACATTGTTGTTTTTTAAAGGCCACTTTAAAAATGACGACAGTACCATGGAAATAAAATTGAACTGTTTAGTAAAGTGATAGAAATTTGTTTTCTTCTTCTTTTTTTTCCCCCTGGCTGATTTTCTGTGTCTCAGGCTGGTGCCACCTGCTGCCTGGGCTTTCCTCTGAGAAACAGATCTCTCAACCGTTTGCTCCAAGCAACATCTGCATGGTTGAACAAACCATGGGCCAGTTCCAAGGCAGACACTACTTCAGTGTATGTAGTGCACACTGAACCATACTGAATTTTTTTAAGGCATTTTAAAAACTATTATTAAAGATCCAAATATATGTGCATGAACTTCCCCTCATGTATCTTTAAAAAAAATTATGGTAAAATATACATAAAACTCACCATTTTAACCATTTTCCCTATATGTCTCTTAAAAACAGTTAATAGTAAAATGTGAAGGGTTCATTTAGTCACCAAAACCAAGTCTCCTTTTCACCCTTCCAGACCACTGAGCCCTGGAAAGAATCAATACATAGGAACTTAAAGCCCGACTTGGCAAAGTACACCTCGGGCCCAATCTGGCCCACTCCCTGATTTTGTACAGCCCCTGAGCTAGCATTGGTTTTTAAAATTTTAAATGACTGAAAACAATCAAAAGAATAATATTTTGTGACCTAGGAAAATTTTATGAAATTTTAAAATTTCAGTGTCCATAAAGTTTTATTAGAACATAGTCACGCCCATTCATTTATATTTGTCTCTGGCTGCTTTCGCCCTACAAAGTCAGAGTGGAATAACTACAACAGAGACAGTACAGAGCCTACAAAGCCGAAATTATTTACTGTCTGGCCCTTTACAAAAAATGTCTGCAACACCTGACCTAGAGCCTCACGCCAGGACCCCAAATTCTAAACTAAAGATGTTATAGTGCCCATCACCAAAAATCCCTAATCTGCATATTGTGAAGGTATTTAAAGCAATTTATTTTATCTTCATCATTTATTGCTGCTGCTTTGACAATGCTAAATAGTGATATTATCAATAATATCTATATTAAGTATGCCAACTTGCTATTTTTGAGGGAGCCTAAATGGAACTTCTTTTTTTTTTAAATTTTTTAAAAGATTTTATTTATTTATTTGACAGACAGAGTAGACACAAGTAGGCAGAGAGGAAGGTGGTGGCGGGGAAGCAGGCTCCCCGCTGAGCAGAGAGCCCAATGCGGAGCTCAATCCCAAGACCCTGGGATCATGACCTGAGCTGAAGACAGAGGCTTTAACCCACTGAGCCACCCAGGCGTCCCTGGAACCTCTTTTTTGCTTTCAGATTTATAAAAGGTCTCATTGCATATCTCAAACATTTAAACAGATTTGTCTAGAGACCAAAACAAATTTTCATAAAAACATCAAGAGTTCTCTGGTTATCAGGTCAGTTTTGACAGTTTTGTGTTTCTTAAAATACTTAGAGCATAAAAATAATGGGTCGACATTAAAGTACAAAAGCATGTCCGTCCACTTTACTCCTGTCAGCCCCTGTGTTGCATTCAGGTAAACCGTTAATGATATCTCTAAGAGGATCAGTGCTCTATACAGTAATGAAGCTCTCACTGTTCACCGAACTCATGGGTTTCATGGCAAGACATACTACTGGCGAAGAGGATGAACACTAGATGAGGGTTTAGAGGAGAATGAGTATCAAAAAAGGTGTTCATAGCAAATCTAACCTGAATCGAGAAGCTCTGTAGATGCACACCTGACAGCCCCCTAATGTAGAGAAACACCCAAGCAGGGAGCTTGACTCAGGAGCAAAACTCAAATAGCACAATTCTACCCAACCTTCCCTGCTCTTTCTACCTCTAGGCTCTCCCCTCCAGGACAGTAAATTCCAGATGGGAGCCCATCAGCCCTACGGCCCTGGCTGCCTTCCTCCTTGAAAAGGAGTCTAGATTCCACCTCGGTCTTCCTCCTTATCAGCTGTGAAGAAAGGGAGAGAATCTCAAAGGAAGAATGGAGAGGAGAAGGGAGATCATTTGGGGTCAGTTATACACTGTAATTAGAACTAGCATTGATGGGGAATGAGCTAACTGTTTTTATAAAGTCAGCATTCAAAAATGCAAACCACCAGTAATTTAAATATTACAAAATTGTGCAGAATACAAGTATTGAAATAAATTTTTCCATCCACAAAATTTTAGAGAAAATTACAGTATCAAAAAATATAAAACGGCAAGTTTGGCATATCCTCAAGGATTTAAAAAACTAGTAGGCAGTCTTGGGACGGGATGTAATGCTTCAGACCATGTGGTATCTCCCTAAAACTACTTCTGGAACTAAAAAGGAAAAGCCAAGGAAAGCCCTGGTGTACCTGGATGGTAGGAAAAATTGCTGGTGAGTCTTACTGAGGCAGGAACTTGGGCCACTTACCACATATCACCTCACAATGGTTATTTATTTGTCCCTACCTCAGACTCCTAAATAAAAGTGTACCAAGGTTTGAGATTCAAACACCTAAGAGCTGCTGCATTTGACCCCTCCTAGCAAAGCAAAGGTGCCTGAGGAGAGGATACCACCTTCTAACAAGCATAAGCAGAGCTGGCGCACTTGACTACTACTTTGCCCTTTCCAGAAGGGGAACCAGTTCATTTCCACCCATACTTCTCTCTCCCCATAGAGGACATTAAATCCTGACCACACAGATGGCAAAGTGGAGCTGAGGGATTACTAGGTTACAGTTATGTTGACATATCCTGGCTCTCAGAAAGTTTCTCCTTCATTCCTCACATACAGCAAATAGCACAAGTGATCAAACTTCTGTAGCAGTTTTTGCAGAAGTCCCCTTGAAAGCTGCCGATCTCTCAGAAACCACTTCCTGAGTCTAAGGTTTACAGGATTGGAGACCCCCTTCTACTGATTTAAAGCCAAGCTTTGCCTTTTATAGGGCCTAACCAGACTGGAAGCTCATAGTATTCTCAGGGCAAATGAGGTGTCTAGCACTTGGTGAACTGTGAAGCACTATAAAAAGTATTATTAAAATATGTTTATTGACTGCCTTCTATATGTGGGTGTTACCTGCAGTATATCATTTTATCTTTACCAACACCAGGCCAAGGGAGTTCTCATTATCCCTCCTTTACAGATGAGGAAACTGAGGCTTAGCTGAGTCATGGCCCAAAAATCACATAGTAAGTGACAACACCCAGTCCTACCTTTTTCACTCATCCAAGCTGGTAAGTAAACAAAACAACAAAGTTTTCTTTCGGCAACAAAATCCTGTCTTTCCAACATCACAGTCTGCGACTTTGGGTGGAGAACCCTCAGCCGGTTTTCCTACTCCGGCAAACCACCGGTAATGAACCCTTCCCGTCCCTTTCACGAACGCCCAATTCTCAACACCCAAACAACCTGCAGACAAATGTAACTGGGCCAGACAACGCCCTCGTGCCTGCTCTTCAACTTGGAAAAAAGTTCTGCTGCAAAGAAGGGTGTGTATGGAAGCTAAGCAAAGTCCCAGCTTCCATCCTAGTCCTGGGCTCCACCTCGGGAAAACCTGGCCTTGGCCTTGACCTGGGGAGTGGGTGACCCTGTTTAAAGGGTGGGATTACCTGGGAAATGGGGCTCTGCATTCCGCCTTCGGGATAAGCACCCTAAGATCTGTAGGGGAGGTTTTAAACCATCACCCCTTCCTTCCTCTCTCCAAGCTAGGCCCGCACCTGAGTTTTGGGAGGTTCAAAACGGCCCCGGAGGTAAAGACGAGGAGTCCGGGCTGGGTACAGCGGGTAGTCCCGCGACCCGGACCTGCCTCGTGCAGGGCAGGCTAGTCAACTCCACTCATCACGAGGCAGAAATTGCAAGCAGGCGCAGCCGGGAAGCGGGCAGAGAGGCTGGGCGCCCGCTGCGCTTGCCTCCGCACCCGCTCCTGAGCCCGGGGGCGCGGGGGCGTCGCCGCCGGGCTTGCGGAAGGGATCCTGGCCTGGAAGAGTCGCTGAGGGGCTTGGGGAGGGGGTGTAGCGTCTCAGGACGGGGTGCGTTGCTGAGAGACAGGACAGGATCCCGGGAGGTGCTGGGGCAGAGGAGGCATCCCGGCCCAGGGAGTGTCGCTGAGGAACTTGAGCAGGGGGTCCGGGGTCTTGGGTCCTGAGGTGGAGGAGACGTCCCAGTCCAGGAGACATCGGGGAGAAGCTTGGCTAAGGGATCCCTGGAGTAGGTCCTGAGGCAAAGAGGGCGCCCGGGGGGCGTCACTGAGGGCTGGGAATGGGGGTGGGGGAAGCCCCAAGTTCTGAGGAGGGGGACTGCCTCGGCCGGGGGGTTTCGCTGAGGGGCTGGGAGAAGGAGTCCCGGGAAATAGGAGCTAGGGGGTTGGGCCCCCCACAGCCGGCTGGCCCGCGCTGCCCTCGGGCGAGCTCGGCGCAGGGCGGGCGCGGGGGCTCGCTCACTCACCGGGTCCCGGGCCGAGGCTGGGGCTGGGCGCGGGCCGGGCTGCCAGGGTGAGCGCGGCGGCGGAGAGCAGGGCGAGGCGGGCGGCGGGCGGCGCCATGGGCCGTCAGTGCGGGGCCCCGGGGCGCGGCCCGGGGGAGAGGGGGCAGCGCGGGGAGCCGGGGGCGGCCATGGGAGCAGGACGCGGGGCTCGGGAGTGGCCCCGCCCCGGCCCGCCCTCCTTAGCTTTGCCACCGCCCCGGCAGTGCGGGGCCCGCCCGACTCCGCCCGCTAGCCCCCGAGGGGCGGAGCCGACTGCGCAAGCCCTCCCCTCCCGGTGCGCGCGCCGCGCCTGCCACTCACGCTCCAGACTCCGCCCACATCCCCTTCCTCACCTGGGCCCGCCCCCATGGGGCTCGTTATTGGTCCGAACGACAGGGCGGGGCCAGCAGGTGATGGTTGGGGTCCCGCGCTCCGCCTCAGAGTTCCCCCGCAGAGCTTTGGCTATGTTGGAGCCGGACGGGCGCCCCAATGACTCTTGCTCCACCTTCACTCAGGTCGTGACCCACAAGGCGGGCTCAGCCACAGTGGTAATAATCAAAACAACAGTTTGCAAACTGTTTTACCCTGCTTTGATCAACGTAGCAGTTTTTAAAAAAGGGCGCTCTGGAATCAGAATGTCTGGGTTCAGTCACCTGTAAGACCTTGAGCAGGTCTAAGAAAAAATAGCTCTCTTACCTCAGTTTCTTCATCTGTTAATTGGGAGCGTTAATAGCATACTCCCAAAACTATTGTACTAAATGAGGCAATGCATGAAAACTTCTACACGGGCACAGTAGGAGCTTAGCAAATGTTGAGTTCCTTCCACCATCCCAGTTCTGGCACCCACAAAGGCCGCATACTGAACCCTGGTTCCGAATCCTGTCGCACATCCTTTGTCAACTGGGGCAAGTTTCCTGCTCTGTCGGAGCCTCAGTCATCTGCAAAATGGGAATTAATACAAGGCCGTCACGATTAGATGAAATAGAAGAATGTAAAGCGCCCAACACAGAGCCCGAGGTGGCCCGGGCGGGCCCCCATGTGGCAGGTCTTTTGCCCCCGCCCCCAAGGTCTTCCCTGGCTGCACTCTGGGTCTGTCCCGGGCCTTCCTCCTCCCCCGCACTCCCCCAGGCAGAGGAGATTTTCCTTCTGCTCCCGCCTAAAGCGCCGCGGTGACGCCCCTCGGGGCAGGTCTGGGCGGCGCGCCCGCCGCTTTCAAGTCCCTGGTCCCGGGCTTGCAAGTACCGGCCTGTGCCCGGCGTGGCGGCGGGAGCTTCTACCCTCGTGTGCTGACTCGCCGCGCCCAGAGCGGGGCTGGGGCGGTCCCCCCTCCCCCCGGCAGGCTCCGGGGCCCGCCTTCGGTAAGCCGGCCCTTGCGCCCCCTTGCCCACTACCAAGGTCTGCCTCTGCACATCCTGCTCCCCAGCTGTTTCCAGAGCCGGGTCCCAAAGGTGCAGATACCTCCCACGAGGCCTCCCAATGTTGGTCCCTCTCCACCCACACGACCCAGAGCCGCGGCAAGAAGAGTCTTGTTCTCTCATTGTTTTCAGCCTTTCCCGAGTTCAGGGATCCTCTGGGCTCCTTATTGGTTCAAGAGGACACCCCTCACCCAGTGCCCACCCCCCCAATCCTCCACATCTCACCCGGTGTCTCCAACTTATCCTCTCTCCACCATCCAGGACCCCTCCCATCTCCAAAACCAGCTTCTTCCAGTAGGACCCATGAACTCCTCACCTGTAATATGGGTCCTTGAACATGGAGGCAGCAGGAGCACCTTGAAGGAGAATGAAATGAGAACAGCAGGTGAAACCATCAGCCCAAAGCAGACACTCAATAAAGGCGAAACTTCCTCCATTCAACAAATATTCAGTGAGGAATATATCCAGAGCACCAACAAGACAAGCTGGTCCTTTCCTTCTAGAAATAATGTGAATTTCAGAGAGCAAAAAGTTCTACAGAGACAAGAAATGGTGTTCACAGAGAATGGTCTGTGAACTGTTTTAAAATAGAGTGCAGGGAAACATTTTTGCAAAGCAGGACACAGCTCTCTACAATTTACAAGGTCCTTTGGCATCTCATCCTGGTTTCTGAGGAGGAGATAGGAAGGCGCAGACAAGAGGTTCAAAATGGTTTATGTGGCCAAGTCTGGGGATTTGGGCCTCATGATAGTAGCCTCAGCCTGTTGGGCTCAGCTGCAGGAAATCATTCCTGCTGAGTGGGTGCCAGCCCCTCCCTTGGGTTGGTTCTCTCCGCCTTGTGTACAACCAGAATGGGCTATGTAGTTCGCAGGGCCCGGTGAGAAGCGAAGCTGTGGGGCCCCTTGGTCAAAATTATTAAGAATTTCAAGGTGGCTATGAGAGAGCATTAAACCAAGTGTGGGGCCCTTCTAACTTTGGGGACACTACACAGGTGACGCACCCCATGAAGCTGGCTTGTACAACAGAACTCAGAGTGTGCAAGCCCCTGCCCTCACTGGCTGCTATGAGAAACATCCCTCTAGAGCCTTCCCTAGGCCTCCCTCCCCTCTCTTCTAGCTTAAAGCCTAGCACAGGTGATGGAAACAGTGCACAGAAGCTAAAAATACAGCCCAGCGGGTCTAGGTCAGGGCACTTAACAGCTCAAGGTCTTTTGCTCAGTTACATGGTCCCGGCCCCTGGCAAGAAGAAGCCTAAGATACTCATTTCAATACTTCACATGCCTCAGTCGCTTAGTGGATTTATTTCATGGAAAGAGTGAGGACATTGACTGCAGTCCCTGGGCCTCCAGGAAAATGTTGGTGTCTGTCTGTTTGCCTGCTTGTGCTCTGCAGTCGAGCCCTTCAATTCCTCTGAGGACAGCAGGAATTGCCAAGAAGCTGGGAGAGCTCAGTGGATGGAGTTGAGGGGCTCCTGGAATCTTGAAACTCCAGTTGGAATACTTTGTGCTCAGAAGGCACGATGTTGTGGAGAGAGTCCTAGATAAGGAGCCTGATTCTAATAACAACAAGAGCAAACATTTACAAGGACTTTCCTAAACTCTAGGCAGGGTAGGGTGCTTGTCATCACACTTCACACGATGTTCCCAGTGGCGCTGTGAGAGAGGCACCCTCACTACCCCCCTCAGACAGAGAGGTTGAATGGCTTGCCCAAACGTGGCCCAGTGGTGGAGCTGGGCTTTGAACCCAGGCAGCTGGACTCCAGGACTAGATTCCTACCTTAGGTGGAATGCTGCCTACCTAGGTGGAATTACACCTTAGGTGGAAAACACCTACCTCAGGTAGGTGAATTGCCTGCCTGTCCTTCTGGGGTTCTGGCAACAAATACTTACCGACTGGTCCAGGGGCACAATTAGGGTGAGGCAAGTGAGACATTCATGTCAAGCATCCGACTTTAGGCCCAAAAAACTCGGTAATCAAGATAAAGAAATAAATTTTATTTATTTATTTATTAAAATTTATTTATTTATTTATTTGTTTGTTTATTTGACAGACAGAGATCACAAGCAGGCAGAGAAGCAGGCAGAGAGAGAGGGGAAGCAGCCTCCCTGCTGAGCTGAGAGCCCGATGCAATGCGGGGCTCCATGGATCGTGACCTGAGCCTGACCTGAGCCGAAGGCAGAGGCTTAACCCACTGAGCCACCCAGGCACCCCAGGAAATAAATATTATTTAAATAAGTTGTAAAAATATATTAAACATATTTCATAAACATTATTTCAATGCAATGGCTTTTTTTTTTCTTTTTTGACAGGGAGCAAGGCAGAGAGAGAGAGAACACAAGCAGGGGGAGGGGCAGAGGGAGAGGGGGAAGCAGGCTTCCCGCTGAGCAGGGAGCTGGATTTGGAGCTCAATCCCAGCACCCTGGGATCATGACCGGAGTGGAAGGCACAGGCTTAAACGATGGAGCCATCCAGATGCCCCTCAGTGTAATAGCTTTAAGAAGATAAAGGAATGTCCCCCAAAATTCACACTGCATGAAGTATCAAAATTTTAAATGAAAAGAGGATCTCCAAAAAAAAAAAAAGAAGAAGAAAGAAAGAAAGAAAAAAGAAAAGAAAAGAGGATCTCCAGCCTCCGGCTCAGCTCAACAGTGTACTGTTACCAATCCTGTTCGGATTTCTGAGTCCAAAAGCTACTGAAGGGAGACTCAGGAGAAGTAGTGGTTTGGCTTGTTCTGATGGGGACAAGAGGAATGAAGCCATCTGGCTTTGAACGTAATGTATTAGAGGTGTCTATGGGGCATCCAGGTGGCCCCATCTGAAAACTGAGTCTGGGGTGGGGAAGGGATGTCGGTGTGGGCCGGGCACACTTATTTTGCATACTTGGCCATGATAGGTCCGCGTCCAGCACATGTGGTTTAAATCACTGGTCCTCTGAGTTTGCATCATGGTTCAGGAATCTTCTCAAATTCTCTCATCCAAAGTTTTCCTCTTCTTTCCTAAACCTTCTACATCGCAAACCTCAGATATGTTCCTATCTGGGCGTGGCAGTTTGCTGCTTGGGTGTTAAAATGAAAACATCTTCCGAGGAAATTAAAAACAACTATATGCCACTAGATTTGGGGGCGGGGCATGAAGGGGGAAGAATGATTATGAATTGGCTCAGTTTCCTTTTTATCAACGGACCTTCCAGAAAGAGGATGGGAGCAAAGAGGAATCAAAGAGAAGAAAGGTAGTAGTCAAGGAAAGAAAGAAAGAAGAAAGATTATAGGAGCTAAAAATATGGTGAGGAGAGCTTGGCCAAGCATCAAAGAAGGGCAGATGTGGTGGTCTAGATATGTCAGGAAGTACGGCTCCAAGGGATTGTTGGAAAATAAAGGCTATTTAGACTGAGCTCAGCAGAATAAAAAGGCTCATTGGAGAATCCAATGGTGGAATAGGCCTTTCCACTACACAGAAGCTCTACGGCATCATCCCCAGGTGCTCTGGACCAGGTGTTCACAGCAACGGTGGGAACTCTTGCCATAGTTTCAGGACCCTGGACCAAGTAGAGTCTTTCCATCTTGACTTTGTAATTCTGAACAGTCCAAGACCAGTCACTTTCCTTAGTCTACCCTCAGATACTCTCTTTCCTTGCCATCTCAGAAAGCGCGAGATATTCCGGGCAACTCCCATGACCACGGGAAAATTTGGCTCTTGTAAATAGAGCAGTTCTGTGAGATCGAGGAAACTGACAAATGTTTAGGGGAGGTGGATCCTGGGAAAAGAAATGTCATGCTCCCCGAGTCAGACCGGAATCATTCCCTGCTTTAAGAGTCTCCTTGCTTGGCCTCATGAAAGACCCGAGACAAAGCTCATACCAAGTGTTGAGTTACATCACTCAGACTGTGGGCAATAAGGGTTCAAGAAAGGGTCAGATGATTGAATGGGCCACAATAATAATCATATTAATAAGAACATTATTTATTGAGTGCTTCCTCTGTGCCGGGAGCCATACCAAGTGCCTCCCATGCTCTGTCCTATTTTGTCCTCACAGATCCTGGGGAAGGCTCTGTTACTATCCCCATTTCACAGATGAGGAGAGTAAGGTCAGATACTTGAATTCACTTGCCCATTGAGAGATGGATCTGGGATGTCACCTCGGGCTGATCAACTTGTGCACCCCAAGAAGGTCTCACGTCAAGGATAGGACTAGAACTGGACCCATGGATGGTATGGGGATGGGCTGACCCAATAACAGGCAAAGCATCAGATAGCTCTGAGTAGCTCTCAACCTTGGTTGAGACCGGCCTTTGTTGGTTTACTGGCTTTGGGATCTGGGGCATGGTTCATGAGCAGCTTGTGCCTCAGTTTCTTCATCTGTAAAGCAGGGTTTGGCAAGAGTGCCCAAACTCATGACTGTTGGTGGTATTTCATGAGATGATGCTTGGGAAGTGCCTGGGACAGTGCCTGGCCTATGGCAAACATCCGATAAATACAAATTTTACCAATGTAGGAGGAATAATAGCACAAGCCATGTTATCCTTGGGTTAGTTCCAAGGAGCATGAGGGTTACCTATTGGGTGTGAGTTACCCTGCAGGGAGAGGAGGCAGATTTTGACTGAAGTTAGAGGGTGAACTGTAGCCAGAAGAGGGAGAGGCGGCACGTTCCTCCGAGTCTGAGCGGGGTCACCTGGCCAGGCATTGAGTAAAGGCCTAGGAAAGTAAATACAACAGATGAGTATCTGGAAAGAGGAGGTGTGAAAGGGGAAGGCCAACCTTGAGAAGGGGAAGGAGAGAAGAGAAACCAAAGAGCTACTCCCAGAATTCCTTTCTTGCCTTACAGTTCCCTTCTGTCCCTGCTCCTGCAGAGCCAAGGCAGACAGTGGCCCGAGAGCCTGGTGCCACCTCTCTGGGATTCACCAGCTTTGAAAGGAGGCTTGCCTGCTCCGTCTCCAGACATTAACAAAGTCTTCCCAGAGGCAAACCCTTTTCCAACACCCTGCTCTAAAATCGACCCACCTCTCAGGAGGTGAGGCCCGGGCTCCCCACTGAATAGGCCCCATTGTCCTCCTGAGTGTCTGTGGGTCCAGATGCCTTTGGCCTGGAGGTGGTTCCACCGTGGCCTGCTGTGCGGTCGGCCTGCAGACTTTGATTCACTCCTGGGACAACACTCAGAAAAAAATCAAACAGGCAGCACATACGATTCCAGGAGCTCCTGCCAGACTCATACTCTGTTTTTCCATCCCTTCCCTCTCCTCCCCCTCAGGAGGGAGCCTCCTTTGGCATTTTGTGTCTAAAAACTCAAAACCACCAACAGGACCAAAGCCCCTGATAAGGAGCGAGGCATTGCCCAAGAAGTGTCTTTGTTCCTGTTTCAAGTCCTTGACACTGCTAACAGCTCTAATTACTGAATTTGCCATGGGATGTAAAATAAAACCACATTCCAGAAACCATGTAGTTCTCCCGGAGAGAGACATGGAGGGAGAGGTGCCCAGGGTGACAGGAACGTGTTCTTTCATTTCTGGTCCTTAACCTTGGCAGCTCTTCTGAGAATGTAACCTTCTTTATGTGCACGGAGAAGGCCACTTTTGCACATGTAAGGATCTATCTCACTACCTGTATCCACAAATACAGTCTTGGTCTTTGACTCCCCCTGAGTGCAAAGCAATGCTTCTTAAGAATGTTAGGACCTTCCTAATTCACCCAAGCCCTTCTGGGGGGGAATGAGCACTTCACCAGCTCCTGAGGCTGGAAGCCCCACAAAATAGAACTTCTTCCAGCCTAATTTAACTATAAAATCTGATGATGTAACACCCACCCACCCCCACATCACAAACCAAAGTGACATCACAAATACTAGAGACCATGGTTCAAAACTGCCTCCCTGTGAGCCAAAAATCTAAACAAACTGCAATTTGCTTATACATGACTGAGGCAGAGAAAGACAGGTGACTAGAAATATTAAAAAGAAAAAAAAAAAAAAAGGCAAAACAACAGCAACAACCAAAAAAAAGCAAAAGAGAAAAAGGGAAAAGAAAATACATATTTCTTCCCCCTACTAAGCTAGCTAAAATAAAATTTAAGGCTACCGAGATATGGTAAGGTAATTTTATTTTTTTTATAGATGACATTTCTTAGAAGGCCAGGTCTCTTTAAGGGTGTGATTCTAATTCTGTCCAAATTGTTCTCTTGTTCTCGGCTGCTCCCAGGAAACGGAGGTCCATATCACTTAGTTGGACTTTTGCCTTTAAGGATCCTAGTATTTCCCCGTGGAGCAGCCTTTCTTGGCTCAAGGTGGTCTGGTTAGGAAGTGTGTTCGGGGCTTGGCAGAACTTTTACGTGGTGTCATTTCTGTCTTGCAGCCTGGTCGAGGGGTGGCTGCAGCTCCTATAGGAATCTCAAGTGTTCCCATCCCCATTCCTTTCCTGCTACCATTTCCTAAGCCTTGTAGCAGACTGGAATTGTCTTTGATTCCTTGTAAATGCTCCCCAAACCTCTGCTTCCAGCTCAAGCATTGCCATGTTCTTTGAGAGCCTGAATATCATCATGACCTGGTTTCCCTACTTGGTACAAAAGGCTCTGGTGAGCAGGATATCCGATGGATAGATTTCTGAGAGCTGTGTAGAAGGAACCATGTGTAAAATGCAGTTCATACCAGGCCTGCTAGTCTGTGCTTGAGAACTGGTCCTTTTTCTTATTCCTTTCTCTCCCCTTATGATTCTAGCATCCCATCTATGTGAGACGAGATCCCGGGATCCCTGCCTATGGGCTCCGGCAGTCTATCCTACTGAACACCAGGCTTCAGGACTGCTATGTGGACTCACCGACCCTCACCAACATCTGGACGGCCAGAATGTGTGCAAAGCAGAACATCAATACCCCAGCAGCCGGGACCACCTCCTCTTGGGAAGTTGTAAATACTCCCTTGGTGGCCAGTTCCTTCTCCCTGATTAAGTTGGTGCTCAGGCGACAACTGAAGGATAAATGTTGCCCAGGACCAAGCAGGTTAGGAGAAGCAAAGCCTTCAAGGAGATTAAAGTCCAAGGACAATTCGGCAGAAAGAGCCATGCCGCGGGGCAGAATAAGACATTCCATCAGTTCCAAGGGCAGGCGGCCAGTAGGGCAGCATCCTGGCTCCCCAAGGCTCAGGAAGCCAGCAGGAGGCATCAACAAGGTACCTGTTAGGATGGCTGGGGGTGGACAGAAACTGATGGCTTCGGAACAGGGAAATGTAAGGGAGGGAGTGCTTAATGCTTATGTGATTTATCCCGGGGGAAGGAAATCCTAAAGTTAAAGTCAGGATTGTGGAGGTGGGGCTGGGGGCAGCTGCACGAGACAGTGGAGAGAGTACCACATCTGGGCTTCTGCCTTTTACACTCTGCCTAGTTCTACAGGAGGATAGCATAGCTTTCGTAAACACTGGACATGAAGGGAAAATGAGGGAGGGAAAGGCCTGGAGATGGGTGGTGCCCTTAGGTACACACACCTAAACACTGGAGGTGAGCAATGTATCTTGCCATGAACTTCCACCTGGGGAACCTGGTGTCCAGAGAGGCCCATCACTCCATGGACCTGTCAGAGCTCAGAGGGCACCTCAGAGCAAGGCCGCCCCGCCTCAAATCCCACCTCAAACTATAATTGAAGACAACTGTGGGTTTAGCCTCTTTGGTCTCTATCACCTACAAAATGTGGAAAACATCCCCCCCTCCATAGGGTTTCATGAGGATTGAGCTAATATAATAATGCACAAAGTTTTTGAACAGAGCCTGGCACAGAGTAAATGCCTAATATCCTGTGTGGCATTCAGCAAAGGACACTGTGGTTAGGAACCTTCTCACCGTGCCAGCTTTGGCCAACCAATGTCAGTTTCCTTGCCTTTAGAATGGTCTCCTGCTGAACTTAGGGGGTTTATGGGCAATGCATGCAGTGGCGTACATGAAGGAATTCGGGAAACCAGAACACGCTAGACAAATGTTGGTGGTGGCTGGAACCAAGACTCGGGGACACAAATCCCAGATAATTATTCTGAGCTCCCTTCTCAAGTTTTAGCTTTGACTTCTCTGCTTTCTTCCTGGCTAGAGTAAAGAAAGTTCAAAGGAGAAAAAAGTAACCGCCCGCCAAGATCTTGAGAGCAGATATGCTGAACATGTGGCTGTCACCCAAGCACAGCCTGGGGACACTGGGACAGCCGCCTGGAAGGGCCAGGCGTTGCTTCCCGAAACCAGAGAGAGAGAGCAGTTGTCAGAGGACAAGCTAATCATCCATGGCCTCCCCGCAGAGGGTTACAGGGCTCTGTACCACTCGGTGGTCGAGCCGATGCTGTGGAATCCTTCCGGGACCCCCAAGAGGTACAGCTTGGAGCTGGGCAAGGCCATTAAACAAAAGCTCTGGGAGGCTCTGTACAGCCAGGCTGCCACTCCTCTAGGGGCTCAGGGCTCGATGCCTGGCCGGAAGCAGCTGGGGGTCCATGAGGAGCCTGTGCCCAAGAAGTGGCCCAAATTCAAGAGAGAGAAATAGGAACAGGAGCTCACGGGCTTAGGATATTGCTATTCTCTGCTAGATGTCTGAAAAATAAACACCACTTTGCACCTTCCACATAATCTCAGAGTGCTTTACAAATTAGTAACTCCTGCCCTGGGAGGTAAGACAAATTGGGTAGGAGATTCATTTCATACTGATGGCCCTTCTCCACTCTCATAACTAGGTCATGTTGAGGGCTCAGTGCTTGGGGGTCTCTTGGCCTTCCGAGGTAGGAAAAGGCCAGGCAGACAGTCAACAGCCCATGTTCCTTATTTTTAAAAGTGGACTATCTTTCCCTCACTGCTTCCACATAGGGCTTAGCAAAATAACCACCACCACCCCAAGGACATTACCCCACATGCTCTCTGTCAGAGGCTCTCTCATGAAACCACCCCAGGCCCCAACGACATGAACTCTATGTTACCAAGAGAAGAGATGCTACGGACGCATACATGAACAAGAAGTTAAAGGTGCTCTCTCCTAGGTGGGATCTATAGACCTTTACCAAACAGAGCAATGACAACATGTAACACGTACTTGATAAAATTGTATTTTTTTTTACAGTCATTTGTACAATTTGTTACAAAACCATAGAAGACTACAACTTGTTTGAAATCATTTTTGGTCGGCAAATATGCAAAATCTGTGTGCAATTATCATGTATTTACAGGGCCTCATGTTAGTCATTTTCAATGATTATTCCAACAATGTCACACTCTCAACAAAAGACATGGCTTAAGATAAATATATTAGTAAATAAATATTCTGAGAACATATTTCCATAAATGAAATGTGCTGCTATACATATACAGAATATACATAAGTTGTTTTCTAGCCTTTAAAACATTAAAAAAAATGGTAATGTTGGTGAAGGAGCCCTTAGACCATTTTATTACAAAATCTTTACAGCAAAGTCTTTACAAAATATCTTTTAAGTGCTATGGGAGCAATTAAAAAAAACATTTTAAAATAGTGTCTTGTTAGACCAACACAATAGAGTTTATATAAAGAATAGAAAAAGGCAGGTCTGTTTAAAAAATAATACTCTGATTAGTAATTATTTTTTAGACCTCATTTTTTATTAAAAGCATTAGTCCTGCATGAGCTTTGAGTAGAAACTAGCAGCACATAAGGGAGGGTCTGAGTGGTGGGACAGCAGATCGGGCTTTATAAAAATGGCTTGGGTTCAAGAGAGGCGGGAGATTGAGAGAGAGCCAGCGTAAAGAGGTACCTTGTTGATCAGAACTCCCAAACCCCTGTTTTTTTTTTAACTGGTTCCAGTACTCTTTAGTTTACATGGCTGTCCTATACCCAGGGCTGGGCCATGGGACCAGGCCTAACAGTCACACTCTGGCTTGGGGTGGGGGTGGAGGGCGATAATTCTCCCTGGAAAATGTGATGCTCCAAGTTTCCAAGACTATATGACCCCAACACACCCCTGAGAGGCCATTACTGGAGTCTTGCAACTTCAAAGATGACATTTCTTTCAATTTGAACAGTGAGGCAGGAATATAGCTGGTCACTATACTCTGGTGACCTCCCTGTCTGGGCCAATACAAACTCGAAACAATGGCTGATATTTAAAGTTTTAACATTTTCATTTTTCTGCTTCTACTGCCCTGCAAACTACAGAAAAACGTGTTTCTTTTTGCTATCCATTATTATTGCTCTTTCCAACGAAAATTGGACACATTTATTTTAATAAGCCCCGTGGAAGCCACATTACCTACTCCTCTATTTATTGCTTAAGGCTGTTGAGGAGTAGTTTCCCAGACCAGGCTAAAGAAAGCCACTTTGGAGGCATGGTTTCAGACAAAGGAGAGAATATGCACTCAAAGGCATTAAAAACAAAACAAAACAAAACAAAACAAAACCTTGAACAACAACAAAAATCTCAACAATGAGAGGCTGCTTTTTTTTTTTTTTTTGCAGTTCCTGTTAGAAGCCATCCCCCACCCCACCCATTCCCTAAAACCACGGAATGCAAGCCGAGCCGTTGTCTGTCCTCAGCAGCTGCTACTCCTGGCCCGAGAAATCAAGGCGGGCCGGATCACATGTCAACAGCTTGGACCCTTCTCACACCCTCGCCAACAGGTGTGCTGGGCATAGACCCGGGGGTGGGGGGCGGGAAGCAGCCCCCAGGGGGCTGTACCTCAGAGGCCAGAGGACAAAGCTCACCGTACTGAGCTCCTAAATGGCAACTGCTTCGATCGTTTGAGGCTGGAATTTCTTTCTGTCAAAGCCTGGCTAGAAGGAGGTAAATTTCCTCATCATGGGCGGGATTAAAAAAGAACACACAGGGTGCCTGGGTGGCTCAGTGGGTTAAGCCGCTGCCTTCAGCTCAGGTCATGATCTCAGGGTCCTGGGATCGAGTCCCGCATCGGACTCTCTGCTCGGCAGGGAGCCTGCTTCCCTCTCTCTCTCTCTGCCTGCCTCTCCATCTACTTGTGATTTCTCTCTGTCAGATAAATAAATAAAATCTTTAAAAAAAAAAAAAAAAAGAATACACAAAAAAAGATTGGGATACATTGAGATTCTCGGTCAAAAGTATTCTTGTCTGGACCCTGGCCTGACTGTCGTGGATGGCAACCCTGGGCGGTCTCTTACTTCCCCACTATACTTAGTGGATGGGGTTGGGGGGGGCTTGAGGCCGCGAGGTTCCTGTTCTGCAGATGAGCATATCAGATGACGATGACTGAATAAAAATGAATGAAAGTTGCCAGAGGAGTTAGTGAACACAGGGGCTAATGTGATTGGTTTCTTCTAAAAAAAGACTTGGAAGAACAAGTAGTACATTGGACAAAAAAGATGACAGTCCCTGATCTGAAATAGCTTTAAATAGATTCTCCCTTTTACAATGGAAACACTTTTTTTTTTTTTTTTAAACGGGTTGGGTTTTAAAACTCTCTCTCTTGAAAACAAGAACAGCAAACGTTTGGAAAATATACAAAAACCTACCCTTTGGGGCTAAACTATCTGATAGTCTCTTTCTCTGTCTCCTGGAGAATCAATACATAATAGTGCATTAGGTAGAAAAGATAGTAGACATTTGCAGGCGAGATGAGCCATTTCGGCCATGAGGCAGAGGGCTGAATAATCCCAAAGCAGTGCTTCCAGAGGGAAATGGGATGGGAAACGTATCACTCAAACAGAGCTTGGTGCTGACTCTGCGGGGTCCCCAGGAAGGCAGCCCAAGGACACTGGCTGCGCCCACACAGACGCCTGGGCGCAAGCATGCTCTAGCGCCCTCTGTCCCTCTTCTGGATTACTGAGAGCACTTTCCACCCCCTAGACACTAAGATCGCAAAACTACATTCCTTCAGGGGGTCTGTCCCCACACACCCCTTCAAACCATTTCTGCAGCCAGGGGCAGGAAGCCCGAGTTCAGGATTGGGAACTCTTGTCCTCTGACCTAAGACAATGACCCAAAGGGACAGACCGAAGAACACTGGGCTGAACTGTCCCTGTCACCCTGGGGCTGGCGTAGTGATGGCCTGTACCAGCTCCTCAGAGCTGCAGACCTTCCGCCCTATCCCTAGCTGTTCCCGTCAGCTGCCTACAGGTGTGGGATGGAGAGGGCATGGCTTCTGAGAAGACCCGAAACTTTGTACGTTGGGATTTGCCACAAGAAAGAAAGAGGCAGCATTGCATTGTTCCTCAGAGTTTGTACCCATATCAACTAACTTTACTTCAAGTTTCTGGTTCATTTTCTAAGGCAGGTGTAGCCCTGAGCTTTTCAAAGGCCTGAGCTCCCTCCAGGGAGACAACAGTATCTACACATGATATGGTTCAATTAATGCAGCAGTGATTTCTTTTTTTTTTTTTTTTCAGCAAAAGTTGGCGATTAGGGTTCTTTAAAATATACATTTAAATAACTTTTTACATTTACATATAATATCTTAAAAAACAAAGCAGAGAACTCAATCCCACACACCTTGGGACCCCAAGCACACACACTTTACAAAACAGAATATACCATGTTATCAAAAGAGGCAAAAGACTCAGAGAATTTTGTCTGTTGGTTTGTTAATGGGGGGTGGGAGGCAGTTTGCCACAGGTGGCTCACATTTTGGGTTGAGAAGGAGGGCTCTCTTTATTACCACTTTTGTGTGTTTGTCAAAGCTAAAAAAAAAAATCTTTTTTTTTTTTTCCTTAAGGAAGTCAGAGCTTGGAGTCTCCATATAGTCCTCATTTCCGTGTAAGAGTTCCTTCTGAGCTCAGGCTCCTGTGCCACTGTCTGCTGGGCGAGATCTCTGTCCTAGAGAGAGAGACACACACATACAAATAAATCATCAAGGGGACAGAACTGGCACTGGAAACCCTGGGCACAACACACGGGACCAGGTGGGGGACTTGGGTGCCCATCCCTGGTGTCACAGGCTCTTAGGGAGCGACAGCTCAGAACACCAGACGGACCGTGTATACGGCAAAGGCAGGAAGGCACGGGTGCCTCCCAGACAGCCAGTCTCCCTCATCTGGATGGGCAGAGACTTCTGGAAGCTCTTAGGTAGCATGAACTTATAACATGCGCCATCAGGCACTGCTGCAGGCACTGGGAAGAAGAGAAAACCCCTTCCCAGAGCCCACAGACCTCAGAACAAAGTAACCTCAGACTGCGTTAGCCTGGGAAGTGAACAAGGCCTGTGACAGTGACCCTGGAGGGTGGAGGGCACGATTTCAGCCAAGATCTGGAGAAGCAGCTGAGAAGTGTGGAAGCTGGGATGAACTTGGCTTGTTGAGGAAGCAGGTCAGAGGCCACAGAAAGTTCAAGGGGCAAGGAGATTGAGTGAAGCGGGTGGTGGCCTGAGGGGCAGATCATACAGAATGTGGTGAGGAGTTCACCTTTTTAAAATTTAGAGGTAGTGGCAAGTCATTGAAGGGTTTTCCAGTGTAAAGACACATTTCAAAAAAGACCCACATGGCTCCCATGCAGAACAGAAGGCCAAGAGCAGTGAGAGACCAGTTAGGCCACCGCTTTGGCCGCAGAGAGAGGAGACGGGCCTACTGAGGAGACGGCAGGCAGGGACACAGAAGAGAGAAATTAGGGATGTGCTTTGGAAGGAGAACGTGTCATGGTGCTACTCTAAGGTGCTGGATTGTTTATGACTGACACAAAATGTTTGGAAACTTTATAGCAACTTGATGAGGTCTGCTGAATGGAATGAAAATCCTGGAGTTGGATTCTGCACGTCCTTTGCTAAGCTTCACTTTTCTGGGGATTTGATTTTCTGAAGGGGGTGGGGGGTGGTGGTGAAAAACCAGCCCACAGGGTCCCCACAGCAGGCTGAGAAGCCCAGGACACTGGAGTATGGAGGGCAGGGGGTGCTCTGGGAGAGTGTGGGTTTGGGCCCCGAGCATCTGGGTGGGGAGTCTGGAGGAAGGGGGGGGCATGAAGAGGGAGGAGTTTGAGAGGGCAGCAGTGGACAAGACTGGGCGGGATGCTTGTGAGGACCAGGGGAACAGGAGGCCTGATGGGTCTGGAACGCAGAGGAGGGCCGGGGTGGGCACAAACTACTTTGGAAGTCATCAGGTACAGACGGCCTCTGAGGTCAAGGGCACAGAGAAGTCACTTAGAAAACAAGCAGCGGAAAGAGGAGGACCCCCGACTCTGACCTCCGGCCCCCTCCTACTCTCACCTGCAGCCTCAGGGGCGGTGGCGCTGGACTCCTGAGTGTCCTGGGGGGCACCAGGGAAGGTGGCCCCGGGGGCTTCTGCACACTCCGGAGGGCAGCTGGGCGAGAGTGGAGCCCTGGCCTGGTGGCACATAATCGGCTCGTCTTCCTGGGTGGCTCCTAGGATGCAGTGGGGTCGCAGGGCATCCGGGCCCAGTGTCCCACCCCAGGGGCCGAGGCCATGGGTCCCTTGGCAGTCCGAGGGCAGGCCTAAGTTAGAGTCCACATCATCCGGAATGATGGGGATGCGCTGGCTCAGGTCCCAGGCTCCTGGGGGGCAGCCGGGTGGGGGCTCCTGGGCGAGCGTGTACTGCACACTGACCGAGCAGTCCTCCACGCAGCAGGTGCGGCCCCCGCCGCTGCCACGGGCCACCTGCTTCTCTTCATAGAAGCAGCAGGGAAGGCCCTCGTATTTCACCCCATCTGTCCTGGGCAAATGGTCCGGGTGAAGGCTGTACAGGCCCTGGGAGCTTCCCGGCTGCACCTCTCTGCCCGTGGGGCCACAGGCCTCACAGAGCGGGGGGCCCAGGAACAATGTGCTGCCCCCGGCCACTCCACCGCTGGGCTCCAGGGCGGAGGGCTGGGGCTCACAGCAGCAGGCACATGACAGCCCCTCGTGGGTCCCCTTCCAGGTCCTCCTGAGGTCTGGGGCCGCCCCAGGAGAAGCCTCAAGCCCCACTTCTGAGGTAGAGCTAGCGGGCCCCCTGGGCTCCAGGGAGGAGTTGCTGCTGTAGTTCATCTCCAGGCTGCAGGTGGACAGCTGATCCCCCGAGGGTGAGGAAGGGCCGGGCCAAGGCTCTGCTCGCCCAGCACCTTGACTGTGGGCCACCGAGAGGTCCTCAGGTGGCGGGGAGCCCTCGAGGCCCAGCATCGGTCCCCGGGCCGAGCCGCCCACGGCCCCCACCTCGCTGGCACGGCAGGGGCTCCGGCTGCGGTAGATGAAGGGGTCGTAGTCGCTGCTGAGGGAGCTGCGGAAGGTGGAGCAGCTCCCGTACACACCCTGGTTGCTGACCTCAGTGCAGTCCACCACCGAGTCGCTGGAGGAGCAGTGACACTGGCCGGAGCTGCTGCTGCTGCTGCTGCTGCTGCTGCTGCTGCTGTCACTGCCCGGGCCGTCGGCCAGGTAGCCGCTGCACACCGAGCGGTGGCCGTGGTAGCAGCTGAAGCTGGACGTGCTGCCGCTCTCCAGGTGCGATGGCGGGGCCATGTGCACCATGGTGGGGAAGAGCAGGCTGCTCCCGCTGCTAGCCGCAAAGGCACGGGCGGGGCCCCGGGGTGCGAGGCCAGCCGGCGCCTGGCCCTCCTGCTCCGGGTAGCTGAGGCCCCGGAAGTAGTAGTGCTGGTACATGGTCTCATACTGAGAGAAGCAAGCTGCCTTGGAGAAGCCGCGGCCGCTGAACTTGGGCCTGCGGAAGGGGTGGGCTGGGGAGTAGGCCCGGTGCTCCAGGCCACAGCGGTGAGGGGCCAGGCTGGGGTCCAGGTGGAGGGGTGGGTAGCCACGGATGTAGGTGGGGGTTTGCGGGGAGTAGAGGCTCTGCTCCCCGTGCCGGTCCATGGTCAGCAGCGTGACGGGATTCCCGTGGGAGTCCATGCTCGTGCGGGTGGGGTAGGCCGGGATGCCGTTGGTCCTGTGCACGCGGCCGGGGTAGTGCACCGGCAGGATCACCCTCTGCTGCCGGCCGCGTGCGAGGCTGCTGGTCTCCACGCACACGGCAGTCGGGTTGCCCTTTTGCTCTGAGGAAAGGCAGGGGACAAAAAGTCAGTGGGGCCGGGGACTCTTGTGCCACAGGCCGGAGGGATCAGTGAGGGCGGGGCACGAGGCAGCGGGCTCAGTCCCACACCCACGTGGCTGGGGTCAGGACTCGGGCCCCTGCCGGCTGTCTCCAGACCTGGCCACACAGGCAGAGGCTGGCCCACGCCCCCGTCTGCAGGATGGTCACACCTGGAAGGGCCCCTCTCCCGCCTGCCCTTGGCTCGGAATGAGAAAGATGCTCATCACAGAGCATGCAGACAGCCACAAAGACACCAAGACAAAAGGCACTTTCCCTCTCGGGGACAACAGCTATCCTGAGCACAGCCTGCACTCCAGGCCTGGTATGCTGCTATCACCGGGGGGCAGGAGCAATACCACGACCCTCATGCTCACCTCCTGTGGCACGGAAACAGCACCAGGGTACTGGGCATGGGAGTGCCATCACTACATTTCCTGCTGGAGAGACTATGGGCCTCGGGCCCGCAGAGGCCAGCAGCTTTGCTCAAGGTCAGGAAGCTGGCTCATGTGAAAGCCAAAATGTGAACTTGGGGCGATTCTTCAGGTCAAGCTCTCCTGGGGCTTGGGGCCAGGTGAGCTCCACTACCCTGGGCCCTCCTCCAGGTCTGGAGGGCAATGCTCATTAACTGTCTATAGCACATGCCAGACTCCTGCTGAGCACTTGGTAGGGAAAGCGACTGTGCCACAAGAGGGGGGAGACGGTGACAATTACCTATGATGTTGTGCCGACAGTGGGGGCAGGTGTGGTGCTGCAGCAGCCACGGGTCCACGCACTTCCTGTGAAAGCGGTGAGTACAGGGGATAACCCGCAGCTCCTGGGAAGGGAGAGAGGACACGCAGCCTGAAGGCGGGGCCCGGGTGGACAGCAGTCCTGCCTTCAGCCCCATGCGTGCTTCCTTTTGAGGAGTCCAGCATGGCCCGAGAAGCCAGTACCAAAGGCTTCCTCTTCAGGCCCATCCCTGTCTCTAGCTGCAGGTGGACACCATGCCCCAGAGTCAGCACCCATGTCTGGCTTCTAGGAGGAAGCCCCATCCACAGTCCTCAGCGTTCAGGAAGGGAGCACACCGAAGCGGGGTCCTTTCCTGTTTCCCAAGGAGGGCATTCATATTCATGCCATACATGAGGGAAGACCAAAGCCAATGGCTTCTGCAGCCCCGGGCCCCCAAGACCTTATGCATCTCTGGGGATGGTGGCTCCCTCCGGGCCCTCCAACTGGGGGTCAATAGAAAGGAAGGTGCCCAGGACTTGGAATTGACAGGTGCAGCAGCAAAGGGGCAGAGCTCTCCTTTGCTGGACCCTGAGTACTCACCCAAGAGAACATGGTTTATAACATAGCAGCCTACGTAGAAAGAAGGTGATGGGGTTTTCTGAGGCATAACTAGCTATGGAGTTCCTGAGCCAAAGTACCCCTCACCCAAGTTTGCGAACGTGACTCTGCTATTTCATGCTCTGACCAGCTCAACAGAATAACACTCAACCTAATACCTAATGTTGTTCCTGACTGTGGGAGAGTTCTACCTGTATTTTCTCATGAAAGCTCCATGATCACCTGAAGCCCGTGTCACTCTTGGGCCCATGTCCCAAGTGTGGGCACAGAGAATGAAATCACTGCCCAAGATCACAAAGCTAGAACCTGCCTGGGCCAGGACTAGAATATGGGAAGTCTGAACCTAAAGGTATTCAAGACTCTTAATTTCAAGTCCTTTGCAAAAACTCATTTTCACCCCACAGGCTACACGGGAACGGAATACATCGGATGCCTGCAGCTGATTCTGAAGTAGTTTGCTCCCCATTCCCCAAAATGTGTGTGGATGCACGCCTCTGCCTGTGAGGAGATTAAGCAAGCATGGCACGATGCTAGCAAAGGGTGACTGCGGGCAAATGACACATCATTCACGGTAGGACTCCTGCAGCTTTCCGGAAGGTCTGACATTTTCAGGATAAAAAGTTAGAAGAAGGGGCGCCTGGGTGGCTCAGTCGTTAAGCGTCTGCATTTGGCTCAGGTCATGATCCCAGGATCCTGGGATCAAGCCTCACATCGGGCTCCCCGCTCTGTGGGAGGCCTGCTTCTCCCTCTCCCACTCCTCCTGCTTGTGTTCCCTCTCTCAGTGTCTCTCTCTGTCAAATAGATAAGTAAAAATCTTTAAAAAAAAAAGGCTAGGAAAAAAAGGGGGGCCATCACATCCCCTTGCCTCCCAAGTAAAAACAGCCAGTGTTCCACGCAGCTTTGCACAGAGAGGTTTGTTTTGAGTCAGTGTCTGCTTTCAGAAGAGTGATTCTAAAATTAAGTCAATAGGTGTCAATGTTCTTAACACCAGACCTTTTCTGGCCTACCATATGTTTCTGATCAACTTCTGAAATGCCATGGGTGGAAGCTGGGCCTTCTGGAGAGAGTGTATCTGAGTTGTGGCCACCCATTTCCCAGGGTGAAGAGCAATTAGGATGCCTCCGGCCACGCCCCTGGGGCCTAGCCATCACCCTTCTGCTCCTGCAAAGCTGTGGGCAAAGACCTAGGGCCCCATCCTTCCAGGCTGTGTTCGCCTCTGCTGACCTATCTACCTTGTCCCCAGTCAGGATGGACCCTGCCTCTGTGCTTACCTCTCCGTCGATATACTTCTCCAGGCAGATGGCGCAGTCGGACGTCGAGCTGCTGCTGAGTGTGTCCAGCGCCCCACAGCTCCCCTCCCGGCGCCCCTTGCTCTTGGAGTTGAACTTCCTGGTTTCCATCTTCTCCAGAGCCTGCACAGCCAGCCTGTTCATGGAATTCTGTGTGGCGGAAGAGACCGTGTTAGGGTCTGGGATGTACTAACAGTGGTAGTCACCCCTGGAGCCATGGCACCCAGTGCCCGGGGACGGGCACAACGCTACAGGCTTCTGAGTGGGTGCTAAAAATTCACACTGCCGTGACATGGGACTTCCAGACTCCTGAGGGTCAGCGGCTTGAACCCAGGCTTCTGCCAAGTGGTAGACCCAGCAGAGGTCGACTTCAGTTAGTTGGTCAACTCTGCAAGAGTAATTCACCTGCTCGATGCCTCGGGTTCCCCCTCTTTACACTGAAGAAAGTTCCGAGGGCAAATGAGGCAATTGCTGGGCAAACACACCCACTGTTATGTTGGGCTAATGACCACTCTCGCTTGGTGAGTAGTCGGTGAGTCTCGCACAGACTGTCTGCCAGCATCCACTGTCTTTCCTGAGAGGTCACACTACACACGGGATGGTCTAGATTCCCGCTTATCCTCTCCATCAACCTCTGCCCCCAAATCCTGCCTTTCTACAAGCATGGTGATGTGAGGGGTGGAGCAGGAAAGTGGCTACTCTGTTCATTGGGAATCGTCTGGAGGGCTTAGAAGATGCAGCTTCCAGCTCAGCAGGTCTGGGGTACGGCCTGAGAGTCTGCATTTCTGCCAAGCTCCCAGGGGATGCTGCTGGTGCCCAGATTCTATCTTAGGAGCAAGGCTCTAGGGTTCCGCGTGAACACTTAGGCATTTCATGAGAAAACCTCCCAGCTGGAAGCCTCCTAGTGCTTAGCCTTTGTGGTTCTGGCCCTTCTGGAATAGAGAAGACACAGGGTGATAAGCTTTGCTCTCATTTTGCTCCATCTCTGCTGCTCCCGGTGTGCTGGGACCAGGCGGTGGACCGCAGGCCCCCATCCCCCAGTTCCCACCTGGGACAGGGTGGCGGGCACCTGCGCTCATGGGCTGCTTGGGGCTCTTACCTGACTGCGCCGCTGTTTCAGCTTGATTTTGACGAGAAGGATGAGGCAGACCAAGGAGACCACGACGAAGAACGCCAGGAAAATCCCCATGTCGAAGTACTCTGTGGGTTGCTGGAACAGAATACACACCCGATGAGTCACAGGTCTCTTCAGCCTGGGGATCGGCGCATGGGTCAGGTCAGCCCCGGTTGGGATACAACTGGGGTGACTCAGGTGTGTCTCTCCCCTTGTTTGCAAGCAACACCTGGGGGTTCTGCTAACCTGCACACGTGCTGTGCTCCCCGGGCCCAGACAGCCCCCCTTGGTGTGGCGGGGGCAGCCTGCCCAGTCCCGGCCAAGAGCACGCCTGTTGGAATGCCCAGCTCCCCGTGGAAGAGCGCAAAGTTTGCCGTAACCAGTAGGAGAGGCCCATCCAAATAAACACAAATATCATATTTATGGGACAAAGGAGTGTCATGTTTTGAGGGAACAGTGATTACTAACCATATAATTAACGGTTTACAACAACTCAGAAAATTGTATGCTGCTTCCACAATATCAGCTTCCACTACAGTGAGTCACATTCAGCAAAGGGCTCGTTTTTCCTTTAAAAAGAAGCCACCAAAGGCTGTTCTTCTGCAAATCCCTTCCACTTTGAGTCCTTACCTTTTCCCCGGGGCACACTGCTTCCAGAAACCTTGAAGCCACCTTGTCTAGGACATGCAGTTAGCCAAGAGGATTAGAGTTTTGCTAATTGAATGCTATGGGTATCTAGATGCTTTGTGTGTACAAAGAGTCACCCTATACGTGAATATTTGTGATATGGAAATAAACCATATATATGTATGTGTGTGTATGTATGTATCTCTCTATATCCTGTCCCAGGTTCCCAGAACCTTCAGCCTGAGGTTTGGGCAGAAGATGCCTTTTAAGAGTCACTGGGCAGCAGTGTCCCTTCGACACGCTCCAGAGAAGCCACCGTGCTATTCAACAACCGCCTAGAAGGCATAAACTTCAATCCCAGTTGAAAGCTAAGTGCTCCAGACTCAAATACAAGTTAGGGCTTTTTAATAATGCAATTTGCCTTCTGGGAAGAAAGAACTACACTACCAGCATTTTTCTCCAGTCTGGGCCAAATGGAAGGAGGGGGACACAGGAACCTAGGGACTCCTTCCTTCTCTCCTCCCCAGCCTTTCAGGGGGAGGTGGAATGGAAGAGAAAGAAGGACAGAAGCTACCAAGAGGGAGTGCCGGGCGGAAGATACCAGAGACTCTTTAGCACAAAATCTATTCCTGGAAGGTCTTCTCGAATCCTCTCTATTTTTTTTTTTTTTTAAAGATTTTATTTATTTATTTGACAGAGAGAAATCACAAGTAGATGGAGAGGCAGGCTGGCAGAGAGAGAGAGGGAAGCAGGCTTCTTGCTGAGCAGAGAGCCCGATGCGGGACTCGATCCCAGGACCCTGAGATCATGACCTGAGCTGAAGGCAGCGGCTTAACCCACTGAGCCACCCAGGCGCCCTCGAATCCTCTCTAAAGGAACACGTGTTGTGGGGGGAGTTCGTGGCAGGCTCAGTCGGTTAAACGTCTGACTCTTGATTTTGGCTCAGGTCATGATCTCAGGTGGGGACGCTGAGCTCCGCGTGGGGCTAAGGGCTCTGTACAGAGTCTGCTTGAGCCTCTCTCTCCCTCTCTGACCCCCACCTCCCGTGTGTGCACGCTCGCTCGCACTCTCTCTCAAATAAATAAAATCCTAAAAAATAATACTAATAAAGAAACAGGAGTAATATTTCTCCTTGGCCTCCAACCTCAAGTCTGATCTAAACTGTAGGAACCTAGGCTGCATTAGCATTTTACACGGAAAGAAGACTGCAACAAAAGCCGGAAGCCCAAAGGGAATTAAGGCTCGGGGAGCAGCAGAGAGGGCACAGGGCGAGGCTGGCCGTGGCCGATGGAGGCTCACTCGAGGGGGGCGGTGCTGAATCCTTGCTCGAGCTACTTTCTGCTTGTTGACAATGTTCATCAACTTGATGGCATCTGCACCCTTCACGTACACCACTGGCCTCTTGAGCGGGTCTTCTGAGCCCTGGTTTAGCTGAGGAAGAAGAGACAGGTCTAGTTAAAAGACGCTCTTGCTTTAAGAAGCAAGAGAGGGAGAAAGGTTGAAGGAAAAGAACAGTAAAAACTGTTTGAAAATCCTCAAAGACTTCAAGCGTTACAGCCTTGGAGCTTCTGAAGGACAAGGCGCAGAATGATGCTTTTAGGATGGACTGGGCAGGATGGAAGGGTCTTTGAAAATGCCCCCCAACCACCAACTTCCTGGCTCTTCACGCCTACTCAATACCCTCTCCTCCAAGTAGGAATGACGTCTAAACACGGGTCTCTAGTGTCAACAGACAAGTGCGGAGCCCTGAAGTGAGGGGGATGCCCCCGCGACAAGCCTAGCTAACTAAAAGAGCCTCTCTCAGGGAGATAGCCATGCCCCGTGGCCCATGGAGTTTACCTGATCGATAGCTTCTGGGTTTTCTGACACATCAAAGATGACCGCAGTGGCTCCTCGCTGCACTGCCCGCTTGGCCTGGCAGAGTTAAAAAGAACAGGTTGGCACACTTGGTCCTCTTACCTTTCCAAAGCTGGTCTTGGCAATCAGACTGGTATTTGAATGCAGAATCTGACAGTCAGCAACTTCCACGACTTGGGGCAACTTACTAACTTCCCAAAGCCTCAACTTTTCCATATGTAAAAAATGGGACAATGCCACCTACATTGTACAGCTGATCTGAGAACCAGAGGAGTTAGAGCCGGTGAACGTTTGTAACTGGGTACTCGGTTAACCTTTGCCTCCCTGTCCAGCCAAACATGAAAAACACATCAATGACCTGCCCAGTCAGCATGAAGGTATTGGTTTCAGTATTTTCTGCTATGAACACAGAGCCACTGGCAACCAAAGTCAATGCCTTTGGTCCTTCTCTTGTGGTCCTTCTTCCTTCCCATGTCAGCCAGGACTGTAGTTAGAATAGCACACCGAGTATTTCCGAAGGAGTCTCAGAATGGTCAATTTTAATAACTGACATAAGCTGAAGACCTTTAGAGATGCTGTCAGAGGGAAAAAGCCATGAAAAAAAAAATCGTAAATGGGGATTTAGAGCAGTTGGCTGCCAAACCTGGCTCCACTTCCAAAACCACTTGGGAAGTTTGTAAAGCAGATTTCCTGGCTCAAACCACAGAGACTGATTCAGCAGGGCTGGAGGAAGGCCCGGGAAACTGAGTTCTGGAAGTTTTCTGAGGGATTCAGATGATTCAACCACTTGGGGAACTATGGATCAGAGAGCGGAGATGAGAATGTTTTAGGAACAAATGTGAAGGGGTGGAATGCTTTTCTGAGGGAGGATTCTTTTCTATCCCAGCGAAACTTCTAATTTCATGTCCAGCGAAGCAGACAACGGGATGGCAGCTGGGGAAGAACAAGACATAAAACATTACCCTTGCTTTTAGGGGCCTGAATCTTATTAGAGAAGTAAGATACCTCTACGGTAGGGGGGAAACAACAACGACAAAAATAAAACCCCAAACCTCCTATAAGATGGGCAAATAATGGCTGGTGTTGAGAGATCAACTCTGTGAGCCAGAATGTTTAACAAAGAATAAAATTTGAATTGAAGGCATTCCTACTGAGGGAATAATCACTATGGGGCTTCAGCAAAAGAAGGCAGCACGGAGCCTAGAGAGACCTGAAAGTGGCTGGACCAATGGCTTCACAAGCCCACTAGAGGGCAGTCTTATCCCACAGCTTTTACCGGACCATTCCAGCGCCGTCTACCAAAGAAGCAGGACTGAGAAATCCTGGGGGATGCTACAAAGTCCCCAGCAACTTCCTGAGCCCGAGGAACCCAGGGTGCTGTGCTGCCGAAGCTCTCCTTCTTCCCCTGGGACTCTTCTTGTTGAACTGAGACTCAATTTCAAGCCCCTTCTACCACTTGTCCGTCCCACCCCACTGCCTCACCGCGAAGCTGCAGTCGGGAGGGACAAGCTGCCAAGGGTGGGCAAGTCACCGAATTGGAGTTCCAGTCTCAGTTTCCCCACCTGAGAGGAGGAGGAAGCCTATGTTATCACCACTCGGGTCCCTTCCAGTTCCCAATCCTGGCCCCTCGGTGGAGAGGCAGGGTGCTGTCCGGAGCAATGAAGAAAGGGCCATGGTAGCCCTATTACCCGCCTCGAGAGGGAGAGGACACGATGGCCCAGGGAGGAAGGTTGGGGCCAGGTGGCGTGGCCTTGCTCCAAAAGGCCCTTAGGGGCATTAGACTCTCTTGCTGGAGGCCAAGGATCTGTGGGCCCAGAGTTAACAGGAAGTAGGGGCTGTGTCTTCTCCTCAGGTGATACCGCAGTCTTCCCAAATCCTCCCTAGATCTAGAAGGGCCCTGAGGAATAGCACTGAAGATGAGGTAATCAACAGGATCTCTTGTTCCTTTATTTGGCTTTCATTCCACCATCACCCAGCACCTCAGGGAACTGCGCATTCAGACCAGACCCGATTAGGAGCACCTGGAGCCTCCCGCTTCGGGGCTGGCGCACCTGGAGAGCCTGATGGCCCCAGATGAAAGGCCGCAGGACCTGGGGTCACAGGGTCTTCAGCCATGTGGCTGTTCACGCTTCCAGGCTTCCCGTCTCCACAGGAATGCGGAGGTCACCAGGATCTGGAGGTGAGGCATGACCCACTCGGGACAGGCACTTTTTAAAAGGCATTTTAAAATCTAGGACAGTTGAAGGGTTTCTCCTGGTTTCCATAGTAAAAACAGCAGGCCAAGAATAAGGTGCTTAAAACCCATTTACCGCTCCCATTTAATGGACTCAGACACAACCTGGCTAATACACAGGATCTAAGTACAAACAGTTTGTTTGAGAAAACGAGAATTAGCACAGCCGACTTACTTTAAAAAAATCAATGGAAGCTGCTATTAAATAAGGTTGTATTTTCTGCCCCTACCAGGACGAGACAGGAGGGGAGTCAACCCAGGGTCTTGCTGAGAACTGGACTGTCAGGAGCCAGACCGGGATTTAAAATAGGCCATGAATAATCCAGATTTAGAAAATGACACATTTATTATACTATTCCCAAAGCAAATTAAAAAACACAGAACACTGCTTGGTCACACTTTCCCCCTCACCTCACATTTCCAGTTTAAAAATAGACAAGGCATAGTCCTGAACCAATCTCCACATCTGAGATCATTTCGTCGTTTCACCTAGTCAAGCTTGGGCCCCCAAATTGTTTCTTTCTTTCGTTTTTATTAAGTAGGCTCCACGCTGGGCGTGGGCTTGAACGCACAACTCTGAGATCAAGACCTAAGCTGAGATCAAGAGTCCAATGCTTAGCCCACTAAGCCACCCAGGAACCCCCCCCCCCACCCCGGGCCGAATACTGTTTCAAAACAAATCTAAACCATAGATTGGGAGATTACGCAGTTGGGAGATGAGTGGTCTTGTGATCGTCAGAAACCCTATCTTTATAAAGTCACAAAACTCTCAAGATAGGGCTGTTTCAAAGAAAGAATGGAAAAGATGCAGCCTGGTGGATGGCGGGTAAACTGGGCCACGGCTGCAGAGGGCAGTTGCCCTTGAACTGTGCATAGACTGTCATGGAAAGAAGGGCATGAGAAGGGTGTGAAGAGCAGGAAACGGGTGGGAAGTCTTGGGAAGGCCTCCTCAAAGCAGTCCAAGGCCCTCCTTGCCTTTACTGCCCTCTACACACCCCCAACCCCCAGCCCTCCCACACAACCTTCATTACCTTTGCTGCCTTAGTCCAGCAAGGGCAGGTGGGCAGGTCAACCAGCAGGAAGCCCAGCAGTAAAAATGTGGAACAAAAGGCTGTCATGGTCCTTTATTCACCTTTCCAGGTCTTTAAGACCCAGGGCTAGGCGAAGTCCATAACCACTGACAGGTATCAAAAATGCAAACATCTGCACACTTCTGCTGTGCAAAGCACAAAATTTCAAGCCCCAGGAGACAGGGTCTTATGAGGTTGGCACTTACTATGATGCAAGTCTCCCTTGTTATTACTCTGTGGTCTGCCTGGGACCATACTCTTGGGTTGCTCCTCCCTGAATATGGACGTGGTTTTCCCTGAAGGAAAGCGCTTCTTTCTATCAGTGTGTCTGAGACCCAAATTTCCGGATAGGAATGAAGCGTTCTGATGAGCCCCACTACCACCTAATGAGTGGGAGAACTCAATGCCTCCAGGTTGCTTTAGTTTCCATTAAATTCTGGAACTCCGATCAGGAACGGGTCTGGCACTCTCCCCAGTGTGTGCAGTGACACCCAGACTTGGTTACTCCCAGCAGCCCCCAGGCACAGACTCCATCTTTCCCCGTTGTTTGTCTGTCTGTCTGGCGCTAAAGGTGGTGGTCCTAGTGCCCAGTATTTGTTTCAGGAAATCTTTGACAGAACACCATCTTAATCAGAGACAACCCAAAAGATGACTAAAAATCTCCTCTGTCCCAAACTCCTGATCATACAATAACCAAGGAAGTTGGACTGTTAGTGCTGATATGAAGATCTAGGTCTTCAACCTCTTACAGCAAGTTCTGGCATATGGAGGCTCCAAGCAGACCCCCCCCCCATTTTGGTTTTCTGGCTGTTTTTCTTTTTTTATACTTATCATAAGCTTCCAACAAGTCATTAAAAAGTCCTTGTAGACACCTTTAAGGCTGTGAAATATCCACTCGCATACTCTACTCACTCATGTATTTTTGTAAACTCATGTAATTCTAGTTTTTTATTATAATAATTAATGCTACGTTGAACAAATTGTGGCTTACATTTCCAGTTTCCTTAGAAGGGAGGCCCAGGGCCAAAGGATAGGAAGATTATTCTAAGAGTCCTAATACAATCCCCTCCTTATAAACCCACTCGACTTTTAATTTCTCTGTAATGACAAAATAGGATGGCGCAGATATTACAAGGCAAATTTGAAAACACAACTTCTGGGTAAAGTGGCCTGTGGTGAGCTGGCTAGGAGAAGGAAGTCAGTTTGAGAGTAACTCTTTGCATATTATTCAATGCAGAAAGATACTCCAGTGTGAACTACCATGTGCTGATCATACCTACTGGTTCTTTAAGGTCAAGTTCATGTGCCTCGCCTCCCATCAGTCTGACAAGTTCTTCTCTACAGCCTAAGGCAGTTCTTAGCCCTCTCTGGGCCTTAATCTTTCCAAGAATTCTCTTCTGTTGCTTACCACTTTCTAATGATGCATTTTCCCCTCAAGTATAACCATCTTTCGTGTTTCTGCTATTTATAAAAGTAACGTGCTTAATGTGAATACTTTGAAATAATTTAGAAACTGAAAGCAAAAAACAACTCACCTCTTACCCCCTGTGTCCCAGACTTTATAACATCAACAGTGTGGTTTATATCTCTCCATGTTGTTTTTTAAAAACCCATATATTAGCAGGAATAAAATGCACTTATATACTCATATATCAAAATACACTTACAAAAAAACACAAATAAATTGTGTGTATACACTATTCTATACCTCCCCCACCTTAATGCAACCATTTACTGAACAGTACTATATGCATTTATATTTTAAAAAAAGTCATTCTTCTTATCAGCTACACATATTATTCCATTATATGGTTGTACCTGAGCTTAAGACTGTCCCCCTGACAGGCATTTAGCAGATTTCTACATTTTCTCTTTCATAAACAGTGCCATATTTCTATTCTCATACTCACATCCTGGCAGCATCTATTGTGAAACAGCTACAAGTGGGTCCTGCCTAGTCAGAGGGCAGAGACATCTTATATGTAAATGGCCGGCGCAGTGCTGGGCTAACCCGCCTTCAGAGTCTAAAGGAACCAGGAGGTACATCTTACTGACCAGGCTGTGTGCCCCATAGAGCCTAACAAAGCAGATTGCCCTGGGCATGGTCCATGCTCAACAAAATGAACAACAGTAGGTGGGAACAGAGTTTAATTTCTATTCGCAGTGCCATTTATTTATTTATTTATTTGTTAACAGTAGTAATTTAACCAGTTCCGGTGTGTGCTAGGCCCTGGGGATACCTACAGCAGGAAGCAGCAGCTCGCAGAGCATACATTCTGCAAGCAATGCAGGCATGGCCCTCTCTGAAGAGGGCAGGGGAGTCACAAGGAATGGTTATTCCAAGGGGAAATGGGTAAGAAATGATGAATATGGGCTCAGTTATTTTGTCTCTACTGCAGTTTTCCCCCAAGTACGTGTCACAGAATGAGACGGTCTTGGTTTGTGTCCTTTGAGAAATGCTGCACATTCTAGAGTCACCCTTGACATCTACAGAGCACACTGGTAGAATGCTAGAGGCTCTTATCTACCTGGGCTCCCCCATTTTGGGAGATACAGAAACTTTCTGCAGCAACTCCTGTCAATACCCTCCCTTCTCTGGAAGACATTTTGGAACCCAATGCTCCATGGTGTGTGGTATGCCAACCCCTCGTTCATGGCCCTGCTCTAAGGTATAGGGAGAAGGCTGAGGGATATGAGAGAGATCTACATTTTGAGCTGGAAACCAAGTAGAGACTGCACGCACTGCAACCTAAATGAGGCGCTTTTTGGTATGAAAACATTCCATTATGTAGTTCAACTTGACAACTATTCAAGAAGTCCAGCTGTGCCAGACATCCCAAGAAAGATACAATCTGGGACCTTCTAGAAGTGCCTATCATGACACACTTGCTGCAGTCCTGGCCAAAGAGATCTTGCTTTGAAAGGAGCAGGATGAGGGTGTGGGGATCTCTTTTTGCCCAAGAAGAGTGGTCACTTGTAGCTCTCCTCTGATACACTTATAGAGCAGTGAGACCCAAAGTGGCAGACACCATTATTGCTGAGAATCCAAAATGGGACCAGCCCTTGGTTCCTATGACTTGGTATCAGCATTCTGCTTCAACTTGGGTCCCCAAGTTCCTTCTGTGGCCATGCCCAAAGTAGAGCCTACTGTCCTGGGCATCTGTGGGTCCTTTCTTGCTCAGGCTGATATGGATGCATGGGGTCTTGCCATGGGCCTACCCTTCATCCAGTCTTTACCCTCCTAAAACCAAGGCTCACAGGGGCGGAGCTAAACTTTTGCCTTCAGCCCTACACTCAACTGATTTGCTGATTTACTCATCAAGATTTGCTGATTCCATCTTCCAAATCCAGCCACTGTTTTTTCTTCCCCACTGCTGCCCCCTCTGTCCAGGACACCCAACGTGAGTAACAGTAACATTTTCCCTTGGGCATTTCCTAGCCCATCCCAGTTGCCCCCCAGTAGGGTCTCTACTCTGCAGCAGAGGGACCTTTCTGAATCACAGCTCTGACCTGCACTACTGTCCTCGAATAACTGTGCCTCCCCGCTGCTTATGGCAAACTCTACACTCCAACCCTCCAACCTCAGTCTAACGGGGCTGACCTTCTACTAGTTCCCTGACGGCCTGCAGCCTTGCTGCTGAGGCACACACTACCTCCCCCACACCTGTTAGCCTTTACCTCTTCTAACTCTGGCTGACTAAGGTGTTAGCGGCCTCCACACTGATCCCCTACCCCCCCAACCGCCAGGGCCTGACTCTGCCCCTCTTATGACATCACAGTGTCATTGTTTACTCAAGGTGCCTCCTCACTAGAGGGTGGCCCAGGTGTCAGACTTCTTTCCTGCCCAGTTCCCAGAATCCAGCCAAGGGCCTGGCACAGGGTAAATGGCCAAGAAATGTTTGTTCATTAACCCAAAAAGATCAGCTTTTGCCCTCGGGGTTAGCATCAAACACTTGGGCCCCTGTTACTCTAAGCATAGACTATAGCTTGTTCCTGGCCACCAGATCTCCTGTTCCCTTTGACTCTTACATTGGGAAAGGTCTGTTCTCCACCAGATCTCCTTGGAACTCAATTCTGCTGATCTGAGGCTTTCGGGATTTGGGTTATTAACCGCAGGCCCATCTGCAGGGGCGGCTTTGCTGATGGGCCCTCCTCTCGGTGGTTAGTTCTACTGCCGCCATGCTGTCTCTGGGCAACCCCGACCCCAGGCACTCCTAGTGGCTCTGCCCTACTGGGGATCTTCATGAGGACCCAGGCCTCCGTGTGAGCACATCTCTGATACCAAAGCTCTTAGAAAACAAGACCATGCACCTGCAGTGTTCCTTCCTTCCACTCTGGAGGAATGTGAGCTCCTTTTAGAACTCTGACCAAAGGCAAACTCTCACCAAATGACTACCCTTGGGCAAATCCACAGAATAGATGGCACCAGATGCCGATTTTTACAGTTTCCTCCCATTATACTCAGGGACCTCATTCTCAGAGACTGGTGGGGCCCATGGAAGACCTTGAAAACCTGTGGAGAAAGTGGGCCGGCAACCCACAGGGACCTATCCTGGGAAAGTGAGCGGACACCAGTGGGCCTTCCCCAGCTGGTATGAAGACCGGGAGCTTGGCCTTCCTGGGGAACTGGTGGCAGAGTCCGAATTCCCAAACTCAGTTGGTAGCCTTAGCCTGGGTTGGGGCAATGAGACCAAAACAAAGGCTTGAGAGGCACATCTGCCTCAAGCTTGAGCCTGGGGAATATCATTGCCAGGAATAAAGGGGGCCAGGTACAAGCCCCGAGTCTGTCACCACTGCCGCAGGGCCTACTCTGTGGTCGGGGAGGGACAGGGGCTGTGAGTGTGGATGGAGACCAACAAGCCAGACCCGGAGACCCCCCAGCCAGCCAGACATGCACCAGTCTCTCCTGGCCAGGCCTGGGGTAGTCCAAACAGACACCACCCACTGGGTCCCTTTAGGCCCCGCCCGCTGGAGGCCGGAGAGTGGCTTTTAAACCCTCTCTCCTCACTTTTTCCTTTCCTCCTCCCCCTGTTCTTCACTGAGTAGTGACCACCCAGGCACCGGGCTCTTGATCACTCTGGTCAGCTGTTGTTCCCTGAAGCATGAGTCACTGCTCCGACAGGGAAGGCTCTTGCCAGGCAAGGGGGCTGGCAAGGCCGACCGCACCAGCGCCCTGTTTTCCTGCAGAAACCTTTCATTCCATAGGAAATGAGGTCACACACCAGAGCACATGGGTAACCGCTGAGAAAATGCTGGTGCCAAGAAGGGGGCGGGTGTCAGAAGTGTCGAAAGAAACGACCCCAACACCCGCAAAACCACCAGACCAATAGCCTGCTGCTCTGGGAAAGGGCAGAGAGGAAGGGGTGCACCTAGCTTAAAAAATGCTTTCTTTAGGGCATACGCAACATAAATGATTGTACCAAACCAAACTTGTGGAGCATTTAGCTAATTTACTTTCATGATTCGGAGCTCCTGATCCGCTGCCTGAAGGAGATCCGCACACAAAACGGCCCAACGCGCGGGGGCGGGGGCGCCTGGGCAGCCACGCAGGCTCACTCTCGGGTAGTGGGAGAGGAGGGGGGTGGGGGTGCGGGTGGGTGGCGCAGCTCGGCCCGCTCCACCCGGCTCCTCGCTCCAGGGCTTGGCTGCAGCCCGGCCTGACCTTCCAGGTTTCGCTGGCAGGAGATCAAAGTGCCGAAACCACAAACACAGCTCAGAACTCCGAGGCCCCCGCGGCCTCCCCCCAGGGTCCCTCCTCCCCTTCCACCCTCGAGCTTCAACCACCCCCCTCCAGCCCTGCTTGTCCACGCCTTCCCTCAGGGTCCCTCCCTCTCCGCTTCCCCACGCCCCACTCCAGTCCCCTCCCCACCCAGTGGGGGCCGGCCTTATGGGGGGCGGGCTCCCATCCGGCCTTCGCTGACCCTACCCGGCCCGGCCGCGCCCCTCCCCACCGGGAGAAGGTATTTCTTGCCATAATTAAAGTCATTAAGCCTCCAAAGCCTCCCGTCTGCTGCAGGTTCTGAGCTCCAGAAGGAAGATGATGCATTTTAAGTCCTAGTTAAGAGTATGCTGATCTATTTAGGAGGCATGTAGCAGCGAGAACTCAGCGGTTAAGTTAGTGGTTAAGGCTGCCTAAGTTTAAATAGTGTTATTTATTCTCAAAATATGTAGCAGCCCCACTTAATTTCTCCTAATTAAAGGAACCGACAGAAGAGGCTGGAGTCCGTGGCCGTGTCACGGCGCCATTGCACAGGTTGGTACCCTTTTCACAATCAGAAAATGCTGGGTTCAAACGGAAATGCATTTCCCCAGATCTTAATCTTAAACATAGACATTTAGGCCAGTTCCAAGAAACACAATGATCTTATTTGTTTTAACACCTGACAAGGAGCACCAAAAACCCGGGAAGCCTGTCCACACCCTCCTTCCCCCGGCCACACTGGGTGAAGGGATGTTATGGAAAAACGTCCACCGTTGGGTCATTTCATGAGATGTCTCTGGCTGGCACAGAAACTTTTGGAAGAACTTGTAAGCTGCTATCTTGGGTTGAGTTTCCAGAAGTCCCATTTCAGGGCCAAAGTCAGCAACCAGAAATTTTAAAAGGGACCTCCCCCTTCTCTGCACAGGACAGGTTAACACTTGTTTTATAATCAAAACAAATTGTTAATTGGGTGGCGTTCTTGGGCTGCACCAGAAACAACAGTGCCTACCAAGTCTGAAGACCCTACAGTCTCCCTTCCGCCATGAGGTGGAGGACAGGCTCTCAGGATGAGGGCTGAGCTCCTGGCCACTGTAGCTGTCCAGCCACTGAGACTCGGTTCCCACCCATGGCCCACTGAGGAGGCATCAGGGGAGACTGAAAAAATACCCATATGCCTCAGCCCCGCCCCTAGAGATGATGACTTCATCTCTGTGGAATGGAACTCTGGCAGCAATATTTTTCTAAAAGTTTCCCAGTTAGTCTTAAAATCCAGGTAGGGCTGAGAACTACGGAGCCCAAGCTGCAAGAAGCCTCTGGGATGACCATCAAATGCACATTCTGGGGCCCCTCTCCTGGTTTGGGTGGACTGGCGAAGGTCCAGAAGCTTTCTCAACGGCTCAGGGGCGATGCTTACGATGGGGCAAAGGAAAAGTGTCTGAGAATTCCTGTGTTAGGTGGTAAAATGAAAAACTGCGATTATTCTGATTATATGGTTTTCTTATTTATATTAGGAGGAAGAGAATCTGGATGAAAGTTTCTTGCATGTCTGAGGCAGGCTTGCTCCTAACATTTGTGGGACTTGGGACAAGAGCCTATGAACCATGATATAAATTATATGCTACCCTTCTATCTTTATGTATGCCTCCATAAAGACCTGAAGGGTCACGTTCAACTGCGATTTCTCTAACTCCTGAGAGTTCCTCATCTGAATGTGTCATTGTGGAGAACGCTGACTCTTGACCCACCCTGCCTTTTGAGGGGGCTTGTACACATTGTGAGTAAACGCCCCAGCCTTATGGCCAAGGTCCATCTCCCCTCCTTGGGAAGAGGGGTGTGCTCTCAGGGCAGTCTGCCCCCAGGAGTATGGTCTTGGAGAAGAGGTCTGGAAGCCAGCATTGGCTCAGGCAGGGGGAATTCAGGATCCCGAGAATGGCTCAAAAGGGGGCTTCCCCTTGGACTCCTCACCCAGGGCCCAGCAGCTTCAGAAGCAGGGCCTTTCTTGCCTGGTCTCAGGACAGCACAGGCCCAAAGCATCATACTCCAATGTGGCAAAGGAAGCAAAGTTCCTATTATGCACCAGGCAAGGGCAGTAGGTGCTTTCAAGTGGCCCACTGAGTCTGCCCAGCAACTGCACAACCAAGGGACTATTGGCTCCCATTTTATAGCTGGAGGCTCAGAGGTTACCTCCCAAAGTCACAAAGTCAAGAGCTGACATGTGACCTCATCCTCTCTTGGTAATCCCAGGCTACAGAAATACTCTGGTTATGCTAGGGGTTTCCTTCATCAAGTGTGAGAGAGATGTGGTACGCCCGTATCAGCAGGAATGCTGAAACTCCCAGGACTGCATTACCAGCTTATGTGTTGCACTTCCCAGTCCCACAAGGAATTCCAGATAGCTCTTATCCCAACCCACGTGGACTCCCTCATTTTTGAAACTCCCTTTACAAAATGTCATGTGGCTCCTACAGTCAACAGAAAGAGGGGTGGCAGGGTGCACAACCCTACCCTCGTACGGGGTTTCTTGTTTGAAAGCTCACATTTGTTTTTGTCAGAGGCTCAAGTTCATTCAAGGGAGTTCTGTCTACTGCCATTCTAGCCAATGCCAAGTTCACCAACAATACAACTTTCCCTGCGTACACTTCCTAAGGATCTACCAAGGTGGTTTCAAATGCCCCCCCCCCCCACCGTGGGCCCTGTTGTATCATGTCCTTGAATCAGTGACTTTGTATTAGCATTTCAGAATGATAGTTTCATTTTCTCTTAACTTTACAGCAGAATCATTTACAATAGCAAGAGAACCAAATTTCTCCCTTTCTCTAGAGAAGGGCAGAGTCCCAAGCAGCCCCCCCCCACTATTCTTCTTCTTTTTTTTAAAGATTTTATTTATTCATTTGACAGACAGAGATCACAAGTAGGCAGAGAGGCAGGCAGAGAGAGAGGAGGAAGCAGGCTCCCTGCCCAGCAGAGAGCCCCATGCGGGGCTTGATCCCAGGACCCTGGGATCATGACCTGAGCCGAAAGCAGAGGCTTTAACCCACTGAGCCACCCAGGTGCCCCCCACACACTATTCTTTTTTTTTTTTTTTAAAGATTTTATTTATTTATTTGTCAGAGAGCGAGCGAGCGAGAGCGAGCATAGGCAAACAGCGTGGAAGGCAGAGTCAGAGGAGCAAGGAGCCCGACGTGGGACTCGATCCCAGGACGCTGGGATCATGACCTGAGCCGAAGGCAGCTGCTTAACCAACTGAGCCACCCAGGCGTCCCCCCCCACACACTATTCTTATCTGGGTGCAGTCTGATGACACCCCCAGCCAAGGGGGCCTTGAGGAAGAACACAGCCTGAAGGGGACCTGCCAACCAGTTATTTTTAGCACTGCTCGGGGGCAGGGGAGGCACTGTCACTTCATGCAACCTGGGCTGAAATCCTGGCTCACCTTACCAGCTCTGTGACTGTGAGCAGACTTAACAGCCTTTCCATGCTTCCATCTGTTCAATGGGGACAATACTAGTAGGACATATTCTTCTTCTTCTTTCTTTTTAACATGGTAATCTTTTTTCTTTTTTTAAGATTTTATTTATTTATTTGACAGACAGAGATCACAAGCAGGCAGAGAGGCAGATTCCCCGCTGAGCAGAGAGCCCGATTCAGGGCTCGATCCCAGGACCCTGGGATCATGACCAGAGCCAAAGGCAGAGGCTTTAACCCACTGAGCCACCCAGGCACCCCTAGTAGGACATATTCTTACAGTTGTTGCAAGATGTTGAGAGTCTAGATGAGAACATGCCTGGCACGTGGTAGTTGCTCAGGCCCCATCTCCCTCCTTGGACAGGACACATCTGCTGTGTGTGTGTCTCCTTTGGGCACCTGGCCCTTCCCTTGACTGCTTACAAACAGGATTCTTCTGTTTCCTGGGTGCCCTGCCCGAGCTTCCCGCAGGCCCAGTTCCCACACAGAGCAGCAGGCACGCAAGAGTCATGGTGACCCTGCCTTCTGAAGGGTTCTGGAAGCTGATGTGACTCTGCTACATATCACACACACACGAACATCAGAGTTCAGGGCCAGAAATGATGCCACGGCACAAAACAGCAGAAGGCAGTCAGCAGCTGTCAGCCTGGCCTGGAACGTCCTGGGGAGCTTTTAAAAATTACAGGGGCAGACCCCTGCCTAGAGAGCGAGGGGCACTGGGCTGGAGGTGGACCTGGCCACTAGAGGTTTGAAAGCTCTCTGCGTTGATCACAAAGACCCAGACCCTAGAGGTCAGAGGAGAGAGGGGAGCAGGGAGAGGGAGTGGGCTTCTTAACTCCAACTCATGATTTCCTGTTCCTCCCCTCCCAGAACTGCCAGATTCCTTTTCTCGGTTATACTATTTGGTTTCTAGAAACCCACTTTGGCTATTTTAACTCAGATTTAAGCAAAGTCCTCACTAAGAAGAATGCACTTAAAGGCAACACGCAGTTGAGCTTCCTGTGATTTCTGGCTATGAGAATGACACTGCTCTCCCTCAGAGCAGAAGCCTGGGTCCTTCACAGTCAAAGGTCTCAGGGGCTGTGACTATGGCAAGCATCCTTGATCGCTGGCCCCTACACTGGCACCTGGAACCCAGAGGCAGCAAATGCTGTGGGACACAGATGTTGGGGAGGGGGCTGTGGGGGGCAAGCTTTTGGGGTTCACCATAGAGGTCATCCTCCTAGCTCCCTGGGTCCAGGGCTTTGGGGACTACTCTACATGGGTCCCAGGGCCTCAGACAGGGGCCTCTACCCCCCGGCAGGACAAGGCAACAAAACACAAGTTCCAGAAATGTCTTCTGCGATAATAGGATGATAGAAGTTCTGAAAGACGTGATTCCCAAGGATGCCATTTTCAACTTAAAGTCCCATTTTTCTTGACAGAACACACGCTTTCTTGAAGTAAGCCCGGAAACACACTCTGAACAGAGTTAACCGAGTCACAGAACTTTGATGCCAAGTGCCAAGTAATGTCCCCTTCTCTGCCAAGGAGTCCTGACAGGTTCTGCCATCAGGAACAATTCTAGTGATGGGGCCTGCGGGTGTAGTGGTGAAGGGACACCAGATGTAGCAGCTGAGGTCATGGGTTAGGCTGTAAAACACAAGTTAAACCCAGAAAGGCCTTGTTTTAACGTCTAAATAAAAGAACAAGTCCTATAATCCCATTTCTATAGGCCAACAAGCTGAAAGCCACATTAAAACTCTCATTTCTCCCAAATGTTTTCTAGTCCTGGCGCTCAGCAGTCATCACGATGGTGGTGACGATGGAAGGGGAAGGAGGAAGGGTGACTAAGCGCCAGGCCAAGAAAGGACAAGAGGTGAAGGGAAAAGATGCAGGCATCCCCACCAGGGGCTGCAGCTAAGCCCCTCCTGTTCGTGGTTTGCAGTCCTATCCGTCCCTCTGTGTGTGTGTGTGTGCGCGCGCGCACGTGTGCGAGTGCGCGTGTGTTGGGGGATGCATCCTTGCCGCGCAGATTGGCACTCAATTGACTTAGAGAAACGGAGCTAGACCATTTCGAGCAAGGGAAACAAATGAATCAGGAGCTCAGCTGTGTGGGGCTGCCTTGAAGGGTGCTCGAATCAAGTCTGGGATAGACGAGCTTGGGTGGGGGTGTGTATGTTGCGGATTGCTGCCGCCAGGAAGGGCTTCATGGAGACTGAGCTGCCCAAAGGAGGGAGAAGGCAAGGCCAGCTGGGAGCTGGGCACAGGAGGGGCTGGCAGAGCCAGCAGACACACTGAGCACCAGGAAGGGAAGAGGTTCACAAAAGGCGATGCCTGATTCCATGGAGACCATGCATTACAAAGGCCATTGTATAAACACTATACAAACACTGACTACATTCATTAACTAGTCTTTCTCTCAGTGGCAGTCAGCAAGGCCACAGGTTAGTTTCTGGGACACAACACAGCATCCACACACAGCCCCTATGGTTTACTGATATTTTTGGATCACCGACCAAAAATTTCATCTTCTCTGACACTTGCAAATAAGGTTCATTCGGGTGGCTACATACTTCCAGAAAAAACACCTCAGGTGAGTGTCTTTCCTAGGGTTTATGAACGTAACATGTATTTGCTGCACACCTACCACGACGGTACAATCGTGGGCTGAAAGACCGATCCTAAAAGATCTAGTCCTCTCAAGGAGCGGGGGACCTACACGCACGGCAAGAAATACTCCTTGAATAAAGGAAAACAGAGGGAGGAGGAGGGAAAAAGGTGCCTGCTGACAGAATCCTCGGGTCTCCCCTTTATGTCAGACCGCACTCATCACGCCCTGTGGGCGCGCTGCCTCCGAGCTCGGTCAGCACATCCCAGCACATTTACTCCATATGGACACTCACATCCAACTACAAATGTATGGGTGATTATTGTTTCAAGAAGGTAGATTAATTTTAAAGTATAAGTCTGATAACCTTTAACAGGGCAGAAAATTGGAAAACCCAGTTAATGACTTTAAAAGTCCTTAGGATGAAAGAGACCGAAGGGATCAGGAGTCACAGAAGGTGGGGCTGGGCTAGATCACTTCCTTTGGTCAGTAACAGGTCTGTGACTGTGTCATTAAGAAAAGGACTTCTTGCAAAGGAACAGCTTAATCCCAGGAAAAGGAAAGAGTAAAAAGGTTACATTAAGGGAATCAGGGATAATCTCTATCAATTACCCAGAGCCTTTCCTGTTGGGGAAGTCTCAAAAGAAGAACAGGAAAAGAGCTGGGTCACGATCCAGGTGCTTAGGCTTTGTTTTATGATCCAGGAGTCTGGCAGTCTGGTTTGTGGGTAAGTGGAGATTGCTGGAACAGCAAGTGCTGGGTAAACCGCCCCCCCACCACGCCCCCAAACAAGCAGAGAGTTGCAGAATATGCCAGTGTTGGCTTGACAGGCACCCAGCTATGGCAGGCATGGGGGGGACTGGCTGGCACCGTTCTGAGGCTTACCAAGTCCAAGTGCGTACCCTCCAGGTGCCTGGGACATCTGAAAGGGCCAGCGAACCAAATCCAGAGACAGACGGAGCCTGTTTCTTGGCCCCAGAGGCCGATGAGGCCCACCCAAAGAGTCCCTGTAGAGGGACAGAGGGGGCCTATTAGGCAACAGTGACCTTGACTACGGTCCAGCTGAATCGATTAAGTGCCTCTCAGTCCTGGAATGGGATTAAAGAGCACCTAGTCCCACATCCTAGACTTGCAAAGGATACAGTGACTTCCCGAGGTCAGAGCATGCTGGCAGCGAGGGCGTTCAGTTCTGCATCCTGCAACCTGCATCCTGGCAACCCTGGCCCGTACTTTTTGAGTCCTTTAGGTTTTGTCATGTCCAAGTTTTTCTTTGGGGGCAAAAATCAAAACTGAGGGGAATCCAATGTTAGTTTTCCAAAAATAACGGAAAGATCTATTAACTAGCACCCATTACTAAGAACATAAATATTTTGCATATTATTTTAAGCAGTTGTTACTAGAACATTCCTGGACTAGGAGATCTGACGCCTGGCGCTTAAGGAGAGAATTGTTGAACAACTGACCCGTGAAAGGAAGGAGGTGGACCGTAATGGACTTGCTAGCAGACAGGTGTACGTTAGTTCAGAAAGGAGGTGGAGTCTTGAAGTGTAAATTGAGATACTTGCACATGTACTGAGTTCACTATTAAAGTGAGTCTTTTGGCCACCTGGGTGGCTCAGTAGGTTAAGCAACAGCCTTAGGCTCAGGTCATGATTCTGGGGTCCGGGGATCCAGTTCCACATCAGGCTCCCCCTGCTCTGTGGGGAGCCTGCTTCTCCCTCTCCTTCTGCCTGCTACTCCCCATCTTGTGCTCTCTCTGTGTCAAATAAATAAATAAAATCTTAAAAAATAATAAATAAAGTGAGTCTTTTGCCTAATAACAGAAGGCCCCCAGCATTACTGCATATGCCGGGATTAGGACATTTGCATAACTCAAACTTCTGAACCACAGAGTTGCACAAAGAGCCCAACCCCCCACTATCAGGTGGGACCCAGCCATCACATCCACAGCCCCCCATTCTCCTGATGGCATGGAGACAGGCTACCTTATGGTCTGATGATAGGCAGGGCCCAAGTAAGACAGAAATATCGGGCTTCCTGAGCCCCCAACCCCACTTGGGGTTCCGGCTTGGAGAGAAAGTGTAGCCAGGATCAGGGCCTGACAGTCAAGAGGACATTAGGGTGGGGGTGGCGGTGTCACAGTAACAGCTAACAGATGAAGTTACAGATTAACTCATCACTAGCATTGGATGGTTAATGTACAATTTGGTAGGTAACTTCAATAGTCCTGGCCCAAGTTCAGAGTTAAAAAAAAAAAAAGAAAAAAGCAGCATTCCCTTTTCTTATTTAAAATTTTAAAAATGATACAAAGGAATAAACCACATACCCAACCAACACAGATAAATCTCAAGGCGATTATGCTGAGTGAAAGAAGTGAGGTTAAAGAGTACATGTCTGTGTAATTTCATTCATATAAAACTATAAAATTCAAACTAATCTATAGTAGGCGAAAGCAAATAACGGTCATCTGGGGATTGGTAAGGAAGAGAGGGGAGGGATGGAAGGGGCCTTGAAGGGCCATGAAGGAGCTTTCTGGAATGATATGAGGTTCACGGATTATGGTCATGGTTTCATGAGGGGTGTGGGTGTGTGTGAAGTCTTACCACACTGTACACTTCAAATATGTCCTGCTTATTCTGTGTCTACTATACTCAAGATAGAACTTAAATGGGGGTGGGTGGGGTGAAGAATCCACAAATATTCTTTTCCTGTTATTTCTCTAATTTCTTAAAAGGAAATTTTGACACAAAGAACGCTTTATCATGTTATGCTGGTACTTTTAGTTAAGACAGGTAAATTCTAAAGCCAGTCTAAAAAAATTATCCAGGGGGTGCTTGGGTGGCTCAGTCAGTTAAGCATCTGTCTTTGGCTCAGGTCATGATGTCAGGGTCCTGGTTTTGAGCCCTGTGTCTGGCTCCCTGCTCAGCAGGGTGTCTACTTCTCCTTCTCTCTCCACCCCTTTCCTTGCTTGTGTGCTCTCTCAAATAAAATCTTAAAAAGTTATCCAGATTGAGCCAGATAATATCTCCTTCTGATGCTCTAAAACGGTCTTTGATATCCTAAAACAAATGCACTCTCAGTGAATCTGGGTGAATGGCGAACGGAGGCCAGTAGCACAGTGCCCGTGTGGACTCTGGGAAGCAGGCAGATCCCAGGTCGGTAGGCATGAAAGATTATGTCCTCAACACAAAGATGATGGGGACTATGGAGGGGCCGGTGTGTATGTGTCTGTGTGTGTATGCATATGCACGTGCATGTGGCTGTCTCTGCACTTGCTACTACTACTGCAGTCAGGAGAGTCAGTGGCCTGATGGTTTTTTGTTTTTTGGGGGGGTTTTGTTTTGTTTTGTTTTAATTCCTGGTTCCCTTACTAAATTGAGGCCCTTAGGCAAACCTCTTCATTTCTGGTCCTCCATCTCCTCATCTGTAGAACTGAGACAGTGACAGGGCTTTGTTAGGTTGGTGCTTGGCATAGTTTGGGCACAAGGCAGGCACCAATTAATGGCAGCTGTGATTACTATTCATTGATCCAGACCTAGATGAATGATGGCACCAAGAGGTGTTGACTGTTCCAAGTCAGACAAAGCTGCTCTGAGATTGGGAACTCACATCTGAGTTTTGAACTGGGCATATCGATGTCTTTAGTAAATGCTTTAGCTTGAATGAATATGAATTGTCATGAATATGAGTGTCATTGTCATCCCCTGTACTTGGGCTCTCATTTGGGGCAGAACTGAAACAACCTTCTCTACAATCAGATAGGTCATCAGAACTTAAAGTGCTCCACTGTGATCTTCAATCCTTCTGGGCTCGATGGAGAGTTACACCATTGACCCCAAGTATCAAAGAGCTCCTCCCACCAAGCATTACAAGAAACTCACCCCTGTCCCGGTAGACTGAAAAAAAAAAAATGGCCACAATACTTTTCCTATTCGAGAGCTTATTTCAATGGCCCTTGAATCAGGGTTTGGTGATGTGATCTGCTCTTGCCATGGGTTCATTAGCAAACACTCCACGCAGAGGCTTGGTAAGTGCTTTGCACGGGGCTGGCCCTCTTTTGCTGCTGGAAACTCTGAGACTACCATGTGAAGAAGCCCGGGCTAGCCTCCTGGGTGCAGAGAGACTACATGTCAAGAGGGCACAGCTGTTCCAACTGAGGCCCCAAGGAACCACCATCAGACCAGAGACCAACCATGCTGCTCTGCCCAGAACTGCTCAGCTGACCCACAGAATCAAGAACAAATGACAACGATTTAAGAACTAAGTTTCAGGGCAGTTTGTTAGGTGGCAAAACCCAAACAATACACCTGTGCTAAATGAAAACAGCACGAGGTGACGCCCCTCACCTGGGATGTCCTCTGCGCTGTTCCACGACCCTGCTCATGAGCCTGCTTCTCTTCTCTAAATTCAGGTTTCCTTTGCTGACTCTTACAAGGTCTCCGCTTGCCTCTGGAAATTTCCAGATGCTAATATCCTGTTTATGTAGACACCTCTCTCCTCAATTCCTCCTCACTCTCTTTTACGGACTTCCCCCTCTCCTCATCCCTTGTTCCAAGTTTTCCTTGAAGTCATGTGCCGGTCCCTTTTCTCTTCCTAACAAGCCCATTCAGACTCTTGGTTTGAACTGACACTCCCACTTAATGGCTTCCCAAACTTCACCTCCAGTCCTGACCCTTTTCTTGAATTCCAGGGCTCCAACTCAGCACAGCCAAAACCAGTCACCAAGTTTCTCTCAAACCCACACCTCTTGCCTCGGATTAATGGCGTGGTCTTGGTGGCAGCCCAGCCCCTCCTCCTCTCTCCGCACCCAGGTTGCTCAGTTCCACATCCGTCCCCAGTGGATCACTCTCAAGCAGGCTCTCTCCTTTCGCCTCCTTATCTCCACTCTTTTCTCCAGTCCATCTCATACATTATGCCAAGAGTTATCTTCTTGCCCTTTTCCGAGTCAAGTCCCAGCTCCTTATAGTTGATGTCTGAGACTCAACATCATTTGGACGAGGTCTACCTGGCCTACCCCTCTCCCACTGTTGGCCTCCAAACACTGTCTGCTGCAGCCACAGAGCTGCCCACCTCTGAACAATTAAGACACACAAATAACTTTCTTTAGGTTATGCCTTTTACCTTAATTGCTCTCCTGGAGCCTTCTTTACCTATCAAAGTCATTCTCATACTCAAGGACCCACCTAAAAGCCTCCTTCCGCAAAGCCTTGCCCAATTTCCCCAGAACGGTCTCTATACCACTGTAGCCTCCATGTGAGCCCCTCTTATGAACCTTTACTTCACTTGCCCTGGTTAATGGAATGAAAGCAGACTGTTTTCATGTCCCATAGGCCTAGGATGGCCATTTGTCCTGCCCCTAGCATGGCCAGAGCAGCCCCACCCTATACTTGTTTTTCCACTATAATGAATAATAATGGCAACCCCCTTCCATTCTCAAACATGTCCTAGCTTGAATGACAAATAATAGGGCTACCCTACATGGGTCTTACAATGGCTGACACAAATTAGAGGCATAAAAGTCCACTAATCCAACCCATCTTGGATCATTCTTCATATTTACTGACTGTCAGAAAACACTGATCTGTGTTCACACTTGATTGATTCACTCAACCTTGTACAGATAACCTCGATGGTATTCTCCCAGCAGTTTAAGATCATACAACAGAGATCACAAACTCTGCCCACAGTAGCCAGGTATGAGACTGGTGTACTGCCATAGTGTGAGGAAAACAGCAGGGTTGGGGAGGGGGGTCTGTGGCAGATGAGACAGTAGGCACCTGTTTGATGGAAGCTTCCACCACCCAGGCTACCTTTACCAGAGGGGCGGAGTACCATATTGCCAGATAATTTTCCAAGAGAAGGTGGACATGTGAATCTGCCAACTCAAGTGTTGGCAACTGATTCATACTTAGACAACCCTGAGTAGGTGTACCCTGAGGGGCCAATGGCTCACATCTTTGGCCTTCAGCAAGTCCTCAGATCTCTGCATGGAAATCACCCCACCTTCAGGAATGGAAATAAAGGAGTGGGCTCCAGAGGTGGCCTAAGTCTGTCTCTGCCACTCATCAGCTCGGCTACAAAGATCATTTGTGGGGGGAAGTACCACTGTCTGGGTTTTTTTAAGAATACATAGGTCAGACAACCTTTCTTTCTAGGTGTTAGCTTTTTTTCCCCTCGCAAGTCTCTTAGAGGAAAACATGTGGCAGAGGTGACTTTACTGCCCCCCACTGAGCACAACTCCTAGGATGCTCTGGAGAGATTCACATGGGAAGTTGTTGCTCCAGCTGAAGTCACAATGCCCTGATACAACAGCCCCACTCTACTCATAGCTCACCGGAACCAAAGCCAGCACTCACTCAGCTGGGGCAAGTTCTTTAAATCAGAATATGTAAACATCTCATTTGAAACTCCCTGGTTAATCAGTAATCACTCTTAAATACTAAGAGGTCACTCTCATTTTAAGGAACAAATGCACTTCTGTTTCTATGGCCTCTAACAGGTAATTTGCAAAAATCCCTAAATTCAAGCTCTATCTCAAGTCTCATTAAATTAACTCTTAAATTTAAGTCCCTTAAATTAACCTTCACCGAACAAGTGAAAGGATGGCCTCATTCAGGCTTTTCCTACTGTAATTATTCAGTGTTACCGAGACTTTACTTAGCAGAACAAACAAAGGAAGTGGGTTCTGGTATAACCTTTTATTTGCTAGAGCTCCCACCTCTTGCCCAAGCTAACCCTTGTTTTCTCATTCACTTTTTTCTAAAGAGAAAGTTCTTTAACACATTGCAACCTGTCTCCCTCCGCGTGTTCATTTTCCTTAGGCGGTCAAAGACCACCGCACGGACCCAAACGTACCTGTCATAGGCTAGGAGGACACTTCCCTGGTCTAGTCGCTCAGTTCTCACGCAAACATGAGGTCAATGCACTGGGAAGCTCTGCATGAACCGTGACAATGACCTTTACCAGCACAGAAACATCATTTAGTAATGATCAGTTGACCTCTTGCAACATTATTTAGTTCCGAGTATAAGATACAACGCTTATCAGCCAAGCCAGTTTTAGTTTTAATCAGTTTTACCCGCTCCTTCCTTCCTTCCCTTCTTCAAGTCACTGGAAGAGGGAAGGCATCTGGAAGGAAGGCTATCAACTGAAAGCAATCCAATCCAATTGTGATTACACTTTCCTCCCTTCCTTCCTTCCTTCTTTCCCTCCCTCCCTCCCTCCGGATTTCTTAGGCTATAACTGAGCATTAAAAAAAACCACCAAATGGTAAGTTTTAGGCAATTACTAGAATAAAAGTTTTGCATATACACCTTTTTACATCACACAGCACATTATATACCTTTCAGAGGGTTTAAAAGCATTTGTCACAAAACAGTCAAGTTAATAAGATACCTAAAATAAGCACTTAACTTTCTGTAAGACTCGAATGCCCCCACTTCATCACTTAACAGATAAGACTTATATGGTAGCAAAGTGCTGTCTGATGGTTGGAAAATGACAGGTGTAACAGGAAAGGAGAGAGCACACCCATGAAGCAGATGAGCTGAAGACCAGGCGATGAAGTTGGTAGATGTGCGGAGGCAGGCCAGTTCCTACGTGGTGAGGGGTGTGGGGATGTCTCTCTTTTTTTCTTCTAGGAACCTAGATTCTGGACAGCCCATGCAGAGAAAAAGAGAGACTCCCCAATCAGCCTCTCACTCGTGTTTACTGGTCTAAAGATGCACATCACAGTCTGCAGCTAGCCTGGGGAGTGGGGTGGTGTGTGTGTGTGTGTGTGTACTTGCTGGTTGCCTCTGCATCCGCACGACTGACCGTGAGCCCCACAAGGCCGTAGACCTATCTACTAGTGTCACTACTGTATCAGCAGCATCTAGCACACAGCCTAGGATACAGGTAGTACTAATGAACATACTAGCGAATTCCAGAGATGCAGTCTGTTCTTCTACACTGAGCTACAGAAGGGGGCTGCTTAGACTCAAGTTTGTTTTCAGCATAAGTGGGACCCTGGGGCATCTTTATTTCTTGTCAAGTGAGAAGGGTGCAGTAAGATGGCCTGCACGCTCCCATCCCCATCCTGGGCTGTTCTGGGCATCCCATACCCATCAGCAATCACCCCAGCTGGCCTTACAGTTCAAGCAGCCCAGGGGCTACTGCTACGGAGGGAAGCGGCTGAAGGCATGCCAAACAGTAGCAAATGACTTCAGATAACGGAGTAGCAACAAAGATGCTACTACTACTAATTGCCTTGTTCAAAAAAACGAAAATGAAGGATATTAAAAAGAACGGAGCAGAATCCAAAAGCAAGGAAAACATCTGATAATCAGAGTGACATTTCTCAGCTCTTCCTAGGGAAGATCTGGGCCAGGATCCTCACTGTTGTCACAGCAGCACCTGGGGTGTCTATATGACTTTACAGTAACACGGAAATGAGAAATACAGGGCAGCAATATTTAAGGAACAAAAAATTTAGACTTTTGCACTGTCTTTTTCAGAGCACGGAGAGATTCTTAACATTATTAACAATGCTAGGCTGTCCTGGTGAAGACTACCACCAGTATTCCACGATGCCCATGGTTGCTTATGGAAGAGAATGGTGTGTGCCCCCAGGCCCAATGCCTCTCCACCAACCCCCTGGTCCTCATGCTAATGTAGTAAAAAAGTATTGTCATACATCTAATATTATTAGGTTTACTCTATATCATCATGCTTATGGTCTACATAAGCAATCTAATAATCTGCAACAGATTTCAGTTCTTGACATCTGAGTCCCTTTTCAAACCCATCATCATTACAAGTTTAGTAGATTTTTCTTTTTTTAAGATTTTATTTATTTATTTGACAGAGAGAGAGATCACAAGTAGGCAGAGAGGCAGGCAGAGAGAGAGGAGGAAACAGGCTCCCTGCTAAGCAGAGAGCCTGACACAGGGCTCAATCCCAGGACCCTGAGATCATAACCTGAGCTGAAGGCAGAGGCTTAACCCACTGAGCCACATGTACAATTAAAAGGTGACATGGAAATGATCAGCTTTCCCCCCGACCCCATCTTTTAGTTTGATACAGCTTTAAATTAGCTATCTGTATAACGTAGTGAAGATTTTCCATAATGACAAGGGTAGAGTTGTTATCTCATTCTGCCATTTAAGCACCATGCTTCCCAAAGAGCAACAGAATAAATCATGGACACAAAATAAGATTTTCTTTTGTCCTTTTTTTTTTTTTAAAGATTTTATTTATTTGAAAGAGAGAGAGAGAATGAGAGAGTGAGAGATCTTGAGAAGGGGGAGGGTCAGAGGGAGAAGCAGACTCCCTGCTGAGCAGGGAGCCTGATGTGGGACTCAATCCTGGGACTCCAGGATCATGACCTGAGTTGAAGGCAGTCGCTTAACCAACTGAGCCACCCAGGCGTCCCTCTTTTGTCCTTTTTAGAAGGATCAAGGTGGCATTTAAAACCTCAGTTTTCTTTTTATTTCTCAGTCTACCTGTTTCCCAATGATTTTCTGTAGTTTCTACAAACACCACTGAAAATTAAACCAAGAAGGAAAAGCTGGAACAGGGACAGTGACTAGCACTGAGGTCACAGTACTTCACGGCCCTGGTTTTGCCAGGCAGCAAATGGATCGGGCCATTTATCTCCAAAGAGCTGCCGTGGCCTAACCACAAGCATAGAGTTGAAAAAGAAACATCTTGGGATTCCCTGAAACCTAACTTTAGACAGTGTGAGCAAGCTGGGGACTTCTGGGAATTAAATGCAGTGGACATATCCGTCCAGCACGTGCCAACCAGGAATGGGTGGCTCTCTGGCAGCACTGGGCTCCCTGGCAGTACTGGGCTCCCCACCAATGGGGGGCGGCGGTGGAGGGGGATGGGCAGGGGTGGGTAAAGACTATTGGTCAGGAATCTGTCGGTCTGTCCTTTAACCTATGCAGAAGCGGCACAACCACCATCTGGAGGCTCAACTTCAAAGTTCAAAGGATGGAACTGATGTGTAAAGAACTGAGGTGGCCCAGAGCAAGCTGGTCTGAAGTTAGCTTAGGGCCTGGATGGAGCTCTGTGTGTGGTGGCTACAACCAAGTCTCTTCCCCTCCGGAGACTCAGTGCGTTTATCTCACGTGGAGTATCGAGCAACTCACAGACTTGGGAAGAGTAAAGAAGAAAGAAGACTCTTTGTGGACGAGCCCAGCCTGGGGCTCGGCATGGAGCAGAAGCTCAGGAGAAGCACCTTTCCTACATGTGACTCAAACATGTGTAACTTCCCCTCATCAATACTGAAGTCACTTGGGCACAAGCATCCTGTAAGCAGCAGCGAACTGAACAACCAAGTTAACAGCCCTCTGGGAATGCGTTCGATTTGCGGGTGCATGAAATTCTCACGGGCCCTTCCCACACTTAGCAACGTGGAGGACGATGACTGTCTCCAGGATCGACTATCCTGAGAGGCTGGAAAGGCCCTTCAGTTGTACTTATTTTTTATCCAGAATTGTCTAAAAGCAGTTCTATAGTTTACGGACAGCCTGATATTCTGGACCCAGAGAACACTGCTCATTTGCCTTTCTAGGACCAAAGAGACATTAAAAAAAGAGCGAGACCATCAGTTCTAAGCCCTTGAGGGGACCTGGGTGGGTCAACGATATCGCCACCACAGACCTAAACTAAACAGAACCGGTATGTGCAGCTTCTCTACATGATATCCGTGCATATCCGGGGGACTAACTGGTGATCAATTTGAAAAAGAGCACAGCCCCTCCACCCAGATCAAACAGGCAAAGAAGCATGTGGAAGACTGAAGAGGTAAGAGGGACCCACCACCCATTTCAAATCTGACCTTGGCCTTGGCGCCTCAGAGTGGCAGTTCTCCCTTAATTGCTTTGCATTTTGTTCTCACTTCTGTTCTCCTTTGGGACTTTACGAAATATCATGCGCAGTCTAAGCATGGATTTAAGTGTCTCACAGGGTGGGGGTGGTATAAGATCCAACTTGGCCAAGAACTTCAAACGACCGGCCAATCCAGGTGACCTAGCCTCTCAGGCCCAGACCAAGCTCTTTGTTTTGGGTTAAGCTGGTGGCAGGGTCCCCCGGCTGTGGTGGGCCCACATTGTCGGCTTGTTGCTTCTTTCCCAAAAGAGGATCTTGTTACAAAGAGAAGCTGGAAATTTCTTTGCACACAAGCAGAGACATGGCGGCCCTGCAAAGGCCCCAGGGTAAGGATTAAAGAAAAACAAAATAGAAACCCTTCCATCTCTAATTAGGGTCTTCATTTGCCAAAGTGCCATTCCCCAGCAGGAGGATTTACATTCAGGCCGTTGCTTGGAGTTACTTGGAAAACCTCTCCCAGCAGGTTGGTTCCTCGGTTCGGGCTCCTTTGAGCCAACAGTTTCTGGTTACTTGGAGTAGAGCTGCCTGCATATTGTTTTAACTGGCCTGGCTTCTGCAGCCAGCTTAGCTGTGTGAACAATCTCCCATTCAGAATCCAAAGATAAAAGCACAGTTTGGTCGAAAAATCTTTTTTCTTTTTTCCCTTTTTTTTTTTTTTTTTAAACTTGGGAATTATAGGTTTTGGAGCTAGCATTATTTCTCTCATACACAAGAGTGTTTTTCCCCCTCTGCCTTGGTTCTCCGCCAGCAAAGGCTGCATCCTGGAGTCCAGCCAGCCGCCAGCCCCCACTTCCTTGCCATTCACACCGTGGGGCTGGTGGCAGCTGGCCATGGAGGCGGACAGGAGATCCCCATTTGCAAGAGGTTCACCACAGAATAGTGTAGTCAGCTTGCCGGACCCCTGTGGACAGCCTAGGGCACCTTCTGGGTAGTTCCTATCATTCTCTGTATCTACAATAGCACATCTTCTAACATATCGAGGGTCTGGCCCAAGAAGCAAGATTTCTCTCCCTTTCTGGAATTCTCAGGACAAGAGTACATCACGGACCAAGGGTGAGTAGTGAGACATGTTTGTATAACCTTCTACGTGTTCAAAAAAACAAACAAAGAGATCAAACGCCAAAGACAAAGGCAACAAAAGGAAAGAAAAAGAAAAAGAAAAAAGTGGATTTGATCAAGATTAAAAACTTTTCTTTTAATCAAAGGATACTATCAACAGAGTAAAAAGGGACACAAAGAATAGGAGAAAATATCTGCAAATCATGTATACCAGAGAAGGGGTTAACAGCTAGAATATAGAAAGAACCCCTACAACTCAACAACAAACCCAGCTTGATTAAAAACTGAAGAAAGGGCTTGAACAGGCCTCTGAGGAAGACACACAAACAGCCAACAAGCACAATGAAAAGATGTTCAGCATCATTAGTCATTAAGAATATGCAAATCAGACTGCAATGACAAACCACCTCATACCCCTCTTAAGATGGCTATTATTAAAAACAAAACCCAAACCAAAAAACAACCCTATCAGACACCAAGAAGTGCAAACAGGATATGGAGAAACTGAAATCCTTGTATATTGCCAGTGAGAATGTGAAATGGTACAACTATTGTGGAAAATGTTATGGTAATTCCTCAGAATTAAGCATGGAATACCGTATGATCCAGCAATTCCATTTCTGGGTATACATACCCAAAGGAATTGAAATCCTTGGGGTGCCTGGATGACTCTTGGTTTCGGCTCAGGTCGTGATCTCATGGGTCATGGGAAGGAGCCTCCGTGATGGCCTCACACTCAGCAGGGAGTCTGCCTGAGGACTCTCTCTCTCTCCCCTCCCCCAACTCATGCCCTCTCTCTAAAATAATCTTTAAAAGAGAGAGAGAGAGAGAGGAAAGTAGAGTCTTTTTTTTTTTTTTAATATTTTATTAATTTATTTGACAGGCAGAGATCACAAGTAGGCAGAGAGGCCGGCAGAGAGACAGGGGTGGGGGCGGGAAGCAGGCTCCCTGCTGAGCAGAGAGCCCAATGTGGGGCTCGATCCCAGGACCCTGAGATCATGACCTGAGCCAAAGGCAGAGACTTAACCTACTGAGCCACCCAGGCGCCCAGGCAAGTAGAGTCTTCTTCTTCTTCTTTTTTTTTTTTTTTTAAAGATTTTACTTATTTGACAGAGAGATAGAAATCACAAGTAGGCAGAGAGGTAGGCACAGAAAGAGAGGGGAGGAAGCAGGCTCCCTGAGGAGCAGAGAGCCTGATGCGGGGCTCGATCCCAGGATCCTGGGATCCTGACCTGAGCTGAAGGCAGAGACTTTAACCCACTGAGCCACCCAGGCGCCCCAGGAAAGTAGAGTCTTAAAGAAACATCTGTATACCTGTGTCCACCATCACAACAGCCAAAAGGTGGAAACAACCTACATGTCCATCAACAAATGAACGCATAAACAAATGCGGTATAAACATACAATGGATTATTATTCAACCACAAAAAGGAAATTTTGATACATGGTATAACAGGGATGGATCTTGAAGATGATATGCTAAATGGAAAGCTTACAAAAGGACAAATTAAAAAAAAATTTTTTTAAAGACTTTATTTATTTGACACAGAGAGAGAAATCACAAGTAGGCAGAGAGGCAGGCAGAGAGAGAGAGAGGAGGAAGCAGGCTCCCCACGGAGCAGAGAGCCCAACGTGGGGCTCAATCCCAGGACCCTGGGATCATGACCTGAGCTGAAGGCAGAGGCTTTAACCCACTGAGCCACCCAGGCGCCCTCAAAAGGACAAATTTTAAATGATTCTAATCTATATGACATACCTAGAGTAGTCAAATTCATAGAGACAGAAAGGAGAATGGTGGGTGCCAGGGGCTGGGGAGGGGGAAATGGGGATATAGTGTTTAATGAGACAGTTTCAGCTGGAGAAGATGAAAGATCCAGGAGATGGACGGTGGGGATAGTTGCACAACAGTGTGAACGTACTTAAGGCCATAGAAATAAATGTACACTTAAAAACGGTCAAAATGGGGGCACCTGGGTGGCTCAGTGGGTTAAAGCCTCTGCCTTCGACTCAGGTCATGATCTCAGGGTCCTAGGATTGAGCCCCACATCGGGCTCTCTGCTCAGCAGGGAGCCTGCTTCCCCCTCTCTCTCTCTGCCTGCCTCTTTGCCTACCTGTGATCTCTCTCGCTCTGTCAAATAAAGAAATAAAATCTTTTAAAAAATGGTTAAAATGGTCACTTTTAGTTACTTACACTGAATGGCAATTTGGGGGGAGGGAGTGGGTTCAGGATGAAAAGAATTCGCGCACAGAGAAGGAAAATTGGAGTCCTGTTTATGTTTTATGTTGACTGGGCAAGTTCCACCAAGTACCACTTGAGCTCATTCCTGTAAAAATTCTCTTGGATTTTACATTTTAAGGTCTCTAATACGCTAAGTTGTATCCCTCTCTTTTACTTAAATTGCTATAGAACATCAATCTACGGCAACATCACAGAAGTGCCCAAACTGGCAATCTATTTCTAGACTTAAGCACGTCCTGTTCCCTCTGCTGGGAACACGCTCCCCTCCCCTCCACGGCGTGCTCCTATTCTGCACACCTCTTGAAAGATTCCCTGGAAATGCCTTCTCTGCCAAGGGGATCTTCTGATAAAAACAGGAGGCCCTGTTGAGTCACTCTCTCTGACTGGCCCTGGGATACATCATGCATTATTTCTGCTCCCGCTGGCCCTGCTCCTCTGATTTCCCCCTCCATCCCTTCCTTACCCCAAGCCCACCCATTCTTTTTTTTTTTTTTTTAAGATTTTTTTATTTGACAGAGAGAAATCACAAGTAGTCGGAGAGGCAGGCAGAGAGAGAGAGAGGGAAGCAGGCTCCCCGCTTAGCAGAGAGCCCGATGCGGGACTCGATCCCAGGACCTGAGCCGAAGGCAGCGGCTTAACCCACTGAGCCACCCAAGCACCCCAAGCCCACCCATTCTTAAAAGTTGAGTTTCATCTCTTCGGTGAAGCCTTCCTTGCAAACATGTTACTGGGCCACAGAAAATTCCAGACTAAGCCCAGACCTGAAGAAGTCCCTCCCAGTTCTCTCCCCACGATGACCTTGCCATGCCTAAAAGGGTGGTTGGAGCCTCACTGGACACTCCAGAGCTGTGTGCTGAACCTCAAGGGACCAGGGCAACCAGGGCAAAGAAGGGTTTGGGTAGTGAAAATTCAATATCCTCTACACATGCATACCTTAAACTACAAACCCTGGCCCCACAGCTGAATAAACCTTCTTGGCTAACAGAACAGATCAACTGGCCACCTAGATTATCACTGCCACAGAATTCGACTGGAGAATCAGTAGCGAGTGGTGAGAGACATCCAACTTCTTAATCCTTCTAGTAAAGCTGCCAATAAGAATAGTCATTGGGGGCACCTGGGTGGCTCAGTGGGTTAAAGCCTCTGCCTTCGGCTCAGGTCATGATCTCAGAGTCCTGGGATCGAGCCCCCCATCAGGCTCTCTGCTCAAGCAGGGAGCCTGCTTCCTCCTCTCTCTCTCTGCCTGCCTCTCTGCCTACTTGTGCTCTCTGTCTGTCAAGTAAATAAATAAATAGAATCTTTAAAAAAAAAAAAAAAAAGAACAGTCGTTGGTGTGACCGATGAAAAACCAATAATCTTCTGAAGAGCTAGGACATTCAAGCCAAGGGTCATCACCGATGCACTCTTCACCTGCACAGATTCCAGTGGTACCCAATCCATCCCACACCCCTCCGCCATTTAGCTCTGTCCCAAGGACACACAGAAAGAAAAAGGCAGGAGTGCCTGGGTGGCTCAGTGGGTTAAAGTCTCTGCCTTGGGCTCAGGTCATGATCCCAGAATCCTGCGATTGAGCCCGTGTCTAAAACACCGTGTCAATCCTGCGATTGAGCCTCTGCTCAGCAGGGAGCCTGCTTTCCCATCTCTCTCTGCCTGCCTCTCTGCCTACTTGTGATCTCCGTCTGTCAAATAAATAAATAAAATCCTTTAAAAAAAAAGAAAGAAAGAAAAAGGTACTCATTCTTTAAGCCTTGAAGAGCCAGATCCAAGTTAGACAGGCCTGACAGTGGGGAAAAAGTAAATATATAAAACCCAGAAGGTTCAAGTGAATCTGAACCCTAATCCCTCTTTCCTAGTTTCTTTTTTTTTTTTTAAAGATTTTATTTATTTATTTGAGAGAGAGAGCATAAGCAAGGAGAAGGTCAGAGGGAGAAGCAGACTCTGCATGGAGCTAGGAGCCCGATGTGGGACTCGATCCCAGGACTCCGGGATCATGACCCAAGCCGAAGGCAGTCATCCAACCAACTGAGCCACCCAGGCGTCCCCCTCTTTCCTAGTTTCTTCAAGACACATGCCTGACACCTCAAAGAGCTAAAGTTAATCATGCCACTGTTAACTTCTGCATGTCAAGTCAGGGAAAGAATCTGGAAGGAGTCAGCTCAGAGCATGGAGTGGGGGGAGTCATCATCTCCACAGAGACCACGCATGATCAGCAAACTCCAGATTCCATGTCCAGGCTCTGAACGGTCTTGGATCTTTAACTCCCAGGAGTAAGAATACGATTTGGAGCATGGACTCTGCCCACCAAACGGGACATGGAGGTGAGGACATTTTTTTAATATAGAAAAACTGTGTCATCCTCACAGGCCCTCCTGCATTGTCTGAGCATACAAGTTAGAGAGGTACAATTTCAGATAGTTTTGTAAAAAGGAAAGAAAAAGAGTTTTTGTAGAAGGGCAAAAGGAGTACAAGAAAAAGAGGAGATATGACCAAAATATTAACAAAAGGTAAAGACTGGTAGGAAACTGACAGCTCAAGAAACCTCCGATTTCCCACAATGCTCTCTGTAGCTCGATAAGCCCAAGGCAGAAGTGAACATCCTGAGCTCCAAGTGAGGGGGCCTGGCTTGGATCTAAAACACCAGGTCTTCATGGGACACTGACCTTTTAATTCCAGCATCAACATGTAACAGCCCCCCAAGACCATGAAACCACCGATTCTCTCCACTCAGATGTGAGAGGCTTCATTCCTCTGCACTGTTCAATAAATGAGCAAAAACCAAGTTCAAACCTGGCGGGCATCTATGGCCCAGGAGGAGTGAGCACAGACCCCGAAGACCCCAGAGCCAGCTGAGATAGTTCCACATAGTGTCCAGGGTCCACTACCTGTCCCAGTTCAAATCTTCTTCTTCTTTCCCCTCTACCATCCCAAAGGAGGCCACCTCTTCTCCTCACAGGGGCTTAGGCTCTGCTCTCTTCTTTAATTTCAGAAAGACTCCCAAACTCTGACCTGTAATCTCCATATCCCATCTAAACCTATGAGGGCGCACGTGAGACCCATGGGCCATAGTGCGTGCACAAGCACACGGTCTGCTGAGGGGGACTTCTGGGAGGTAACACGGCCTCAGTCGGCAAAGGCAAGGTTTTCCTCCTGGCATGCAAGGGTCAGAGGCCTGGCTCGGAGGAGCCGCTCATTGTGTGGCCGCCTGGGGCAGGCAGCAGCAAGCGCTGGGAGGGGAAAGGTTCCCCTTTGAAGCACATGGCGCTAAGAGCTTCCCAGTGACCATGGAAACAGGCACAGTGGGTTCCCAGCCTGAGAACCAGGGAGAGCAGCCGTGATTCAAACACAAAACACACACAGGGTCTGAAAAGCAGAGACAGGAGGGGCCGGGGCGAGGGACTGGCAGGAACTGAGCGGCTCCCTGGTAGGAAAATCTGGCCAATGAAGCCGAGCAGGTTCACGGGGTTTCCTTTTCATTCGAGGCTTTCTTCTCGCTCCCGTCATTGCCCCTCGGGTCCTATTCAGCACCTCATCAGATCAGTAGAGCCAGGCCTTTGGCTGGCCTGCTGGCGGCAGGGCCTGGAACCGGGCGGGAGGTGATCAAAGGAGCCGCCAGTGCAGCCGCCACCCTCCTCCCTCCTCCCTCCTCCCTGCCCCCCTGCTCGGCCTCCTTGGATGAGGCCCTGCCAAGGTGATCCGGTGGAAGCCACTGGGGGAGGGCAAAGAAGAGAGGCGGCTTTTATGTCTGCCCTTCTGTTAGAAGAGACACAAAGCACAGCTTGATGGAGACAGGCCACTAGCAGGTCAGAGCTCCCTCCTTCTGGGATGTCTCTGTTCTTAAACCAGGCAACGGGGAAGCCACCTAGACAGGCAGGCATGGGCCGTGCTTGGATGCCTAGATCCCGAGCCCAGAAGACTAGCGGCCCTGAGCCACGGTGGGTCCCGGCCCTCTTGCCACAGCTGTCAGCCTCCCAGTATCAGAGGTGGACGAAGTCACACTGAGGCTGGTTTCTGAGACTCTGTGCCCTGTTTCTTCATCATTCTGATTTTTAAAAGGGGAGGAAAAAGCTCTCTGGGAATTTTTTCCGCCCGGAAGAGGAAGCGTTAGGATTAGAATCTGTGGAGAACATATCTCCCACTTACTGATGAATATCTTTCTCTCAGTGGGACTGGATCAAAGCCCAAGTGTCCCATCTGGCACAGGGCCAGGCAGGACCAGAGACAGAAGTGAGCCGGCTTCTCAGCTGGGACTTGCAGCCAGCACCCCGCAAGGGGGCCTCCAGCCCTGACCAGTGTCTCTGGAGGAAGGCAAGTGTTTGGACAAGCCTGTAATTTGAGAAGCCCATTAGGTGCATTCTCCCTTTCTTACCTTTGTTGGGCTGCCAAAATATTTACCTGACTTCTTAACTCTAAATCTCTGAAACACACCTGCATTGCCTAAAACAGGCAATTTTCTTATTTTCTCTCTTGTACAGAAGAGAGCCCAACCTCAGCACAGACGACGAGCGCGGGGCCTGGTCAGAGATGCAGCTTTGGACAACAGAACTGCTTCTGAAGAGACGGGTGTACAGTGGGGTGTGGGGGCGGGCAGGGTGGAGTGTGTGTGGCAGCGTGAACAGTTGAAAGCAATTCCACAGGTAATCCTTTTGCAAAACAAACTGATTCTATTTTGACCTTTAGGGAAGAGTCCATTTCCATGCCAAGTAAAAATTCTGTATGGTAGCCAACTACACTTTTTTTTTTTTTTAATCACAATCATGTTATAAAAGCCAACAGCACTGTAATACCAGCAGAAGGACTGTAGACTCTATGACAGGAAACACGCCGTGCTCAAACAAAGAGTATTTCGGATGATATGAATGACCCAGAATAACTCCCCCCCGCCCCTTTTTTTCCCCTTTCTTGGTGCTTCTGGCATCATGAAAAAGAACTTGGGAAAACAGTCTCGGTTCCAGTAAGTGTGAAGTCGCTGCGCAAGCGTCTCCCCTTGCCACGTGCGCCTGGCTATCTGCTCCAGCTCCTGCCAGGCACTGTCTGAAGCAGGCACTTGCCGAAGGCTGCGTGGCCTGAAGTCAGCCCTTCCAGACAGGCTGTGGTTTCTGAGGAGAACTTGACAGAAGGTTGAGTTGCGTGGGTTGCGTGCCTGTGGGTGCTGTTTTTAGGAGCACAGAATCCTGGTCGATGACCACCCCCTACCCCCAAGGCACCTACACCCCCTTCTGAGAGCAAGAGACCAGCCATTAGTGAGAGGAATTATTTTCAGTCTGGTGCTCATCAGCAGACCTTGGAGAGAAAAATTATTTTGGAAACACTTGCTAGATGTTGAACATTCTAAAAACGGGCCCTTTGAGCTGTTATCTTTTCAAAGGCACTAAAAAGCACAGTGGGGGTGGGAGTCTTACTGACAGCTGTCACTAGCCTATATCGTTTCTTTTGCATTTCAAAAACAGCCCCTCTCTTACCTTTATTTTGACAGACTGTTTCATCTTCTCCACTTAGACCTGATGGAATAGAATCTTAAAGCCATAAGAAATGGGATCCCTAGAGCTGGTCAGCAGGACCATCTGCATTCATGGGCACTTGCTAGGATTTTAGGAAGTGGCAGGCCAGTATCTTCCAGAACCATTAGCTTAAAAAAAAAAAAAAAAAAAAAAAAGGAGGAGGCTGGGCAGTAGCTCTGCTGTCTTTCCATATTTTCAACCCAGCCATTTCAGCTACTAAGCTGGAACTGAAGTCCTGACCACTGGCATGCCTAGTGGTCTCTCATCCTCCTGCCATAGGATGTGTGGAGACTGCTGTGGTCAGATGTCCCAGGTGAAATAAAAGAATCCAGGAAAGCAGGACCAGCAACATAGATCAATGCTTCCCGGCCCTCTGATAAGTTTAAGCTTCCACAGAGAGAATAAATTCTTATTACAAACCCTAGAAGGTCCTTCAGTATATGACCATGTAAAATACCACAGTAAGGACAACTATGAGGTTTCATATCTAAGATATATATGATAACAAAAGCACAAGCAACCAAAGAAAAAAATGGATTGTCAGATTTCATCAGAATTTAAAAATTCTGTGCAGTAAAGGCCATCATCAAGAAAGTAAAAAGAAAACTCACAGAATGGGAGAAAATATTTACAAATCATATATCTGATAAGGGATGTGTATCCCTTATATATAAGGATATTTAGGGGACTCTTATGACTCAGTGGTAGATAAATCATGAATTTTTAAAAAATGGACAAGGGAGCTGAATAGACACAGTTCCAAGGAAGATATACAAACTTCCAATAAGCACATGAAAAGACGCTCAACATCATTCACCACTGGGGAAATGCAAGTCAAAACCACAATGAGATACCGCTTCATACCCACTAGGATGCCTATAATCAAAAAGACAGATAATAACAAGGCTTGGCTAGGATGTGGAGAAATCATACACTGCTGGTGGTAATGTAGAATGTGTGGCCACTTTGGGAAACAGTCTGGCAGTTCCTCAAAAGGTTAAACATAGTTACCACATGACCCAGCAATTCCACTCTTAGTTGTTTACCCCCAGAGAAATGAAAACCTATGTCTACACAAACTCTGGTAAACAAATGGTCACAAACGTATTATCCTTAATAATTGAAATGTTGAAATAACCTAAATGTCCATTCACTGATAAATAAGCAAGCAATAAACAACATACAATGGAATATTATTTGGCAATTAAAAAAAATGACACAATGGGGGCGCCTGGGTGGCTCAGTCTTTTGGCTTGGGTCATGATTTGAGCAGGTCCTGGGATCACCCGGCTTGGGGCTCCCTTCTCAGCAGGGAGTCTGCTCCTCCCTCTCCCAATGCCCTTAGCCCTGCCCGTGTGCGTTCTCTCTATATAAATAAATCAAATCGTTTTTGGAAAAAATGACATACCGATGCATGCCGCAGCATGGAAGGACCCTGACAAAAGAATGTCTAGACACCAAAGAGCACATATTGAATGATTCCTCTAGTAAGAAATGTCCAGAAGGAAAGGGAAATGACTGTGAAAGGATAAGGGGTTTCTTCTGGAGATGATGGAAAATCATGTATTTGATAATAGATTTCTATCTGTGAGAGACAAAGAACAGGAAAATTCTAAAACTGATGGGGGTGATGGTTGCACAATTCCATGAATACACTAAAATCTGTACACTTAAAAAAAATGAGTAAACCTTCATATGACAACAACCTGATCAGCCATTTCTGTTCTGTTTCTGTACAGAGTCCATCTGAATGCGTATTTCCAGAAAAGAACCGGGTAGGAAAGTTTTGGTGGTGAAACAATCTTGGACAACCTGAAGTTGAAATAAGCTGTGTAGTTGGTTTTAACCACAGTGTACATTTCCTAATAAAAAATTATGTGTACACTGGGGTGCCCAGCTGGCTCAATCTATACAGCACGCAACTCCTTATCTCAGGATCCTGAGTTCGAGCCCTGTGTTGGGTGTGGAGCCTACTTAAAAAAAAAAAAAATTATGTGTGCATGCTGAAATGGAGTGAAACTTGGTTATGGCAATTGTGGCAATGAACATGGGTCATGAAAGCAACTCTCTAGGCTGACAGTTGGGGCAGGGATATGATGCACACTGAGTGAGAGTAGATGAGGATTAATTAGGATTCCCTGGTCTAAACAGCACAAAAAGGCATCTGCTTTGTTGATTTACCAATGAATTCTTTCCAGTGAGTTCACAGAAGCATATTCCACTTAGCTCTGGAAATACGTCTGAAAACAACAAAAATGCTAAACTCTTAAAAAAATAAAAATAAAACAACAAAAATGGAAACAGTATGGTACCGGCCCAAAAAGGGACACAGAGTTTATTTGACAGGAGGTAATACAGAATATGACCCTACTCTAGAATTCAGGAGAACAGAGTCTATTACTTTTTTCAAGAAGGAAGATACATAAAATGAAGGAAATGATTTAAAAGGGGTTAGAAGAACTTTGAAAGACACAGACACTTCCTGATATTACACATCAAAATAAATTTTGAGTGATTTAAAGATGTACTACCTTAAAAGGAAAACAGTGATCACAGAAAAAGTAGAAAAAGCAAAAATAACTCTAAGTTTGCAAGAGAGGGAACAGAATAATTAAGTTTAACAGCAAGAGAAGAAATCATTAAGGAATCACGATCACATAAGATTTTTAAACTCCTGCATGCCAAGAAAGCTAAGAAATAAACAAAGATAAAATAAAACGGACAGATAAGAAAAACTCCAAAAGACAAGGAATGAATACACTGCTACAAAAAAAAATATATATATATATATACTGAGGTGGCTGGGTGGCTCAGTTGTTTGTTTAAGTGTCTGCCTTCTGCTCTGGCCCCAATCCCAGGGTTCTGGGATTGAGTCCCTATATCGGGCTCCCTGCTTGGTGGGGAACCTGCTTCTTCCTCTCCCTCTTCCCTCCTGCTCATGTTCTGTCTCTGTCTCTCTCTCAAATAAATAAATAAAATCTTAAAAAAATAATAATAAAACTAAAAAAAATCTACATTAAAATCTATCCTTATAAATAGGCAAGGGACCTGAACAAAAATTCACAAGACAGGAAATTTAATTAGTAGATGGAAAAAAGTTTACTTAGAGTTTAACATTTGCCAATAATCAAGGACATGCCAATAAAAACAATAAAGTACTATTTTTACCTTTCAAATTACTAAAAAAAGAAAAGGATTAATTAATGGTCAATTTTACTAGCATTGTTTATGTGAAAAATGATTTTTTTTTTTTTTTTTTTTTTTGGTAGGATAAACTGAGGAACTTTCCTGGAGAGCACTTTGTAAGTGTTTGCCTCAAGAGTCATAAAAAATGTTTATATCCCTTGATCTGTAATCTCCTCCTCGAATACTACCATAAGGGACTAATTCAAGGAGATGGGCGGCGGGAGGGGAGCCAACCCTACATAAAGAAAGGTTTCAGTGTGGTTTATTTGTAAGGATTAAAAATAAAACAGAAGGTATTTAAATATTAAATCCTGGGGTAAATGGTCAACTAAATCATGGTCTGTCACAGTAAGCAGTCATTAAAATGATAGGTTATGAAAATAATAGGAAATTGGTAAAATGACTATATTATTAAGTTCGAAAGGTCAAATAGATGTGTGCCTTCATAATAATGACATTAGAAATCAGGCTCAGAGGAGAACACTGGAAGGGCATAATCTAAAAGTGAGAGTACCTGTGTTAGAGTAGACAAAGGGTTTTCACCCCCTTTTATTTTCAAATTCCCCATAATTAATGATTTCATGCAACAAACATTTACTGACTGCTTACTATATGTGCTTTGCACTGTTCTTGGCACAAGGAACATAAAAATGGTGGGGTGGTCAAAATTATTATACTGCTTACATACTTTAAAAAAAAAAAGGACAAGGGACCAGAAAATTCTGTTAGTTACAGAAATAGTAAAATGAGTAAGTGCTATAATTTTGGGTGTGCTTTTAAAATTAGAGAAATTAGAGGCAGTAAAAACTGTTAAAATCCTATCAACTGAAACTCTGAGAAAAGAAAAAACACGAAGAAAATAACTCTCTTTTGAAAACAAAACTACTATGTTTATAAAGAGATGAGAAAGAAAGCTTTTCAAGCTCAAGACTTTAAAATTTGGTTTCTAAAAATCAAGCCAAGGTAACAAGTTCCTTGCATATTTCACATTCTTTTCTCTGAGATTCATTTAAGAGTTGATATATTTGTGAAAATCCATCAGCATTAGGTTAATGTGTAATAGTGGAAGCCCAGGGCCTTTATACATCCCAAGAAATAGTCTTGAGTTCTTCAGACTAACTAGATTTTTATTCTATCCAACAGGGCTTAGGACAACTGGAATGTGTTGAAACACTTATTATTTTTATAACTAGCAAAAATGATGCAGAATTTAAAGTATTTCAGTATCCCAAAGGAATTGTTTAGACTGCCTCCAGCTTCAAACCAAGCACAAAAAGCATTAGTCAGAACACCCAACCCAATGTCTGATTTGGAAAACCAGAGCACCAAGACAGAAATGGTACCTTTCAACAAATAAAACATGGTACTTTTGGGAAAGAAAACAAAACACAAAAGACAGATTAAGGAAAAGAAATTGCTTTTGTCTGCAGGCTACCATGGTCTTATGCCCAAGATGAGCAGCCAGGATCTTGTCAACGTCCCCATTCCTCCCGCTTCCAGACCCAGTGGGGTGCTCTCCTGCACAGGTGAAACCTAAATGTTCTAAAATGTGCAATGGTCCAACCACGTGTGCAGGTTTTCCAGGGGTCTGGTAGACTGTAAGCCAATGACATGCAACCACTCTCGAGACAGCCCCCAAAATGTGAGATGGCCATGGCCATGGCATGGCCATAAAAACTTTTGAGTGACTGACAGCCCACTGTTGCTTATTTGGGCTAACTCACACACGTGACCGGGCATGTGCAAGACCCCTCTGAGAACAGAGAACAGATGGGACTTTGGGGCGTATCTCCAGGTATGAGGGATTCAGGTCATCTGACATGGGAAAGGTATTAGACATATTATAATGACTTATGCTGGGTTCTAACTTCTTCATACTTCAAAATGGCCTCTCAAAGGTTGACGAGAACATGAGCTATATTCTATGGGCTTTTCCACCGGCCTGTAACACTCCCAGTTTCCTAGGACAGACTCATTTGTGAAAGCCTGGTTCAACTGGAGGGGACAACGGCCAGAAGGAGTGTCCACAAGCCAGGCTTCCCCCAGTCCGGGGAGGTGGCCAGCAGCCTGTGCTCCTTGCATTGGCAGACACATCATTTGTTCTCGTTGCTCACTCTATCTTCAAAATTCCCTTAAGCCTCTCAGTGGATTTCAAATGATGGTTTTGGTTAGCCTTTTATAGCTAAAAATGTTGTGGATCTACTTTAAAAAAAAAAAAAGGTATTGTGCTTAATATAGCCTTTAACCAAGAGGTTCCTGGAAGATTTAGGTAGAGAAGAAAAGCATCAAATTAAGAGTTTGTGATTTTCACATCAGACACGTGACCTTAGGAGAAAAGTTGGTATTCCCTGCGTTTTTTCCTTTTTCCATTCATATCATGCCAATCTTTTCCTCCTGATCTGATTTCTTTTACTAAGTTCCTTTCCTGCTTTCCTTTTTAACCAAATATGGGAGGTATTTACCCAAGTGTTCCCTAAAAATAAATCCAAAGAGCCTTCCAAACTTCCTCTCCAACAACAAACCCACCTCAGCTCACCTTAGAAAAAGGACTTTCATCCGCTTGGTAGGAGCAAGTTTAGAGAAGGAAGGAAACTGTTATTTGTGGAGAATTCACACATTCCAAAAACTTGACATATGTCATTTTTTAATCATCACAACTATCTTGACAGAGATATGGAGGCAAAGAGAGATTAACTGGCCTGAAGTTACCCAGCTACTACCGGATTGGAAGCCACAGTCCCTTCATTCTTAGACCACACGGCTTTCCTCAAGATCCAGGCTCTCTGCACTGCTCACATGGAAACACGAATGTGCTCGAACACTGAACATGCACTGCACCACAACATACCACAAAGGCTACTATGGCATTATACTGGAGGGCAGTGGGACAGGGAAGAGAAGGAAAGAGGAAGAAGTAGAATTTAAGGTCTTCTTCGGAAGAGAAAATCTGTCCATCATAAGACAGGGTGCCTCATCTGTGATACCACTGACATCTGGGGCCAGATGGTTCTTTGTTGTGGGGGGCTGTCCTGGGCACTGTTAGGATGTTGGGTAGGATCCCTGGCTTCTAACCACTAGGTACCAGTGGGACGCCCAATGACTATCCCCAATCCCTCCGGGGAGGGAGGGAGACCCAAATGTCTCCAGATATGGCCAAATGTCCCAAGGGCTGGGAGGGAGGGCACACCTCCAGGTGAGAACCACAGCAATAAAGAACTCAGATAACATGCTCAGAGAAGGTCCAACATAAGTAAATGCCTGCAAGCACATGGTGCTCCCCAGCAATACCCTGGCAACACAGTGTAGTCAAAGTGCCCCATGTTTCCCTGAATGGAGGAGGCCAATGCCTGTGATGGGGGGCAGCTGCCTCTGAGATCCTGCTAAGTCGGCTGCCTTCTCCCCTCTCCCACAGCAAGTCAGACCCCAGTCCCACCGTCCCGCTGGAGACGGGAATCTCATACTGAAGAGTGCTAACTGGGTCTTGGCCAGGCCACTCAGGCACCCAAGGAAATGCATTCTGTGATCAAAAACGCCAATGAGAAGGGCAGGCTGGAGGATAAGAACCACCCCCCTCCAACCCCACCTACACACCTACAGGCTCTTAAACAACTCTGAAGTCTGATCCAAGATGCCACCTGTTTTTGCCTTAAGGAAAGGCCTACCTAGTTAAGCTGTTATTGAAGGTCAAGGCTGAAGGTCATATCCCAATGCAAATCTCAAAATAGTAAGATCTTTTTTACTTAAGTTCTTCAAGTTCATTGTTCAGTTATTTGTTATTAAATATGGAAAACAGCAACCCATTGGTTTTATTCCAATTATTTAAACTTCAGAAGCAACACTCTTTGACTCTGATATGACAGAAAAGAGTAATTTCATGCCAACACATTCACCTCTAGTTCCTGCATCGTCCGTCCCCTAGTTTCTGCTCATTTCTGCTAACTTTGTTTTTTTTATTTTTTGAGAGAGTGAGTGCCAGTGGGGGACAGGCAGAGGGTAAGGAAAGACAGAATTTCAAGCAGCAATTCCAATTTCAACCCTGATGGGGGTCTCGGTCCCAGGACCCTGAGATCATGACGTGAGCTGAAATCAAGAGTCAGAGGCTGGGGCACCGGGGTGGCTCAGTGGGTTAAAGCCTCTGCTTTCAGCTCAGGTCATGATCCCAGGGTCCTAGGATCGAGCCCTGCATCGGGAGTCTCTGCTCAGCAGGGAGCCTGCTTCCCTCTCTCTCTCTGCCTGCCTCTCTGCCTACTTGTGATCTCTGTCTGTCAAATAAACAAAATCTTAAAAAAAAAAAAAAAAGAATAAGAGGCTTACCCGACTGAGCCACCCAAGTGCCCTTCCCCTAACCTTTCATCAGGACTTTTCCCTCAGCCAAGCTCTAGGAGATGATCTTTCCATGGGGATGTCATGGTAGTTCAGTACACTCAAATCTCTGATCTCCTCTTATCATCTCGAAAATTAAAAGAACTTCTGTTTCTGCATGTTATATCTACTGATATTTGCCATATTAAGAATTAAAACTAAGAAATATTTATTTATTTTTAAGGAAACTCTATACCCAACATGGGGCTCAGACTCACCATGCTGATATCGAGTCACATGCTCTACAAACTAAGTCCGCCAGGCACCCCAAAACTGAGAAATCCTTGAAACATAGAATATTCGAGCACACATTCCCTTAGCGAACAGAACAATGAAGTTACCACACAAAATGATGCCTCTGGAGAAGCCCACCATACAGTTGTGAAGGAATGAGTGATTCAGCAGGTGGTATCAGAGCATTATTATGAAAACAGCTCCGGTCCTCTGAGACCACTGGTGGGAATACCTAAGGGTCCCCTGACCATACTGTGAGAACTTCTGTGCTAGATCAACACTTATACAATGATTTCACCAGCTTTGACTTTTATCAGAGAACCCAGAGGAACAATGGCCAGTAAAGTAAAGCCCTGGTGCAGAAAGGCTTGGCCATTCATCATCATGGAGTGACGGTCCCCTTTCTGGATGATTCCTTGTCCATTAAGGACCAGCTACCACCTATCACTATATTATACATCAGGTTCTGCTTAGTATCAGGTGAAGAAACTCAAACATATGGGGGTGGCAGTTAGGGTCACTTTCCTGTTTTCTGCTATGGTGTGAAAAGAGAATACCAAGAATTCTGTTTTTCCCAAACTCCCTATTGCAGGAGTCACTCCGCGAAGGACATTTTCCTGGGGGTAGCCTGATGGACAAAGGGGGTTTGGTCTCTATCCTCACTGCTCCTGGAACCTCTCTAGAACTCCCCTTACAGGATTTCAGGGTTTGCTTTCCCCTGGGACCCAGCAGACGCGAGTATCACTCACGGTGGGATTACGTGCCATTGCTTCAGGAACCAAATGCTTCCCTTCTCTACACCCATTGCCATCAAACTTCACTTACTGTGGAGGTAATTAAGTAATACCATTTCTTCTTTACTGTGGGAAAATGTAAATAACACGAAACTTACCATTTTAACTCTTCTTAAGCATGCATTCTAACTCTTCTTAGAGGCAGGAAATGCATTCATGGATCTGTGCAACCGTCACCATCATCCATCTCTAGAACTTTCTCATCTTCTTCATGAAACTCTGTCCCCACCAAACTCCCTATCCTCCCCTCTCCATAGCTCCTGGCAACCACCAGGGACTATTCAAGTAATAGGAATTTGAGAGCTAAAAGAAACTGAAGGGGAACACAGGAGGGAGAGGATGGGCCATGAGGGCTTACATTTTGCTTGGTGTTTCTAGTTGTACCATGACCAGCACTTGACGCGCACTGTCTCCTTTAGGTGCTGTTCCCACAGAAGAGGTGGAAGCGTACCAAGGGGCCCACGGACTGTTTCAGGTCACACGGATTAAAGAATTGGAACTGGGGCTTAAATTCAAGTTAGTCTGATACCTAAACCCAAGTCTCAACCATTCTAAGCTCCCTCTCCTCCCAAACATCTTGAGAAAATGAAGGTCCTTTGAGAATTTCTTGTACTTTCCAGTCATTTTGGCTTCTAGGGTCTTTATTTATTCTTTGTGAAGCGGTTCCCAAGATACTCTGAAGGTTGGATGTGGGTGGGCGGAGCAAACTTAAGAGTTCAGTCCTCTGCCAATCTCTTTTCTGGGTGTCCCACTGCCTATCGGAAGAGCCGGGATTATAGGCCAGAGCAGTTTTCCACCCTGACACACACTATTGGCCACACTGTCTCTACATACCACATTTACCTAAATGTGAAAACAGAAGAAGAGCAGGTGGCCAGACAGGAAAAATGAAGGCAAACACAAGACATCCTCAGCAATGCTACTGGCTTGAATATCTCCAAGCCACTGAAGAAGCCACTCACTTCCCAGAAACACCCAACAGCAAAGAGTAACCCGATCCTTCCTTGTCCAACCAGCCTACGGAATAAAGACTACACTCCTTAACCTGAAAAGCCTCTTCATTCCCCAGCAACTTTCAATGCCCCTTGAAGAACTTCTTGCTTCCTTCCTTTCCCATTCCTGAAGCTTACTCCCCTACCTCTCCCAGACTCATACATAGAGCCCCTCTCTGTAAAACCCATCTGACCCCTCCAGCCCCATGGACTCACCTCTCCTCACAATTACGGTTAGTACCAGGGACTGAGCCTCAGCTCAGGGCAAGGGGAGGAACGAACGCTACATAGTACACACGAACCAGAGAAGCCCCTTCCCATCAGTGCCTGTCTGAATGACTCAGGATAAACTATGGACATCACCCATCGGCTAACGATCCCATCTCGGAGTTGGTGACTGCAAGGGGGTAGCCCAGCACTGTCGTCCCCCACCAGCTTTCCTCTGGAGAGCACTTCCTCTTCCCACTCCCCACACATGGCTGGGCAGGAAGCTAAGTTCTGTATGTTCCCAGCCCTCTATCACAGCTTACCAAACTAAAAGTGACCACCAGATCCAAGATGGACCAACAAATCCTTTTCTGGAATCCTTCAGGCTTAAAACCAAGGGAGTGTCAAGCCCAGGGATACTGGGGGGCTGTGTGTCCTACCAAGCAGGTGGAGAGAGAGGAGTGAAAGCAGATACACAGAAGACCTGGGGAAGAGCCGCTGGCATGGAGCCCCAGAGTCGGGTGTTCTAGAAGAGCAGCGGCACCTCTCACAGGTTCCCTGATACCACTCAGGAGCCTCGAGAGCAAATCCCCTTTTGGCGCAACGTGGTTCAAGCTGGGTCTCCGTTAAGAGGAACCAACAGTCCTAACCAAGCCAGTGGCTACTGAAAAAGCATCCAATTTTTATCTACAAACTGGGGAAGACAAAAAGGGGCAAAGGGAAGAAACTAACTCAGATGAGGCAATAGACCGGTCTTTATCTCCAATCTCAGGTCGGCTACTTGAGAGCCGTCTGGTCTTAGGTCACGTAGAGAATGTCTCTCTGGGACTCAATTTCCTCACTGTAAAACGGGAATTGGGACACCATCTCAGAGCCAGTTTGACAATGAAAGATGCCGCCTGGAAAGCTCCTAGTACTCAGCGAGCACCCAACACATGATGGCCACCTTTATGTTCCCATCAGGCATTTTACCACTAGCCAGCCTCTGTGGAAAGTTCTCCGCAAACATCTCGCAGGACCCCCAACACAATGACAAGGGCAACACGAGACCCGTGGAGGAGCCCAAGGGTCCCTGAACTGAAGGGACCTTTCTGAGGTCACTCCGCCAGAGCTGGGTCTCTCTGACCTTGCCTTTCTTGTCTTTCCATGAATTTCCTCATGCTGTCCTCCTAAGTACCAGAAAGAGCCAGTCCATGCCTGTTGGCCAGCCTATCTTTCCAAACCCTCCCTAAGGTTCCACTCCAGCGTGGGAAGAGGAGGAGAGGAGGTGTATTCTGCCTTCATTTATGGAATCTGGGCCAGGCAGGCTTTGTTAGAAACTCCAGCACATCCCGTGTGTTCCCGCCAGGAGACCCTCCATTACATGGACGGGCCAGAGGAACCGAAGCTAGTAAAGTCGACCTTCAAATTTCTTCCCCGTCTCATGAGATGCTTAATGAACACTTTGAAGTGAAGGATTAAGATGTCCAGAGCATAAATACAGTTCCTGCACTTTGGGGATGGTTTAAAAACGACCCCTTACTTTCAGGAGCAAGCTCTTCAGAAGTGGCAATTTTATTCTATTTTAATTTCCCAGCACTTCAACTGTCACAAGCAACTGAGTCTGCCTTTCAAAGCTGCAAAGAGAATCTCCACAAACTAGAATCTCAAAAGATCTTAAATGACACAGAAGCTGAAAATAGTGGAAGAGTAAGGAGACCGTAACAGTCTCTTGACATGAAGTGAAAAACAGAGGCCCAGAAAGCCGAGAGATTGGTTCCGCGCCTGATATGATGCAGGGCCTGGCGCAGTGCCCTGGCTGGCTGTGTCCCTGTGGGGGACTCCCTCTCACCCCAACTCTGCCTCCCCAGCTGATCCTACCGTCTGCCCTGCCTCCTGCAGAACCGAAAAGATTATAAGGAGGGGATCATAAATCATTCTTCTCTCATGAGTTTATAGTGTTCCCTTCTGAGGAGTTCAAAAGAATTCAGTAATAAACTAAGGTGATGAGTTTATGTCTTTTGCTTTTAAAATGAAACTTTATTTGAACTCCTGGAGAGGCATTTACAGTTTTTTAATTTAGGACATTCCTCTCTTGTTTCAACATTTCGCCCCATGGCATTTTCTGTGGGCGGGGAGCATGGTGGGTAGGGGGAGAGGGGTCTGTGTCTGGCCCTGCCCCGACCCCACTCCCCCACAGGCTTTTCCAAAGGCCTGACAGAGTCCTCCCTTCGAGGGTTTTCAGCAAGTCTCAACATCTATATAGAGCCGTCCCTCCTCCCACCCCCACGGTGACTTGGCTGCAGTTTCTTCCTTTTGTGCTTCTCTCCACTGCCCACCACCTTCTTGCCGTAGCCACCGAGAGCAAAGAAATGAAAGAAAAGCATGCTATCTGCAGGAGACAGGGCTGCCCACATGGCTCACTTTGCTTTTCTTTACCCTAGTCTCTCCAAAAAAAAAAAATGACTCAAGAAAAAGGGGGGGAAAGCGCAGTTAGCAAATTTAATAAACTCAAAGTTGAGGGGCGCCTGGGTGGCTCAGTGGGTTAAAGCCTCTGCCTTCGGCTCAGGTCATGATCCCAGGGTCCTGGGATCGAGTCCTGCATCGGTCTCTCTGCTCAGCAGGAAGCCTGCTTCCTCCTCTCTCTCTGCCTGCCTCTCTGCCTACTTGTGATCTCTGTCAAATAAATAAATAAAATCTTGAAAAACAAAAATCAAAGCTGAGAACTGTTACACTTTAGAATGAGAAAGGAAAAGGAAGAAGGAAGGAAGGAAGGGAGAAAGGAAAAAAGGAAGGGGGAGAGAGAGATGTGTGAGTCACCACACCTCCGGTATACACCCAGGCTCTAAACAACTGTGGAACTATCTTGCTTTCTCTGGCCCAAGCATTTTTGCTAATGATTTTTCTCAAGTATGAAGCCAAATTTTAGTAACTAACCACAGGTAAATACCGCCTGGCCACGACAGAGCCTTTCCAAATAGAAACGTGGTGGAGGGAGAGGGCTGTTGATTGCAAGCAGGTAGAACCACATGCTTAGCTTCTGCATTCAATAATACTTGGTGAATGAATAAACGCAAGAAGTACTTAATGATTCAAGATACATCTAGGGTTTTTATACCACCTGGCTTTGCAGGCTGGCAGGCCAAACCATACAGAACTCTTCAAGTAAAACCACTCTATGGTTGTTCCAGGTGGAGGAAGCAACAATCGGGTTCTTTGAGTGACCTCAACACCACTAAGCCATCGAAGAACAATGGGGCATCCCTGGGAGCCCTGTTCCAACCCACTTACAGACACAACAGATGCAGAGGCGGAACTCCACTGGGCGGGGGGGCAAAGCAAATTCGGCCAAGTTGCTGAGCCTCGCATAACATCAACTTAAGTAGAGGAGAAAATATTATACAAGAAGTGTACTACCCACAAGGAAAGCAGTGTTCCTAACCTTTGGATGTAGCTGGCATTTCTCCTAGGAAAACACTTAAGTATTCTCAAAGGGGTCGCTGCTCTCCTAGCATCATTAAGCAGGTCTGGCCAACTAAACGATGAAGTATCAGGGCCTGGGTCACCTAAAACACCTTGATTTGACTTCATGAACTGTAAACCAAACAGGTAATAATTCCTGGGTTGGTTTTTTCCCCCCTCGCCTATAAAAGAGCAGGAGAACTTGACAAGCGCTCAGAAGATTCAGAAGACAAGTGGGACATGAAAACCACAGATTAGGGAGCGCCTGGGTGGCTCAGTCGTTAAGCGTCTGCCTTCAGCTCGGGTCATGATCCCAGGGTCCACGCATTGGACTCCCTGCTCAGCGGGAAGCCGGCTTCTCCCTCTCCTACTCCCCCTGCTTGTGTTCTCTCTCCTGCTGTGTCTCTCTGTCAAATAAACAAAATCTTAAAAAAAAAAAAAAAATCATAGATTAACCCGTAACAGCCTCCAGGACCAAAAGTCTTTCAGGAGACTCGCTGGGACATCTTCAAGTCTGAGAAACACTCCCTGGCAAGCATCCTTCATCAAAGCCACCTCTGTTTTCCCCCAGCTGTCTCTCCATGGTACCTAGGCAGCAGCTTCTGAGATTATGAAAAAATATATACATATATCCAGGCAATAACACTATCCTTAGGAGATACCACATTTTCTCCCAACTAAAATCTTAATACCTTTCTCCAAACCTTTCCCTTTAACAAAATGATTCAGTTTAAAACAGACTGTCACCTGTCATATTTTAAGATCATTGATGGATAGTTTCCCAAAATAAATTTATTTCTATCTTAACACTGCAGCCACAGATAATGCTGACCCCTCTTTGGCTCACGAGTCTTTTTTAGTACTTCTAAATGGGATGACAGCAGCCAACGGCAGCACACATTTTTTGAGAGCTCACTCTGCTGGCTGTTTTCATCTCCTCTCACCTCCCAACCATCCTATGAGGTAAGTTCTAATATAGGACCATAATTGCTGTCTGCCATTCTGAAACCAAAAAAGCTCTAAAACCCAGAAGTTTTTCCATAACTTACTTGGCAGCAAAACTCAATGGACCTGAACTCATTTAGAGGCAAAGTTAGCTCAGGGAACTAGCATGAGGCTATTTAGCTTTTAGTCATCCCACTTAATGTGAATATCCATATACTTCGCTATGTAAGTATGAGTGTGTTTAGTTACCGGAAGGACCCTAGACCTCCTGGGGGGGGTCACTTAAGATAAAATAGGTACAGCCTTAATCTCTTTCTAAACTCCCCAAATCTCAGCTTTCTGAAAGCTCTGTCCCCAAGGGTGGAAGGTACAGTGCATCTCTATCATCAACCCATTTCACAGGTAAGAACCTGAGACTCCATGAGGGGAAGTGACTTGCCTAGAGTCACAGAATGCCAAGAGGGGGAGCCCACTCTGAGGCCAGCAGGCTCTGCCGGAGTCCAAGATTGGGAGCACCATGGTGGGGCCGCCACAAGACAAGTCTCTGTCCTCATCCCACACGATTCAGCTGGGAAGGAGTGCTGTGCGGCTTACCAGCTAGGTGAGGAACTGATGAAATGGGAACGCAGAGAACACCAGTTGGAAGCAGTTCAATTCAGAGGGCCTGGCACTTACCTTGCCCAGGACAGTGAGGCATGGTTTCGGGTCCAATTCTGGCTGTTCCAGCTTCACCACGCCTACCCAGCCGTATTCATACAAGTCCTCTTCATCGTTGTTATTACACAGGCCCAGTGGGTGCATCTAGGAGGCAGACAGAAAGAAAGCTTCAACACACAGGACTCAGAGGTTCTAGACCCACCCTGTAAGTGTGTCTTAGCCTCAGTAGTGAAAAGTAATCTCAAAACTTGAAATTAGGGACACCTGGGTGGCTTAGTCGGTTGAGCGTCTGCCTTTGACTCAGGTCATGATCCCAGGGTCCTGGGATCAAGGCCCAAATCGGGCTCTCTGCTCAGTGGGGAGCCCGCTTCTCCCTCTGCCTGCCATTCCACCAGCTTGTGCGCTCTCATTCTGATAAATGAATAAAATCTTTAAAAAGAAAAACCTTAAAATTAAATGGGGGGGTGGATTTTACAAATGTTTTCTCACTGCCTTTTTAAAAAAAAGTTTATTTAATTATTAAGTAATCTTTACACCAAACATGGGGCACAAACCCATGACCCCGAGATCAAGGGGCACACACTCCTCTGACAGAGCCGGCTGAGCTCCCCACTTTCTCACTGCCTTCTACATGGTGGTCACCCAAGGCGGACACCAGTCGATAGGATGCAGGGCAAGAAAATCTGCCTACCTCCCATATAAATGCCTATCTAAATTCCTGTGAAATACCATAATATTTAGTAGCAATTGCACATGAAACTAGCTAGGTTAGTTATCCTAGGCGATTTGCATTTCTAAACCTTAACACATGTATGGCAAGTTATGCAGGAGGACCTGAAAACACATTCAGGAATTTATGGAAAGACCACCAGACATACGACAAAATCACCAGTGAAATTAACAAGCTGTTCAAAAGGCCACCCCTGGCTACTGGGGAACAGGTGAAATTCTTTGAGGATTTTTCAAAATGGGTAAAGCAGAAAATCAAAAAAGGGGAAGAAGATCATCATCAAATGTTTGCCAATGAAAGCGCAGTCAACGGAAGCCCAAGACCAACCCTAAAGTCTGTGCTCACAGTTCTATCGTTGAGTCTTATTAGGCCCTGGGATCCCCAGCAACAATCTGAGAAGAGGAAATCCTCACAGATAAACTAACTTATCAAGAAATTAATGAGTCTAGGGGCGCCTGGGTGGCTCAGTGGGTTAAGCCGCTGCCTTCGGCTCAGGTCATGATCTCAGGGTCTTGGGATCGAGTCCCACATCGGGCTCTCTGCTCAGCAGGGAGCCTGCTTCCTCCTCTCTCTCTGCCTGCCTCTCTGCCTACTTGTGATCTCTGTCTGTCAAATAAATAAATAAAATCTTAAAAAAAAAAAAGAAATTAATGAGTCTAGCACAGTACTGAACTCTTTACATGACTGGAAGAAATGCGTACAGACACAAGAGACCTAAGAACCTGTTGTGGTTGATGGAAAAATATCCTCCAAGGCTGGCCTCCAAAAGCTGGAGAAGACAAGAAACAGGTCCTCCCTAGAGCCTCCAGGAGGAACGTCACTTACAGATCCATTTTTAACTTCTGACCTCCAGAACGCTAAGAGAATAAATCTGGGACGCCTTAAGCCACTGAGTTTACTATAAGTTTTTTTTTTTAAGAGTTTATTAATTTACCTGACAGAGAGAGATCACAAGCAGGCAGAGAGGCCGGCAGAGAGAATGGGGGAAGCTGCTCCCCGCCAAGCACAGAGCCCGATGTGGAGCTCAATCCCAGGACCCTTCTAGCTGAAGGCAGAGGCCTAACCCACTGAGCCACCCAGGCGCCCTGCTATAACTTCATAGAGCAGCAAACACAAAACTTAAGCACTCTCCTTCTTCCCCACTAATTTTATAGATGAGAACTGAAGTTCAAGAGAACTAGCTTTTCCAAGACAACAGAGCCGACGAGTGGCCGCACCCACAGGTAACCTGGCCCTCGTGTTCACAGTCTAGTGCCTTCCCACTCCACTTGCTTAACTTTACCATATTTCCTCCAAGACCCAATTGTCTGACTGAGAGGGAAAGACCAAGTGACTAAATCTTTAGGAAAAGATGTTGCCAGCTCTAAATTCTGTGGTCCTAGAGTTGCAATACAAATGTGGTGTGGGCAGCAAGAGTGCCGGCAGGTTCAGGGAAGCCTGTGCAAGTGCTCAGCTGTGAGATGAGCTTTGAGGAAGAGTCATGTCCATCTTGGGAAAAGAAGAGAGAGCAGGCAGTGGTTCCAAGCCTGGGGAGCAGGAGCTAAAGGCTGGAGAGGGAAGAGGAACAAGACCAGTGGGGTAAGTATGAAGGACCACAATCTACATTGAGAGGGAGAGATACAGGCTAAAACTAGAAAGTTGTTTGGACACTAAGACAATACCACGGGTTCTTGGGCGGAAGTGTCTCCCACTGAAAACAGTTCCTTGAGGGAGATGGACTGCACAGCTCCTGGTGGTGGCATGCCCGGCCTTGAGAGGCATCGAGTGGAGGGGCGAGGAAGGGTGCAGTCCAGAGATGAGAGAATCTTGGGAATTCAATGGACCAACAGAAGGGGACTGCATAAATCCGTGAGGCACATGGGCACAAGGGGGCGGCTGGCAGCTCTCTCCAGTGGGTGAGGAATAACCCATCCCCTGCGAATTCCAATGCATGAGACCAAGAACCCTGGGACATCCAATGCTTGCCTGAGTCCTTAGGCTCGATGATCGTGCCTAAAGGACAAATGGAAGATTCTGCCCCTCAAGAACCCAGGCCACTCTAACATATTTGGTGGTTTATTAAATGACGAGTGGCCTGAAATGCAGACCTCTGAAGAGGACATGGGTGAGGGTGACAAACCAATTGCACCAATAGACCATTACTTCCACCACCCAGAAGGGGCTTCCCGCCCAGCTCAGGTTGGTTTCCTGAAATTCCAGGCATGGCCATGGCCATGGCAACCGTACCACTGACCGTTTTCCGCAGTATTCGTTCCGTGGTATTTTTAACCTGGCTACATGACTTAGAGGTTTCCGGGTGGAGAGCTGCTTTTTGTTACTTACACATGAATGAGGTTTGGCCAATGGAGGAGAGCAACACTGGGGGAGCTGAAGTATGGTGCAGGTCTAAGACCCTGGATCTGTGGTTCCACTGATAGGAGATCGTCCAAAATAGGCAAATCCGTGGGAACAAGGCAGATTTGTGGTAGCTGGGGAGTGACTGCTCAATGGGTCCAGGGTTTCCTTTCAGGGTAACGAAAATGTTCTGGAATCAGAGGATGGTGATGGATGCACATTGTGAATATACTAAATTCCTCTGAATTGTGTACCTTAAAATGATTTAAATGGATGGGGCGCCTGGGTGGCTCAGTAGGTTGGGCCTCTACGTTCAGCTCAGGTCATGATCTCAGGGTCCTGGGATCAAGTCCTGCATTAGGTTCTCTGCTCAGCGGGGAACCTGTCTCTGCCTACCTTTCTGCCTACTTGTAATCTCTCTCTCTGTCAAATAAAATATTTTAAAAAATGATTTAAGGGACACTTGAGTGGCTCAGTGGGTTAAGCCATTGCCTTCGGCTCAGGTCCTGATTCTAGGTCCTGGGATCGAGTCCCGCATCAGGCTCCTTGCTTGGCGGGGAGCCTGCTTCTCTCTCTGCCTCTGCCTGCCACTCTGCCTGCTTGTGCGCACTCCCTCTCTCTCTCTGACAAATAAATAAATTAAAAAAAAATAATTTAAATGGTGAATTTTATATAAAATTTTCCAACAGTAAAAAAATTCTAAAAAAATGTCCCAAGAGCGGACTCAGATACAACTGCACTCAGCTAAGGTGGGGCTCCCCAGTGGAGGGCCATGTGGTCCCCTTCCCACCCTCCTGGAGCCTCAGCCAATTAATTACAGCCGCCCTTCTGGAAACCATGTCCTGCAGAACACTAGCTCTGAGAGATTACCAACAGGTTCTTGGACAAGTAACTAACACTGAGGAATACTCTCTAGGGATTCAGGATTTGCTTTTGGAAATTAGAGCTCTGCAGAAGGTGTCAGGTCTAAAAAACAAAAGGTTTTCAAACTTTGCAAACACCAACATTTCCAACCCTTTGATGATAAGCCTGTTGTGTATACTCTGATGGCGCTGTTTCACGGGGATACATTTAGGGTGCAGGGTACGGCGGAAAGAATGGAGGGACAGTCACAGGCAGCTGGAGAGAAGGGGTGTCCTGGGAGGGCGGGTGGGATGTAGGAAGAGGGAGGGAATGGAGAACCGCAGGAGGAGGAGATGCCCAAGCCTAGCCCTTCGCAGCCCTGGTGAGAGGAAGCGGCCACGACCAGACTGGGGGTTTAGGCTGCGAAGGAACCACGTGCTAGGAGAGGCATGTCAAGAGTGTGTCCGCAGGCATGCAGAAATCTGAACTATGTAAGCCTCAAACACACCCGCTGGTCCGGGTCCCTGGAGGCGGTCAGGCCCTGCGCCCTAGGCCACACGTCGTGCCAGGCGCTGTCTGCCTCCTCTGTGAACACACCCTTCTGTTCTCCTCTAAGAAGCCCCAATCGAATCTTCCACTGACACTGCAGGGGACTGTTAGCTCCAAATGGCAGCCACTGTCAAGGGTGTTGACTTCTGAATGTGGATCAAAGACTCAAAAACCCAAAGGAATTTTTCTGAAGTGCCAGCGGGCACAATCTGTTGGCGTGGCTTGTTTATTTCCCCATGGAGGGTAAAGAGGCCACCAACATCACATCTCACAGGGCTGAAGCCCTCCCTCACTATCTCAGCCACCCTCTGTGCTTTCCCTCCGAGGTCTTTAATCCAGGTGCCCAACTGCTGGTCCTATGAACTCAACCTCAGCGACGTCTGTAAAACTGGCCTCCTCGAACCATCTGCTAAATACTGTTATGATTGGGGTCTTTGTCAGCCCATCCCTGATGACAGTATCAACTTCTAGAAATGTCCCACCTCAGGCCTCCAACCATATATACCTTAGGGTCCTCTTTTCCCAAGGGCTCCAACTTAGGAGCTCAGCAGAATGTTTTCTAGGGAAGCATAAGCAGCTGTAACATGAAAATACTTCTCTGTGAACTGATCCTCTCTAAGGATGGAATATTCTAGGCAAAGGCATAAAATGCAAACAAATATGCCATGTCTAAGGGTAGCAAAGGAGAGGGTTTTCTCATAATTAAGTATTTACTAGACTATTATGTTTATATATTTTATTTAATCCTTATGGTCACCACTTGCTAACTGTTGGAATAACAATTGTGACCGTGTGAGTTGCAAACTAGATGTGCAAACCGGCAGCTGAGGCAGAGTATAATGGAGCCCATAAAAGCTGTATTGGTCAATAACAGGGTTTCCACTCAAAGCCCAACAATCTAGCAAAGGATTAAAGAAGAAATCCACAAGAGAGATGATTCACAGAGTACGATCAAAGAATTAAGACAGAATTTTGTAAAAAGCAAGGGAGTCCTCTGATATTTTGCAAAAATTACTTTTTAAAAAAATATTTTATTTATTTGATTGAGAGATCACAAGTAGGCAGAGAGGCAGGCGGCGGGGCGGGGGAGGCAGGCTCCCTGCTGAGCAGAGAACCCTATGTGGGTCGATCCCAGGACCCTAGGATCATGACCTGAGCCGAAGGCAGAGGCTTTAACCCACTGAGCCACCCAGGCTCAATCAAAATTACTTTTTGATGATCCTGTTGCTAAAGTCAAACGTAAGAGAAAGAGGCTACATCCAGACTCTCATACAATTTTGCTGAAAATATCCCAAAACTGCCCACCCAGGATTCGCTCTATGCCCAGAAATCAATACGCATAGCTGCCATTATAACTTAACTTTTTTTTTTAAAGATTTTATTTATTTATTTGACAGACAGAGATTACAAGTAGGCAGAGATGCAGGCAGAGAGGAGGAATCAGGCTCCCTGCTGAGCAGAGAGCCCGATGCGGGGCTCGATCCCAGGACCCTGAGATCATGACCTGAGCTAAAGGCAGAGGCTTAACCCACTGAGCCACCCAGGTGCCCCTATAACTTAACTTTTAAAGTTAAAAGATAAATTATTATGTTCCATTTCATTTTTCAAGAAAAAGCCCCAAACAATTTCTTTCCACTATTTACTAAGAAATACCAGACCCCGATTTAACAAAATCCTTTTTCTGTGTCGGGTAACAATCCTATATAGAGAACGAGGGTGTCCTACATATGAAATGCATATATTCTCCTGAAGATTCAGACAAACGCCACTTCCACACTGTCACTCCAGACGCCCGTCATGTAAAAACCAGGCTTGTTAATTCGTACGTGTTGACGCCAGCCAGTGACACACAGGCAGTGACTACATATGAAACCTGTGTGCCCTCCTGAACGTTAATCATTCAAGATCAACCTAAGGATACTGCAGTGAATGATGTCTGAGCATGTTAACTTTGAACTTAACGTGGCAAGCGAGCATTTAAAAATTACAGGGATTTCCGAGTTTTTCTCTTTTTTAAAAGATGTATTTCTTTTTTTTAGAGGGGGCAGTGGCAGGAGGTGGGGGGAGAGAGAGAGAGAGAATCTCAAGCAGACTCCTCCACTGAGTACAGAGCCTGAACATGGGGCTTGATGTGGTGATCCTGAGATCATGACCAGAGCTAAAACCAAGAGTCGGACACTTAATCAACTGAGACACCCAGGTGCCCCTCTGAGTTTATTTTCTTGGAATTTTTGGATGTGTGAGGTTTACCTGATCAGGTGCTTGAAATGTAAGAAGTTTTCCCCTTAATATTTTTTTTTTTAAGATTTTATTTATTTATTTGTAAGAGAGAGAGAGTGAGAGCGAGCACAGGCAGACAGAGTGGAAGGCAGAGTCAGAGGGAGAAGCAGGCTCCCTGCGGAGCAAGGAGCCCGATGTGGGACTCGATCCCAGGACGCTGGGATCATGACCTGAGCCGAAGGCAGCTGCTTAACCAACTGAGCCACCCAGGCGTCCCTCCCCTTAATATTTTTAAGAAAGTCAGAAATGGCTGCCTTGTGTGTAAGAACTCAGGGATGTCACAAAGAACTGTTAATGAAAACATAAAGAAACAATCAACTAGATTCAGAAACCCAGAGTGGAATTGACTAAGACCCTACTGGGCAGGGAATGCTGTAGAAAGGGAAGAACAGCCTGGAATGAGAAGATAAGCAAAATTCCTGGGATGGATCCATGGAAGAACAGAGCAAATAACCAACCAGCTACAACTGAAGTGTGAGACAATAAAAGAAAACGTGTCCTGCGCTGTAACTGTAGCTTCGTGCCTTCACAACAATAACTCTGGGATGCTCGATGTTTTTGCCTAAGTCAGTTGAAGGAAAATGGACAGTTAATCCATTACACGAGGTCTGACATTATCAGGAACATTGTGTTGTTATGGCTCTTGCTCTCTTACTCCTGATTTTGTTCCAAAAGGTGTTTTGGGGTGGAAAGAATGAGAGCTTTGGAACCAGGCAACCTTGCGTTTAAATCTCACTCTTGCCTCTTCGGAGGCACATCAACTTGGGCAGATGACTCAATTTCTATAAACCTCGATTTCCTCACCTGTCAAATGGGGACAGTATTGTCTGCCTTAACAGGGTGCTAAGAGGATTAAAACATATAACCAGAGTAACATAGATAAAACATATAACCAGAGTAACAGAGTAAATACTCCGTCAGTAGAAAAGCCCTTATATTCTTCACTTCCTCTAGACTTGTCATGTTTGCTCACACTTTATGCCTTTGCCTAGAATATTCTAGAGGCCGGCTTCACTCTACCCCTTCCATTCAGCTTTCTTGAATGCACCAATATAGGTCGCTGCTTCCAAAACTACCCCCAAATGCTTTGTTTGGTGCTTGCCACAGTTCTTCCAGCGTCCCCTCTAAGAGAGGCACCTGCTTCTAGAAGGAGAGTCTTACAGGGGTCCCCTTCGACCCCAACAAGGTCCTCAATAAAGGACGGCTGGCAGAAGTCTTTGGCTGGAGGCAGGCCTGATGCCATGCCTCATGCTTTGTTTTTGGTATGCCACTTGGGTCTGTGCTCAGCTAAGTGAGGGACTAGGGCAAACGGGTCAGGATTTAATCAAATGCTGTGTGAACTTTAAACCACCTGACTCTTCACAGTCGCTGATTACCAGGTCACCAAAGACATCCTTGGGACCAAAAAAAAAAAAAAAGATTTCTGGGCAATGGACAGCAGCTGAGCATGGAGAGGGAGCTAAGGCTTCCTACCTACAGAGAATAGAACACTTCCGTCCTTCACTCAGGCAGGCTCTTGACAGTGCTTCGTAAGGGCAGTGGAGGAGAAGGAAGAAGAGAGGATGTGCCCCCCTCCCCAAAAGTAAAACCTTAAATTTTTCCAACCGCATCTGATCTCAGAAGCCGCTGTCTGCTCCAACAAAACAAAAGAATAAACCAAGCTCCAACCAGACATGGGCTCCAGGGCATGGGGAATCCAACAGAGAAGAGAAATGGAGAATGATGATGTCCCCAGGGGGACGGCTATAGACCAGCTGTAGGAGAGCCTCTCCCCCCACCCTGCCCCGACACCCAAAAGAGAAAGCAAACAACAACCTGAGTCATTACCCAATGGGCTTGATGATACTGACAAGAGTTTTATAGTTCTGCATAAAAGAACAAAAAGTGATAGCCACATAGCAAACTAAAGTAATGGCACATGGTGGGACAATTATTAACTCCAGAAAAAAATGTAAAAAGTTACACCAGAACTGTAAACCTTAAGCAGGGGATGGTCTGCGTGGCCTGGCTGAAGAGAGTGACAGCCGTAATAATAGAAACCCTGATCTAGCCATAATTGCGATGCAGCTACACTGGGAAAATGTACAGATGGGATGTGGGGGGAGGGGAGGGGAGCAGGGAAGGAACAGAGGAAGGGGATAAGAGGACAAAATCTCCCACTTTCCATAGCAGGAAGTAAAAGACATTTTGTTGTTGTTGTTTAATGGACCCTCAAGTATGAGGTAGCAGTTATAAGCACATTATTTAGAAATAATTCACAGAATTTTAGAAATGCTCACAGAGACAACTAGCAGAAGAAACCAGGTGAATAACTGAAAATAGCTGCCCCTGAGAAGAGCAGTCAGGGATGGCAAAGGGTGCTTTTTTTTTTTTTAAGATTTTTATTTACTTATTTGAGAGAGAGACAGTGAGAGAGAGCATGAGCGAGAAGGTCAGAGGGAGAAGCAGACTCCCCAAGCAGCTGGGAGCCTGATGCAGGACTCGATCCCGGAACTCCGGGATCATGACCTGAGCCGAAGGCAGCTGTTTAACCAGCTGAGCCACCCAGGTGTCCCAGCAATGTTCTTTTTTTATAGGAAGTCAGGAAGTACTCTTTGCTTTTATATAAACACACACACTTTGTTTAAAAACTTTTATGCACTGCTGAACAGAAGACCTGTCCTCCACGTGTTCCAGCAGATTCTATGGGTCCTGGTGGGGAAGCATTCCACCAGCCGAAGAGAGACCCCAGAAGCATCCTGTAGAAGACAGAGGGTACTCGGAGGAAGACTCGGACTGGGATGGCTGCTCTGGGATTTATCCAGGGCCTGGGCTGAGGATGCTGGGAACACAGCACAGGGATGACTCAGGGAGACATGGTGCAGAAAGAACCAGCAGCCATCACCACCCCCGCAACCAAAAATAACTCCCAGGTGGCACCAGATTGTGACGTGGATCTGGGTGTTATAGAGATGGCAGACACAGTAACCAGGGTGACTGTTCTGAGAAGCCCCGATCTTCCCCCAGACACACAGAGATCCTATAACCTTTAGAAGAGGCAATGAATAGCCTACTTGTGTTTCCAAATAAGGAGCCGCTAAATCAGAATGACTATCAAGAAACAATGCCTGTACCCGAACATCATCAGGGCCAGATAGCAAACATCTGGTTTTATGTTGAAATATGAAGATGGACCGATCTTCAATTTCTCAAGAGCCTGACAAGGCTGACTATCATGGTTTCCCGGTTTTGTTAATGGACAAAGGATCTACGGGAACTTCAAAGCCAAAACACCATCCCAGACAAGGTTAAATATCTGGAGGAAGAGAACTATGTTCCCTTGAGTACGGGACACCAAGCCAAGCTTTGAAACCAAGACCAGCTCTTTAAGAAGCTTTCAGTACAAACCCCTTGAGATATACTGGTGCACTTTCCAAGCGTCTGAAAGGACAAAACTGAAACCTGGGCGGGGGGGTGCTCTTAGCCAGGGTTACAATCTCTCTCTACTCTGCTCGAAGTTTAAAATAACTTCCAAACGGCTGCCGGCTTCTAAGTGGGTTACTGTTACACAGGAGCCAAACACTGAACTAACAGCAGGAGAGACATTTCACTCTGTAATATTATCTCATCAAAAAAATTCCTGGGGATTTAAAAGGGAAACTTACTTCCTTTTGTCCTTTGGCCATTGCCAGCCAGGGTAGGGTGTCACTGTGGGACAGGGGTTTACCTGATACAACAGCCCCTGGACCTTTTCATAAAAGGTGTGGTGGCTAGAATCAAGACTTAGAATGTATGTGAGGGAATGGAAAAGGACAGCCCCGCCTATTTTTCTCTTGAATCAAAGGGATGATTTTTTTTCTGCTCTATGTGCAAAGAAAGAGACAACTCTCTTTGCTTTCTGAACAAACCCAGTTTAAACCTTTTTTTCTGGATCGAGAATTCAGAAGTACCTGAATACAGCATGTCCCCCGCCCCAATGTGGTCATAGCAATGTGGACTTGATCCCAGGACCCTGAGATCATGACCTGAGCCGAAGGCAGCGGCTTAACCCACTGAGCCACCCAAGCGCTCCTCTACATCCATTCTTAAAGTAACTTGTGGTAACTCATCAAAGGGCTACCAGATAACAGGTATTAATCTCTACACAGAAAGTCATGGACATAGTTTTACTTTAAATTGCAAGGCAATGTAACAAAGGATCCTTGATTGACTTTTTAAGAGATTTATTTATTTAGTTAGTTAGTTAGTTTAAAGAGATAGAGAATGGGGTGGGGGAGAGGAAGGGACAGAGGGCGAGGGATAGAGTCCTAAGCAGACTCCATGCTGAGTGGCACCCAACACGGGGCTTGATCTCACGACTCCGAGATCACAACCTGAGCAGAAACCAAGAGTTGGACACTCAGTCAACTACACTATCCAGGCGCTCCTTGTTTTTCTGTGCTTTTTTTTTTTTTAAAAGACTTAATTTTTAAAAAAGATTTTATTTTTAATATTCTCTACCCAACACAAAACTCGAACTCACAACCCAACATCAAGAGTCTCATGCTTTACTGACTGAGCTGGCCAGGGGCCCCATTGATTATTGTTATTATAAAAAGGTAAGGGTTAGGTGCTTATACACAACAGTTACCCAATCAAGAGGAAAGATGTTGGAGAGGAAAGGGTAAAAGTGGAATTCTCATTCTTCCAGACTGAAACAGAATACCATATGAGCGCCTGGTGGGCTCAGTCATACGTGCCACTCTCCATCTCAGGGTCATCAGTTCAAGTACCAGGATGGGTGTGGAGGCTACTTAAAAAAATAAATAGAAGAGAAGAGAATACTAGAAAACAACAAATCATTAAGACTACATGATGCGGGGCGCCTGGGTGGCTCAGTGGGTTAAGCCTCTGCTTTCAGGTCAGGTCATGATCTCAGGGTCTTGGAATCAAGCCCCACCAGACTCTCTGCTCAGCAGGGAATCTGCTTCCCCCTCTCCCTCTGCCTGCCTCTCTGCCTACTTGTGATCCCTCTCTTTCTCTGTGAAATAAATAAATAAAATCTTTTTTAAAAAAAAATCATAAAATTAAAAAAAAAAAAAGACTACATGAAGCTGGTCTGAAACTGGAAGAATAAAGCAAGTGAAAAAAAAATTCCAAAATCACACTTAAATTTTTCATAGATCTTAATATGACACAAACCAGGAGTAACATCCGGCTCTATAAAGGAATCATTTAATTAAATTCTGCTGGGCAGGTAGGTAGCAATACAGAGAGAAGTTCGATCTATCCTAAGTTATTCTGAGAAATGATGAGGCAGCAGGAGTTGGGGCAATTCCTTTAGCACAATTAACAAGCTAGATGAGCAACAAAGTGGATGGAAAGAACAACATATTCCTAAAGTGTCTCTATATGCTAGGCAACAGAGTAAAGAGTAAACAGAAATGACAGGACAGAACTGTAGGAAAAGAAACATGTGAACACCTGACCACAGTGTTGATTGGCTCAATTTGACCGGGGGTGGGGGGGTGGGGGGGTGGAGGCACCCATTGGTCTAGCAATATGCAAAACAGCCCAAGTTCCTTAGGTTCTTCTTTCCCCCAGAATCCCCTTTTAGGCATAGATGCTGAGGCTGTATTCTAAACCAAAGAAGAAACTTTACACAATAAGATCTTAAAGCAGTCCTCTTCCAAGCTGTGAACACTTTGAAGAAAAATTGCGCCCTAAGTGACCATACTATATAATCAAGCAAAATGACATGCATAATTTATGGGGCAATTATGTAATCACAAGAAGATGATGATGACGAGAACATAGTATGAAAAGCATCATGTGTGAGATTTTAAGAAAAGTTTGTGTACAAAAGGAAGCCTATTGAAAGCACCACCTGCCAATGGGCAGAAACTGAAAGCAAACAGAGTTGAAAAAGTTGGTGGGTTATTAGAGAGTAAGGCTAGTGGGAGGTTTTCCTTGTTTAGATTCCGGAACAGTATTCATCTAAACCAACATGTGCTGAGCACTGACCCTGGGCTGGACACGGGGCAGGAAAAGGCAATTAAGATCGGAGCCCTCCCTTGCTGTAGTGTTGTCTGATCAGCAGTTTTGGGGGAAAAAATATAAGAAATGTATGTACAAACACTGATACAACAGGTGAGTGAAATCCGAAGCTCACCAGGGCTTTTCCACTAAATCAGCTCTATGTGTAACACAGTTTCAAAGTAACACACAGCAGGGTTCAGCGGAAATGGGCGCTCAGACAGATGTGTTGCTTTCCCATGACAACGTGCCTCCAGTGGGCTGGTCCAGCAGAAGCAAGAGCGCTCTGGAGAAAGGTCTCCACAGGAGTTGGGAAGCCAGGCACCATGAGTGCCTACAAGGGCTCAGCAAGAAAACACAAGGGAAACCTACTGTAAACCAGCTCACAGGGTGAAATAGATAAAAAGTACTGTTCTAATCCATCTAAACACAGCAGCTTAGCTCTGGTCATCCCAATACTTCAAGCTTGCTCAACGGGAACACCTGATCATAAAAAACTTTACAAAGTTATGCCGGAATAATCCTTTTCCTTTCTTCAGAGAGCACAAAACAGGTGGACAAAAAGACTCAAACCAAAACCAAGGTGAAAAATCCTTTTGCCTCACGCCCAAAAATATACATCCCCAAATATTACAATAACGTTGTCAGTCCGGGGGCGGGGGGTTCTTTATAAAATAAAGACAGTAACTCTTGAGATTTGAGAAATTCCTTGCAAGGAACCAGTAGAAGGAATAAACCCAGCCTGCCGTAATCTTGAGTCGTTTTCTGAATGCAAAGAAAGGCAGGCTTTGGAGAGGCAGGTTCGTTACTTCCCAATCAAGATCCTAAGTTCAGTTTTATTCAGAAGGTCTCTTTAATTGGAAAAACATAGAAAATAAAATGGGAGGAATAATTCAACACTCATCAAGCAACTGTTCTGAGAAGATTCTTAACCCATTTTTTAAGAGCAGGCAGGCCCTCCACTGTCTAGCCTAGAGGGGAGCCTGTCGTTCAGTGTTGACACCACCATGGAAGAAAAGTGTGGCGTCAGACATCGAATTAAAGCCACTGGCCAGGGTGGATCCCACCACTGCCTCTTAATTTCTGTGTGGCCTTGGAAGAGTTACTTAACCCCTGAGCCTGGTCTCCCGGTGTGAAGGCCATTGCTGATCATGGCCACCATGCGTGTATACATGCGCATTACACGCTAAGCAGGCCTGTGTGCCTGGCAAGTAGGAAGTCAGCCGAAAGGACATCAAAAGCAAAAGCAGCCAAAGAGACAGACCAACTAACTTCTCACAAAATTAATATTCTTTATACTGCAAGAGACACCAACAAGAACATGGGAAGACAACTCACGGAGTAGAAGAAAACACATGCAGATCATACGTCTGAGAAGGGACTAGAATACTGAAGGAACTCTCTTACAACTCAAGAATAAAAAGACAAGTTATCTGATTTATAAAAAAATGGGCAAAAGACCCAAATGGATATTTCTCTCAAAAAAGAGATGCAGGGATGCCTGGGTGGCTCAGTTGGTTAAGCGACTGCCTTCGGCTCAGGTCATGATCCCAGCGTCCTGGGATCGAGTCCCACATTGGGCTCCTTGCTTGGCAGGGAGCCTGCTTCTCCCTCTGCCTCTGCCTGCCACTCTGTCTGCCTGTGCTCGCTCTCGCTTCTCTATGACAAATAAATTAAAAAAAAAAAAAAAAAAAAAAAGAGATGCAAATGCTAATAAGCCCATGAAAAACTGCTCAAAATCACAAGCCATCAAGGCAACGTGAATCAAAACCACAACAAGACACTGCTTCATATTCACTAGGATGGCCGTAATAAGACAGACAAACAATAACAGGTGCTGTCTAGAATGTGGAAGAATCAGAACCTCCCTACACTGCTGGCAAGAAGGTAAAACGGGGGCGTCTGGGTGGCTCAGTGGGTTAAAGCCTCTGCCTTCGGCTCAGATCATATCTTAGGGTCCTGGGATCGAGCCCCGTATCAGACTCTCTGCTCAGCAAGGGAGCCTGCTTCCCTTCCCCTCTCTCTGCCTGCCTCTCTGCCTACTTGTGATCTCTGTCAAATAAATAAATAAAACTTAAAAAAAAAAGTAAAACGGTAAAGCTGATTTTCAAACAGTCAGGCAGTTTCTCAAATGATTACCTATAAAGCTACCACCTGACCCCGCAATTTCGCTCCTAGCTGTATACCCATGAGAAATGAAAATCTAAGTCCACATGAAAACTTGCCCATGAGTGTTTATAGTCACATTATTTATAAGAGCCTAAAGGTGGAAATAACCTGAATGCCCATCAACAGAAGACTGGGTAAACAAAATGTGATCCACCCATACGATGGGATATTTGGCCACAAAAAGAGAAACAGAGTACTGATGTATGTTACGGCGTGGGAAGAACCCTGAACACATCACGCTCAGTGAGAGAAACCAGTCAAAAAATCCACACCTTCTGCTCTGTTCATATGAAAGTCCAGAATAGGGAAATCCATAAAGACAGAAAGACAGAAAATAGATTATTGGCTGCTTAAGGGTAAGGGAATGAGAGGCCAGGGAGGCAGAAGCTAGAAGGTACAGGGTTTCTTTCAGAGATGATGGAAATGTTCTCAAGCGGATTGTGGTGATGGTGTACAACTGTGCGAATATATGGGAAAACACTGAAATGTACACTTTCCACAGATGAAGAATTCATATGGTGTATTAATTCTATTTCAATAAAAGCAGTTATTAAAGAGTTATGCAAATAAAGGACAAGTCAAGGAAGAGAAAAAAAAAAAGGTAGGGCAAGGCTCTGATTACCATCGGTGGCATGGTGTGATGAGAACACAGCCCCGAGGTTCAGTTTCCTCACCCATAAAGCCGGGGTGGCACCTGCATCACTTGAGCGAGATGGGATAAGCAAACACATTTAATAAATTAGGATTCCAAGGTCAAGGGGTAAATTAGGGCCCTCACCAGGGACCCAAGGCCACCATGAACAGAGTTAAGAGTTAAACTCCCTCAAGGGGAGTGGTGGAAAATGGAACCAGACCATTCGACATCCCTAAGGCCATGTAATGAAGCAAGAAACCCATCAAAGGAATGCATGAAAGCAGGACACCAGTGAGAGGCAAGAACTCCCACTGAGGGGAAGAGTGCCTTGGGTTCACGGAGGACTCACTAGCAAAAGCCATAGGCCGCAGATTCACCCCACTCCATCCCTGCTGCTCTCCAGTTGCCCTGGTGAGTTTCCAAGCCAGGAAGGGCCACTTGGTGAAAATCACCTGATTAAATATTCCTGTGTCGCTTGTTAATCGCAGGGGAGGTGGGGATAGGGAGCAGAGGAAACCACAGGCTCATGAGTTAAAAGCAATAAATTATACTCTGGGCTCTGCCACCCTGTATGACTTCGGGCAAGTTGCAAAAGGGCTCCATTCTCTCTGGTCTGAGAGCAAGAGGAATGCCTGCCACTTGCCTACCCCATGGGAGTTTGGGCAGGATTCAGGAGATAATGTCTAAGCTGTGCTGCAGGCTCCTTGGAGATCAGGCATTATCAGCACAAGCTAGGACAGTTTCTTGCCCATTCCTCACCTCATTAAGCTACCTATGCTCTTTTAAGCCTGCTATAAAAGTTCTTGCTCAAGGAAGAGTGGACTAGGGAGGTCATAACCCAGGTTGGGTCTGCCCTTAGCCGATCTCGTTAAAGCTACTCCCTAAACCCACTCAGGACACCTTGAAAGTTTAGCACAGTGCGGGGCATTTGATACCAGAGATGGATGATGAAAGGGGCCCTCTGGACTTTTTGTTTTGTTTTGTTTTTTGTTTTTTAAATATTTATTTATTTGAGAGGCAGAGAAAGACAATGAAAGAGAGAGCATGAGAGAAGTCAGTGGGAGAAGCAGACTCACTTCCTGCTGAGCAGGAAGCCCGATGTGGGACTCGATCCTGGAACTCCAAAGGCAGTCTCTTAACCAACTGAGCCACCCAGGTGCCCCTGGACTTTTTGTTTTTAATCGAGATCCTTTGCTTTGGGTTACTACCTCCCCACCCCAACATTCTAGGGCTCTAGAGAAGTGACTGTCAGATTGGGGCTGGGGGCAATGGGGAGAGGCTTCTGGAGGCTTCCACTACTCGGTGCTTAGGTGTCTGACTGATGGACAGACTTTCTCAGTGTCTGGTTTCAAGGCTACCAACTAAAGAAACCAGGTGGGTCTTCATTCACAATAAAGAAACCTGTATCTAGGGACGCCTGGGTGGCTTAGTTGGTTGGATGACTGCCTTCGGCTCGGGTCGTGATCCCGGAGTCCTGGGATCGAGTCCCACATCGGGCTCCCGGCTCCATGGGGAGTCTGCTTCTCCCTTTGATTTCTCGTCGCTCATGCTCTCTCTCACTACCTCTCTCTCAATAAATAAATAAAAATCTTTAAAAAAAAAAAAGAAAGAAACCTGTATCTATGGTATTTCTAAGTGAGGGCAAGGCTATGTTGCATGAGTGCCTATAACAGATACAAAAAAACTATACTTGTGGTGGGTCTCCATCTTCAAGGGTCTTTATCCAGTTAGGTGAACTTGACATTTATTCCTAGAAGGCTCACTAGCCTTGGTATGTGTGGGGAGAGAAGGCCAGAGGGTCGAGCCACTTCAGGTCAGAGGAGGAGAGACTGTGGGCCTCTGGGCCAGAAAGGAGAGGGGAACAGCTCAGCCAAGCCTCTCTTGCAGACATGGCCACAGACAAAGGCCTGAACACCGGTTATTCTCGATGAACAAGAGAGGACACGGAGAGTGGGGGAATGTGAGATGCACCTCAAGGCCATCTCCCGTTGCCTCCTGTCTCCCCTGGGAGGCTGTCACGAGACAGTTTCTCATCACCTCCTGGGTTCTGATGGGGACAAGAATCTTGCCCTGCCCCCTGCAGCAGAAAGATCATCAGCTCCTTCTGTTTCATGGTAGCAGTTTTTTGGTGTGGGACCAAGACCACAGGGAACTGGCACTTTCGGCTACCTCCCTTTTGCTGTCTAAGTGATATATTGTTTGAATCTAAAAGTGGCTCCTTGTACCTTTACCCAATGCATCAGTCAGGTCTTGGCCTTGTCTTGTCTTGTCTTGTCTTGTGTGTTTGATAAGAGTGTGCACCTGACTCTCACTTTGAATGCACCGGAGCTTTAGGTCAAGAGGACAGGGCTGCTTTCCAGGGCCTGTCAGAAGACAAGGCAGCAGGGTCCAGTGCAATAAAGCAAAGCCTGGTCCCCCACACAGACCGAGGCCTCTGGAGGGAACTTCCTATGCTTTCTGCCTTGGTTTGTCATCTATGCACTAAGGATATCAATACTGACATTATAAGGTTGTTGTGAAGATTCAAGATGACACACATTAAATTCTCAGAGCAGTGCCTAGCACCTAAACATCAGCAGTCAGAATAATGGCCGCTGACACGTGTCGGGTGCTTGCCCCGTTCTGGGTTAGGCACTGTTATCCCAGTTGCATGGGTGTGAACTCATTCGATCCTAACAACCTCGGAGGCAGGCATTCTTAGTACTCTCATTTTATAGATGAGGGACTCAAGTCAGATTCCGTGGTCTGTGCAAGGTCACACACAAGTAAAGTGGCAGAGCTGAGATCTAAACCCAGGCAGCCTATGAGCCGGGGCGCTCCGCAAATACAGTCCCATCACTTTCATGCCGCTGAAATGAAAGGAACATGTTTCATCCAATCCAAATGCTAAGAATGGTTCCTGTCCTAATAGTGCCTTAGTTACTTGGCTGAGCTTGAGTTAAAAAAAACAAAAACGAAAACAAAAATAAAACTGAGACAAAGAGAAGAGGCTGGCAGCTATCTAGAGAACAAGGGCCAGCAGAAGTAATGGGGGACCCAGCCTTCAGAGTACAGACACACCAAGTTCACAGCTGAGGAGGACAAACTGAGTTTTAGGACGCTCTGCCTCTGTAGGGCAAAGGCCCAAATTCAGGAATATTCAAGCGTAAGTAACACATTCAGCCAAAAGCTAGACCAACTGAGCCACATATGAGAACAGAAATGAAACAAAAATAACAAATTCAGGGGCTCCTGGGTGGCTCAGCCGGTTAGGTATCTGACTTTTTTTTTTTTTTTAAGATTTTATTTATTTATTTGACAGAGAGAAATCACAAGTAGATGGAAAGGCAGGCAGAGAGAGAGAGAGAGAGAGAGGGAAGCAGGCTCCCTGCCGAGCAGAGAGCCGGATGCGGGACTCAATCCCAAGATCCTGAGATCATGACCTGAGCCGAAGGCAGCGGCTTAACCCACTGAGCCACCCAGGCGCCCTGACTTTTTTTTTTTAAAGATTTTATTTATTTATTTGTCAGAGAGCGAGAGAGCAAGCACAGGCAGACAGAGAGACAGGCAGAGGCAGAGGGGGAAGCAGGCTCCCGGCTGAGCAAGGAGCCGGATGTGGGACTCGATCCCAGGACCCTGGGATCATGACCTGTGCCGAAGGCAGCCGCTTAACCCACTGAGCCACCCAGGCGTCCCGGCATCTGACTCTTGGTTTCAGCTGGGGCCATGATCTCCGGGTCCTGAGATGGAGCCCCGTGTGAGCCTCTGTGCTCAGCGGGGAGCCTGCCTGAAGATTCTCTTCCTCTGCCCCTCCCCACTTGCTCTCTTTCTCTAGAATAGATGGATAAATCTTTAAAAAAGGAAAGAAGGAAGGAAGGAAGGGAGGGAAGAAGAGAAGGAAGAAGGAGGAGAAGAAAGTGAGGGAGGGAGGAAGGGAGGGGAAAAGAGAGAAGGAAGGAAAGGAAGGAATTTCAAAGTCAGGGGTGGTGGTCACACCTCTCAGAAAAGGAAAGGAAAACAGCTATTTCTTAGGAGAATTTGCAAATGCTCAAGTATCAGATATATTATTGCTCTGTATCCCGAACCCTTGATTTTTTTTCTTTTTTTTTAAGCTTTTATTTATTTATCTGACAGAGAGAGAGAGAGATCACAAGTAGGCAGGGGGGGGGGCAGAGCAGGCTCCCTGCTGAGCAGAGATTCCCAGGACCCTGGGATCATGACCTGAGCCGAAGGCAAAGGCTTTAACCCACTGAGCCACTCAGGCATCCCATCCCTTGATTTCTTAAGAAAGCTTGATGACTTTATGACATAATCAATCCACCCACAGCATCCCCATCTGGAGCACAGTCTACCCACCCTATCAATCAGTGATCCTTCTAATATGTTGCCTCTCTACTTTCAGATATTTTCACAACCACCTGACTAGCAAAAGTGTGGTTCCTACCTCTGCAGAGCTTGTCCTCTGAGAAAGATGGGAGATGGGAAAAGATATAAAAAAGTAAATGTTTGCAATTCAACAAGATTCGAAAACGCATCCTGGCAGGAAGAAAATTACCAATCCCTACGGATTTTCCTAACCTGAAGAAAAAATGAATAGATAATAGCAATCTGTAAGTGCACGAACTTGGTCTAGCAACATGTTAACAGCAAGGAAATTGGTCACTTGAAAAAAAAAAAAACAAAAACCTGGAAGGTGGCCAAAGAATTAGGGAGTATAGCAGGTGTTTAGTCTGTGGGGATAGGAGAACAACCATACAGTCTTCTCCATCTCCATTGGGATGCAGCTGACCCACAGCCAGAAGCTAGGGGACCACTCACAGTCCCAGCAAAAAAGAACAGCTGCCACAACAGAAGCCCCAGCAAGAGATCCTTAACTTACACCTTAGCTTAAAGAACAAACTCCAGGTCCCTTGGCACCAGCTGAGTTGACTTAGCACCCCGAGGAGAAGGGGACAGAGTACGCACGGGCTCTGGGTCACAGCCTGACCTCGGTCCCTCTCAGCTGTGGCCCTGAGCATGTCATTTAGCCCCTCTGAAACTCAAGGTGCTTCATCTATCTATAAGACACGGAAGAAACACCCCAACTTGTAGATTTCCAACACCATGTGTTACAGACGGTGGCCACTCAAACTCAGGTCCCTTTGCCACTTGGTGAGACTAAATTTGGGATGCCTGACAGCAAACCTTCAGCTTATTTTAAATATTTTATTTATTTATTTGAGAAAGAGAGAGTGCACGCACACAGGAGCCCAAGTAGTGGGGGAGGGGCAAAAGAGGAGGGCGAAGCAGGTCCCTGCCAAGCAGGGAGCCCTGAGGCTCGCTCCTAGGACCATAACCTGAGCCAAAGACAGACACTTAACTGAGTCACCCAGGTGCCCCAAGAGCAAACCTTTTAATTGGGGTGTACACAATAACCCGCTGCTGTAGTATTTAGAATTAAGGCTTGCGGTGAAGTAAAAGTAGAACATTAGACAGGACAAAGACTACCTTAAAACTGTTATTCCTTCACAGGTTGTCTGTCTTCTTTTTGGGGGTTATTTTGGAGGTTTTTGCTTTATCCCTATGTCTGGCTATTTTGCAACGTGTCTGGGGGTGGATCTGTGGATTTAATCCATCTTGTTAAGCAAAGCAATTTTCTGTGTGTTTTCAATCTGAAAACTAATGATTATTTTGCTTCTGGAAAGTTCTCCGGCTGCCATCTCTCTGAGTAGTCCTTGTCTGCCATTGCCCCGGCTCTCCTCCTTTCGAACACCTATCAGATCTGGATTAGAGGCTCAGGGTCACCCAACTACTCTGTCAAAATATTTTTCATCTTCCTCATGGCATCCTGGGTAGAATCCTTGGTCCAATTCACTAATCCTACCTGCATCTTTGTGCAGTGTGGAGTTTCATTTATTAAGATTTACATTTCAATGCCTATTTTCCATTTCCATCATTTGTGCATTATTCATTTTCTACCCACTTATTAATACTTTCTTTCTGCCCGTAGTGTTTCATATTTTCTTATAGCTGGAATTCCTTCTTTCATCTCTGATAATTCAAAACATGCATTTTAGGGTCGTTGTCAGAATGCTCTCTTTTCATTTAATCCTGAACAAATTAATCTCACTGTTGATGACTGTGTTGGCTATCTTTAGCGGAGTTGGTTTTCCAAAGATGTTTTGGAATTCTGGTTTGCAACCCATACAGCAGTCCATTGGATGGATTGGGGGTACAGTGGGAGTGAAGGGGCACTCTCTATACCACTCTCTCCCAAGGGTTTATGGCTAGGGGGAAGTTAGGGATCTCCCAGGATCCCTAAGCCTGGAACAGGTCTTACATTGACAGACCAGGACCCCCCAGGATATAAATGACACTAGGAAGCTTCAGTCATCAAGACTCCAGGTGACCTTGCCCATGAGCAGGCTCAAGGTTGTATCTGTATCTGTTTCTTCCCACCGCCCTAGGCTTCATTCTGAGCAGTAATTGTCTTAGATATTTTTAGCCTCCTTTCAAGCTGGAGCAGGCCAGCCCAGACCTTGGTTTGAAGCAGTGAGTCTGGCTCCGGTCCCCTCCCCACATGGGCTACTTTTAGTTCCCAGTGCCCCACCAGAGTGGCGCTCTGCACATCACCGCCTACTACCAGACTCACAGTGAGCAGGACTTAGCCTTCGGCATCAATCTTTGCTTTGTATTTCTGTTCTATTTCTTTTCGCAGATATGTTTCTGAGCATAATTACATCTTTAATTTTCTTTTTATATATGGTGTTTGGAGTCAAGGGGGTAAAGGGAAGGGATCCAAAATTAAATTCATATACTGAGCAGAAGGCGATATTTAAACAAGACTGAAAGAGGTAAAGCGGAGGGTCACGCCTGGGGGTCAGGAAATTCTCCCCCAACAGAGGGACCAGCAAGTACAAAAACCCGAGGCAGGCCTGGCGTGCCTGAAGAGCAGCAAGAAGGCTAGCGTGGCTGGAACAGAGTGAGCAAAGGCGCGTGGAGAGAGGCAGGAGAAGAGGGAAGAGGCTGCAGCAAGCCAAACCACAAAGGATTCCATAGGCCTTCATAAGTTAGTGGTAAATTCTAAACAGTGTAGCAACAAGGTCTGACTTATGCTTTCACGGGACTGTTCTACCTGCTACATTTGGGAAAAGATGGAATGGGGACAGGGGCAGGAAGTGGCTGGAATGTTGTTAGGAGCCTCTCTCAGTGATTGGGAGGATAAATGATAGTGGGCTGGGTAGAAAAGTACAAGGAACAGAAAGGGGCTGGAATCTGAACACAGAGCCAGTAGAACTGGCTGATGAACTGAAGGCAGGTGGGGGAGAAAGCGAGGAATCAAGGATGACTGGAAGGAATAGAACTGCCATTACCAGGGCCCCTGGGTGGCTCAGTGGGTTAAGCCTCTGCCTTCAGCTCAGGTCATGATCCTAGGGTCCTGGGATCCAGCTCCACATCAGGCTCTCTGCTCAGCATCAGGCTCTCTGCTCAGCAGGGAGCCTGCCTCTCTGCCTACTTGTGATCTGTGTCTGTCAAATAAATAAATAAAATCTTAAAAAAAAAAAAAAAGATTTAGAGATTTCACAAAGAAGAAAGAAGAACGGCAATAAGTCCATGAAAAGATGTTCAACGCCACCAGTCATCAGAGAAATGCAAACTAAAACCACAAAGAGATAACTACTACACATCGCCTAGAATGACTAAAATTTCAGCACTAATAAGACTGTGTTGGCGAGGACGTCAGCAAGCTTCTGAGAATGCAAAGTGGCATAGTCACTCTGGAAAACAGTCTGGCAGTTTCTTACGTAGTAAAACACAGACCCACCAGCTGCCCCGGCCATTCTACTCCTAGATATTTACACACAAGAGCAATGGAAACATCTGCCCATGCACATCTTGTACTCAAATAGTCCCAGCAACTTTATCTGTAATGGCCCCAAAATGGAAACAACCCAAGGTCTACTAACAAGTAAATGAATAAATGAATGGGGGGACATCCAGAGAACGCACTACGACTCAGCAACAAAAACCTGGACACATGCCACAACACATGAACTTCCAAATCATCATGCTGAATAAACTCACCTAGAATTCCTCCCCTTTCCTCCCTAAAGGGTACATAATACATGGTTCCATTCATACTGGAATTCTGGAGAGTGTGAGCCCATCTACTGTGACAGAAAGCAGATCAGTGACTGTGTGGGGCTAATGTGGAGGAAGGGACTGAAAGCTGGGACAAGACACATTCAGAGGCAATGAAAATGCTCTGTGTCTCTAAACGGTTAGTATTCTACATTAATACATTCAACAGCCGCAGTCAGGAAGAACGGCTTGTAATTCCTAAGTACGTGAATGACCTAGTGGAGAGAAAAGGGACCTCTCTACTGCTGATTCTAGTCTAGCTCAGAACTGGGCCATGGAAACCCCAGGAAGAGAGAGCGCCTTGTCTTGACAGCTAGGATGAAAGTGGTTCTTTTCCATGCTTTGTAAATCCGGATCTTGGCAGAAAAGAGACTAAAACCTAGAGCAGAGCCCTTGGGATGTCTTGCCACCCAATCAGAGGCAGTGTGCACACTCAGGTATACAAGAACCTTCCTTGGCTCGCCCCTCCTAAAGGATAGTCACAGCATAAGCCGACTTCACATAAAACAGCTTAGCTCAACGTGTCTCCGTGAAGAGTAGTACCTTTCCTGTAACTCCACACTGAGGGCTTTATTCTTGCAGACTCACAGAACCCACGTACCCATTCCAGTCAGAGACCAGCAGCCGCCACAGAGAACATTCTGTTTAAAGATTTATTTATTTATTTATTTATTTATTTATTTATTTGACAGACAGGGATCATAAGTAGGCAGAGAGGCAGGCGGGGAGGGGCATGGGGCGGGGCGGGGGGGGGGGGCGGCGGTGGGGGGGTGGGGAAGCAGGCACCCTGCTGAGCAGAGAGCCCAATGCAGGGCTCCATCCCAGGACCCTGAGATGATGACCTGAGCCGAAGGCAGAGGCTTAACCCACTGATCCACCCAGGCGCTCCTACAGAGAACATTCTTAAGGGCAGAGGCGTCAACATGGTAGCTCACTCCCTATATGAGGTCTTTCCTGCTGCTGTCCTCCCCTGTGGGGTCTCCCCAAATACCGGCAGCTATTGCCACGCTGAAAATGTGTGGATTTTTTGCCACACATAATTGTAACTATGCAATAGATGATACCAACTGATTCTAGATCCTACCACAGCACGCTGCCCAGACACAGGAGCACCTCGAGCACCACTATAAAGAGTCAGAGTAACAGCTAAAGTCAGAGGTTTTCCATCTCTGTGAAAAACAAGAGATTGCTCATGTCTTTTCAGGAGATGAACCAGAGAATGTTAGAACGTGGCCTGAGTCATGTGTCAGTTCCACAGACAACTTCATCCCCTCTCTCTGCACTCGTGTCAGAGGTGATGGAGAAGTCAGAGTTGGAGGTTTGGAGATTAGGAGGTTATGGAGAAGTCACTCAGTTGAGATTGCCGCTTGAGACCAGCGTTGTCCAAAAGAACCTTCTAGAATGATAGCAACATTCTAGTCCTGCACTAACGTAGGAGCCATGAGCTTCATGTGACCCCTAGGCAACTGAAATGTGTCTAGTGCAAGGGGAGAAGTAAATTTTAAGTTTTATTTAATTTTAGTTAATTTTAATTAGTCCGGCTAGTGACTACTCTATTAACTTTAGACTCTGAGATCTGAATGCTCCCCTACAATCTCAAGAAAGAAAAAGAAAACAAAAGTTCAAGCAATCTCTTCCCTTGTCCTCCTCAAGTTATCTTAAAAGTATCAAATTGAAAGTTAAGACCAGCTTGAATCTAGAAGATAAAGAAACACGTTTGATGCTACCAGTTGCAGGGGAAATGTTGTTTTAAAAAAGATTTTGTTTAAGTAGCGTCATGCAGGGCATAACAAAACGAAACACAGCAAGGAACCAGCTATGAAGGTGTTCTGGGGTCAGAGACCAGTGGGTGGTCAGGTGACACCGGAAACTTGAGATTGCATGGGTCAGAAACTCAGGCTGCCACTAATCTTGCTATGTACTCGTGAGCAAATCACTTTTTCTCTCTGGACCTCAATTTTCAAGAAGCTGGACTGAACCACCTGCCCCATCTAATACACAGAATTTCTAGAAACGAAAAGAAAAGGCAAAGACTGCTGAAGAGTATCAAATCCTAATTAAAATAAAAGCAAGATGTCATCAAAAATTCCCCTAAGTCCTTTGGAGGTCCTTATGCCCCCTTCCTGGCCTCGCGCACTCTTCCTGGTCTGACTCTAGTCCCACTGCCTCCTTCCGTTCTCAGAATCCCTGAGCTCACCACCACTGTGCCCACTTCTGAACACCTACCCTGTGAATGCCCATTCCATTCAGACTCTTCTAGGCTGAACTATGGCATGTGCCTTCTCTCCCCAGGGGGAGGCAGAGGCGTCAACCACTGGCCCTAGATCAAATGAGTTCATGCATGTCAGAGGACAGACCTTTAGTTACGAAAAATAAATGGCAGCATCATAAAGGGAGTCAGTGCACTCACATGAGTCACTGGGCAGAAGCCAAGGATGGAGAGGTCACCCACTTAGAATGACTGGAACAGCCCCAGAAGACTGGGTATTTGGGAAACCCTAACCATGGAGCTGCAGGGGACCCCCTCCAAGAAGGGGGCAGGGCAAGCAAGAGCCTGGCAGGCGATGGCCTCTGCTGTGGTCTGAATTTTTGTGTCCCTCCAGCATTCTTTTTTTTAAAGCATTTTTTTTTTTAAAGATTTTATTTATTATTTATTTGACAGACAGAGATCACAAGTAGGCAGAGAGGCAGGCTGAGAGGCAGGCTGAGGGAGAGGAAGGGAAGCAGGCTTCCTGCCCAGCAGAGAGCCCCATGCAGGGCTCGATCCCAGGACCCCAGGACCACGACCCGAGCCGAAGGCAGAGGTTTCAAACCACTGAGCCACCCAGGCGCCCCATCCCTCCAGCATTCTTAATGTCGTATTCCTCACCCCCAAAGATGAAAGCATTAGTAGTAGGGCTTTTGGGGAGGTGCTTACCCCCAAAATACTCCCAGGGGAGCATTCAGATCTCAGATCATGAGAGTGGAACCCTCATGAACACGCTTAGCACCTTATGAACAAGGTTCCAGAGAGCTCCCCAGCCTCTTCTGCCACATGAGGACACAACCAGAAGTCTGTGGCCCTAAAGATATATGCACCAGGCAGTGGTGGCACCCTGATCTCAGCCGTCTAGCCTCCAGAGCTGTGAGGAATTGATTTCTGTTGTTTATAAGCTACCCAGGCTGAGGTTATTTTTGTTATGCAGTTTCCTTCTAACCAAGTCACCAAACTCTCTTTTTTAAAGATTTTATTTATTTATTTAAGAGAAAGAGAGTAAGAGAGAAAGGAGAGCAGGGGGGGGGCAGAGGGAGAGGAGGAAGCAGACTCACAGCTGGGCAGGGAGCCCAGCGTGGGTCTCCATTCCAGGACCCTGGGATCATGATCTGAGCTAAAAGCAGAAGCTTAACCAACCCTCAAATGGTCTCTTTTAAAAATATAGTCCCAGGGGAGCCTGGGTGGCTCAGTGGGTTAATCCTCTGCCTTTGGCTCAGGTCATGATCTCAGGGTCCTGGGATCGAGCCCCACATCGGGCTTTCTGCTCGGCAGGGGGCCTGCTTCCTCCTCTCTGCCTGTGCCTCTGCCTACTTGTGATCCCTGTCTGTCAAATAAATAAATAAAATCTTTAAAATATATATATATATAGTCCCAGGTGCCTGGGTGGCTCAGTTGGTTGGGCGACTGCCTTTGGCTCAGGTTGTGATCCCGTGTTCAAGTCCTGCATCTGACTCCCTGTTCAGCAGGGAGTCTGCATCTCTCTGATCTTCCCCCCTCTCATGCTCATGCTCTCTCTCAAATAAATAAATAAAATTAAAAAAAAAAAAAAAAAAAACCAGTCCCCATAGGGTGCCTGGGTGGCTCAGACAGTTAAGCATCCAAATCTTGATCTTGGCTCAGGTTTTTGTTTTTTAAGATTTTATTTGACAGAAAAAAAAAAAAAAGATTTTATTTGACAGAGATCACAAGTAGGCAGAGAGGCAGGCGGGGTGGGGTGGGGTGAGAAGCAGGCTCCCCGCTGAGCAGAGAGCCTGATGCAGGGCTCAATCCCAGGACCCTGGAATCATAGCCTGAGCCAAAGGCAGAAGCCCAACCCACTGAGCCACCCAGGTGCCCCTTGGCTCAGGTTTTGATCTGAGGGTTATGAGTTCAAGCCCCATATTGGGCTCCACACTGGGTGTGGAGCTTACTTCAGAAATAAATAAATAAATAATAAAAATATAGTCCCTATCAGTATAATTCAAGAGCTAGAGAATTCAATAATCTTAAATTCAGGATAGCAACCCCAATCCCTAACCCTTTCTGCTAAGGTTTAATGTCCAGGCTGTGCTGTTGTTCATTAATTAATAGTGACCCTCTGGCTTCAGCTTATTAGAAGCCCTGGAGCAGTGTTAAAAATGCAGTCTAGGGGCGGCTTTGTGGCTTGGTCGGTTAAGCATCTGCCTTTAGCTCAGGTTGTGATCTCAGGGTCCTAGGCTCGAGCTCCCTCTTCATCGGGAAGTCTGCTTCTCTCTTTCTCCCTCTCTCTCTCTCTCTTTCTCCCTCTACCTCTCCCCACTACTCATTCTCTCTCAAATAAATAAATAAAATCTTTAAAAAAAAAAATGCAATCTAGTGGAGATTGGCTTTGAAGGGACACGATGGAAATTTCTGGGGTGAAATTTCTTTACACAAAAAAGATAAGGTTGGATTACACAAGGGGACGCATTTATCCAAACCTGCAGGATAATATACTTCAGACTGGTACATTTCACTCCATGTAAATTTTACCTCACAGAGAAAACATGCAGTCCAGTCACACACATAACCCCAATCAGAACCTCTGGGACTGGGACACAGACTCTGGTTTTGTAACGTGTTTTCCAGGTGCTTCTGATGAAGGCAAACCTCTGAGAACTCTATGAAAATTACTTGCCTAGACCAAAAATAAAAACAGGCATACACAAGGAACATACTCAAATTAGGATTCCCACTTTCTATCTGCAATTGACACTATATGACAGAAATCATAACCCTCAAGAAACGCTGGAACAGCATGAAATGGCCACTATTTGCTTATTTTTATTTACAGAAATGGCATTTGCATATGGCTCTAATATTACTATGGTAATAAGATGCCATTACTTCTAGATGTAAGCACGCCCCTTAAAGAATGGGTAACTTCTTAGCCGTAGAAGAGTGTAATCCTATTTGAAAGAGGTCGACGCAGGCCAAAGATGTATCTCCATCCTGAACTGCCATGCTGCTCTTCCAGGACAGGGAAACGGGGGGGGGGGGGGGCTAAGGGGCGTGGCAGTAAGGGGGGCAAAGCATAGTGTTCATTGACCGGCCGGGTCCACTGCTAGGGGCTCACTTCCCCCTGTGGGGAGCCACGAGCTGCTGGACCAGAGGCTCATGTGAATGGAGCTTCCTTCTTCCTCCGAAAAGATCAGCCTGTATTTTCTTGGTTCGGAGCTCTAGTTTGTTTTTTGTTGGGTTTTTTTTCCCGCCAACCAAACCAGAACTCTCATCCCAGTGGTTACAAGAGAAATTTGAGAAGCAACTCAGCCTTCCCTTGGGAAGGATGGCAGAGTGAGTACCAGAAGGTAATTTTCACTAGCGCTTGTGATCAGCGCGATACTAGGGACCAGAAAGCAGCACTCTCCCCCAGGGCTTCGCCTTCCCACGCGACGACGTTCTTCTCTGGTGATGAAGCCCGTACTCACTTTGCCAAGCTCCCAGAATACCATTTAGTCCTTGCTATAAGATCCAAGGACAGAATGTACCAGATACAATCCATTCAGTTTTGAACACAGTAACTTGTTTACCTTGAACTAAGAGAGAAGCCAAACTGGGAAATACGCCAAACGAAGGGAACTGGGTGAATCAATACCCAAGGAGGGTAGGAGAAGAGAATGGGGCCAGTCACAAGCCTAGGGCTCCTCCTGTCCTTGCAGCCCCCTGTGGGCCACTCTTACATCCTCCGCCCTGGCAGCGGTGAGCACTTTCGGGGGTACAGCCCTTGCAACTTGTCACACGGTCCCATCTGCTTCCCCATTGTGAAGTGGGCTGGGCAGAGATGACTGCCCCTCATGCCGTGAGGAGGAGCCAGGCTCAGGGGGTGACATACCCAAAGAAACAGAGCGTCTGCTGGACCCACATTCAAACAAGCCACTGGGACTCCCCTCCTCCCCACCACGGCCCCTACCCCCACCCCGACTTATCAGTCTTAACCATTGTGTCATATACCTGTCTTTCCCAAGAGGAAAAATAATGACTTTTTCCTCCTTCTCTGGATTTCAGGGAGACGAAAGTAAAACCCAACTGTTTTATCCATCTCTAAATGTATCAATCACTGATTTACTGCGTGCTGATTTACTGCCAGCCCATATGCCCTCAGAGAGTGGCTGACAGGTCATCTGGTTATTATGTTTCATCAACAACAAAACTCACCACAAAGAATTGTAACCTCAGCTCTAATTAACAACTGGGGAGAATAGCCATTTGCTTCTCAAGGCATCCTTCTTGACTGCCCCTCCTGCCCCCAAAGTTGTCCAGACTGCTAAACCGAGTATAACAAACGCTTGCTTCCCACCACTACGCATGACACCGTTTCAGGGGGATGCGGGGTTCAACGTCACTGATGCAATGTAACAGACAAGGTCTCAGAAAGACTGAACATTATAACCTAACCAGCAAGCCACTTTTAAGTTTATGAACCTGTTCAACAAATTTACTGGGTACCCTCAGAGTGACATATGCTGTGACCAGGGCTGTGAGCGACACAGTGAGGAGTCAGACCAAGGACCCCACTGCGGAATGGCTGCAGATGATAATCCTCAGCTTGGAATTTTGTAACTGGGAATCTTATCTTGTAACCAGTGCCACCAAAGCACAGTCTTAAAACTGCAAAGTCCCTCAGCAAAGTCAGAATTTAGAAACTGCTCTCCTGAGTCCAAAACATACAGCCCTAAGATGCTCCATGTTAATCTACACTGCTCTATGCACACTCTGTCTTTTAGATCTAATTTAAACCCACCTTCGCAACAAATCAAGATGTGCCAGGAGGCGGGAAATAGCCAGTCAAGGCTTCTGGTGCCCTAGGATCACACTTGGCTGCCAAGACCCTTATGGCTAAACACATTTTAGGGTGGAAAGGGGTCATGGCCGTTAGGCCCTATTTTCCCTCCAGAACTGACCTAGCTTGATTCCCACATCCCTAAGACAGCTTACAACCCAGGCCTGAAGCAGCGGAGCCCCCACAGGATGCCACACAATGCCCAAAGAGGATCAAGAAGCAGGAATGCCTCGCTTTGTTCCCAGCTCTCTTGCAGATAAAATTTAAGCGGGAATACGGGCAAGCCTCCATAGTAACCTTGTATATTTGCTTTGGGCAATTAAGTAATTTTTGCTCGGCTCAAGGTTCAAGAAGCCAGCAGGGAAATTGTCTCTGACAGACTTTAAAGGACTTTAGAGAGAGGGGTGCCTGGGTGGCTCAGTCTGTTAAGCATTTGGCTCAGGTCATGGTCCCAGGATCCCTGCTCAGCAGGAAGCCTGCTTCTCCCTCTCCCTTTACCCAATCCCCCTCCCCCACTCATGCTCCTTTCTCTCAAATAAATAATAAGTAATAACAAATAACATCTTTTTTTTAAAAACTGAAAAAAGTAATAAAGGACTGAGAGACAAGCTTTGCAGACAAGCCTCTCTTCCTACAGGAGAAAAGGCAAAAACTAGCTTCCCCACACTCTCCATTCTGCACTCTGGCTTACATAGACAGCAAGAGCCCTTGGGGCACTTGGGTGGCTCAGTCAGTTGAGTGTCTGCCTTCGGCTCAGGTCATGATCCCAGGGTCCTGCGATCTAGCCCAACATCAAGCTCCCTGCTCACCAGGGAGTCTGCTTCTCCCTCTCCCTCTACTGGTGCTCCAATAAATAAATAAATCTTAAAAAAAAAAGAAGAAGAAGAAGAGAGGGAGGGAGGGAGGGAGGAAAGGAAGGAAAATCAAGAAAATTGAAACAAAAGACTGCTCAGAAAAATCTAAAAAGTGCCATCAGACACTTCCATCTACCAGGATGACATACATTCTATAGGTATTAGCAAGAAGTATCTATCACTCCTGCCCTTTTCTGTACTACACTCCAGTCCCATCCCTTCTATGTCCGGATAGGCCTCACATGTCAGTCTGCCAGCTCACTTCCATCCCAGGAATCAGCCTGCAAACCACACACTTCCTCCTTGAGGGCAATGTTTGGCGGCCAGACGTCCCTGTCTCTAGCCATCGCTGTGGTACTCAATACCAGCTCTAGCGGTGGACAGAGCTGCCTCCCCTCGGCCAGGGGGCCAATGTGCTCTCCCTCTCCTAGGGATGGAGAGAATCCTTTTTACATCCTGTCCAGCCTGTGGGACCTGGGTAGACTGAGCATGAGGCAAATGGAAGGATGGCTTATTGCTGGGTTTCAAACCATGTTCAGTAATGGAAGCCCTTTCTGAAAACCAACCTGTAACCAAAACTCCAATTTCTGAGATGGGCAAAAGCAGAGCCAATGCCAGGTAAAGAGAATCTGAAGCAACTTCTTGTGGCTCTTTGCTCCTGGCAGGAGCCTCCAAGCTGTTCCACAGAACATGAGCTGAAAACCGTGCTCACGGCATTCGCTCATGGCACTTTGTGTTTCCCAAAGCATAAGCCATGAGCCACTACTGACCCACAGAAGATTCTAGGTGGCAGACAGGTAGACTTCTAGAAGCAACAGACATCTATTTGTGTTATCATGAATTAGAAAAGATAACCAGCACAAACTCTTGCTACAGTTTCCTTTAAAAAATACCTTTCTCGCCAAATCTAAGACACCATCAATCACATCTTTTAGTGAACAAGAAAAAAAAAATTAACCCAGACCAAGCCATGAATTTTAAGACATTCCAATTTGAGAGAACAGGATATAAAAAAAAGACAATCTAAGGATCACCAAAATAAGTCACTTTCTTTGGTTCTTAGAATTGCAGTCACTTAAAAAAAATATATAGGGCGCCTAGGCGGCTCAGTGGGTTAAGCCGCTGCCTTCGGCTCAGGTCATGATCTCAGGGTCCTGGGATCGAGTCCCGCGTCGGGCTCTCTGCTCAGCAGGGAGCCTGCTTCCCTCTCTCTCTCTCTGCCTACCTCTCCATCTGCTTGTGATTTCTCTCTGTCAAATAAATAAATAAAATCTTTAAAAAAAAAACTAAAAAAAATATATATATATTTTTAAGTGACTGCAATATATATATAATTTATATATATATATGTATATATATATATATATGAATGACATAGGGGCACTTGGTTAAGCATCTGCCTCTGACTCAGGTCATGATCCCAGGGTCCTAGAATCAAGCCCCCCATCAGCCTCCCTGCTCAGCGGGAAACCTGCTTCTCCCTCTCTCACTCCCCCTGCTTGTGTGTGTTCCCTTTCTTGCTGTCTCTCTCTCTCTCTGTCAAATAAATAAATAAAATCTTTAAATATACATACATATATACAACATAAATGACAACACAGACATGGCAGAGAGTGTGAAAGTGTTCAAAAGACCTTATGTAACACAAACACACAGAGCACCAGGCCCTGTTCTAGGTGCATTATATCACTGAACATATTTGATCTTTAAACCAACCCTGCCACATGGTCCAACATCATCCCATTTTCAGAGCAGTAAACTGCGGCCTGATGAGGGTGGGTGACCTGCCCAAGGTCACACACCAGGAAGTGCGAAGGCAAGAATTCCAGCACAAGGCAAGTGGATCCCAGCTCCCTGCTTCTTAAGCCTCTCCAGAGGAGGACTCTGGGAAATCACCATTATTCGCCCAGAACTTCTGACTTACAAATATGGCAAGTTCACTGGATTCCAGACAGAGGTGCCACATGTCCAACGTCTGATCATCAGAGGACATGTGACTAGCTGGAGAGAAATATCCTTTCTGGATAGAGTGGAACTTCGGTCACTGCTGACACATCACTAACCTCAATCCGAAGTCCTGAAACTTCGGAAATGTTTTAGAATGCTTATTGCAAGCCCCCTCAACGTCTTCACTCGGATGCCAGCCTCCAGAATCAATGGAAGGACAGGATGACTTGTAGGAGAAGGGTATAAAATGAAGAAATGCAAGTACACTCCTCTAAACGTGAGGGTTGGCCCTCCAGCAAGTCTAAGGCAACCTTAAGAGACAACTAATAATTCTCCAGATTGATCTTTCACGGGCTGTGGCCTCGGTCCTGTCAAGCTGTGGCTGAGCTAGTGGCCGGAGGGCAAAGCCATAACCCAGAGTTGGCCAAATCCTCCTTGAGATGAATGATTTGGTTTAAGGACACAGACCATCAGGGGTTACGATTGGGGTCCACTTCTAAAAACAACTGTATATTAACTGACCCGAGAAGCAGGGACCTCCACCCACCAGGCCTTTCCTGTCGGTGGCACCAGTGAGCGGACCTGCACCGGGGCAGGCTCCAGCCGGTGCCCTTCACACCCTGGGCTAATCCACTCACTCTCCAGATGAATGGGGCCCCTGGAGTTGTGCAACATGCTGGCCCTTTCTGCATGTATGCAGAGAAGCATCTCAGGTTTCTAATAACACTGGGCAAATGCCCAGAGAAGATCTGAAGTGAAGCAGAAACTTGATACACAGACCTGTGATCATCACAGAAGAAGGCAGGGGGAAAAAACCTGGATCTTATTTTAGGAAAATGCTACCTTATTCTGACACTTAACTCAAAATGCCTACGCGTCAAGGACTCTGAGTGGGTTAACATTCCTGGTTCTAAGACCCAGCAGACTGGGACATAAGAACCTATTTTCTGTTTCTTTCTTGATAACTTCCAAAGCTCATTCTTAGTACTAATTAATCCCCATGAACACCTAATCCCGAAGAAGTTTGAAATACATACATTCTCAAACACGTTTTTTCTCAAATGTCAAAACTCAGCACCAGAAAAAGTTAACGCAAGCCAGAGAAGATTATCTTCATACACATTATGTTCTTAATAGAAGTAAACTGCTCTTTTCCCTTAAGCAAAATAGCACATAACTATGCACGCCCTTTGTACTCGGTTTTCAAAATGTGAATGGGGACACTTTTCCGAAGTCGGCAAGTATACAAAAGAACCAAACAAAATCGCAAAAAAATGTGGAAATGAAAAACTTCTCTCTGCTGAAAGGAACTGTTCTTTGTTGATAAAAGGGAGGTTCAAACATATTCTAAATATTTTTAAACAAAGGCCTAGCTGATGTCCCTTAATCCATCCATCCAGCTCAACTTTCTGGGCAGGCAGCTGCTGCAGTCGAGCGCCCGTCCAGAAGGGAGGGCCAGAGGCATTTCCTCAGCGTCCCACATTCCTGGGGGACACGGGACTTAGCAGAGTTAACAGCAATTTTCAACCTCCGATGCAAGTACAACAACATCTTCATAAAAGTTTTACAAGGACATCCTGGCAAGAGCCAAACTACCACAAAGGGCAATGTTTTGGGGCCCCGAGCATTCCAGCAGCTCGCTTTTCTTGGCCACCTTTCCCAGCTGTGCGGTGCAAAGAAGCAGTCAGCTGGGAACCCACGGGAGGGTCCCATGGAGAAAGCACTTGGAGAAAACAAAGCCAACTGTCGCCATGCTGGCTCAACGCTCCTTGCGCCACAGAACTGAGGAGCAAGTGGAGGCCAGTTAGATTTCAACATCTCGAATCGATGCCGGGGGAGAGGAATGAACAGAAGGGATGGCAGCGGAGTCCCACACCATCTCCGTCCATCCTTCCGGAAGACGCCACCCTCAACCCCGTGTTCCTCATTCACGGGAGCCTAAGGGACCCTTGCTCTGAGCAGGCAGGGGGCACATGTAACTCTGGGAGGATGTCTGGGCTGCGATCTGGAGAACAAAGGTCCAAGGTGAATAACAGGACTGTGGGGCCTGGAGAGAAAGCAGTCAGCCTTGGGGCCAATGTTGGTCTCCTAGCACTGCCCGAACAAAGTACCACACACTGGGAGGCTTGAACAGCAGAAACTGATTGTCTCATAGTTCAGGAAGGCCAGACGTTGGGGATCAAGGTGTCTGAGGGCTGAGGGAAAACCTGTTCCAGGCCTCTCCCCTAGCTTCCAGTGGCTTGCCGGCAATCTCGGGGCTTCCTTGGTTTGTAGAATCATCACGACTATCACTGCCTCCCATCTGTACACAGCGTCCTCTCTGTGTACGTGTCTGTGTCCAGATTTCCCCATTTTATAAAGACACAGGTCATACTGGATCAGGTCCCCCAATAATCTCATTCTGACTTGATTACCTCTATAAAGACCTTACTGCCAAATACGATCACATTCCCACCCTCCCCCCAGGTGCCAGGGGTTAGGACTTCCGACATATGAATTTTGGAGGTGACACAATTCAACCCATAAAAGGACCCTAAAGAGAACTCCTGGGGGTTGAGAAAGGAAGGGCCCTACAGGGAGATATGAGCATTTTCATTCTTCGGCATCTCTTTCACAGTGAGTAACCACAGAAGCTGCAAGTCCGTATCACAATGCAGGAGTAAGTTAAATGAATAATTTTTCTTTAAGTGGGTGGAAAGAGGTGAGAGAGAAACACAGGCAAGGCGCCATCACAGAGGGAAACAAGGAAAAATGAGGTGTAAAATGATACATTCATAGAACATTTTGGCAGAGGCCTATTGCCAGTAGCTGTATGGTAGATTCTCAGAGTCTGGCAAGATATAAAAGAGGACAAGACCCAAAATACATTAATGGCCCGGCTATGGCTTTAGAGCGAGTCATAACTGGCTGGGAAACAGTGCTCACCTTATAGTTCCGTGAGCTGCTTAAATTGGAGTCTCATGCGATTCAGTGAGGATTTACATGGCAAGGATCAGGTCATTGCCTGCCCCAGGCCTGGGCTTGAACTAGACACCAGGCTTGGGTTTTCAGAATAAGCAGTGTCCTGAGAAAGAGACACAAGGATGAGGGCCCTCAAGAGCCACACCTTTTCAAACCCAAACCATGGAATAAGGAACACCGGTGCTTGGCAAAGGTGGGTGATGATGGACAGAAAAAAAAAAAAAAGAAAGGGAAGAAGAAAATGGGGAGGCATTTTATTTTCAAAGGTGTCTCGATGGTAATGGCTTTGTGATTCCGAATATTGTTAAAGGCTCGGGATGCAATCATGGGTGTATAATACTTTAAAAATATATATTGCCGCCATCACAATGGTCTGTGCTAATGTTCTCAGATAACAGAGAGGCAAGCACCTGCAAAACTATTTCATCCCAATTTCTATTAAATGCCACCTATGCCAGTGGTACCCAAAGTCCAGTCTGCAAGCCCCTGGGAGATCTTTAAATCTTTTCAGAGACCTTATGAGGACAAAACTATTTTTGTAATAATACCAAAATACTGGGGCACCTGGGCGACTCAGCAGGTTAAGCATCCAACCCTTGATTTTGGCTCAGGTCATGATCTCAGGGTCATGAGACTGACTCTGTGTGGAGTCTTCTTGAGAGTCTCCCTCCCCCTCCCTCTGCCTGCTCACATGCTCTCCCTCTAAAATAAATAAATCTTAAAAAAATATATATAAAAGACATTATCTGCCTTTTAGAGTTGTGCCGATATTTGCCCTAATTGTGTGAAAGCCACGTGGGAAGAGCTATTGTTGCATGAATCAAAACAGTGGTACCAAAATGCACTCTTGATTATTGTACACTTGTAATTAAAAAAAAAAAAAAAAAAGCGTTTCCTAAAGAATGTCCATGAAGGGACCTCTGGGTAGCTCACTTGGTTAACTGTCTGCCTTCAGCTCAGGACATGATCCCAGGATCAAGCCCTGCATCAGGCTCCCTGCTCGGCGGGAAGTCTGCTTCTTCCTCTGCCTTCTGCCCCCACTGCTTGCACTTTCTGTTTCTCTCTAATAAATCAATAAAATCCTTAAAAAAAATAATGTCCATGAAGAACACTGATGAAGTAATAATTATTCATTTTATTAGCTCTCAACTCCTAAGCACATGCTTCTTAATATTCTGGGTGACAAAATGGGAAACAGGCATAAAGCTCTTCTGCTGTATATCAATATGATGACATCTGCCTCCAGAAAAATCATTTGCGCAATTGGGAGTTGCAAGCTAAACTAGCCACTTTATTAAAAGAGCGTTTTTGGGGCGCCTGGGTGGCTCAGAGGGTTAAAGCCTCTGCCTTTGGCTCAGGTCATGATCCCAGGGTCCTGGGATCAAGCCCCGCATCGGGCTCTCTGCTCAGCGGGGGCGCCTGCTTCCTCCTCTCTCTCTGCCTGCCTCTCTGCCTACTGGTGATCTCTGTCTGTCAAATAAATAAATAAAAATCTTAAAAAAAAAAGCGTTTTTACTTAAGACAGCTGAAAAAGTACCGTTATATAGATTAGTACAGGGCAGACATTTTTTCAAAAATGAGTAAGTCTGTTGTTTCAAGGAAAACAACTCATAGTATTTGCTAACATTGATAACGTTTGAATTATCAAGCAAAATTAGGGTTTTGAGAAATTTGTATCTATCATCATGAGCTTGAAAAAACTGACTTAAAAACTTCCCTAACAAGATAGGTGAGATATAACAAATGCAATTTTTTAAATACTACACAATATGTCAGCATCTGGAAGACCCACATGACTCAGGGAATGAGTATCTCCGAGAAATGACCAATGACCAAGAAAACAAAATCACTTCATTAGTAAAAGGCCATTTAAAGTGCAGGAGAGACCAAGGGATTTCAATTGTAAAAGAACAGAAAGAGGTCACTGATATGGCTTCAGGTTTCACATTGCATCTAACATTTACAAAACTACCTCCTGGGTGTGCCTGGGTGGCTTAGTCATTAAGCGTCTGCCTGGGTGGCTCAGTGGGCTAAGCCTCCACCTTCGTTCAGCTCAGGTCATGGTCTCAGGGTCCTGGGATAGAGCCCCGCATCCGGCTCTCTGCTCAGCAGGGAGCCTGCTTCCCTCTCTCTCTTCCTGCCTCTCTGCCTACTTGTGATCTTCTGTCAAATAAATAAATAAAATCTTTAAAAAAAAAAAAAAAAGTGTCTGCCTGTCTACCTTCAGCTCAGGTCATCATCCTAGGGATCCTGAGGTCAAGCCCCGCATTGAGCAGGAAGTCTGCTTCTGTCTCTCCCACTCCCCCTGCTTGTGTTCCCTCTTTCCCTCTCTCTCTGTCAAATAAATAAATAAAACCTTTAAAAAAAAAAAAAAAAAGAAACTACCTCCCGTCAAGTTTTGATATAGTATCAAAGAATATCCAAAATTATCTTAAGAACCAATAAAACACTCCTCTCTTTTTTAACTACGTATCTGTGCAAGGCCAGATTTTCTTCATATACTTCAACCAAAGCATATCACAACAGTCAGTGTGAGAAAGTAGATATGAGAATCCAACCGTCTTATTAAGTCAGACATTAAAGAGATTTACAAAAATTTAAAACGGGGCCACTCTTTTCAATGTATCATCCAAAACAATATTGTTGTGTATACAAATTTTAATTAATATGTAATACACTATTTTTAAAAATTAATTTAAAAGTTGGGGCACATGGGTGGCTCACTCAGTTAAGCATCTGACTCTTGGTTTTGGTTCAGGTCATGATCTAATGGGTTATGAGATCCAGCCCTGTGTCAGGCTCTGTACTAAGTGGTGTGTCTGCTGGAGGATTCTCGCCCTCTGCTCCTCCCCGACTCACTCTTGAGCTTTCAAGATCTCTCTCTCTCAAAAGTAAATAAATCTATCTAAAATTTATAAAAATTAATTTAAAAATTAAATATTTTTAAAGATTTATTTACTTGTTTTAGAGAGAGAAAGAGGGAGAAAACACGAGAAGCAGAGGGAGAGGGAGAGAGAATCCATAAGCAGACTCTCTACCGAGTATGGAGCCCGACATAAGGCTAGATCCTGGGACCCCAAGATCACGACCTGAGCTGAAACCAAGAGTTGTCTACTCAACTGATGGAGTAACCTAGGCACCCCATAGAAATTAAATATTTTTAAAGTTTCTGTTTTCATTTCATGGCAAATGTCAATAGACATAACCCACATGAAGAAAACCTCTTTGTGGTCCTGGGCGCCTGGACAGCTCAGTTGGTTAAGCATCTGCCTTTGGCCCATGTCACGATCTCCCAGCCCTAATAAGCCCAAGAGAAGCTAGTTTAACCCACACACCCATATTCTGGACTGGCTTCTCAAAGCCTTCTCTGGGAATGGCCGCTGCATTTATCTTCCACCCAGCCTATGCGTTGCCCAAGTAATTGGTGATAGTAAGGGCTGAGGAAGCATAAGGTTTGACAGCCCATGATTTCATTGCTACTTATCCACTAACTCAATCAATCTCCATGGTTCAAGTTCACCTCAACAGACAGTACAGATAATACAGACTTTTCTACTCTCAGCAGCCATCACTCACTCCTACCAAAGACAAAATAAACCCACCCCTCACTCCCCAAAATCCTCCTCCACCACTCTGATACCCCTAGACATCCTGCTCATTAGAACCATCATCTTCTAATGCTTCTCATTCTTCCCAAACCATGAACACTTCCAAATAAAGATAGGGTCCAAAACTCAAAGTAGTGCTTTGAACATAGCAAAGAGAAGGGTTCCCAAAGCCTACTGCCATTCATCCACCTTTAGCAAATGGGACAGTCCACTGATCCAAATACCAATGGCCATACACATTAAATCTTTTTGAGGCATCATCATATCAAAACAAAAAGAAGGTATATTGTTTTACTGAGTTCCTGCTAAGGGATATAACTTCCTTTTGGATAAAACTGCACCTTCTTAAAGACACAAAGCCATTTCTCCTACCAAAAAGTGACGATAGCATTAAACACACACACATACAGGGGCGCCTGGGTGGCTCAGTCTGTTAAACATCTGCCTTCGGCTCCGGTCATGATCCCAAGGTCCTGGGATTAAGCCCCGCATCAGGCTCCCTGCTCAGCAGGAGTCTGCTTCTTCCTCTACCCTTCCCCCTGCTCATGATCTCTCTCACTCTCTCTCAAATAAATAAAATCTTTTAAAAAATAAAGTAAGTGAAATATTCTCAATGTACTTTGAAGGGGTGAAGGATCCATTTAAAAAAATTTCCCAGCTGGTAAAAGTAGTACCTGATCATTGAAGAATCTGGAATATAACATACCCCAATATCTCATTACTAGAGAAAAAATGGCGGGGGGGGGTGGATTTCATGATAGTCTTTTTCCAATGCATGCCATACAACTTTTCTTAATTTTTCTCATTAAACAAAAGTATGATATGACACATTACGTTATATTCTGCTTTTTTCACTTATGACCTTTCTCCTTGACAATATTAATGTTTGCATAGTACTTAATTATATGACCAAAGTACTGTTGCTCAGTCAGCCTTTAATTGTTAAATATTCTCATTGTTGGCAATTTTCTTTTTTTTCCCTAAAGATTTTATTTATGTATTTATTTGACAGAGACACAGTGAGAGAGAGAGAGAGAGAGAGAGAGCGCACACAAGCAGGGGGAGTGGGAGAGGGAAAAGGAGACTCCCCACTGAGCAGGGAGCCCAACACAGGGCTCGATTCCAGGACCTTGGGATCACAACCCGAGATGGAGGCAGACACTTAATGACTGAGCCCCCAGGTGCCCTGTTGGCAATTTTCTATTGCAAGTAATCTGTTAGTGAATATCCTCACACATGAATCTTGATATGTACCTCTAATTATATTTTTAGGATAAATTCCTAGAAGAAAAACTGTTGAGTCAAGGAGTATAAATATTTTAAGGCTCTTGGGGTATCTAGGTGACACAGCTGGTTGAGCACCTGACTCTTGGTTTTGGCTCAAGTCATAACCTTGGGGTCGTGGGATCGAGCCCCATATCAGGCTCTGCACTCAGCACAGAGTCTGCTTGAAATTCTCTCTCTCTCCCCGTCTGCCCCTCCTGCTATGCTCTCTAAAACAAATAAACAAAATCTTAGGGAACCTTGGTGGCTCAGTGGGTTAAGCCTCTGCCTTCAGCTCAGGATATGATCTCAGGGTTCTGGGATCAAGCCCCACATCCGGCTCCCTGCTCAGCAGGGGGCCTGCTTCCCCACCCCCCACCCCGCTTGCCTCTGTCAAATAAACAAATAAAATCTTTAAAAAAAAAATCTTTAGGGGCGCCTGGGTGTCTCAGTGGGTTAAAGCCCCTGCCTTCGGTTCAGGTCATGATCCCAGGGTCCTGGGATTGAGCACTGCATCGGGCTCTCTGCTCAGCGGGGAACCTGCTTCCTCCTCTCTCTCTGCCTGCCTCTCTGCCTACTTGTGATCTCCGTCTGTCAAATAAATAAAAAATAAATAAATAAAATCTTTAAAAAAAAACTTTTAAAAAATTCTTTTAAACAAATAAATATTTTAAAACTCTTGACACATGTATGACTACAAATAACCCTTCCACCAACAGTCCATAAAAATGTCCATTTTCTTGTACCTTTTTAGTACGAAGGTTGCTGATATTATTTCAGCCTTTGCCACTTGGGATAGGTTAAAAAAAATAGCTAGTTTTTGTTCTGATCAAGGGTTCTTTCAGAATCCTTGCTGTCCCACAACGTCGTCATTCCCTCCTTGTCCCCACCCTGTCCAAGGCAAGTGCACTGAGGGAAACGAAAATCCACATGCTAGCTGTGCACGGCACCCCAGGAACTGTCCTGCAGGGTAGGAGCCACACATCGGGGGGATTTTGCTACTTTAAAGAGAAAGAAAACTCGATGCTTTGGGGGATAATTGGGGTGTGCAAATATGCGGAGATTTAGCAATCTGGCAATTCCCAGAGCTCAGATTACATCAGGAAGCAAGTTTAATGCCAACACACAAACACTTGGGGGGCAGAGAGATGAATAAATGGTCCTTCAACCCCTCCTATGTGTGTAATCACATTAGACTAAAAAGGAGAGATACATCACACCGCTTCAGTAAGGAATCACTTCAGCATGTATTTCCAAATTATCCCACAAAGAGCACCGTCCTACAAACTTAAAACTGCCTTGATTCAGCCCAAGTATCCCCTTCACATACAACCCCCCCACCAACCTCATATCCTGGAAAGGGAAAACACAGGCGGAGGGATTCTGGGAACCCTAAAAGAAATGTGCTAACAGCAGGCCCCTACCCCCAGCCTGGTAAATCTCTCATCTATAATCCAACATGAGAGACAACAGGCAAACAGCAAGAGGTCATCTTCAAAGAACCGGTTGCTACGGGAAGCAAGTGTAGAGGCAGCAAGCATGTCCCCATCAAAGTCCAGCAGCTGCAGAAGAACCACAAAGGTATAGCTCCCCTCCGAGTGGCAGAGCAAGAATGGCTGGGAGGGGGGCCTCCGGGAGGGGGGACAGGAGGAGGAGGAAGGGAAGAGAAAAACATCAGACCAGCGGCAGCTGCCCAGTGGAACAGAAAATCTGGTAGTTTTCTGTTGTTCACTAAGGGGAAAAGCAGAGGGGAGAAGGGATACAGAAAATAGCATTTCTTGAACTTGCCTTTTTAAGCACTAGTCAAATCTCTTGGCATACCTGAGAGATGGCCAGATAAAGGCCACAGCTATGGAAAGAGAAATCTAGCCATTAGTAGTAAAATGGCAAGTACCAGAGGGAAGCACCATCTCAGTACAAATATGATCACCTCCTGGTAGAAAAATCTCTAAATATTTAGTCTAAAATGCCTCTTTCCCAACAGGGCAACAGCGACCCTAGAGAAGAGGGAACCTACCATTTGTCCATGGAATCTGAATAGAAGAACCCGAAGGCACCCCTTAATTTGGGTAGAAGCTGCCCTCATTTTTCCAGGTGAAAGACACAAGAGCTAACAGACTTCACAGCCTCCAACGGACATCTCAAATAGTCCCTTTTGTATCTGTGATCTCCAACCCCACGAGAAGCAGTGGCCGTGGGAATCACATAGGACTTGAGGGAAAGAGACGGCTAGAGAATCAAGTCCCATTCCCTCACTCTGAAGAAAGAACTTGGGACATTAAGAGACTTGTTCAACGTCACCTACTTATCTAGAGCCCTGTGTCCCAAATCCCAGCCTGAGGCTCCTTTCTCTGATGGGCGACAACCATCACGTCCAGGCCAGGAAGGAGAATGGCTAAAAGCTTGGTCTTCATTCCTAACTCAGGTTCTGGCTGCTACCAAATGGCTTGGCACACTCCATCAAAGTGCTGGGTCTCTCTTCTCTTCCAAAGAGCTGTCCGTCTGTTGGTGTCTGTGGGTCTTCATCACAGGAGTCAGGCCCCCAAGCAGGTGGACACACCAGTATTTCCTCCCCAGCTTGCTCGCTCTGTATCACTGGTGAGAAAGTGCTCAGGCCCTCAAAGAAGGTACGGTTCCCTCAAAATGACTTCCTGAAACAGGTGAGAGGTTCTTTGGGGCTTGGCATACACACATGAAAGGCTCAGGCATGAAGCTGTGTAACAGAACCATCTCTCATGGGAGAGGCAAAGCTAAAAACGGGACGGGTGATTTCTTCCCACTTAAACGCTCACAGAAGTTTGCAGACTTGCACAATCTGTTTTTCTCAATGGATCTGTCCTCACCATATTTTGCAGCTGTAAAATGCACCGAAAATCAAACAAGATTTAAATGGTGCTTTCGCTATGCCAAGACTGTCTCGGCACACGTCCACAGCCAAGGGGAAAAGAGTAAACATGAAACTGAAACAATAAAAATAAAAAAGTCTCCTAAATTCAAATCAATAAAATATAAATTTACTCTCCTCCAGACATGTTTTTGCCACACAGCTAATAGACAAGAGGGTACACCGAAGCCACGGGCCAGGGCCTCCTCACCCCACCGCCACCACGTCAAACTAAGCTTTTTTGAGGTGACAGGGTTTCTGAGAACCCTACCTCTACTTGTTCCATTAGTGTCACAGGAAGAACAAAAGTGTGAGGACAGATGTAGGCACTTATTTACTTGAAGACACTTCTGTCACTAAAACATGTGAGAACTGAAGACCAAAAAAAGGGGGTGGGAATTCACGGGGTAATTCAAATGCCCGGAAAGGAACAACTATCCATAAAATGAACAACCTCTGTGAAATAAATTTCTGTTGTATATCATAATTTATAAATTTGTTTTGGCTGAAACCATTAGAAGCTTCTGACGGCCATGGTGAATGAAGGAGGATAGTGAAGGGGCTACTGGAGGAGGTCCTTCCCAGTTCACAACCAGAGATTAAGTTTAAGAGACCCAACCCAAGCCCCTTCCCATCGAATCAGACTTGCTCTTACCCTCTGAGCCTTTCGAAGGCCGAGAGGAAGGCCTCCATGGCCCCAGGTCAGGAGGCCGGCAGCCTCTGAAGGGGAGGGCAAGGGCCTCTGAATGACCAGATTAAGTCTGAATGGAGAAGACCCTATGATTAAGTTTTCTGAATAGCTGGCTCTCTTAGGGGGAGCAAACTCCGAAAGAAAGAAAGAAAGAAAGAAAGAGAGAGAGAGAGAGAAAGAAAGAAAGAAAGAGAAAGAAAGATGGGCAGAGACCTAGTGTGGCTGTTACTGCCCCTCAGAAACAGGAATCCTGCTCTTTGGATCTAAGAGAGTGGAGTTTCACATACTCGACAGGTCAGATCTACTTTCTGACCAATGTGTGGCATTCAGCTGATTTTCCAGGGAAAGGAGGAAAAAAATTACACTGCCATATGTCTTCTCCAGACTACTTAGACAGCTCACGTTGACATGGAACATTTTTTAACTACCAGTCCCCCAGGACAAACTTAGAAACTTCAAGCCATTACACAGCAGAGAAACGGGTCTTTCCTTGAACTCGCTTAGTCTCATCCTCAACCAAAACTTCTTTACGGTATTATTCCAGCTTCACTGGCCCAGAATCCTTGCCAGGATGCTTTCCACCCCAAGCATACGTAGGGAAGGAAAAGAGCAAACAGCATTTTATCCAACCTGTGGCAGCCTGGTCAGAATTGTTCTGGCTACGCAAGCTGTAGGCCTGCTGAGGTTTTGTTCTGCTTTTCTAAGTGGGGGGAAAAAAATCAACATAAATCTTTCCTCCCAGTCAAAGAGCAGAGGATTAAGTTAATTCATAAAGCAGACTACTCATATATCATGATACAACTCATTAAAAATCTCATTGAACAAAATGTGCAGTGACCCTTCTATGTTAAAAATTCAAGTTTGGGTGTAAAAGACGAAGGTTTTTAAAAACCTTGGGGTGGGGGAGGTGGTTGGGAGAGAAAAAAAAACTCTTCCAAAACCATAATGTTCAAGCTCAGCCCGTCTTGGCACGTAGCATGTGAGCCCCTTCTCTAGCATCTGGTTCTGCAACTCATATTTAATGTGTTTCCATTAAACCGCAGGGGACACGAGGATGAAAAGCACAGATTCTGCCCTCCAGAGAGACTGTAGCTACACAGAGGACAGAAGGCGCGAACAGAATAAAATGTAGACGGTAGGGAGGGTTAAGTGCCAAGAGTGAAGCCCATCAAGAGTATCTGAGTGAGAGGCAAAGATGGGGCCCTCAGGGGCTCCGGGAGGACTTCAGGAGTTGGTCTTAAAAGATAAAGAAGACTGTGGGCTTTGGTTCCTTCCTCATTTTTACCTGGAACTGTCCAAGGACTTTGAAAGCTGAGCTTCCACCCATCAACTCATGTGATGGGCATGACCACATGTGTATTTATCAAGCTCATTAAATCTGTAAAATACTTCAAATATATATTTATTATTTGTGAACCATAAAAATAGCTAGTTCTTAATGTGTATTTGTTTAGCCTTAACAAGAGCCATAAAGAGGATTTTTTTTAAGATACTCAATATGAAAACTCAGAGAGGTTAGAGGGTCACTCCGCTAACACGTAAGACATAGAACGTGAACTTGGGTCGGACTGTCAAGTCTGACGTTATACTTCTATCCACACTGCAGAAGTTCCAGGCACACGTCCCCCCTCCTCCCGTGCATTTTTTTTAAGACATCAAAAACCCACCAGTAACTTAAAACCTCCAGTGTAATACTTATATACTTATGGTTTAAATGTATGTCTCCCATTCAGATCGAGTTCCTTAAGGACATCCTCACCTTCAGATTCTAGCATGGGGTGTGGCACCCAGGAGAGCTGAACAAGCAAGCAATGTTCACCCTGAGTGTGTGTCTCGTGGCCCCCAGAACCACAGAGAGCCTGCTTTAGCCAGGAAGTCATCGTAGGGGTTTTGCTCGCTTAACCTAGCTGACCCTCAGCTTCCGCACCTGTTCATAGGGATAATAAGGATACCTATTTCCTAAGGTTGTTTTGATAACTGTGTCAGATGATAAGTGCTAAATGCACGCCAGCGCCTGGAACATGCTAAGTCCTCCACAAAGGCAGGCAAATCGTCTCTAACCTCAAACAGAAGATAAAAGGGAGGGATGCCAGATTTCACCTCTAATGTACTAGATTTAAAATCTGGAAACTGATAAGACATTACTAAATTTTAGAAGGGTACAAAACCACGTGTGCTAGCCATTAAAACACAGTGGGGCAGATCTAGATACACTGACATAAGAAAACTTTCCAAGACATCATTTTTAAATGAAAAAGCATGTTCTGGAATAAGATGTGTGTGCATCTGTGTGCATGTGAGTACAATTACATGTACACAAGTGTCTAGAAATACAGAAGGAGTGAGACAGGAGGGGAAAAGGTCTTTCACTTCTGCCACTGTGCAGTTCTGATACTTGAATCTTCTTATGAAAATATACATTTTCATTAGAAGTAATAACAGTATATAGTTTCATTCATATAATACACCAGGGTGGGTTCCTGAGTTGTGACAAGTGTACCTTATTAAGTAAGAGATGAACAATTAACAAGAGCCATAGTTATCATAGACACAGCTATCAAAATAACCTTAGGAAATAGGCATCCTTATTATCCCTATGAACAGGTGCAGAAGCTGAGGGTCAGCTAGGTTAAGCGAGCAAAACCCCTACGATGACTTCCTGGCTAATTAGAGAAAGTGGGTGCAGGATATAGAGGGAACTCTCTGTTCTGCCTTTGCAACTTGTCTATAAATCTAGAACGGTTCTAAAATAAAACAGAATGATCTTTGCTCTTAAGAATATATCCATCTGGGTGTGCTTGGGTGGCTCAGTAGGTTGAACAACTGACTCTTGGTCTTGGTTCAGGTCTTGCTCTCCTGGTTGGGAGTTCAAGCATCATGTTGGGCTCTAGGCCAGGTGTGGAGCCTACATAAGAAAAAAAAAAAAAAGAAAGAAAGAGAAAAGAAAAGGGTATGTCCATATATTTAATTATACATTCCTTACACTCTAGAGGGTTAACAGTGGCTCCCAAAGAAAAGACTGAAGCTGATGCTCATTTCCTTATACCTTCTAGATCAGTGGTTCTCAAAAGAGAGTTACCAGATCAGCAGCAGCAGCCACAGCATCTGAGAACTTGCTGGAAATGTACATTCTCAGGCCCCACCCCAGAGCCTCTGAATCAGACACTCCAGAGGTGGGGTCAGATGCTGCTGATGCACACACAAGTTCAAGAACACTGTTCTAGATCACAGAAACTGGTTTTGTAACAGGTGTCACTTTTACAGTCAAAACAACAGAACGATGGAACTTGGAAAGGGTGTCAGTGGGCTAATGGACGAAAAGGATTTTTGGACCCGACCCAAGCCCTCACACAGTACATGCACTGGGATGCAGGCACCGGCCAGGCCCAGCCCAAGCTGACCTATTCTGTCCATCCCCTGGCTCCCCGAGTCAGCTTCTGTGGGGGCCTCTGGGATACCTTCAGAGACAAACCTCAGACAAACGAGCCTGACATGGCAAGATTTCTCTAAAACAAACAAAACAAAACAAAAAACAAAAAACAAAAACCCCACCATTTTATTGGAAGGGAAAAGTTTGTTGGCAGCAGTTTATCATCTTCATCTTCCAAATTTATGGCCTCCAGTCCCAATTTTACATTAATAGCACCAGCCACGGCATGAAAACTAATAGTTGAAGAGGTAAAGACTCATCTTCACAATTAAAGAAAAAAAAAAGTTAAATCTGTATGTGGTAGCAGCTCAGATGAGTAAGATCCACACTAGGTCACCACTCCTGCCTCTGGAATGGCCCCTCGAGTCCTCCTTTGATCCTCTTCCTTGGTCCAGGAGTATTTATAATCCCCAGCTGGCTTCCTCCCTTCCAAGGGCAGGACTTTGACCTCGTGTAGAAGACCGTTGAGGTCTGCATTTCAGCTCTACTTTCAGAAGCTCTCAAGGGGCTGCCTGTCTGCTGAATGAGCTCTGTGAACACTGCAGTAAAGAAAAGCACAGAAACCCAAGTCATCTTAAAAATTACCACCTCTGGGGCGCCTGGGTAGCTCAGTCGTTAAGAGTCTGCCTTTGGTTCAGGTATGATCTCAGGGTCATGGGATCAAGCACTACATCGGGCTCTCTGCTCAGCTGGGAGCCTGCTTCCTCCTGTCTCTCTACCTGCCTCTCTGCCTACTTGTGATCTCTCTCTCTCACTGTCAAATAAATCCTAAAAAAAAAAAAAAATTACTACCTCCTAGAGCCAAGGGGAGGAGGAGCAGCAAAACTAAACCAATTAGAAGTCAGCCACCCATGACCAAGGGGCTCCTCCGAGCACCCCCCGGGGCCCAGGGAGTGGGAGCCACATTCCCAGGTGCTAAGCCTGCTGCTCTGCCTGGGCGGCTGGTGAATGGACCTCAGAATCCCAAGAAAGGGGACGAGGCATCAGGGCCTGCCACTGACATACCCCAGGCTAGGGGACAGCATGTCATCAAGGCAGAAACCGCACAGGTAGGGGAACATGACAGCCACGGGAACCCAGGATGGACAGTTAGAGACAAGAGATGGACCTGGCCAGAAAGATCACTGGGGGTCTCAGTCTGAGTCATGGCTTTGCCAGGTCAGGACTTGGCAGCGGGAGGACAAGGAGAATGAAACTGGAGCCCAGACAGGAGACCATTCTCCCAGATCGGGGACCTGTAGTTCAAAGAATCCCGTGTGAGTTTGGGAGCAGCAGTGATCAGGGAGTGGAATAAAGGCAGCACGGTGAATGGAAGCAGTGCTTCGGAAGGACAGCCTGATGCACAGACACCTGTGCCGAAGAGAACAGAGTCTGGCTTCCCAAATCACCTCTGTGCCTTTGGTCGGCCCCCTCCCCCCAACTCCCCTCATACCAAGGGGTTCTATGCACAGGAATGGTGAAGGATGGAAAGTATAAGTGGTGCTTTTTTTTTAAAAAATTGTTTTTTAAGAATTTTATTTATTTGAGAAAGTGCACATGAGCACACGTTGGGGTGGTGCAGAGGGTGAGGAAGAGAAGCAGACTCCCTGCTGAGTGGGGGGAGCCTACCACCCCAGGATCCCAGGACCCTGAGATCATGATCTGGGCCAAAATCAAGAGTCAGACATCCAACAAACTGGGCCCATGAGCAGTGCTTCTTGAAGCAAAAAAGATCAAATGGCCCTTTCCCTCTAACCCCCTGGCGAGGTGGCTGGGAATTCAGGTGGGAATGGCCTCTTTGGGGACCCTAAGAGAATACTTTGCTGCTGATGGAAGTAACCCTATATTAAGTTCAGGAAAGCGATTCTATCCTAAGCCATAGTGGTGAAACTGGAGAAAATCATTTTCTGTAGCCAGCGAAGACTGGAATCCAACAAACCCTGGAGGAGATGGGAGGAAATGACAGGCCGACCTGGGGCACCCCTCAGGGCCGGCCTCCAACGGTATGAAGACAGCAGTCTTGACCTCAAGAAGTGGAGCCTGGTGAGTATACTCCAAGGGAAGAACTCAGAATGAACAGAGATGAACCAAGGACTCAGACAGAGCACCCAAATCCCAAAGCCACGGAAAAGCAAAACTAAGATCAAAGCAGAGTGATTGGAAACGAAAATGACAGGGCCTTGTTACATGGGCGGTCGCAGAGGTGGGCATCGTCTGGGTGGTCAGAGCAGGTCATGGGACTAGGGCTTTCACAATGGCTCCTCTAGGGACGGAGGGCAGGCACGTGGGCAAGGGCAGCACACTCATGTCCAAAGCTGAAGGAATGGAGAGATTCCCAAATTCCATTCTAGAAGAGCCCAGTTAGAACAACACGGGAAGAATCAAGAATTGTGCCAGCCGTATCCAGAAAGTGGGGCAGTATCTGGAGTTTGCACTAGGCCTGAAACCCAGGAGCTGAAGATGAGCACCACACACGTCTAATCACACCCAGGAGTGTGATTATCATCAGCATCATAAGCCATAATGAGGTGTGGTTATGGTGCACCTAGTGTCCTCTGCTCCACTCTGAGAAGCCCTGGATCAGCCCATCCAGGAACAGGGGCCACAGATAAATGCACAGAAAACACAAGTCAGATGCCCAGCTCGCCACAGGGGAATCTACTGGAAGAAGAGGAGGGTGGGAGGGCTTTTTTCATTTATATACTTTTCCACTGGTCAGACTTTCACGCGTGGGTCTTCTTGCATTATAGGAGTTAATTCCTAGAAACGAATTTTTTTTTTTTTTAAACAACATTTAAGGCCAACGGTACAGAACGGGTGAGTGATAGCTATCAATGAATGGCTTTTGATGCCAAGTCTCAATGCACCTCATCAGCTCTTTTTCCAGAGGGTATTTGAGAGTAAGAAAGAGGCAGAGAGAAATGGCCACTCCAAAGCACTCTATATAGAAACAGGCTAAAATTTTATGGGGCCCTCTAGGCTGAGAAGCTATTAGAAGCCACAGCTCCCGAGTAGCGAGGTAGCAAAGAAAGCTCTCCAGGGAAACTATTCAAGAGCCTCCAAGATCTTCCCATTTGTAAGTTTGAAAGTACTTTTGTTCTTCTCGGGGTTTAAGTTTCTGGGTCACCCGGCCTTTTGTTAATAAGCAAAGGAACACATCTGCGGTACAGCACACCTCCTTATTTGTCCCCCCAAATATGAGTGACCTGGAGAGAGTTGATACCTCTGTTTTCTTAGGCAGAAAGCACTTGACTGTGTTTAATTGCACCTCGCCATCACTCTGTCTCCACAAAGCGACTTTAATGAGTGTCCCAAACAGAAGAGGTACCATTCAATGTTACACAATAAATTCATTACTACTGCTCTCTCCCCCGGTCCAGGTAACTGTATGTGTGTGTGCGTGTGTGCATGCGTGCACACGTGCATGTGTGTTCAGGAGGGTGGGGAGGGTTGACAGGAGGTTACCTAATATTAAGAAGGCAAGCCCTATGTGCCCACAAGGCCAGAGTTTCTTTGGACATAATCAAGAATCTTCCTTTGTTGAGGCCTAATGTCTATTCTCATCCTGTTTAAGCATCTCCTCAGAGGGAAAACAAAGCCCAACTGCCAGAAAATGTTCCAAGTAATTGCTGATAACAGACAAGGGCAGAGGAAGCCCTCTGGTTAATATTTAAACATGCCAGGAGTAACATTAACTCCTTCGGAGTTACGATGCCCACCAGATGCCTCGGACATTTGCTCATGGACCCAGAGCTCGCCCAGAATGCTGACTGCCTCATTCAGGCTCAGGAATGCTCTTTTTAAAAAATCTGAAAGACTCCTGAAACTCCTTTTACTTATTGTACTACTGCTCGAACTGGAATGGATTCATTTTTGAACAACTATAATGTACAACTCCCCAGTTTTTTATTTTATAAGTGGGTTCCAATAATTTCTACAGAAATTGAGGGGAAGAAAGGAAAGGTCAGGGTAGATTTAGGACATAGGTGAGAAGAATGCATTTATTTGGGGGCACTAAGTAATATCTTTTAAGCAGCAAGCCACGAGAATACAGCTTTGCTGTGAAAAGGAAGTCTATATTCTAAACTGTCCAATGACGTACTTTCGAAGATTTAGCTGCTATTACCAGTGGAACACACACCCACCACACTTCATTCTAATAAACCATGGCAATCTTTGTCTTCATATAATTAAAAGTTTTAGCCTCTTTCTTTAAGGCAGAGGGAGGAACAGAAAAAAGGTTGGGGGGAACGGGGGTGAAGGAACAACATAACTCAGAGAGGATGTATATTGAAGTTTACGGCAGGTAAAAAGAAGGCGGCAGAGCTCCTGATGAACAGAAAGATATCCGGTGAATTTCTTCCATGAGGGTTCTGTAAGGGGAACCAATCACAGCCAGCAACACCCAAGACAAGGATCGAAGGAAACACAGCGTCAGCCCTGCCCAGGCTTTAGGAGTTCTAGATGCGAGAGCCCTTTTTCTCTGTTCAGTCCTGCCTCTCAGCTGGAGTGACAGCAGGATGGAGCAGCTTGGAGACAGTTACAAGTGTGCTCACACGATGACCTGGGGTCACCAAGTGGCTACTACACTCTCACCCTGCCTGAGAGTCTGCGAGGGCCAGGAGAGACCCAGTCATCTGCAGCACAGACATTCTGCATTCACTCCAAAGGTGGCAGGAACCAGGAAGAGCCAGGTCTTGGGCATTCATGCAGGTCACTGATCAAAGAGGCAACTGGCTACCTTCTTATTCAACAACGTTGTGAGTGTGTGTGTGTGTGTGTGTGTGTGCACATGCTTAATTCAAAAGAGGAGAGACCACTGAGATGCAGGCTTCATTCTACAGGTGAGGAAACCAAGCCCAGGAGAAGGGCCAGGCCTCTCTCAGCCAAGATAAGCATCAGCTCATCCACCTCCCACTGCCCCAGGCAGATCTCCAGGTCTCTTTGCTTTCATCTGGGATTTCAAACAGGCATTCAGTGATGAGAGCGCATGGCTGAACAGGGCTCTCTGCTCCAGCAGGGTGAGGTTCTTAGCTGAGTCCCAGCTATAGGTACCACACACCACACCTGCCCCTCTCACGGTCTTTGTTCTAGTCCCATGCCTGGCCACCGACCTGCACTGTCCTTACCCTAGTTTTTTCAGGCTGCCTGCGGTGATGTGCCACCAAGCTCGGTGTGTCCCCTTCACACCTTCAGCTTTCTCTGACAACAGAAGCCTCACCGGTATTTTGCGGTTTGACCAAAGCTTAGCTGTTCCTCAACCACACATTCTCTTCCAATGTCTAGCTCCATAGAACTGGGCAGGAAGAGTCCCCCTGATTGCAGAATGGCAATGTGCTAGGAGCGAGGTTTCCCAGTACAGTGTGGGTTCTGTGAGGGCACGAATTTTTGACTTTTCCACTGCGGTATCCCTATTGCCTAACACAGTGCTGGGCACGGACGGATTGATGAGGTTCCCTAACAAAGCTGTGGCCTCCCTGATTGTTTCCCCCTTGTCAATTTCCAGGCCAAAACACTAATGCTGGCCTAAGAGGAGAATGTGTGCAGTAATCCCTAGGGTTTCCCTGATGCAAACTGCTCCTTCACGTCAGTCTTCTTCAAGTTACACAAGAACTCACAAAGTAACACCTTCCCCTACTGGGCCAATTCTGGCTTCCTCAGGAGCAGCAGCAAGGGAACAGGAGGAAAAACAACTGGATTAGCTCCACGTCACACAGACCCAGACTGTCTGGGTGGTCTACGACAAAGCATCCTTCAAGGTAAAAACATCAGTGCTAGATGTTTCTAACATTTGATGGCACAAGACCCTGGCAGACAGTTCCACCACCTGCTGATGAAAGAATAAAAGGAGCATCCTGGCAAAAATAAAAATGCCTTACTTTCCAGAAGACACTACAATGTGGCACATTACTTCTCTCCCTCCAGGGTGGTGCAGTCCACAAATCACTTACTTTGCCTAACACACAGAAGCAGGGGCAAACACACAGTGCTGAGAACCCAGGCTGCCCCTGATACTTCAGCCAAGTCCCTGGTCCCCCCACCCTCAGCTGGCCTGCTCTGTGGGTTCATCACTGAGAAGCCAGTAACCTGCTTTCAAGCAAGACCCATGACTAAGATCCAGCCATGCCACCTGCCTTCTCCATCAGCAAAATCCCAAAGCCATTTCCCTGGGAATGAGTGTGAATTTGCACTAAGCAAAATGCACCATTTCCTGATCTGACCAAAAGTTCTCACGGTAGAGATCCAAGTGCTCTGCAATCAAAGAGCAAGAGAGAGCGGAGATCCGTTCTCAGGGTCAGCAGTAGCTGGCTCATTAATAACATACCAGTGTCACGTGGAACACTTACATAGGCATGTCCTGTTATGTGACTGGGTGTGACCTGCAGGATAACCTGCCCGGTACTTAAGACTATCATTTTCCACTTGACAAATGAGCAACCTGAGGTTTGTGGCCACTAAGGAGTCTGTCCCCGGATCCTCCAACTCCTAACACAGTACACACTCAGAAAGCCCACCACCTTCCTCCAGGAGCTTCTGCGTGCACTTTATTTTTATTTTTTTAAAAGATTTTATTTATTTGACAGACAAAGATCACAAATAGGCAGAGAGGGCAGGTAGAGAGAAAGAGAGGAGGAAGCAGGCTCCCCGCTGAGCAGAGAGCCCGATGCGGGACTCGATCCCAGGACCCTGGGGATCATGACCTGAGCTGAAGCCAGAGGCTTTAACCCACCGAGCCACCGAGCCACCCAGGCACCCCTCTGCATGCACTTTAGAATAAAGTTGGGGTTCTGAACAGACCTACCCAATGAACCACTAACTTGTGCCTGCTTCCACTGAAGGCTCCTAGCCAGGAAAACACTGTCCAGGACCTCCACACAGCCCTGCTCTGACTGGCTAAGCTCTGCCTGTTTGTAGATCTGTGTATGCCAACTCGATCTGCTCTAAGTATGTGACTGGACTAAATCTAAAATGATGCAAAAATAAATAAATAGAGTTTTATCCTAGGAAACTAAGTCAAATACTATGGAAAGAAAGAGTCAATGAAGGCAAACGACTTTAAAAAATGGCTAAGAACTAAATGTAACTTTCGAAGACTAGATAAAGGGGGAAAGAAGCAAAATTCTAGAACTGATAGCTATACAAGTTTTTCACATCACTTAAGAAAGAACTGCAAAAAAAAAAAAAAAAAAAGACGACAACAATGAATTATGGGGTGCCTGGATGGCTCAGTTGATTAAGCGTCTGCCTTCAGCTCAGGTCATGATCCCAGAGTCTTGGGTTCGAGCCCCACATCAGGCTCTCTGCTCAGCAGGAAGCCGGCTTTTCCCTCTCCCACTCCCCCTGCTTGTGTTCCCTCTCTCAATGTGTTTCTCTCTGTCAAATAATAACTAAAATCTTTAGAAGGAGGAGGAGAAGGAAAAGAATAGGAAGGAGGAGGAGGAGAAAAACTGCAAATTTTAAGTGATAGATCAAGGGTATGGCTACAGCAAGACTCTATGGAGCACAAATGAGTGGTCCCATTCACAAAAGCCTGTGCTTGAATGTCCACTTACGGGCTGTAACTAAAACATTATTTTAAACTATCTTTCCTTTTTAATCATTCCCTGCTTCAACTTAACTGACCTTTTTCAATTACTCAACCATCTGCAGGTCCCAACAATATCAGATAACAAGACCCCCACTAAAGTATGAAAATCATACTTTACATACATACACCTGACAACTGTCATCCACCAACTGATTTTCAATCCCTTGGCCAAGAACATCTAGAAATTTCTGACTTCTCAAACTGGGACAGGGCTTATAATAATTTAACTGTCAATATAGGAAACATCCTTCCGATAAAGCACATTCAACCTCAACTCAATAATTAACCCTGAAGAGTTTCTAGAGCAATGGTTCTTAACTAAGGGCAATTTTGAGCCTGCCTTACCTCATTCAACCCGTGGACATTTGACAATGTTTGGACACATTTCTGGTTGTCATAACTGAGAGGGAAATTTGCTCCTGGCATCTAGTAGGCAGGTGCCTAGGCTGCTGCTTACATCGCCCAGTACACAGGACAGCCCCGCACAACCCAGAATAACCCAGCTGCAAGTGAAAATAGTGCCAAGATGGAGAAACCACCTGGGAAAAAGGAGTCTCAAGACCTATAGATGCTGTTCCATCCTCAAAAAAGTCAGCCTTTGAACAAACAAAAGGAAGAGCTGATTTCTTCCCTCTTGATTCAAACATTACGCAAAGGCCACTGGCTTCCTGGTATTCTTAATAAAACTCCAAAATCTCTAAGCAAGAATTTTCAAAGACCACAATTTTTGCTTATGGAGTAAAACAGCACAACGGTATTGGTCAGGGTTTTTGTTTTTTTTTTTTTTTCCTTTCACATTCCCATGATACCTCCAACTACTTCATGGATGGTTATAAAAATGAACTAAAAAATCTGTCCAAAGCTTCATTTTTAAAGAACACCAGAAGGGATGGAAGAGTGAGACTGGTTTGTTGTGGTAGTAGGATTGTGGGAGAACACTTTTTTTGTTTTGCTTCTGGTTAAGCAACACACTGTGTGCACCTATACAACATAACTATTTTAAAAGTTAAATACTGTATCAGGGAGCCTGGGTGGCTTGGTCAGTTAAGTGTCCAACTCTTGGTTTCAGCTCAGGTCATGCTCTCAGGGTCATGAAACTGAGCCCCACACTGGGCTCTGCGCTCAGTGGGGAACCTGCTTGAGATTCTCTGCCTCTCCCTCTCCTTCTGCCCCTCCCCCAACCTGCATACATGCTCTTTCCCTAAAATAAATAAATAAAATCTTTTTTCTAAAAAAAAAAAATGTTAAATACTATAGAAGAATTTAGAATAGATCCTGAATTTTTAAAAAATATTTTACTTATTTATTTGACACAGTGAGAGCACAAGCAAGGGAAATGGCAGGCAGAGGGTTAGGGAAAAGCAGACTCCCCTCTGAGAAGGGAGCTTGATGCGGTGCTCAATCCCAGGACCTGGGATCATGACCCAAGCCGAAGGCAGACACTTAACCAAATGAGCCACCCAGGTGCCCCAGAGCCTGGATTTTTAAAAGCCAGCTATAAAAGACATTCCTGAGACAACTAAAATGTGAAATTTAAATGTGTCAAGTTCATAGATATGATAGTATAGTGGTCAGAAGCACTTCCTCAGTCTTAGCAGATGTATGCTAGTGAACTGAGGGATAGAATGTCATCATCTGGCAATTTTAAAATGGTCGGCCAAGGGGCACCTGGGTGGCTTAGTAGTTAAGCATCTATCTGCCTTCTGCTCAGGTCATGATCCCAGGGTCCTAGAGTCAAGCCCCATGTCATCTGGTTCCCTGCTCAGTGGGAAGCCTGCTTCTCCCTCTTTCACTCCCCCTGCCTGTGCTCTCTCTCTTGCTGTGTCTCTATCAAATAAATAAATCTTTTTTAAAAAGGGTCAGCCAAAACAGAGAAATACACACACACACACACACACAATGTGTGAGAGAGGACAAATTGAGCAATTGTTAACATATTGCCACACACTGACCTATTCATTCAACTTTTCTATGGGCTTAAAGACTTCAAAATAAAAGAGCTGTAGAAATGAAATACAGACCAAGATAAGGGGGTAGGGAGACACAAACCAACTCACAATTGTCATTTGGTCATGAAGGCAGACTGTACAAAAACAAAAACAAAAAGGCCTCTAAACAGAATCAGACTGGAAATGGTGGTCTTAGCTTCACTGTTAACCATGTCACTGCCTTCTACAGAGACAGCAACATAAAACAGGTAGGACAGCAGCGTCAAAGGCACAGTCAGTCAGCAGGCCCACTATACAACTCACATCACAGGCCTCCTGGCACCCTGGAAACCACAGGAGCACTGCAGAGACAGATTACTCTTCCAAACACACACACACACACACACACACACACACACACACACACACACACACGCATAGAAACCTGTCTGAGCCCAAACCCCTTAAGCAGGGAAGGAATGACTGTCACCTGAGGAAGGAAGAGCTCGCCTATTCTATGAAGAGAAAGACTCAGATAAGAATCAGGAAAGTTTGTAGGCCTTGTCCATTTCCTGTTTACAACAATGAAGAAAATGCTTCTACTCTGAAAAGTTTTTATACACAGGGGCGCCTGCCTGGCTCAGCAGGTAGAGCACGTGACTCTTGATCTCAGGGGCACTGGGCATAGAGTTTATGTATACAGATATATGTAAATATACACATATACACATATGTGTGTGTACACACACACACACACACACCCCTAATTAAAAACAAAAAGCCTTTACACACACACAGGAACTTAACAAGGGGATATACAAAGCAAAGCAAAAGAAGAGTCCATGGGAAGCCAGCTTAAGTGCAACAGTTTGTGGTTCATCTCAACTTTGCAAAACCTATTTGTTTTACACAGAAGTCAAAATACAGGTTTCTGGGATCCTTTGAGCAGATGCGCAAGAGAGAGCTAAAGCCTGTCTATGAAAAGGTCAGAGGACAAGCTGACTTTGCCAAATCCAGTGAAACTACCCCCAAATCATAAGATCATTGCTGATATTTCAAGAAAGATGACTTACTGAGATGCCTGGGTGGCTCAGTCAGTTAAGCATCTGACTCTTGATTTTAGCTCAGGACATGATCACAGGGTTGGGGGATCAAGTCTTGTGTCTTGTTTGGTGCTGAGCAGAGTCTACTTGACATTCTGTCTCTCCCTCTCCCTCTGCTCCTACCCCTCCTGCTCTCTCTTTCCAAAATAAATAAAATCTTAAAAAAAAAAAAAAAAGAAAAAAAAGAAAGAAAGATGACTTAATAGTTTTAGTCAATTGGGGAAAAAAGGAAAAAAAAAAAAAACACCAACATAATACTGTTCAAACTACAGATTTTCCAGACAAGCTTGTTTAAAACTCATCAGCAGTTCCTTACTATACAAAATCCTATAGCCTGTTAACAAAATGGGCCTGTTCACTGCAGCCAGGTCACACAGCCAGAAGGCAAAGGAGGGATAAGATGAAGGAAGTGCAATGGGCTCTGCTCTAGGAAATAAGAGGGAGGAAGTCATTGAAACACAACAGGGACTCTAAAGCAAACTCTGTGCCCCAGGTGTTCCAGTAGCCACGCATTCCCCTGAGTTCTCCCTTGAGTGCCTGAATAAAGACACGAGCTCCCAAGAGCACAGGAGGGAGCCCAGTGAGTGAGCTTGATCTAAAAGTGATAGAAACAGGGGTGCCTGGGTGGCTCAGTGGGTTAAGCTGCTGCCTTCGGCTCAGGTAGTTATCTCAGGGTCCTGGGATCAACTCCCACATCTGGCTCTCTGCTCAGCAGGGAGCCTGCTTCCCTTCCTCTCTCTCTGCCTGCCTCTCTGCCTACTTGTGATCTCTCAAAGTCAAATAAATAAATAAAATCTTTAAAAAAAAATAAAATATAATAGGGGCGCCTGGGTGGCTCAGTGGGTTAAAGCCTCTGCCTTCGGCTCAGGTCATGATCCCGGGGTCCTGGGATCAAGCCCCGCGTCGGGCTCTCTGCTCGGCAGGGAGCCTGCTTCCTCCTCTCTCTCTCTCTCTGCCTGCCTCTGCCTACTTGTGATCTCTGTCGGTCACATAAATAAATAAAATATTTTTAAAAAATAAAAATAAAAAATAAAATAAAAGTGATAGAAACAGAATAAAAAGGGACTCTCAAAAAACTGTCACATCCATCAAAGTATCTTGAGTGCCCACCGTGTGCAGGAAATACATGTGCTCGGGTTTCAAATACTAAAGACACATCAATCACATGCACAGAGGACAGATATGTGATACAGTTAGTAAAATATTAGTGGCGGAATATAGGTATTCACTGTAAAACCCCTTCACTTTCCCTGCATGTCTGAAGTTTTTCTTAAAAAAATATAGGGGAAGGGCACCTGGGTGGTTCAGTGGGTTGGGGTCTCTGCCTTTGGCTCCGGTCATGATCCCAAGGTCCTGGGATCCAGCCCCGCATTGGACTCTCTGCTCGGCAGGGAGCCTGCCGCCTCCTCTTCTCTCTGCCTGCCTCTCTGCCTGCCTGTGATCCGTCTGTCAAATAAATAAATATAATCTTAAGAAAAAAAAAATACAGGGGAAGCATTTTTGTAGAAAATGGGGGCAATCGGGCGCCTGGGTGGCTCAGTGGGTTAAGCCGCTGCCTTCGGCTCAGGTCATGATCTCAGGGTCCTGGGATCGAGTCCCGCATCGGGCTCGGCAGGGAGCCTGCTTCCCTCCCTCTCTCTCTCTGCCTGCCTCTCCATCTACTTGTGATTTCTCTCTGTCAAATAAATAAATAAAATCTTTAAAAAAAAAAAATAAAAAATAAAAAAATAAAAAAAGAAAATGGGGGCAATCGATTATGTAATTTTTTTAAAAGGAAAAATCTCCCAGTCTTGCCCTCAAGGAACTTGCAGACAATTCAATGTGCATGGACAGAGAGAGGCATCATGGGGGCCAGGCCAGGTAGTTTAGAATGACAGCAGGTAATTTTTAGCTTAAGTAACAGACAAACCAAAAGAAATGGTTTTGGGGAAGAAAGAGAAACCAGGTTTTACACATGTTGGATTAAGATGCCAAAGTAAACTTTAGTTACCATGACTTAGTCTGGTTAAGTGCCTCGGATCCCACTGATGCTAAACTCTGGTGTGGGGCTAACAAGCTGGCTCAGGTTGGGGGGCTGTTTTGTCTGTAGCTGTTTGTCTATAGTTCTAAGTAAGAAAATGCAATGTGGCTATGATTTTACTCATGGAGGTTAATATGGCACAGGGTTTCACCAATGTGTATACCAAAAAACTACTAAAGGCAGAGCACTGGCTTAAGTTGGCTGATTTTCTGAATGTTCCCACATGTCTGTGATTTTTTTTTTTTTAAGATTTTATTTATTTATTTGGCAGACAGAGATCACAAGTAGGCAGAGACGCAGGCAGAGAGAAGGGGAAGCAGGCTCCCTGTTGAGCAGAGAGCCCGATGTGGGGCTCGATCCCAGGACCCTGAGAGCATGACCCAAGCCGAAGGCAGAGGCTCAACACACTGAGCCACCGAGGTGCCCCTGTGATTTTTTTTTTAAAGTAATTTCTATACCCAACATGGGGCTTGAACTTCTGACCCTGAGATCAAGACCTGCATGCTCTACTGACTGAGGCAGGCAAGTGCCCCATGTGTCTGTAATGTTTACAAAAGCTGAGGAATCTTCAGGCAAGGTGCAGCACATTCAACCATATTCTTGGGGAGCCCCCAGCTGGGCCAGCCCTACTCTCCAGCCTCAGCCAAGCCCCTCTCACCCATGGAGGAAGGATGGATGAGCTTCCTTCCTAGAGTCAGAGACAGGAATGACAAAAGGCAGCCTACAGACCCCTTGTCTACTTTTTAGTTTGTCTCCTTACCTGGTTCATCCAGATGTGCTCCAAAGCCTGACTCCCTACCTAGGGATGCTGCTTTTAAAATCACTGGGAGGCTCACTGGGGAATAAACCCCACCAGCCTAAGAAAATCAGCTGCTCTGAAGAGAAGCAGCCTGTCCTTCCCAGGAAACTCTGCAAGGCCATCTAGGAAAACACCCGCCACTTGCAACATTCCTGCCCTACAAAGACCCATCAGCCCAGAGTGGAACCCTCCAGATGCCGCGTGCCCTCCGCAGCATACGCTTCACCTCTCTAAACAAACAGGGGTGTCTTTGTTTAAATTAAAAAAAAAAAAAAAAAAAAAAAAAAAAGAACCTGTCTCACAGGCTACGATTACATCAGCAGAGCACTCTCATTCTCTGCATCAATCCCCGCGGCTTGGGCGCTTTGAAGCGCAGAGTGTGCGAGTGTGCGGGGCCCTTTGATCCTGTGGTTCCCGCCCCAGGCAACGCCGAAACCAGCCCAGCGCCCACGCGCCCGGATCCACCATCCACAGCTGGATCCCCCGGCCAGGGCCCGCTGGGTCCCCCCACCAGCTGCGGCTCCACCAGTACCCAACCCCCATATCAGGCTGCCCCCCCACCCCTGCCTGGTGCTCAAGTACACACTCCAACGCTTATGTTGGCGGGGGAGGGGGACTGTCCCCTTGGTGGGGACATCCTTAACTTCGCATTAACCTCTTGTGGGAAGAGCACTGGAATTGTGTTTTGAAAGAAAAATCTGTCTTTTAGAGGTACTGAAATCTTCAGAGGAAAAAAGAATGATATGGGTGCCTTTCCTTCAAAATACCATGGTGATGGTGGGGGGAGTGAGGGCACAAATGAAATGAGGGGCCAGGAGTTGACAACTTTCAGAGTGATGGTGACTGGGTGACAGGGACTGCAGAGGCACACCACCGACGTGGTTCTCTCTACTTGTGAACGTATGTAACATTTTCTATAATAAGAACTTGAAAAAGAAACCAACGCTTTGCTATTTTTTTTTTTTAAGATTTTATTTATTTATTTGACAGAGAGAAATTACAAGTACACTGAGAGGCAGGCAGAGAGAGAGAGAAGGAAGCAGGCTCCCTGCCGAGCAGAGAGCCCGATGCGGGACTCGATCCCAGGACCCTGAGATCATGACCTGAGCCGAAGGCAGCAGCTTAACCCACTGAGCCACCCAGGCGCCCCCAACGCTTTGCTATTTTTAAAGGTTATACTCCTCAAAGACTTTTAATTTATGAAGGGAAAAAAGTCTGGCACTGGATGAGGTTAAGGAAGGGCACACTCACTTTCCTACTGTGCCCCCGAGGCTGTCACTGGACCTACCAAGAAGGCCTGTGAACCAAAGAGCCAGCTTCTTCAGGGCAAACCCTGCAGGGGCATCCAGTGTTAACCCCAGCAGGGGCTGCTTCATCGTCTGGGGACCTCAGACCCCTTTAAGAGAGAGATGAATATCAGAGAACCCATCTCTCCACAAAAATCCACACACAGCAGAGCTTGGAGGAAATATCCCACCCTCAAAATCTGTAGCTCTCAGAAATCAGATTAGAAATGGCTGCTAGAGTAAAAGCACTCCAGCTTGCTTCATTTGAACAACTCATGCCCTCATTACTAGAGGCACCTAACCAGCCACTAGACTCCCAATGTCACCGTGTGGTGCCATCACGGACCATGGCACATCACTGGGCGGCCTCACAAGGCCAATTTAGCTCCATAAGGGCCCAGTGACCTTGGATAAGTCGCCTGTCCTTATATTTTAAAAACAAAGAGCTACTAACAGCGGCCTTGTGATGTCACCACCTCTCTTCTGCCGCACACTTAACAGAGGAGCAAGAGGGACGCCTGGGTGGCTCAGTTGGTTGGACGACTGCCTTCGGCTCAGGTCATGATCCTGGAGTCCCAGGATCGAGTCCCACATCAGGCTCCCAGCTCCATGGGGAGTCTGCTTCTCCCTCTGACCTTCTCCTCGCTCATGCTCTCTCTCACTGTCTCTTTCTCAAATAAATAAATAAAATCTTAAAAAAAAAAAAAAAAAAAAACAGGGGAGCAAGAAATGGAAAAATAGCCAAGAGGAAATGGTATATGGGGATACAAACATGATTCCACCCAGAGGCAGCTGAGCACGCCACACACCAATTGGGCACCAAAGAGTTAACTGGGAAAGAGCCGTGGTCCAGGACTGCTAGGTGTGTTCAAGACCAGAAGGCAGAAGAAAGGACAGGGAGAGGGTAGAGAGGGGAAAAAAAATCCTTCCTGTGCAGGTAGATCCACCTTGGTGGAGGAGGAGGAGGGACTAAAAATTCCAGTGAAGACCATCAACCTACCTAAACCCAGCAGAGTTGAGGGCATGACCACAAAACCATAAAAGAGGTCAAGGAAACAAAATCGTAATAGCTCACGAGATTGGAGATGTTCTTAAGAACCAGCTGTAACAATGTGAGTAGAGATTCGAGAAACGAGCTGCAAGTTTTTAAATACTGAAATAAAAATCTGAAAATAAAGGGCAGCTCACTAGGGAACAAAATATCAAGAATAGCAGGTTTAAAAGCCATGTATGTGTTAACATTCCTCTTGAAAGGGGTCTAAGTCAGAAATCATGACTAGAGACCATTTCCCTGTAAGATCACACATAGTTTAAAAAAAAGATGTACAAAAATTTCCTGATTCATTCAACTCCTGATTTAAAAGTACATTAATTCTAGCAATAGCAACGGACCCTATACAAACCTATTAATCATTTCATTTTGGAAACTCATATATCAAGTCTTTCATTCCTACTTACAGAAAAATGGTAGGATTTCAGTCCCAGATCCTTTACATAGCGCTGGACTTAGGCCCTATGGAGTGCTAATGAGATATAAAGCAGTTCAGAAGGCATGCCTCTGACCTCAGTAGGCTCACAAATCTAGTGAGACAGACACACCTGCAGAATCAACAACAACAACAACAAAAGACATATTATGAGAGCCAAATCAGTAGTGACCAGACCAGGTTGTTTCAAGTTCAGAAGCAGCAGAGTTAACTATGCACTGCAACAGTCCAAGAGAGCTACGTGGAGGCGGCAGCCTTGAAAGGTAGGCAGAATATAGGCAAAGAGGCAAATAAACACCAAAGTCTGTTTGAAGGAGCCATGGAACTGGAAAGTGAGGGCTTGTACAGCAGGATACCAAATTATAAAGATGGACTGCAAGCAAAATGCCAAGGGTTGTAGAATATTAGGATAAACAGGGTTTAAATACATATATGCATACATACATACAGGGTTTAGACTCCATCCTATAAAGAATTAAATTTTTTTTAAAAAGCTCTTAAGGATTTGTGAAGAGGAGCGTGACATCTGGTAGCCAAGCAGCAATGGGAGAGAGGGTGTGGGGCCCTAAGTGAAACAGACTGTGGGGGGGGGGGGTCCCTGCTAAGGGAGAAATTACTGCCCCTTGATGAACTAGAGCAAACCATGTGCTCAGGCTACCAGTTGTGGGGTTTTGGGGGGTGTATGTGTGTGTTTTAACGAAGAGGTAAAGATCAAAAGAAACTATTTGCAAATGAGAACCCTCCTACTCCTCTGACTTGTCATTTCTATCCCTTTCATCTACCCTCCTGTTTGAAATTCAGGTGAAAAGGAGAGGCATGTGGCCAGTGGACTGCCAGTGTGGCCCTGGGGTCTGACCCCATGTGCAAGGTGGGGGGGCGGGGGGGGGGGGAGACACCACTCAGGCTCTCCCAGATTGCTCCCTCCCTCCCCTGCCGGCTGAGGAAGGTCAAGGATAGGATGTCAAGTCCCTTGAAGTAAGTGCCAAGTGTGGATCCAGGCCGGGGAAAGACTGAAGGCTACAACTAAGGATTCCTAGAGGCGCCGGCTGCCCACTGATCAACAACATATAGATCTTCAACTACAAGAAAGCCACGATTACAGAGCTCTTCAACCATCTTCCCTCCTTCCCAGTGAAATAAAAAAGGCTTTATGTTATAAAGACAATACAGAGAGCTCAAAATTAGAAAAGTTCCTCGTCAGAAACCGCAAAGCTAAAACCACTGATGTCTATTCAAATATAACCGATAAGCTAAGAGTCAACTCATGAACATACTCTCACAACAAACTTAGTTCCATGATCCACTTCCTTCCTTAAAACAGTTTCTCACCAGGGTTGAGACACGGAGGTAAATGTCATCTTCCATCACTTACTGTAACATACAGACTTTAAGGGTAAGAGGTCTAAAATCAGCCTGACTGGGTCTGTATGTCCGTACCTGTCATTGGCAAGTAGTGAGACCCTGGGTAAGTCATCTCACATCTTCAAGCCTCTGTCCCCTCGCCTATAAAATGGGGACCGCAGCACGTCACAGCACGGGGCGGTGACGAGAAATAAAGGAGATCTTTCACACTGAGTGCTTAACATAACGCCTGGCACAAGTCAGCAAGAAATGTTAACCATGTATGTGATTTTTTTACGGTGTGACCCTCACCCCTTGTCGAAGAGAGCTAGGGAGTAGTGGAACAGGATGTAAGAAATCGGTATGATAAGGGCATTCCACGCCAAGAGGGACTGCAAACCTCAGTTCAGAGAGAACTTGTGTGGCCCCATCTGTGGGGAGAAACAGGTTGGCATTCTTCTCCAGAATCTAACAGCTGCCTCTCCTCCCATCTCACCCGGACCCCTCCTCGGCTGCAAATACTCAAGGATTAAGGAGACATTCAAGCTTTGTTCCGTCTCATTTCTGCTCTGGCATTCTTCTGTTTGGCCCCTTTATCCCAAATGCCATTTCTGCTCAACAGCAAGCCCTACATTAGAGAAGCGTCTTGCATTTTCTCAAGGTGCCCCCAACCCTTTCTTTCCACTGATCCTTATGGCAAATCTGTGGCAGGAACAGCCAGCCCTGCTTTCCCAGGGAACCGAGGTTAAGAGAAGTCAGAGCATCATGCTGGGTCTCAGTAAGTGGCAAGTGTCAGAACTCAGAACTTTCCGCTGGAAAGCGGGAATGCTCTGATCTGGAATCAGAAACTGGATCAGTGGCAGCCTCCCTAGGCCAGCAGGGGGCAAGGAGCAGGGCTGGGCGCCTTAGGACCAAGTGGAAACACTTCAGCTTCACACGTACCCCCACTCCAGAGCAGCCCCAGGGAGCCGTGTGGTCCGAGGGATTCCTGCTGCCAAGCTGGGCAGCAACAACCTAGCTCTCTCTTGTTGAGAAATCCTCCTCTTGTGGAGGCTTGAAACGCAAACATATCCACAGAGAAAGCCAGCTGCGACCCAGGCTGGAAGCTGGGAGATCTGAGAGGAGAACCAGCCCAGTGGGTGACAGAGGAGGGGGGGGGGGCTCAGGCCCACGGCAAGCTCCCTGGTTTGAAGAGACTCCGGGAAGAGACGTGCATTCAAGCCCCACTCCAGGTTTCCTTCTTCACCAGGTTTTACCCTTCACCGCTTCTCCCAACACTTCAAAGGAAGTATTTTTGTACAGCTCAGGGAGGAGTGTAAACTGGCCAGCTGCTTCCAAAGCAGAGACGTTAACCCTGAAAGGGCTGCCGGCCTCACAGGGGGGAGGGGGGAGGGGGGAGGAGAACAAGGTCGTGGGGAGCTGAGCATGAGTCCCCACACTCAGCCGGGCCTGCCCTTTCAGCCCACACCAAGGGCACGGCTCTTAAACCACTACAGAAAGGCAGGGCCTCAGTTCCTCTAAGCACGCAAACAGCTAGTTATAAATACCTCCCGGGCTGGAGGTTCAAAGGATCCAGCACTTAGCACTTCAATGGAAACTCCAGCTAACAGAACAGGCCTCTTTCTCCCTGTCCCTCCCTGAACCAAGAGAGGAACTGGAGGGCCCAAAGGCTAGCACAACAAACCCTGCCCCCGAAAAGTCCACCTCCTTCAGGCTTAGCAGCCAGGGCAGGGTTGGGGGGGTGGCGATGGGGGGCATTCTAGCCGCTGAGCCCTTTCTACACAGCGCCCTGAGGAGGGGGGCCCCCCTTCCCATGCACCCTGCCTGCATGGCAGACTAGGAAATCTTCCCCCAAGGGGTGGCAGAGAGAAGAATGAAGTCCCCAGACTCTATAAGGGCTTTTTATGAGCTTCTCCACACTCCTAAAATTCTTCCCTCTGCAGAGATTAACTGGATCCCAAATTCAGAGTCACCATTCTTCAGTTACCTTGTTGAAATGTGAGGGATCCTTCCAGGTAAGAGGACATGCACTTTGCATGGGATACTCCCACCACCACCCCCCATCCCCCCTGCCCAGTGATCTAACCCAACAGGTGTCCTTGCACAGACCACTGACATCACAGCCACCTGGGGACCTGGCAGTCAGAGCAGCATAGGTTTCTCTCAAGAACACACAGACGTCGGTGTCTTTGGGTATTTTTTTTTTTTAAATCCTGAGCCACTCCACCTCCAAGGACTCTACTGGAGTCCTCCACTGGCTCTCCTGGAAACACTGCGGCATCCCAGCCAGCCTCCACCGGGGGAGGCCCTGGAAACACTCAGGTGGGACTCAGCTCCTACCACCTGGCTGCAAGTTTCTGGGCAATGAGTGTGTGGCAGGCAGGTGGGTGTCCGCCCCGTCCCACCGGCAAGAGCATCCTGTAATTTACAGACACCGAAAAGTATGCTATAAATAGTTGGTGTTTTTAATGTTGGGCCTCCAGAACAGAGGGGGCATAACAGCTGTGTGGGGCCAGAGCTCAGGCCATCTCAGGGCTACAGTTTGGAAATCCTGGGTGGTGTGGGCAAAGCATCTTCAAAGGGACTCTGAGAGGGTCTCCAGCTATCTAGAGAGGAGAAAGTCTGTCAAAATGATCCATCAGGATTTACACACCACAGTTTAGCAGAAAAGTGAACAGCACTGAGGGGTCTCTTCATGGGAAGCTTGATAATTCAGCAGCAGGGGAAGCGGCCAGAGTCACCCCCAAACCCCGAGATGCCATTTCTGCCATATTTAGGCCTCTGAGACCCAACAGGACCCTCCTGATTAAGCAGGAGATGACTGACCTAGAGGATTTGTTTACTTGTTCAAAAGTTGTTGTTTTTTTTTTTTAAACTTTGCTCTCCTAAGTGCTGAAAATACAGAGAACAAAACAGATAAGACTTTTCGGCAATTTCTAGTGCAGGAGACGGACAATAAAAGGAAAACAATTTCCAACAGTGAAGAGGGGCCTTATAATTTCAAATCTAATTACACTACAGCTTGACATAAGAGCGTGTACCTAAAAGGAATTATATTCAAGTGACTGAGTTACTTCTAGGCTCTCCAGACAGTAATTACACTTCAAAAGAATAAATACATCTCTACGTTCATTTGTTCTTTTGAAATAACTATCCCCGCTGGCTTTCCTAAAACTGGGGAAGTATGAGGAAGGGCAAAGAGTGGTAAATAAATTTAGACCCTGGGCACTTAACTCTAAACCAAAATGCCTGAGTCAGAGAAGACTTATGGTTAGCACCACTTTCATGGTGGGGAGGGAGAAGAGGGGAGGGCTGCACGTGAGTGTTCATGTTTGTGGACATGCGCACATGTCAACGGTCACAGTTAAAGACAGATTTCTTAAAGTTGCTACTAAAACTTTACAGGCCTATTTTTAGCCTCTTAAAATTTTTCAGAAAATTACCAAAACAATTTGCTGGGGCAGATACTAGAATGAATTCTATCTGGGAATATCAGAAGCGGTCCGGATACTCTGCTTTCTCTCACCTAGCTAAAGCCAGTCCAGAAGGCTCCAAGAGGACCAGGGACCCCAAAACCATCTTATATGATGAAGAGAAAGAACTAAGGGTACTCAGCAAGGAGAAAACAAATTTTATTGGTTTTCCTGGTGTAGGGAGGAGGTGACAGAGGATAACCAGCTTCACAGATGTGAAGGGCTATCATATCTTAGGTGGGGACTCTATGTTACAGACTGGCATGTGTCACCCCCCAAAATTCAGATGTTGAAGTCCTAGCCTCCAGGACCTCAGAGTGTGGTTATTTGGGGATAGGGTTTAAAGAGGGGATTAAGAACCAATAGAATACTACTCAGCCATCAAAAAAAAAAAAAAAAAAAAATGATCTTGGGTGCCTGGGTGGCTCAGTCGTTAAGCATCTGCCTTTGGCTCAGGTCATGATCCCATGGCCCTGGGATTGAGCCCCACGTCAGGCTCCCTGCTCAGCGAGTCTGCTTCTCCCTCCCTCTCTGCCTACTGCTCCTTTCTGTGCTTGCCTGCACGCGCGCTCTCTCTCTCTGTCAAATAAATAAAATCTTTAAAAAAATGAAATCTTGACATTTGCAATGATGTGGATCAAACTACAGGGGATTATGCTGAGAGAAATAAGTCAGAGAAAGACAATTATCATATGATCTCACTCATATATGGAATTTAAGAAACAAAGCTGGGGGTCATGGGGAAAGGGTGGGAAAATAAAACAAGACGAAAGCAGAAAGGGAGACAAACCATAAGAGACCCTTAATCATAGGAAACAAACTGAGGGTTGCTGGAGGGGAGAGTGTAAGGTAACTGGGTGATGGACATTAAGGAGGGCACATGATGTAATGGGCACTGGGTGTTATATAAGACTGATGAACCAGACCTCTACCTCTGAAACTAACAATACATTATATGTTAATTTTAAAAGAAAGAAAAATAGAGGTGGTTAAGTTAACAAGGTCATTAGGATGGGCCCTAATGTGACACATGTCCTTATAAGAAAAGACAATTTGAACACAGTTACAAAGGAAAGACCATACACAGAGAAGATGGCCATCTACAAGCCAAAGAGAGAGGCCTGAGAAGAAACCAACCCTGCTGACACCCTGATCTCAGACTTCTAGCCTCAGACCTGTGAGAAATAAATTCCTGTTGTTTAAACCAGCCGGGACACTGATAGGCTCTAGAAGGCAGAACTGGAAGCAAGGAGCATCAGTCTAGTTCAGTGTAAGGAAAGAAGTCTTCTGACAACAGCACCGTACCAAGAAGAGGATGGCTCCTTAAGGTGGGTGGGGACTGGGATGAGTAGAGGCTGAGCACGACCCTTCCCACAGCACAGCCTGGGGTCTCATCAAAAGGTACTGAGGATGGGGCACCTCAGTGGCTCGGTGGGTTAAGGCCTCTGCCTTCGGCTGGGGTCATGGTCCCATGGTTCCAGGGTCCTGGGATGGAACCCTGCAGGGCTCTCTGCTCAGCAGGGAGCCTGCTTCCTCCTCTCTCTCTCTCTCTGTCTGCCTCTCTGCCTACTTGTGATCGCTACCTATCAAGTAAATAAATAGAATCTTTAAAAAAAAAAAAAAAAAAAAGGCAACATGCTGGGTGCCCCAGGCTAGGGAAATCTTAGCTGCTGCCAATAGCCATCAACCCCAATTGGTCAACCCCAATTTAAAAAGAGAAGGAAGGGAGGAAGGAAAGAAGGAAAGAAAGGAATGGAAAGAAAAAAGAAAGGAAAGGAAGAAAAGCCCTAAGTAACACTCCGTAAAATAGACATATATTTGGAGAAAAAATTAAACTCCTCATCTCGGAGCCTCCCCTTAGCACCTCACAGGGGTAATATCTCAGTCCTGGTCATGTCGCATTCTTCCTATAGGCAACAAGAGCCTGAAGAGCATATTCCGTCTTTTGTGTATTAACCAAGGCAGAAAAATCTGAAAAATCCACATCCATTCAACTCAGCCCAACACCCCAAGGGAGAAGGCACCCTAAACCTGGCAGCCAAACCTCACAGCCTCAGGGTCAGAGTTGGGGAGGACAGCCGTCCCCAAACCCAGGATTTTAACAACACTGGCAGATCAGCCAGAAAGAGTTCTTCCAGCAGCCTAAAAACACATTTCATCCAACTCTGTGGTGGGCACTGAAGAGACTGTTACCTGTGAACATGTGTTAAAAACGGGAGCAAGCTTAATGAAAAGTCATTTGAGACTTCCCAACTGCCAGGGCACACCTCTATATTGTCTCCCCGCTGCTCATCAGGTCCCATGGCTTCCTAAATGGCAAAAGGTCCCCAGAGCTTGCCAAATGCCTCCCCAGACCCTCCACAAATGCCCAGAGGACAGGTGTTGGGCTTGCAAGGTATTTCTGCTTAACTCCATGAATCTCCCTAACCCAGTAGACTAAATTCCTTGGGCGGGGGTGGGGGGAGGGGACGGACACACTGTTACTGGGATCCTGGGTGGCTCAGCTGATTAAGCATCTGCCTTTGGCTCAGGTCATGATCTCAGGGTCCTGGGATCAAGCCCTGAGTCAGGCTCCCCCCTCAGTGGGGAGTCTACTTCTTCCTCTGCCCTCAACCTCTTACTCTCTCTTGCTCTCAAATAAATAATTTTTTTTTTAAGTCAGGGTTTCTTGGTTCTTTTAGACTATCATACAACTCCCTACCCTTCACCCAGGTATAGAGAAGACTACAAACTGGCTGAGCTAAAACAGAAGCAGCAGCCCTATCACAGGTGAAAGGCATTCAGGCCACGGTGGTGATGACTATGTGCCAGGGCCCTGTTGGAAGTCATGAATTAACATACCCTTAGCCTTCCGAGCTCATCATCCAACGGGACACCAACTGGACCAGCACAGACCCTAACCAACCTAATACCAGCTAGCGAGAGTGGAATTTCCCCAGCTCGAAGGTATTTGAGAAACGGAGTCCTGTGATCAAGTATATTTGTGAAATGCCAGATGGAAAGGTGTTCAGGTGGATTTCCTTTCAGTAGGATTTCTCGGAGCCATTAATTCACTATTGTGCCATCTACATCTCCAAGATGGAATAAGCAGCACTCGCAAAGTCCGCTCACCATAGAACCCTCTCTAAAGCATTCTGTAGGGCGAGAGTTCAGACGACACCTTGAGAAAAGCTCATCTTGAGGCAAAATCCAGAGAAATCTGCACTTGGTCTTAGAAACTGTATCTCTACTCTAATACAAGGGTGCCCGGGGTCCTAAAAATTCACAGCATTCCCAAGCCAAAATAAATCTAACCACCAGTGAACACTCGAGTCAGCAAGAGCTAGGAAACTGTGTCTCTGAGCCTAGGTCGTCTTTGTCAATCCCCAAAAGAACTGTCTTACTGGAACAACAACAAAGGCAAGGCAGCCTCAGCCTCCCTCCCCTGGAGTGTTTGCTCTGCACCTGACATCTTTCCTAGAGACAGAGAAGCAGTAATTGAATGCTTTGGTTAAGAGGAGGGCTCCTTGATCCCCAGATGTAATCTGGCAGAGCTGAGAGATAAGAATCAAGCCTTAAAAAAAAAAAAAAGTTACTGAGCAGAAAGGAATAAAGGTCACAAGGGGCTGAAAGTAGGAGAGGCAGGAAAGATGAAAACAGAAAACTGAACATTCTAAAGAAAATCCTGCCTGGCCCAGTTCGTTTTGCACCTCTCGCCCTAAATAAAAAAGCTGACTCCTGCTTTGGTCCTGGCTAGAGTAAGCAAATGTTTCTGGAACCACTTCACCTTGGTTACATATCTCTACATTAAACATTCCAAAGTTGCTAAAGGCCTCCCAGGAGCATCTGCTCCTGTTTCTCGGGAGGGAGTCGGTTCCTGTGGAAAGGGTTTGTTAAGTTTGATTACAACTTTGAAGAGGGGTAAGAAGTCTGGCCCAGAAGAATTTAATGGCCAGGCCTTTCTCTTACATAATTTGTAAACAAACAGAGTTTATCCCAGTGTGGCTCATTTGGCTCAATGGCTGCATTTAGAAAAATATATTCCTCATTCATCAGAAGCCACAGTTAGGCCTGTCAATAACCAGAAAAATGCCCAAACCGGCCAGTCGCTCTGTTGCCTAATCCTAACAGACCTCAAAATTTCCCTTCTGAAACCCAGGACTGTCAACAGATGGAGCCCCAGCTGATGGGTCATGGCCAGAATCTGAAAAGCGGCTGGGGAATCACTCCCCAAATTTCTACACACTCATGGTATATAAAAATCCCAGGGATTGGTGGGGGGGGGGGGAGGCCACAGCAGCACATTTCCTGAAGGTGTCATGAATGGTTGAATGTATGGGTGGAGAGCAATTTGTACTAATAAGAGTGAAAAGCCAAAGTTGGCATGTAATTTATTTATCTTTAATAAAGGGAATTCAAGGTTGTCACTAGAACGTTACTTACTCCCTTACATTCCAGGCTGCCCTAGGGATAGGAGAGCACAGCCCCCGACTGAGGCCCTGGGCTACTGTGATTACAAACCATGCTGCTGGGGAACATGGGGCCAAGGAGGTCCTGTCATCAAAAAAAATCTGGCCGTCCACATGGACATCATCTACCACAGGTGGCTGTAAGGCCCCCAGGTCTCTATAATAAAAGGCAAACACCTCTGCCTGGCATGCAGCCCCACCCCCCAGTCCAACCCCTAGTGGCCTCTGCAGTTCTCTTCCCTCTCTGATTCTCCAGTTTGAGTGATTCCCCCCATCCTGTTCCTGCCCTGCAGGAAGCCCCTGGCCATACCGATCCAGGAATCTCACCCAGCCCCCACACCCAGTTTACAGATGTGGGGCTGAGGCTCCGAGAGGCTGGCTCGGCTGGCTCCTTCCCGTCCCACTGCAGTGGCAGATCAGGGAGCGGGTCAGGTCCCCTATGTTGCAGCCACGGCCTTGCTCGGCCTCACCTTACTCCTCACAGTGCCACAGTGCGCGTACTCCCCACAAGGCCACCTCCAAATCCACTAGAGAAAGCCCCATCAGATGCCATCATAGGCTCGTCTTAACAAGGAGTGCTTTCCCCCCAAGTGTAGGCAGGGGCAAATCCCAGCCCAGCCTTCTTTAAATCCAGATCGAGGCTCACCCCAGGCCACTGCTGACCAACACTGAGGCGCTTTCCCTCAGCCCCTGCACCGGGGTACTCAGCCCATACACATTACAATGCCACCAGCTCTGGGACAAATTCCCTCTCTCCCAGCTGCCGATGAGCCCACCCCTACAGGAAAGAGCCAGCAGTGCTTCTGTGAACACTACCCAGAAGATGTCATGCTCCACATCCATCAAAACCTAAAGAGGGCATTAAGCCTGACCAAACACACCTTGAAGCAACCAAAGACTATTGCAGACTCCCTCGCCTTCATACCAAGAATACAGGAACATGACAGACCACAAAGAAGAGACTGGGACAGCTCAAATCCACAGGGGAGAAGAAAGTGTGAAGTTATTTCACTGTGTTCCCTCAGGACCTTGCAGATTCAAAGTGTAATGGAGAAGCTGAGGCTTCCCAGATACAAACCAGATTTCACCAAATCCGTTGCGTAAATGAGGAAAGTACATGAGCCAAAAAGAAGGTGGCTTCTCCTTTTCACTAAACTACATTTCTAGGAACCTAAGCACATAGACCTGCTTTGCACAATCATTCTATACCAGCAAAAGCAAATTTTAGTTTGATTGTTTTCTGAGAAAATTAGTACAGCGAAAACCATCCTGGTCTGATGGCAGAGTCGGTGGTAGGGTTGGTTAGCAAACCCAACAGGAAGCCCCCGGGACAGGCCGATACTTAAAGGCAGGTGGCTCCTGGTCACTGTCCATTCCCAGAGGGCAAGTTTCCACAAAGAGTTAAGATCAGGGAGAACTTCAGAGTTTTGGGAAGTGATTCAAAACCAAAAAGTGTTCTTCAGACAAAGTATGCCTAAGAAACCCATTGGAGCCACTAGGCCCTTGCCTGGGAACCAGTGATCTCCACTAGACCATTAACTTCATCTCTGCTCCCTGCCCAGACAGATCTAATCAACCAATTTTAAAAACCCAAACTGCAATCACGGGTCCTATCACTGTATTATCAATGCAGGCTTTCCCTTTCTCGAGCAAAACAAATTGCATGGGACTGACCACTCATCTAGCAATCCAGCTAAGCCTGGGGAAAGAGCATGAAAGCAGAACAGATTTGCTCCCATTCCTACTTCTGATCAAGGGCGGGGCAGACACATCCCATACTTATGGGGCAAACTGATGCCCCGTAAGTATTGCTGGAAAATGCAAACATCACCCCCGTGCAGGCCTTGGGCATCCTAATTCATCTGTCTCAGACTTCTTTCTGCCCAAATTTCACTAGCTAACTTACCCTCTCCAAAGGTGATTTGCACAGTACCTAATACTACTTCAAGATGTGCTCCCAGGCACAACTGCCTTATCCACAGTACGGTCGGTGTGCACTGGGGACCCAGGAACAGAAGGATGCCACCAAGATGACTAAAGAAGACAAATAAACATAAGCTTGTCCAGGGGTCTCAGGAAAGGAATCTGGGCTTCAATTAATTCTCAGTTAACTCTACAACCTACAGCCAAATGCAATGACATGTTGCCTTCTCTCTCTCATTTACCCTTCTTCTGAACTGTCCTTTCAATCAATTGTTGTTTTAGCTTAATATAAGCTACTTTTTTTTTAAAGATTTTATTTATTTATTTGACACAGAGAGAGAGATCACAAGTAGGCAGAGAGAGAGGGGGAAGCAGGCTCCCTGCTGAGCAGTAAGCCTGATGTGGGGCTCGATCCCAGGACCCTGAAACCATGACCTCAGCCGAAGGCAGAGGCTTAAATATAAGCTACTTTTTTTTTTTTAAGATTTTATTTATTTGACAGAGAGAGACATCACAAGTAGGCAGAGAGGCAGGCAGAGAGAGAGGAGGAAGCAGGCTTCCCGCCGAGCAGAGAGCCAGATGTAGGGCTCAATCCCAGGACCCCAAGATCATGACCTGAGCGAAGGCAGAGGCTTAACCCACTGAGCCACCCAGGCGACCCCAAATATAAGCTACTTTTGATGTGAAGTTAAACACACTGCTTAAAGAAAGTGTGGGTACCAAAGGTGAATGTAAAATGTCTCACTCTCTTGGTGCCCTCAGAGCAAAATTTAAAAAATAAATAAATAAATAAATAAATAGCGTTGTCTTCAAGGTCCAAAAGTAGTTAAGGCAACATCTTAGCTTCCAATCAACAGTGTATTGAAAAAATACCCACTTCCACTAAATACCCACTAACTCAACAAGAGAGACACAAAAAGGACCTGAAAGCTACCTGAGAGAAAGGTTTACCTGGGTCCTTAAGTCTATAAGGACAACAGCCAACAGGCTTTTATTGGATCTTTTGTTCACATGTCATTTTTGTTAAAATAACATATTTTTGTTAAATATCTTATCAACCAATTCAACAAGTTCAAGTATGCTAACGTCTGCTCTGGACCATGTGCTAGGGACAGTTAAAAAGTATCCTGTACAATCGTCCCCACAGCTTGCAAAGGGGTGGGGGAGGGTGGAGAATGGGACTTATGTTTCAAGACTGCCAATGACAGAGCAACAAAACTTCCCTGCAGAGAAAAAAACCCTACGGTGTCCGTAACCAAATCTGAACATGGCGCTGAGTTTGAAAACCAAATCAAAGCAAAATCTTATCAACAAATCCCCATGGGACCAGACCACGGGAAGGCACGGACACCATCTGGGCCCTGTGTGGAACAAAAAGATCACCACCTGCTCCCACAGCAAGTCGCTCAACATTCTCAAGGACTGTCAAGTTCTCATGTACGAGAGACCAGAAAAATTAGGGGAAAATTAGATAAGATTAAAATAATAGCTGAAGGACAGTCCAAAGCCGGCAAGATAAATTGTCAAATGGAGTGTGGCTGTGCCATTTGGCATCTGAGGGGTTTTATGTGAAAATGACTTCAGGAAATCCTTCTCCAGGTGGCAATTAACATTTTAACTCAAATTCCCCCCAGGGAAAGGGAACTTTGGGGAGGGGATAGGGAGTCAATGGGGTGACTCCAAGACTGCTGAACACTGAGTAAGCCCTCAGTACGTGGATGAAAAGATGAAAGAGTCAAAACCCGAGCCGGTGGCTCTGCCCTGAGCCCCTGCTAAGCAGCAGCAGCACAGCTCTCCGCCATAGCTGCCAAGTTTACCTGCTGAACCTGACCATCTAACAGCTGGTTTCCTGGACTCTCTTTCCTGCAGGACTGGGAAGTCCTCATGGGTGGCGATCCTATAGCGCCAACATGTGTGAAGTATTTACTGTGTAACTCGCATGTATTATCTCACTGGATCCTCGCACTCCTTTGGAGGGAGAGGTACAAGCTATAGTGTGCCATGTTAGAGATGAGGAACCAGGTTCGTGGAGGTTGGGTGATCTGGCCAAGATCAAAGGCAGTAGGCCTGTCTGGCTCCAGGGCTCTCCACCTCTGTGTCCCTTGCTTGGCAACAGCCAGGTCAGCTCTGAACTCTCAGAACGCAACACACTGTAGATTTCAGCCTCGAAAGGTTTTCTTAGCTCTAAGGGGTTAGCAGGACGCCATTGGATCTGCCAGCCTCAAAATGCCTTACAGTGAGGTAATAAACACACTCCTGAGCTCCGGGCCAGCCCTCCATTCACTAGCGGTGCTAAAACCTCTCTGCTCTTTGGCGTTCTCATTTCAAAGAAGAGGGGTGAAACTCAGAATCCTCCTGAGGATCTAGTGAGACACACAGCGCCAGGCCCCAAGGGCAGCGTCTAACAACGCATTCGTTCGTTTGAACGTTCCACCAACCACCTACGTAACCTTCAGCCCTAAAAGGCTCCTGTGTAGTAGGAGGCAGAGCCAGCAACGATGGCAGCAGCCATGGAAAGTTCCAGGTTTCTGTCGGACAGGCCCAGGTAAGTAACAGCAGCCGAGAGTTCAATAACTTGGATTGTTTCACAAGCAGAATGTTTACCCAGAGCACAGGCTAAAGAATCCACTGTCCTCTGTTCTATAATTTGTTTTAATTGGTACAAAGTTTTCTTTTCCTTTTTCTTAATGGTCTGACAGACCTGCATCGCGACTCTGTTTTTCCCATCCCCGACACTGGAGGCTAGAATTCTCTATTACTTTCAGCCCACAGGTCGGGCAGAGCCAAATGGAGCACGCCTGCAAAGAGCGGGAGAGAGTTCTGCCTCGCTGTGGTCCCTGCCCAGTGACGACAGAATCTGCTGAAGTTCCATTATAAATCATAACTTGTGGAGGCCCGGTCAACACGCATGGGCAGGGTAGGACATCGGAGCCTGGTCATCTGTTAAGAGACACCTCCACACACATTGCCCGGGTCTCCACACTGATCTGAAAGCTCTTGGGTCAGCCAAAGAGCAGATTCCTGAGCCAAATCCGAAAAAACTCAGCCTCTAGAAAGTCAAGGGGCGAACAGAAGTGCCTTAAGCAATCTCAAGCAGGCAGGATGATACAGAGAGGTGGCCTTTACCAAAGAAGCTAAAGGAAGGGTCAGCCTTGTGTGAATGCAGCCAGAGGACTTTCGCCAAAGCTGCAAAGGAAACAAAAATAAACCAACAGGATAAAAGGAAGGCTGTTGCATGAGGAAGAACTTTTGCTCCAGTTTAAAAAAAAAAAAAAAGAGAGAGAGAGAGAGAGAGAAGAAAAGAAAAAGAAAGCACACACTGAAATGATCTAAAGCTGCCTATAAATATTTGGGAACATCAAAGGCGGTCCTGTTAAATTAAAAATGCTGTCACACAGATAGGAACTAGCCTCTAGCACTGCCAGCTTCAACATGTGAGCCTGTGATCTGAGGAGTGAGGGCTCAGCTCCTCAAGAAATCTGATTCACTAAAGAAAAAAGTGAGTGAGCAGTTGAGTTTTAATAAGGGCATTAAATACCTGAGGAATGAACTAATTAGGGTTTAACTCTTTCAAGATTGCCTGGGCTCTTAAGAACGGTGTAAAGTAAGCTCCCTCCAGAATCTAGTTAAATCGGCCTCAAAACCTGCAATGTGAAAGAAAAGTATTAAAATAGCACCTTAGGACTTCAAAGCCGGTAAGTCCCACCAGGTCCCCTTAGATCGCTGGCAGAGGCTGAGTGAAGAGAAAAGAGAAGGCTAACCCCAAATTGTTTTCTGAGATGAGGTTAGGTTGCTTGCTTATTTAGAGGCATTTTTTTTTCTACTTGGACTAGATAAGAGCAGGCTCACTTTCTAATACCACCGATTCATCCTACCCTATGAGTGTGCCCTTTAGCCAGGACACTCTTAAGAGTGTTGAGCGGGAAGCCCTTCATCTACGGGCTGTGCTCCTTCGCTCGCGTGCCACACCAGACTTTACGGCTGAGCCTCCTGAGACATGCTCAAGGTCACTCCAGGAAGTCACCCAGAGATTTCCCTGCACGCATGCTGGATCAGAAGCCTCAGAAAACTAGGAAGAGTCCTCAGTTAGGAAAGTTCCATCAGGACAGCAGATCCTTTCAGGAGCAAGATTCTTGGGTCTTGACCTAGAAAAATGTGGACCCTCAGAGATAGCACGGAGAAAAGCTCACCTGCACAAAAGGAGAAGGGGCATCTTTCCAGCACCCAGTCTCAGGAATGTGAGAGAAGGGGGTAGACAGAGATGGAAACTACCTTCTCCATTCAAGGAGAGGAATGCACAGCCCAGTCTTGGCAGGGGGAGGGGGTGGTAGTTTAAAACACATACACACACAAAACCCCACAATGCACTCCTATCATTCCCATTTTTAGAAAAAATCAATGTGTCTAATTTGAGGGTTAAGATTAATCAAGTATTTTCTTTGGCAAAATTGCACACTGGATCAAACCAAGTGCTGAAGTCACTTGTGCTTGCCACAGCCCCACATAATTAGGCCCCCAGAGCACAGCCTTAGCGTATCACAACATTCCATGTGCCCTGGTCGGATCCAGAGGGGCAATCAACTACCCAGCGTTCCTTCGGAGCAGTCGTGCCCGTATGCAGGCCATGTGGCCCGGGAACAACAGGCAGGCTGGCCTAGAAACCCAGCCTCCTGTACATGGGCCTTGCAGCTCCCACATATGCGTGTGCACCCACAGACCCCAAACCGACAGAGCTCAGGGTCAGGACAATGATCTAGGTGTAGGGTACGGGGGTTACCAGATGAAGCTGCAACAAAGCGCACCTCCCAGGAAACAGAAGTGAAACTGGGAAGTGGGGACCAGGGAGGAACGAGCTTCCTGAGCCTCTTGCACAGTGCTGACCTGTGCCACTCTGGGGAGCCCATGGGCCCCCACCTGGGTAGCAGGGCTATCATCGAAGTGGTGAGACACAGAGCATGTTAAGAAAAGATAGCCGTGCTATGACTTCTCAATGAAGTAGCACCTCTAGATTCTTTAACCTTGCTAAACTACCACTTTAGAATAAAAATGGTCAACCACTTGGGAACTACAGCAGGTTAGGCACAAGGAAAGTCCTGAAACAATGTTTAGCATCTTCTCCATCAGCAGCCTCACCACCACTAAAACTACATGCTGTGAGAAGCTCATTTAACACTCACAACTCGAGGAAATATTTCTCTCCATTTGACAGATGAAGAAATTGAGACCCAGAGAGGCAAAGCTACGTTTCCATAGCAGGTGACTGGGTTCAAACCCAAGGCAGTCTCTCCTATCAGCGAAGGAAATCCAGGACCACTCCTTCTGCAAAATTTGTAACTTGCTTTAAGGAACCTGGTAAACCCTAGGTAGCAAAGCTGAAAACAGCTGCTCCTAACACCCCTGTCAATGGTCAACGACACAGAAGTGTCCTCTCCACTCCTCCCAAATGCAGCTGGCCCAAGGACGTCCCTATAACACAGAACTAAGGGGAACTTATACCCAAAGCAGATTAGAGTTCAAAAATTAACTCTTGGAATACATGTGTATCTTCGCCCATAAAACGGTAGTGTCATTTCTGCTCCACAAAAAGCCTACCCATGTAATTACTAAGGCACCCAAGGTTCAGGGACCCCACTCGGGTCAGCTCATCTCTTAAGAACTAATACAGAGCAGAAAAGCAGCCAGAGCAGAGGTCAAGAATCTGCATACTAGGGGCACCTGAGTGGCTCAGTGGGTTAAGCCTCTCTGCTTTCGGCCCAAGTCATGATCTCAGGGTCCTGGGATCAAGCCCCACATGGGCCCTCTGCTCAGCGGGGAGCCTGCTTTCCCCTCTCTCTCTACCTGCTGCTCTGCCTATTTGTGATCTCTCTTCCTCTGTCAAACAAATAAATAAAATCTTAAAAAAAAAAAATAATCTGCATACTAAACTCCTTATGTCCCCTTGGTATCTTGTTTCCTAATGTTGCACACAGTTCTAACAAACATGGTTCCCTCAAATTGTAGGAACAAACGACAGAAATCAGAAGCAGCATATAAGAATTACTGAGAAGAGGGGCGCCTGGGTGGCTCAGTGGGTTAAGCCTCTGCCTTCAGCTCAGGTCATGATCCCAGGGGCCTGGGATCGAGTCCCGCATCGGGCTCTCTGCTCAGCAGGGAGCCTGCTTCTCCTCATCTCTCTCTCTGTCTGTCTCTCTGCCTATTTGTGATCTTTCTCTCTGTCAAATAAATAAATAAAATATTAAAAAAAAAAAAAAAAGAATTACTGAGAAGGAAGCAAGGAAGAAAGAAGAAGGAAGGACATATACAAAGGTGCCACATCAGCTCCCACAAGACGGCCTCGTGTACTGAACTCCAGGGGGTGCCTTCATAGCCATTGTCATGCTGGACCCACGTTAGGACCAATTTACAGCAAACAGAAATCAGGTATCTTGAGGAAGTAAAGTTCTTCCTAATTCACAGGATAAGACCCTTCAGGCTGGAGTCAGGGGGAAATGTCAGATGACAGATACACCAGACCTGCCCTGAAGGAGGATCCAATCTAATGGATGTCACATAGCTGACCCCAAGTCAGCAAGCAATGTGCGATCAATGTAAGTTTCCTTTCAAGGGGTGGGGGTAGGAGGGTTGTTTTTCTGTTTTGAGCCTTGAAGGCAAGGCCAACATGAGACTGCATGAGCTGTTGAGCCTGTGAAGGTCCCAGCCTCTGGTAGCTCAGCCCTCCTCCTGTCAGGAAATGCTAGGACAGCTGATGGCGCCCACCAGTCCCACCCTGCTCTGCCAGAATGGGCCCCCATCTGGCTTACTAGACCCTTCCTGACCATGTCACTGTGTAACACCAAGGACCGCAGAATTAGTCACGCAGGGCACCATCTGCAAAGGGGCAAACAGTGTTCTAGTGTGGGGTGCCCGGGACACAACCCTCCTCCTCCTCCTGTCCCCAACTCCGCCTGCCAAGACTTCAGAGCTACGCATCCAAAGGTCCCACACCTGGATGACAGTACCCACAACCAGGGTCTTTACTGAATAAGGAGAATAAGTAGGGGAGAGGATAGGCCTTCTTGGGATGGGGAAAACAGGGGAATGAAGATAAAGAGCTGGGAGAGAGACAGTCCCCCAAGCACCCTCCCTGCCTCATTCTTCTTTTCCTCCCCTACTCCAATCAGCTATCACTAGGTTAGAGATATCAGAGAGGGCAGGGGATGTTGATAGGGCATGAGAGGAGGGCACTGGTAATATTAGGAGATAGGAGATTCCCTATTCACCCTGCAGCAAGTAGGGAACACATGTGCCAATGAGATTTATAAATATGATATATATATACATACATACACATATATGTCATATAACATCCACAAGTTCCCAAGAGGAGGATGCAAACAGCCTGGTGAAAGTAAATTAAGAAAATTAATTAACATTCTCTAAGCATGTAGTAAGAATTCTAGAGTTTTCTACGACATCTTCCTACAGGGGCACCTATGGGGAATCATTTTCCTTAGAGCATTCAAAACCATTCTGCCCCCATCCCACTACTGTTTTAGAGCCTCCCCCTTCCAACAACAAGGTTGGCATGGCAACCCAAGCACCAGTAACCGTGGTCCCTAACCACATCCGCCAGGGCTTGGCATGCTGAGGCGTGTGCCAACTCTGTTGTCTGTAGGGCACTCCTGGCCACAGTACACGGCAAGCTATAATCAAGGCAGAAACCAGAGCATTCGTATAGAACTCGGCTCAACATAAATATTCATTAAATGGGAAAACCTATGGTGATGCAATGTTGAGATGGCAGATTTAAACACAAGAGTCAGGAAATGCAAAAATTCCCACTGCCACTGGAACCTGAAATCACCCACATAGTACATTTAATGCCACAGGCAAGTGTATGTGTGTCCTAAAGATGTAAACCTAATAACACCCAAAGTCCACAACTATACATCAGCTATTTGTTTAATTTCCTGGATGGCATTTACTGATGGACACTGGAATGTGCCCTGGATATGCCCTGAAGAGGCATGGAAGGAAACCCTCTCGTATAACATGTCATAGATAGACTCCAGAATCTTCCAGAAGGTTCCAGGGCCCAGATGATAGCCACTATCCCACAAAAACAGCAATGACAACCAAAAAATAATCTCAACATGCCAACATGTCCATAACCAAGAAATAACTGAATAATTTCCAGATGTTCATAGTGGGCCCCATAAAGAGCAGCAAATCAAATGTTCGTGAAATTAAAATTGAAATTTCTTCCACACGAAGCCTGCTGGCCTCTTTAGAAATACTACTGTAGTCTTTGAAAACTCTGCTTCCCACCCAGCGCTTAAAATACAGGATTAAGGCCCATGCCAGAGCTTCCCAAGGCGGGCAGAAATGAGGTTTAACGATACGTTACAAATTTAAGTAAAGACCTATGTACCACTGCTTCTGACGGGTCACACTGGAGCTACATATAAGTTTTGCTGTTCTTCAAAAGTACCCATTTTCTAAGTGTCACCAAGATATTAACCAAACTTAAATAAAACATACTCCCTCAAAGTCTGCCATCAGGCTGAAATAGTCTCTTCTCCAGCATGCTTTGGACACCATACCCACGCAGTCACACACCAGGCTGGAAGGAATTAAAGATGGCATAATCCCCAGGGCCACACCTCCTTTTCCGGACCCGGAGAGCACGGGCAAGGTGAAATTACTGTGCCAGTCTGGTCCATCCCAACTTCTTGGAATAGCCCTAGGACACACCCACGTCTACAAGTGGCTTGTGAATTGTTTCTACAATCATAGAAAGTTCTCCCTCAAACAAGCCCAGTCTTTTTCTGGCCACACTGATATCCCCATCACTAAGTATTATGATCTAGAAGAAGGATTTCAATTCGGTAAATATTTGAGTTGTATTGCAAGGGATGAGTAAGACATAATCCCTAGCTACTGGGAGCTGTGATCTCGTGGGGAAAAGAAAACATGAACAAGAGAATAACTACAATGAGGAATTTAAGACCTGCTGCCAAGTGAAGGACAGAGCATTTTGGTTCAAAGGAACATACTGATGGAACAGGAAACGTGTGATAGGAAGGCCTGGACATGTGACCCCAGTGCAGGTGAGAGCCCTGGGAGAGGGAAAGGTGAGGTCAGGAATGTAGGGGCGTAAAAATGTATCATAGTAGAGGGGCTCTCGGGTTGAGAGGCACAAAGGAAAACCTAGCACCCACTCAGGGAACAAAGGGGGAATGCAAAGGACCCAGGTCTGCAGCCCAGAGGCAACAATGAGAGGGAGACTTTAGGCCCAGGTCACCTGTATGCTCAGCTAAGTAGTCAACAGTGGGATGGAACTGAAAGATTTGGATCAAGGCTGCGATGAGATCCAAAGTTACCAATCAAAAAATGAATCTGGTGGAGAGAGGAAGAACTGACTTGAGGAGTGAGAATGCGAGGTATGAAGAGGGAAGGTCAGCAAGGAAAGAGGAAATCAAGCATCGTCTGGAGCGCACCATTTCCCTTTGACCTGGCCACAGGCTACCTTGATTACGATTTTGAAAAAGCTTTGCAAGTCAAGATTGCAACATTTTTTACATGCCATTGGCTGTCTTACTTACCACGAACTCCAACACTGAGGCACTTTCTGAAAAGATGAAAAATCTCTGGGTACCCCGTGTCATTTCTTAAAACTGCATAAAAGCGCTGAACACATGTGTCATAGGCACTTAAGTAAAAGTATACAATTAGGTACAAAGAAAAGCAGTCTATGTCCAAGTATGGGACAAACCTTGGCAACACGGACAACCTGAAGGGCAGCTGGCCTTCTGGGGCAGAATCCAGGGAAGGCCACTCCCAGCTGAGAGAAGAAATAAGATAATAATACAGGTCAGAGTACACTGCAGACCCTAACCCATCAGGCACATGGAAGATTTTCTGGAACTCAACCAGTGGAGTAGGACACTGTCCGAGAAAGATCCAGCACTGGGGGAGCCCCAAGACCACACTTCTAATCACAGCTTCTCCTGTGACCAAAGGCTGGAAGCCCCGCAGTCCCCTCACTATAAATGGACAGCTGAGCCACAGCATTTCCAGCTCAAACAGGAACTCTAGAGATCAAAAGAAACCAAGGAGCAAAAAGAGAAGAGGAACAAAGATCTTCATGGAGACACAGGTCAAACAACATCAGCCTTCAAAAAGAACAAGAAAAAAATGAAAGCCCCTGTCCCAAGGCAAAAAGAGCACTCTGGTCCCACAGGGCCATCGAGCCTTCCCCAGCAATGTAACTAGAGGCTCACGGGGTCCCCTGAGGCATCATCATACTGCTGCAAACGGGCATCAGACACCATGCCTGGCTGAGGAGGGAAAGAAAGGAGACTCAGAGCACCACATAGACGCTTTCAGCTTTGGGGCGCCTGGGTGGTTCAGTCGGTTGAACATCTATCTGCCTTCAGCTCAGGTCATGATCGCCAGGTCCTAGGATCAAGCCCCACATCTGCTCCCAGCTCAGCAGGGACTTGGCTTCTCCTGCTGCCCTTCCCCAAGCTCGTGCTACACCCCCACCCCCGCCCCAATCAAATAAATAAATAAATAAATAAATAACATCTTTTAAAAGAAAAAAAATGCTTTCAGCTTCAGAACTTTCAGAGAAAGGATGGCAAACTCCAGGGCCCAATGGGGCCAGGCGTGGGCAAATGTAATTCCCAGCGAGTGAAGGAAACCAAAGCAAGGAGACAGAACCCAGTTAACCGGAGGGCCCATGACCGATCTGAAGGGCACGGCTGCTACTCCACGGAGGCAAGCTGGGCGGTTGCCATGCAGAAAAGGGGACCCAATCTTGCCCGATCTTTTCATTTTGCAAGAAGAGCCACAGCCCTGGATTCTTATGTAAAACGTCTAGATTTTTTTTTTTTAAGAATTTATTATTTTGACAGACAGATCAGAAGCAGGCAGAGAGAGAGGGAGGAAGCAGGCTCCCCGCTGAGCAGAGAGCCCAATGCGGGCTCGATCCCAGGACCCTGAGATCATGACCTGAGCCGAAGGCAGAGGCTTAACCCACTGAGCCACCCAGGCACCCCTAAAACGTCTAGATTTTTAACAGGGATCAAAGAAAATACCAGGAAGCCGTTTTCAGCCTTGGTCCTGCCGTCTGAATGCATGCCTGCGGACCTGGCTCTTGGCTCTACTTGCGTCTCTGCCCACCGCAAACCGACAGCGTCACTCCGAGTGAGAGGACAGATTCATAGGGAACCTAGCCTATTCAGAAGCAGAAAACCTGCTCTTTCGGCGGGGCCCGAAACAGTGGCTGCAGGAGCAGCACCCTCCTGGGCCACAACCTGGGGCCACAGGGTGAGCCGACAGTGAGCGCTTCTCATGGCCTCTGAGCACCACCACCTGTGAGGACAGCCGGCCTCTCCCTGCCCAGCGCATATGCGTAGCCCTGGTGCTCCTGAATCACGCTCAGATGCACCTACAAGGAAGGCCCCAGAGACCACACCGGGGAACTTCCCTTTGATACAGATACTCCTAATATCTCAGATCCTCATGGCAGAGGAAAAAATCCAGTATTTTACTACTCACTAACAGAAATGCACAGATTTTCACGTGGATGAAGTTGCCCTTCCAGATTTGTTTGTTAGAAACAGATGCTACCCCTGTTATGAGCAGGAATAGGTGGAAACTTGTATGCCAACCCGGCAGCGGAACCTAAACTAAAACCACTCCTCTGCAGAGCATTCAAAATGTTTATACCACTTGACCCCACAGTCCTAATTCTAGAACTTCGCCCTAAGAAAATTATCAAGAAATGGAGAAGAGCCACTCCTTACAATAATGGAAAACAAGGAGTATGTTACGCAGACACTAAAAAGGTTTCAGAGCATTTAGCCACTGGAAAATACTCAAGGTGAATGAAGGGTTATAAGTACCACGTAATATTCTCTCACCATTTTCTTTAGAATACCTCCAAGACTGCAGGAAAATGAAAGGAAAGCTTCACCAGAACACACAAGGTTAAAAGAGGCTATCTTTAGGTAGTGGGGCTCATTTTTTTCATTCACACTTTTCCGTATCTTCCAAGTATTGTGCAATAAGTGTATAAGATTTTTACGACTAAAAAGTAAGTTACGGGGCACCTGGCTGGCTCAGTTGATAGAGCATGCGATTCTTGATCTCAGAGTTGTGAGTTCAACCCCATACTGGGTGGCAAGATTACTTAAAAATAAAACCTTAAAAAAATAGTAAGTTACAGATTTCTTTTTTTTTTAAGGAAGATTTTGGCCCTGACTGGAAGAAATGTAAAATAAATAGATTCTAACATCTTTGCCTTATCTACCAGAATACACCAAGTCCTCAGGCAAGCAGGTCAGTGAGCTTTGGCTCTAGGTGACCCAAGTTCAATTCCAGTTCTGTGGCCTCAAGATGCTTACTTCGCCTCTCAGCCTCAGTTTCCTCTGGGGCAAATTTCAACTGTCCCAATTTGTATGGGAGAAATCTCAGAAACATCTGAAAAGCACATGCTATATCATGGGTGGAAAAAGGCTATGTTCTTCTCTACATTGTATCCATAGGAGAAACTCAATAAATGTCAGCTGACAAGTTACCGTATTCGAATTCAAGTAAAAAAATCAAATTTTAATCAAATTCTTACAGCACTGGATAGGACCTTACACATACCCAATTAAGCGTGACTTTTAGTTTGTTTGTTTGTTTATTTATTTATTTATTTAAGTAGGCACCAGGGCTTGAACTCATGACCCTAAGAGCAAGACCTGAGCTGAGATCAAGAGTCAGACTCTTAACTGTGTTAAGGCATCCCCTTTATTTTATCTACTTGTTTGTTTATTTATTTGTAGAGAGTGGGGAGAGGCAGGCGGGGCTGGGGGGGTGGAGGGGGACAGAGGGAGAGAGAATCTTAAGCAGGCTCCATGCCCAGCGCAAGCCCAAGGTGGGGCTTTATCTCACAACCCTGAGGTTGTGACCCAAGCCAAAATCAAAAGCCATGCAAGTTCAACTGAATGAGCCACCCAGGTTGCCCCCTCTTTTATTTTTAAAATGCAGCAGCTTTGCCACGGAAATCCCCATTCCCGCATACACTTTTACGCGAAACTGACAGGATCCTCCAAGTCTATTTCCACCAAATTAAGTCTACACATTGAGTTTCTGAACAACCATATCACACTGGCTGCCGGAGAGAAGGGGATTAACACCAAGTCTTTTTTTTTTTTTTTTTTAAAATACCAAGTCTTAAAACCCATCTTAAGGGTAATAAAAATAAAATGCTCTCCCTTGAACCACAATAAGGCAGCTGACCTCATTCTCTTCATACTATCATGAGTCAACAGAGCTGCTAGAAGTCAGACTTTAAAACATCTCATTCAGGCTACAAATGGAACAAAGAACCTCTACCCTTTACCTCTTCCCTATCCTGTTTGACAGGTATAAAATGCACGTCTCCACAAAGAGGTTATCAGCTTTAACCTCAAAGGGAGGTAACAACGCCCAGGAAAAGGCCAGAAGGCTCAAATCCACATACTATGTCCTCCTATCCATGTTTCTTCAGAATGGGCTGCTCAGACCTAAACTTTGCCCCCCACTCCAGCTGCGCCCTCAGTCTCCTGTAGATGCATCCTACCACGGAAGACCTGTGGTTTGTGTGGCTTGCCCCTGACACTCAGCTGCCTGTGGGTGGGGAGGGGTCCTGCTCACTCCCCACCTGCCACCTCACCTCACCCAGGGTCTGGTGGACAGAAGGCAGCAGACAATGTCTGTCGACAGAAGCAGCACAGCACCTGCAGGGAGTTTTCAGAGCAAGGACGACAGGATGAGTAGAGAGAATACGCACCTTCAGGTTCTTGCAACCTTTTACATCAAACAGGGAGCGTGCAGTCTGTGCAAAGTCAGAAAGGTGCAGAACGTGGGAGAAATTGACGCAGACTTCAGAACCGCTCTAAAAAGTCAGCCACAGGGAGGAGGTGTGTCTAACCCCAGAAATCCCTTAAAGGCCAGAACATTTATGGCCACTCCAACTTTCTCAAGAGCCAGAGAACAACGGACGAGCCATCGAGTGACAGCTGTATACTTCAAGTCACTGGTCCCTCTTCCCAAACTTGGCAGATTGACCCTTCATGGGAAAAACGAGTTAGAATGAGAGAAGGAAGGCAGGCAATAAATCTCTGTAAGCGTAGAGTGTCTTCTCAGTTGAAGTTACAGACTCGCTTCTTGGTCAGTGTTCCTGGGTACTCCCAAGTCCAAATTGCACCATCAGTTCCCATCATCTCATCCCAAGCAAAAGCAAGTGCCAGGTGAAGCAGTCTTGTAAAAACAGAAATGGCTTAGAATCACCCAGACTTGGGTTTGCATCTCAGCCCTACCCCAGACGTGCTCAGTGACGTCAGAAGTAACTTCACTCTCGGAGCTTAGTTTCCTCATCTCAAAACCTGGGGCGGGCTGTCTAGCTCTCCCACTACGTGTGAGCACAGCCCTGAGCCCAAAGCCTGACACGCGGGAAGCAGAGTGGCACAGATATACAGCAGTAGCTATCTTCTAAAGCTCTGACAGAGGGAAAGACTGAGCAAGTCACAAAATCTAAATCAGAGGAGAAAAGCAACCACTTAGGGGCACCTGGGTGGCCCAGTCGGTTAAGCGTCTGCCTTCGGCTCGGGTCCTGATTCCGGGGTCCTGGGATTGAGCCCCTTGTCAAACTCCCTGCTCAGCCCAGCTCCCCGCTCCCAGAGTCTCCTGGTCCCTCTCCCTCTGCCCTTCCTCTCCCCCAGCTTCTGTGCTCACTCTCAAATAAATAAAAATTAAAAGAAGAAGAAAAGAAAAAAAACCATTTAAACCTAAAGTACAGCGTAAGAAGGCCTGACTTTCCCCAACAGTACACCTGATTCTGAAGCATGTCTGCATCTCTGCGCTCAGCTGAAGTGTCACTGAAAAGGACAGAAAGGCTCCAAGCCTGGGAGTCTGGAGACCCAAACCGTTATCAGGGTCATCTCTACTCACCACAAGTCCTGGGCAAGGCACTCCACTTCTCTGGATCTCCTTATCTCACACATTAAAGGGCTGAATCTGTTCTTCTGATTATCAAGATTGACTGAAATGTCATTTTGGTCATGAACTGTAAAGCCACATTCTCCAGACTTGGGAAACGCCAACAGGAAGCAAAGTCTTCACATATGGCACAGACTCAGATTAAGGAGAGTTCTGAATACCAAGCCTTGACTGTCATTTCTACTGACACTGGGGCTGGGCTGTAAACCGTTCTTCCTGCAATTCTGTCCATCTGTTAACGGCTGTCCACGTTACAGCTTTCCCAGTACTCCGTGTTTTATCAAGCAAAGGACATCTACAGACCCTTATTAATGCCAGGTGTCCTGCCCCTTGACATGCACACACACAGGTTGCTCTCACACAGCCTGCAGTTATGGTACCAGTGGGGCCACCACAACCAGACAGAGGTCCATTCTAATGAAGCAACTTTCTGGAAATATCAACCAAAAAGGCAAGATCATCAAAGAATGCATCAGCCACGTCAAAGGAAGTTACTCCAATCCCCTTGCCTGCCTGATGTCCATTCTAAATCCATCATTCATTCACCAACTATTAAGTGTCTGATAAGTGGCAGACACTGGGGACCAGGGATGGATCCTGGGAAGAGCAAAAACAAACCGACCATGACCATGGGGCCACGGTCCACAAAATAAAGTGTGAGGAGTTGTTTTTAAGGCATTTCGACGTCCAAAGATGCTCCATTTCATTTTCCAGGAAATGGCGAAAAGGAACACACGTACAGTCCGTTCTCACAGATGCTGCCTTCAGATCGCCACCTTCTTGCACAAAGTGCAAAAATTCTTTGAGAGGCTATTTTCTCACTTCCCCCAAGGATAATGCATTTAACTAGTACCAGATGGATGCCCAGGAGAGAAGCTAATTCATTATAGACAATGGATGTCTTGGGAACTAAGGGCTCAGTTCAACGGGGAAACCCTCTTGGGAAGGATTATCATTTATCCATACACATGTCTGTCTCTGTAAGAGACTGCGGACTCCAAAAAAAACAGCAATAAAGTGTCTGAAAATAGGGTTTTGGTAAACATTTATCAGATGAATATGCCCGATGGAGACACACGAACTTGTAGACTTCTCTACAACTCTCGCCAGCCGGAGTCCCACGTGACTCCAGATTCTTAGTAATGGACTCTTTGATGACGGGTATTAGATCAGTGCTTCTCTTTTTCCTCTTGGTGAGAAGGGGCATCAGAGAACTCCCAAGAGGCAAAACTGTGTATCTTCTCAGGAAAACAGAAGAGCACATTCACAAGTGCATTGTGTGTATAACTGTGTATATAGTTTCAAGGGTTCACAGGCCCTCTCTGGAAGTCTGTGACCCTCAGGTTAAGAACCCCTATACTCGATTCTTAGAAATTAGACTCAGGGCGCCTGGGTGGCTCAGTCGTTAAGCGTCTGCCTTCAGCTCAGGTCATGATCCCAGGGCCCTGGGATCGGGCCCAGCATCAAGCTCCCTGCTCGGCAGGAAGCCTGCTTTTCCCTCTCCCACTCCCCCTGCTTGTGTTCCCTCCCTCGTTGTGTCTCTCTCTGTCAAATAAATAAATAAAATCTTAAAAAAAGAAAAAAAAAGTAATTAGACTCAAATTAATGCCCAAACCTAACCAGCCAAGTTCTATTTATTTGGCAAAAACAGGAGCAAAGGGGGCAGACAGACTTGGGTTTTGACCCAGGTTTTATTGTTTGCTAGCTGGGTGAGGTTGGAATAAGTCAAATCACCTTTCTCGGCCTCAGTTTCCTCATCTGTAAAATGGGTTAACAGTAGTTGCTAATTCCATTTAAAGTCAGGAGGCGATGAGTAAACACATGTGCTTGGCACAGTGCTCTGTACACCATAAATGGAGGCCATCCCCACCTCCCCTCTGGTCTGCAGATTCCACGCTTAAACCTCCCACTTCCATCTGCATCTCCATTCTGCACTGCATTAACAGCTCCCATGGGATCTTAGAGAACAGGGCAGAAAATAAGAGACCCTAAGAATTCATAAGGTCACAAAACACAGCCCTAATGTTTTCTCCCAAATCAAAGCTTGGTTTTACCCTATGAAGGCCCTTCTGACAAGACAGTCAGCAATCTCTTTCTGTGTAAATCCAGGTCAGCTGCCAGCACACATTGTTCTATGAGGCCAAGTCAATTTTTAGAGGCAGGCCCCTTAACTTAAAATGGAGATGAAAAGAAAAGTGTTTGATCAAATACTGAACTGCAGAAACACACTGACAGGGAAACAAGGCAGAGGAATTAGTTTCCTAAAATTATTCCCTATGATGCCCTTAGTTAATATTGGGTATTTAAGGATGCCCTCAGCCCTTCTAACCTGCCACCTGGCTTCCCCCAACCCTTCACAGCTAAAGGCACTGGCTTAGTTCTTACATGTTCTCAACTTTCCTCTGCTTTCAAGACCATTCAACACTTATCCCAGGATATAGAAAGGCCAATTTTAAAGTCACACAAAACCTATCATTCAGCGTCCTTCTACAAATGAATTTCTTAAGCATTTCTAAATATTTGACTTCAAGGAGGAAAAATGCTTTTCCACTTTAAAACAATCTTTCATCTCTAGCGATGCAAATTTTCTTTGTTTGTTTAACCAATCCACATACCACTGGCCAGTGCTTAATCAGGCCTTTATTTAACATCACTAACCATGTGAGTTGGGCAGCCAAGTCTGCAAGTTTCAGATAATGATCTCATAATAGCAACAAATTGGTTCAAAGCTGAAATATGTATCAATACGTCTAAGAGCGCTTTAAAGTTCCACACTTCAGAATGACAGAGCTGTAATTAATTCCTCCAGCACTCCCACTCTATGCCTGACCCTTAGGAGCAAATGGGCTTCAGTGCTGCATTAATAAATAAGATAATTAACAGCATTTCATATCCACACACTGTTTCCACTACTTTCACAGATTAAGATGTCAAAAAAGAAAAAAATCTCTCTTCTTAACAGAGCACACTGGTGACCTTGGAAAAGTTATTTAAGCCTAAAATGCACAAGGAGAGAACCAAGAATCCTGGTGACTAATCCCAAGGTTTCAATTACTATCGCTCGCACTCTTGCACTCTCTCTCTCTCTCTCTCTCCCTCTCTCGGTCTCTCTCAACCAGGCCTCCCTTCCCCTAATCCATGCAAATGACCAACAGGTACTCTAATTAGAAGTATCTGGGGCAAACCAGACTGTGATAAGGTATCTTCTGTCCTGTATATAATGGGGAGGGAGGAAAAACAGTCATGCAAACCAATTTCCTATCTTAGAACGCTTAAAGTAAAAAAACTCCCAAACGGGTCTTTTTCTCCCCTTAACCATGAACAACAGCACTACCGAACCGCACTGGAAATAACACAAGCAATGCTTCGGTGCCACTGTTTAGGTTTAGTTATCGGAAAATAAACTCTGCTCTGAAGATCATAAAAGCTTAAAGAGCAAATCACGCACAATTATTTTAAGATAGCAAATAAAGGCTTGAGAAGTTCAATAAAGTGCTTAGGAAAAAAACATGATTAATCTGAAGCTAAATACCAATTTGCTTCTTCTACATTGTCACTTTTCATACAAAATGTTACATTTCCTCCCAGCAGTCCTGAAACACCAGCTTCCCTTACAAAAACATTTTTCAGGGCTGACAGGGACCATGCCAGTTACTGCAGTCCGAGCAGTATTTGAAGAACTAATAAAAGCATGCCAGCCTCTGTACACACATGGCCCGGAGAGCCACGCTGAGCTCCGTTTCTGCACTTGAGAGGTTCAGCAAGTAGGCCCCCACAATAAAGTTATTAAAGATATGGAGTGAGAACAGCAAGAAATTACTATTCAGACAACTCAGATAAACTCACCAACACACTGTGCAGTTATAAAGGAATTAAGGACACCTATTAGTGATTGCTTAACAGTTCTACTTATTAAATACCATTTAAGTCATTTTTCTTTACTTAGCAATTGTTGACTTAATTTGGGGGGGCACTAAGCTAATGGACTGCAAAAAAGTTAGATAAGCACTTCAAAAAGAGTCAAAAGAGAATAGATTCCTTCTGCCAAATTCATACATTCCTGCTCTACTCACAGGGATAAAATAGCTACAAATGTGTGTTTAAACTGCTAATTTTGTATTAAACGGTGAACCCAGGATTATCTCAAAGTCCAGCACTACCCATAATGGATAGCCCGCCAGACAAACTACGGTGGAGAGAGAGTACAAGTTAAAACACTGCAGATAAAAATCGCAAACTTCAAAAGTCTCCTTCAAAAAGTGAAGTGCCACATTAAAACATCTTTTCTCTTAGAAAGCTGTAAATCAAACATTTCTAAAGCCATCAGGGCACAGTGAAAATCTCAAAGAGAAACAAGGAGCTACAAGGAGCAGGCTTTAAGATTCAAACTATTCTTGAAGACCGCCAGTAAAACGTAGACCATCTTCTCTAAAGCTTATAAATTAAAGACCATAGTTATAACATGAGCAAGGAAAAAAGTCCAAAGCCTTTAACATATGTAGTCACAGGACTCAAACATGTGTTTCCCCTTGTATTTACCCTGCAGAAGTTTAAGATGGGGATAAGAGCCCTGTGAGGCAATGCTGTTGATTAATGCCTGGCAAGGGTGCCTCCCCCCGTCTTTGTAAGGACACACCTCTAAGGAGCCAAGCTGCACAGCTCCCTGTCCTATCCACACCGGGCTGAGTATGCACCACGGGAGGGGAAAGAAGAGGCTGCCATGCAATCATCCGTACAGTTCCCTCTTTTCATTCATAAGTCATCCAAGAGTAAAGCACAGAAGGCCCCAAGCTCAGAGCCCTGCAGCTATCCCATCACCTCCAAAAAGGCTCCAAATCAAGCCAACCATTTCAAATCGCCCGCATCCGAGGCATGCATATTAACCGCCATGAGTGCGCTGGCAGTCTAACAAGTTGATAAAATCATAGCCAAGGAAGCGGGAAGGCATCTACCCAGCTCAGCAACCGCAGAGGCTTCAACTCAGTCCCTCCTCCAAAGTGTAGGCACGGCTTAAAAGCTCTGCCTCGCCAGCTCCCTTTGTAATGCAGACCTCTCTCACTGGGAGCAAGGTAGGGAGGCCCTGTCAGTGAGCGACCCTGTCTCCCGATTTCCAGGCCCTCCGCAGAAGTCCTTGGCCCAGGAGCGGGCAGGCAGTCTCCCTCCCACCCTCTGTAATCTGAGGCACGCAGCGAAGGCTGCCTTCTCCGGCCACTCCAGGGCACTAGCGATCCCCACTCCTCCGCCAGCTCCCCCTGCTTCCCTGCCTGCTGCTGCTTGTCCAGAGCCCTGCAGGGGGGTCAGCGCCCAGGTGAAGCTGGCGGCAGGTTCCAGGAAAGAACCTAATGGGCAGCCCGCGGACAAACCTGGCTACTACTCTCAAAAAGAACACGCAAGGATGGAAAGCAAAGCCTGTGACCTGAAACAAGCCACCCCATCCTTCATCACTCTTCTTTCCAAAGTTGGCATTCAACAGGTAGTTCCAGGACTTCCACCTGAGGCAAACCGAAATGCCCAACCAGCCCAAGGGGGCCGCCCCAACATGGGTATCCGGACCCGGGGTCCCCCTCCCGCCCCCGGACCCACAGGAGACAGAGTCCCCACGAGCACTCGCCCCCCGCTGCGGCGCCCCGGAGGCCGCGTCCTGCCAGCCGGCCGGGGAGGGATGCAGCCGACCTCCTTGCCGCCCCTCCCGCCCGCCCGCCCGCCAGCCCGCGGCGGGGTCGGCGGGCGCAGCCCCCGGAGCCATCTTGTGGCTGCGGCGGCGCGGGGCCCGGGCGGCGGGCAGCTACCTGCACGATCTCGCCCTCCGCGCTGAGCGTGGCCCCGGCCCGCGAGAAGCGGCCCGTGAGGCCGGTGGTGTAGGTGGTGTAGTCGCCGCTCGGGCTCGACTCGAACAGCACCACCTCCACAAACGCCGTCTCCTTGGCCCGCGCCGCGCCGGGCCCCGCGGCCGCCAGCAGCAGCCCGAGCAGCAGCGGCAGCGGCGGCGGCGGCGGCAGGCAGCGGCCGCGGGGGCCGCGGGGGCGGCGGCGGAGGCGGCGGCGGCGGCGGCCCGGGGCCCCTGGGCGCCCGCCCGAGCGCGGCCTCATGGTCCTGCGGCGGGAGGGCGCGGAGGGCGGGCGCGGCCGGGCATAGTCGCGGGCCGGCGGAGGACCGAGCGCGGGCGGACGCCTCACAGCCCCATCGTGGCGGCGGCGGCGGCTTTGTGGGTCGCAGGCTCGCCTCGGCTCCCCCGGCCGTCGCGCCGCGGCCCTTTCATCTGCTCCACGTGAGGGGTTATCCCCGCCCCGGCAACGTCGTGACCCGCTCTCCCCTCCCTCCCCGCACTCGACCGCCGCGGCCGCCGGGGGCGGGGAGCGGGAAGGCGGGGCGGGCGCGGCGGGGGGCGGCCCGAAGGGCGGGCACACCCCCGAGCTCGCTCCGCCCCCTCGTCCCAGCCCTGCCCCTCGACGACCGCCTGCGCTCCACCCCATTGTTCTCGCTCCGCCTACCGTCTTGCTCCGCCCCATTGGCCTCTCTCCGCCCCTCCCCCTTCATCTATACCCCGCCCCCTCGTCCTCACCCCGCCCCCACGCTGTAGCCCCACCCCTTCATCCGCGCTCCGCCCCCAGCGGCAGACATTTCTCGTCGCGGTTGCCAGAGTTCGGCGGGAACTCTGACAGCATCCTGCTGCCAGGCGACTGCGTTCTCTCTGGAGGCTCCACGCCTCCTGGTCCCGTGCGGTAGTTAGGGCCTTGTCCTTCCCGGCTCTGCGGCCCCAATCCACAGTTCCCGGGAGCCCGCACCCGGCTCTCGACCCTCACCCCCCGCCTCTGGGATCGAATGGGAGATGCCCCCGCGGGTCACAGCCGGTTGCAGCTCAGCCCTGCCTCTTGAGATGCGTCTGATTCTTGCCCCAGTGTCACTAAGACAGTTACTCAACTTGGGGGGCGGAGGTGGGAGCCATTTAACCATGGGATTCTGGTGGAGTTCATCCTTCTGCAGCCCAGAAGCTGTAACTCAAACACCGCCCCCCCCCCAAGAGGGTTCTGGAACTTTGAGTCTCTCCGTGTGCAGAAGGCCAGAGTATTCCAATACCATCAGTCTTTATGCACAGAATGATGGCTGCAAATTTAAAGTAGCAAATACATGCCCCAGGGCCCAGGGGGTCCCCAGTCGCCCAGCAGATAAACTTTTCAAGTCCCCGCCCCCCTTTGGAACATGCCTTTTCCGTCCTCTTCTATGAAAATCAAACTCTTCCCTCAAAATTGAGATTCAATTCCCACTTCCTCCGTGGGCTTTTCCTTTTCTCAGCAAAATGGCTTTCTTCAGATATCCGCAAATATTTGGTTAGGATGATCTGCTTCTATTTGCTACCACACCCAAAATACTAAAAAGACGAAAAGAAAACTCAATGACTATTATCTTGGGTAAACAATTTACCAAGGTTGCATTTTAAAGTAGAAAAAATATTTGCAAAATGTGGAATAGAAAATACACTCAAAAAAATCCACTAATCTGCATTGCCACATTTGGACCACCCAGAGTTTCTGCTTAGGAAACTCCCCCTAGATGGAACAGTCCAGTCATTAAGGGGGAAGTCCATTACTACAGCCCAACTATGACACTTCACAGTATTTGAAATTCAAAGTCACCATCAACTGATGAACGAGTCAACAAAAACAGTATATCCCTACAGTGGAACGAAGCACTGATACTGGGCTACAATATGAATGCACCTTGAGAGCGTTTGGTCAGTAAAAGAAGCCAGTCACAAAGGACCACAAGGTGTATGATTCCATTTAGATGCAATGTCCAGAATAGGCAAATCTGCAGAGAAAGAAAGTAAATTAGTGGTTGCCAGAGGCTGGAGAGAGGCAGGAATGGGTAGTGACTGCTAATAGGTTTCTTTTGGGGGTGATGCAAATGTTCTGGAATTAGATAATGCTGATGGTTGCACAAGTCTGAAAATATAATAAAACACCCTGAATTATACACTGTAAAAGGATGAGTTTAATGGTTTGTCAATTATACCTCAATACAGTTGTTTAAAGAATTTCAAAGTCATTAGTGGTATTTTCCTGAAAACACACACACATACATACATACATACACAGATTACTGTGTAAGGCTATTCTCTGCCCTTTGAAGGCTTAGTTCAAATATCACACCCTCAGGACCCAGGCTGCTATATTTAAAATGACAGTGAGCCCCCTCTCCCCAAATCCCAATCTTCCTTGACCTGACCCCTGCTCCCCACCCCTGTGGCATTTATCACCTTCTAACATACTAAATGATTTGCTTACTTATTTTTGTCTCTCTTCCACGCCCCAAATACACACATGCCAGAGAGCAAACTCTATATTGGCAAAGATCTTGTCTCGATCACTGACTTAGGCCAAGGCTGCCTGGCCCAGAGTAGGCACTGAATACATATTTGTTGCATGAATTAATGACTAAATGAATGAGTGATAAGCTCATCGTTTTTTTATCCCTCCCATTTTTCAGACATTTGGGGCAGCCTGTTAACTAACAGCTGCTTAGGAGAACTGGACTTCTTGGGACCAAAATAAATTCTGAATGTGAAGAAGAGCAACAGTCCTTCCCCTCAAAGACTGCAACGAAAACCCAGACAAGGGTCAAAAAAGAAACCGAGTTCAATTTTTAAAATTCTGTTTAAAGAAATACGTGGTCAGTAAAACACAGGCCAGCGACACAAAGGTAACATAATTCATCTCTCACCCGTTGTAAAGTTGTTTAGGAATGGAGATCTTACTGAGTAATGAAGTTTCACCAAAATCTGATGGGCAGTGAGGGGAGATAGGAAATAACTTCAAATAAGAGATAAAACCCATTGGCTAGGAGCAAGGACTGGATCGAGTGAAAGGAGTGAAGAGAAGTCAAGCCCATTCATTATTTTAAATGGCTCATCCCTAGTTAGGCCATCCTGAGTGTAACTTATCTTGTTCTTTTCTTTACTGATCAGACGCAGCTCAGATGAAAATAACGAAGAACAGGTTCATCAGAATCAGTTAAAGCTGCCAGACCTTTGGCAAATCTCACTGACTTAGACCAAAAACCCCACAAAGCTTTGGGAAATGTTCCACCATCAATGTTCTATTTATATGACCAAAGAGGGAAGTATAGGAATTTCAAATCCATAAACATATCCTTTAGTACCTAAAGAGACTCCGTCTGTGCTAAGTAAAAACAGACATGGATATTCACCGCAGTCTTGTTTTTAATAGTAAAAGATAAGAAACAACCAACATGCCCATCAATAGGGAATTAGTTAAATAAATTATGGTACATTTAGTTAATATATAGGACTCATATTCAATAGCCGTTTAAAAAATAAGCAAGCACTCTATGAACTTCTATAGAATGATCTTCAATATGTACTGCTAAGTGAAAGAAATGTGCATGCGTTATATTACAATGGATGGGGGTGGGTAAGTAGACAACAGATACGTGAGGGTTTGCAAACATTAACTCTGTGTGGAAGGAGATATAAGAAATGGATAAATAGGACACCTGGGTAGCTCAGTCATTAAGCATCTGCCTTCAGCTCAGGTCATGATCCCAGGGTCCTGGGATCAAGTTGCCATTAGGCTCCTTGCTCTCTGGGAAGCCAGCCTCTCCCTTCCTCACTCCCCCTGCTTGCGTTCCCTCTCTAGCTGTCTCTCGCTGTCAATTAAATAAATTAATTAAAATTTTTAAAAAGAAAGAAAGAGACGGGGTGTCTGGGTGGCTCAGTGGGTTAAAGCCTCTGCCTTAAGTTCCAGTCATGATCCCAGGGTCCTGGAATCGAGCCCTGCATCGGGCTTTCTGCTCAGCAGGGAGCTGGCTTCCCCCTCTCTCTCTGCCTCCCTCTCTGCCTACTTGTGATTTGTCTGTCAAATAAATAAATAAAATCTTAAAAAAGAAAGAAAGAAAGAAAGAGAGAGAGAGAGAAAGAAAGAAAGAGGGGCGCCTGGGTGGCTCAGTGGGATAAGCCTCTGCCTTCGGCTCAGGTCATGATCTCAGGGTCCTGGGATCAAGCCCCACATTGGGCTCTCTGCTCAGTGGGGAGCCTGCTTCTCCCTCTCTCTCTGCCTGCCTCTCTGCCTACTTGTGATCTCTCTCTCTTTCTGTTAAATATATAACATCTTTTTAAAAAATAATAAATAAATAAATAAGAAGAAAGAAAGAAATGGATAAACAGCTGCCTCTGGAAATGCATCTGGGTAACTGGGAAGCGGGTAAAGGAGGGAGACCTATTTTTTCCTGTCTCCACTTTGTACTTATTTAATTAGCTCCATTGCATATACTACCTATTCAAGGGTTATAAAATAAAAGAGAGTAGCCTGCTAAATCACATTCATTTTCTATATGCAAATGAATTTATTTAATAAACTTTATTGAACATCTAATATGTGCCACTGGAATAAGAAAAGGGATTGGCTGAGAGTTATGGAAGATGCTAGCATTAGGGATATCTAACACAGGAACTCTCCGTACGACTTTTGCAGCTTCTTCCAATCATTTACAAATAAAAACTAAATTAAAAAAAAAAACTGGATGATCCAATCCCTGTAATCAGGGAGTTTTCTTCCTTTCTTCCCTCTTTCCCTCCTTCCGCAAACATTTATTACTATACAGGACACAGAAATCATAAAGGGTGATGATAAAGTACACTTTATTTTACCAAGTAATTCTAAGAGTTTGAATCTCATCTTGCTTCTTTAAGGTTATTCAAATTTAAGACTTGCTAGCATTCTTCCACAGTATTTATATCTATTTCTGGAAACTTTCATTTATTGTATTTAAACATCATATAATTCTCTTGAAAGGTACAATAGATGTTATACAGACAAGTAGCGGCAGTTCTTTCAAAACTCTTAGAAGTGTCTCTTCCGCCTTTGAAGTTATACCATCAATCTATGTCTACTTTGAGCCTTGAGGCAGAAGGCCAATCTGGGCCCCGATTCATCAGTGGTTTAAACCTTGCTTCAACCTGTCCCTGATTTGCAATGGCCACCCAACCAGGAGTCACAAACTCAAACAATGCTCCAGGGGCCCAGCCGGGAATGTGACTGAGTGAGGTGGGCCAGGTGCAAGCAAAATAACTAGCAACGAGATGTAAATGGCAAAGGGGCCTCAGGCAGGAATACCCTTGCCAGTGGTGGTCTAGGAAACATGGCCCATCCAGAGGGTTATTACCACACATTGTTGCTCTGGGGAATGTGGGCCCAGGATTCACAGATCTTGTGATTTGTTCAAAAAAAGAAAAAAAAAGATATATTTTTAGTGTTTCTTGGTTTTTAAAAGTTTTCTTTTTTTTTAACTGTATTGCTGTGTGGAATCAAATAAACACACCTACAAGGCATTTTTTGGTGAAAAATACACATAAGAGGAGTCTGGCAATGCAGACGCTGATTAGACCAGGTCATAAAACTATCATTTCTAGATTGTGAAGGCGGAGGAAGAGGAAAACAATTCCTAGATCTTAGAAGTATAAATACTGCACTATATAAAGGAGACAGTTGTGTGTGTGGGCAACACCAGAGGCCACAAGAGGCACCTGTCTTCAGGATGCAATATTTAACTGCAGTGGAAATGTAATCGCATGCCTACTTGACCAAGAAAGGCTATTAGTGGATGAGGGGGTCACTGGAGCTTCAGAAGATAAGATACGTTGCATTGAGTATACCTCTATTTGAAAATAAGGAAAAAAGGACTGAGAGAAAACACTGGAAGAAATTAAGGACCAGTCACTTGCTTTTGTCCAACTGTAGACAAAAGGGTGGCTTAGCACAGAGGTGAGTTAACAAGAGAGAAGAGAGAGTTTGAGTGAGGGTGTAGAAAGGTACACTCCATTCACACTAGGAGGAAAGGAACACCCATTTTCAGGGAGATGGTATTAAACAGGAATTGTTGACACCGCATCCCTTCCTTTGGGTAACCACCTCTTTCCGGCTCGCCTCATCTCTCCCCAGCTGTCAATCACAGAGCTCAGCTTCCGGGCATATGTGGGCACGTGACCCTGAATGACCAATCAAAGTATTCCATGCCCTAGTTACAGTGATGGCTCAGAAGTGGGCACGTGACCAAAGCCAGGCCAATCAGTGTCTTCCCCGAAATATCTGTTGGAAAACGCGGGAGAGAAGATCCGTCTTCGGTGGGATCTCAAAATGCAAGGAATTGATCAATTTAAGCTGTTTGTGGCTATTTTCCACAACTACATAGAAAGTGTTGCTGCTGTAGAAGAGAAGCAGAGAAAAGCCAAGAAGAGACAAATAAGAAGGGTAACGACACCAGATTCATCCTTTGAACCCCTAGCTATACCCTTAAAACAAAAGACTCCTGACAAATTTAACAGTAAGGCAGACTCTGTCAGTGACAGCTTCAGTGACAATAGGAAATAGACACACACAACATAAAACCGAAGAAACTCTGAAGTCGAAGTAGGTCAAGAAACCCAAATTTTGCTCAAAGCAGTTGAGTCAAACACAGTTTTAGCTTGAGATCTCCAGAACTTCACCCTCCCAACAGCACACACACAAAATTTTCCAAATCAAGAAAAATGAGAGGAGCGCCTGGATGGCTCAGTGGGTTAAGCCTCTGCCTTTGGCTCAGGTCATGACTCAGGGTCCTTGGGATCAAGCCCTGCATCCTGGTCTCTGCTCAGTGGGGAGCCTGCTTCCCCCTCTCTCTGCCTTCCTCTCTACCTACTTGTGATCTCTCTCTCTGTCAAACATATACATATTTTTTTTATGAGAAAGAGAGGGGTGCCTGGGTGGCTCAGTGGGTTAAAGCCTCTGCCTTTGGTTCAGATCATGATCCCAGGGTCCTGGGATGGAGCCCCACATCGGGCTCTCTGCTCAGCACACAGCCTGCTTCCCTTCCTCTCTCTCTCTGCCTGCCTCTCTGCTTACTTGTGATCTCTGTCTGTCAAAAAAATAAATAAAATCTTTTTTTTAAAAATGCAGCTTAAAAGTTGCCCCAAAACCTGGTGACACAGAGTGGGAAATGGGGCATCTCATTCAGAAGACAGTTGGGTAAAATCAATTAGCATTTGGACTGCATCCACCCTTTTTGGGGGGGTGGTGCCAGTAATTTTTTTTTCTGCCCTTTAGATCAAACAAGTTCACTCATATAAACTGATTCTTCAGCTAGTTTTATGCCTGCATGCAAAGATTTATTTTTTAAAAAGATTTTATTTATTTTAGAGAGAGAGAGAGAGAGCAAGAGAGAGAGAACACAAGCTGGGATGGGAAGCCAGAGGGAGAGGGAGAAGCCAACTCCCCGCTGAGTGGGGATCCCGACATGGGGCTCAATCTGGAACTCCAGGATAATGATCTGAGCCAAAGGCAGATGCTTAACCAGATAAGACACTCAGGTGTCCCCAAAGATTTATTTAGAAGGGACCTTCATTTTATCACTATTCATAAAAGCCAAAGAGTGGAAACCAACATCAACAGAGCACAAGTTATGGGACAGTCATACAAGAACCTAAATATGCTTTAAAATTTCCACTGGTGGAGGGAGTGTGGGTGTGTGTAAAGATGAACCTAGATTAGCCAGATGTTGATAATTATCGAAGCTGGCTGTTGGAGACTTAGAACTCCGTTAAACCATTCTCTCTTTCATATAAGTTTGAAATTTTCCATGATAAAATGTTTAAAAATTTAAATTAGGATATGGGGGGCACCTGGGTGGCTCAGCCATTAAGCATCTGCCTTTGGCTGAGGTCATGATCCAAGGGTCCTGGGATTGAGCCCTGCATTGGGCTCCCTGCTCAGTGAGAACCTTGCTTCTCCCGCTCCCACTCCCCCTGCTTGTGATCTATCTCTCTCTATCTCTCTCTCTCTCTGTCAAATAAATAAAATCTTTTTAAATTTTTTTAAAAATTATGATTTTTTAAAAATTTTTTAAAGATTTTATTTATGGGGATTCCTGGGTGGCTCAGTCAGTTAAGCATTTGAGTCTTGATTTCAATCGGGTCATGATCTTGGGGTCATGAAACCAAGCCCTGCATTGGGCTCTACAGTGGGCATGGAGCCTCCTTGGGATTCTCTCTCTGTCCCTCTACCTCTCTCCTGCTCACTCTCTCTTTCTCACTCTCTCTCAAGAGAAAAAAAAAAAAGAATGAACTTCAATGACTCACAACAATAAGGAATGTACAGAAGACACTGTTATCAGAATTGTTTGAAAAAAGGAAAACTGGAAGTCTGGGATAAGAGAGACTGACTCCTTTCTCTAATGATAACAGAAATTCAACTCCAACTGCCTTAAGCAAAAAAGGGAATTTAATGATTCACACAACTGCAAGGTCCAAGGATAATTTTAGTTCCAGACATAGCTGGGTTCAAGGGCTCAGAAAATGTTATCAGTTGTCTTCTCTCTCTCTCTAGCTCTTCACTCTGCTTTCCTCTGAGATGTCATTTTTCTTGGTTTCAGCACCTTGGCCCCTCTCTTCCAGGCTCATATTATCTAAGCTGCCAACACTCACTGGAAAGAGAGAGCTTCTTTTCCTCTTGGCTGCAACCCGAGTCATGCTTGTCTCTCATTGGCCAGAGCTGGTAGACACACCTCACTGAACCAATCACTGTAGCCAGGGGGATGGAATATGCTGATTGGCGAGACCTGGGCCCTTTGCCGCTCTCTGGAGCAGGGAACATGATCAGTCCCTTTTAACTGCATGGACAGAGATTGGCTGATGACTGGTTCCCCTTAGGAAGGGTAGAATGGATGCTGGGCAGACAGAACTCACAAAACCAGAAACAGATGCAGTAGCTGCTTTCTCCTTGTCAGGCTCCCCAGGGGTGGGGAGATGCTTCTCTGCCCTCTTCCCTTTCCTGTCATACCTTAAGCAGATCTCTTTTAGAAGTTGGGTCATGTTGCCCAACATTCATCCATTTCCATGTCTGTTTCCTCCTACAAACCACTCAGCTCCTTGAGAGTGAAGACCATGCCTTTCCCTTAGGTAGGAAATCCCTGGCAAAAGGCATTCCATTCAGTTGGCACATGATAAACATACCCAAGACTGTGCTTGAACTAAAGGACCCTGCCACTCTCCCTTGCTGTGCTTGGTTTTCTGGCTGAAGAAGTCAGAACCAGGGAACTGGTAAGTTGATGGGTAGTGCTAGAGCTGAGAGGGCTAGGGAGGCTGTTTCCTACCACATGAAGTGATTACAGTGACTCCTGTATTGAACATTTATTATGCACCAGGCACTGTGTCTAGGGTTTTGTGTCTGTTCCTCCCTTGGATCCCCACATGGGACCACAGTATCCCCATTTTATAGGTAGGGAAGTGGAGAGGAAATGGCTTGCCTGAGGTCACAAATGTAGTACATAATGAGGCCAGGACTGGACCCAGCTCTGATACCCGAACCCTTGCTCTTATCCCCCAAACAGAGGGAAGAATAAAATAAATGTTCAGTGACAAATCGGACAGGGACTCTGCACTCCCAGAAAGAGAGAGACAAGGGCACAGTGGCTGCCTTGGCCTTGCTGCTCCTGCCCCCTATTTTCTCAGAAGCCCAGCTCTGTTTACCGTCCTTAGGTTCCTAAATGCACTCTGAATCCCCAACAATTCGGTCTCCTTTTTGCTGAAGCCAGCTCTGTTTGTTGTCGTCCACTACCGACAAGCTGTGCAGACAGGCAGTTTCTCTCCCTCTTCTGGGCTTGGGTTTCCTGGTCTGACAAATGTAGGCCAGCCTTGCAGCACTCAGAGGGTCGGCATGAAGGTGACATGAGATGAGTCATGGGCCGTGGAGGGCACAGTGACAGACCCGTGGATGCTCATGATGGCTGTGAGTTCCGGTTCCCCCATCTCTGAGCCCAGGGCAGGTTCTGACTGTCATACATCTGTGCTCCCAGCGCCCGGCATTACGACCCGCTCACTCAGGAAATGCTTGCCCAGGAGCACCCCTCCTCATAAGCCGGACTTCATGAGACTCCTGGGGCTGGAGATATGGCCCACACTCCTGTTTTGTTTTTTCAGTGAGTTAATAATTTACCTCCAGTGTTTAGTTTTGTTTAAACAGACATGACCGCATTGGTGCTCAAGGCTCTGTCCCTGCCAAAGTGGCCCAGGGATCAAAGAAGCCCAAAGACACAGAGAGCCCTCCCACTGCCCTGTCCCAGAACTGTCCTTTAGCCTGCTGGCACCCACCCCGCCTCGTTGCCCCCTTGACCTTATCCGCCCCGCTTTTAGTCATGCTCTGGTTAGCCCTTAGCTTCTCTCTGAGGTGATTCTACCTGTCTTTGGTCCTTGCAGCAGCTGATATGCTCACTCCCTCACTGCCCCGGCCTCCTTGAGGCTCTCCGGGGCCCCTACTGCCTCTCTCCTCAGCTGTCTGGAGTGGATTCACTCATTCCACTGAGGACCAGAAACCAGGTTCCTTCCATTGTGACCCCGTCATTTACATACAGCTTCCTTCTCCCCTCCTAGACCCGTGGGAGTGGGCTGGCCTCTTGGCTTGGGATTTGGACAGGCTTCATCCCACCACGCACCTCATCTTCTCTGGCCCTCCAATCTAGGCTCCCTGTCCATCAGCTTTTCAGGCTTCCTCCTCCAGCTTCCTGCCTGTATTAGCGTCCTAGGGCTGCCATCACAAACTACCCCAAACTTGGTGGCTTCCAAAGGCAGCACTATATCTTCTCACTGTTCTGGGAAGCAGATATCTGAAATCAGGGGGTTACCAGGACCATGCACCCCCCAAAGACTCTAGGGGAGGATCCTTCCTTGACCCTCCCAGCTTCTGGGAGCTTCCAGAGTTCCCTGGCTTGCAGCTGCATCCCTCCAATCTCTGCCTGCGTCTTCACATGGCCTTTTCCTCTTCTCTCTGTCTTTTCATCTTCGGTCTCTTATAAGGACACTTGTCATCGGATTTAGGGTTGCCCCAGGTAACTCAGGATGATCTCAATTTGAGACCCTTGTTCCAAATAAGGTCACATTTATAAAAATTCCATGAGAGCGCACAGGCAGTCATTTCTCTGACATTGGCTGTAATGAGATTTTTCTAGATATGTCTCTTGATGCAAGGGAAACCAAAGCAAAAACAAACCATTTAAACTATATCAAAATAAAATCTTCTGCACAGCAGAGGAAACAATCAACAAAAGTTAAAGGCAACCTACTGAATGGGAGAAGATTTTTGCAAATGACATATCCGATAAAGGATTAGTATCCAAAATACATAAGGAACTTATACAACTCAATGCCAAAAAATAATAATAATAATAATCCCATTTAAATAGGCAGAACCCATGGGCACCTGGGTGGCTCAGTGGATTAAGCCTCTGCCTTCGGCTCAGGTCATGATCTCAGGGTCCTGGGATCGAGTCCCGTGTCGGGCTCTCTGCTGGGCAGGGAGCCTGCTTCCTCCTCTCTCTCTCTCTGCCTGCCTCTCTGCCTACTTGTAATCTCTGTCTTTCAAATAAATAAATAAAATCTTTAAATAAATAAATAGGCAGAACCCATGAATAGACATTTCTCCAAAGAAGACATCCAAATGGCCAACAGACACATGAAAAAAGATGTTCAACATCACTCATCATCAAGAAAAGGCAAATCAAAACTACAAAAAGACATCACCTCACACCTGTCAGAAGGGCTAAAATAAAAAATTCAAGAAACAATAAATGTTGGCAAAGATGCGGAGAAAAAGGAAACTTCCTACAGTGTTGGTGGGAATATAAACTGGTGCAGCCACTCTGGGAAACAGCATGGAGTTTCCTCAAAAAGTTAAAAAAAAAAAAAAATAGAGCTACCCTATGACCCAGTAATCACACTATTGGGTATTTACCCAAAAAATATGAAAACACTAATTTGAGAGGATATATGTACCCCTACATTTGTTGCAGCACTATCTACAACAGCCAAATTATGGAAGTAACCCAAGTGTCCATTGATAGACAAAGGACAAAGAAGATGTGGTGTGTGTGTGTGTGTGTGTATATACATACTTATGTGTGTATATATATATATACACACATATATGGCTGGGAGAGTCAAGGAAGGATCCTCCCCTAGAGTCTTTGCAGGGTGCATGGTCCTGGCGACCCCCTGATTTCAGATTTCTGCTTCCCAGAACAGTGAGAAGATATAGTGCTGCCTTTGGAAGCCACCAAGTTTGGGGTAGTTTGTGATGGCAGCCCTAGGACGCTAATACAGGCAGGAAGCTGGAGGAGGAAGCCTGAAAAGCTGATGGACAGAGAAAGACAAGTACTATATGATTGCACTCAGATGTGGAATTTAAGAAATAAAAACAAATGAACAAAGGAAAAAAAAGAGACAAACCAAACTATCAAGAACAAACAGATAGTTACCAGAAGGGAGGTGGGTAGGGGGATGGAGGATATAGGTGATGGGGATCAAGAACACACTTACTTTTTTTGTTTGTTTAAGAGTACACTTACCTTGGGGCGCCTGGGTGGCTCTACTGGTTAAGCATCTGCCTTCGGCTCAGGTCATGATCCCAGAGTCCTGGGATGGAGTCCCGCATCGGCCTCCTTGCTCAGCAGGAGCTTGCTTCTCCTTCTCCCTGTTCTGCCTGCCACTCCCCCTGCTTGTGTGCGCTCTCACTCTCTCTCGCTCTCTCTAAAAAATAAATGAGTAAAAATCTTAAAAAGATTTTTAAAATCTTTAAAAAGAAAAAAGAATACACTTATCTTGATGAGCACTGACTAATGTATGGAGTTGCTGGATCCCTATATTATCTACCTGAAACAAATACAACTAATACCATACTGGAATTAAAATAAAATTTTTTAAAAATGAGATCATGGGGCGCTTGTGTGGCTCAGTCAATTAACCAATTGCCTTTGGCTCAGGTCATGATCTCTGGGTCTTGGGATGGAGCTTCCAATCAGGCTCTGCTCAGCAGGGAGTCTGTGTGTGTGTCTCTCTCTATCTCTCCCTCTGCCCCTCCCACATGCTTGTTCTCACTCTGTCTCTCAAATAAATAGATAAAGAAAAAATAAGATCACAGGTGCCTGGGTGGCTCAGTTGGTTAAGCCACTGCCTTCGGCTCAGGTCATGATCCTGGAGTCCCGGGATTGAGTCCCACATTGGGCTCCCAGCTCCGCGGGGAGTCTGCTTCTCCCTCTGACCTTCTTCCTCTCATCTCTCTCTTACTCTCTCTCTCCCAAATAAATAAATAAAATCTTTAAAAAAAAATAAACTCGGGCGCCTGGGTGGCTCAGTGGGTTACGCCGCTGCCTTCGGCTCAGGTCATGATCTCAGGATCCTGGGATCGAGTCCCGCATCGGGCTCTCTGCTCCGCAGGGAGCCTGCTTCCCTCTCTCTCTCTCTCTCTGCCTGCCTCTCCATCTACTTGTGATTTCTCTCTGTCAAATAAATAAATAAAATCTTAAAAAAAAAAAAACTCAAAAAAAAAAAAGATCACATTTACAGATTCCAAGTGGATACATCTTTGGAGGAGGTACTATTCAACCCAACACAACTAGGACTGAGACCAGAAGACTGTGGAATGCCAGGAAGGAAGAACAAAACCAGCGGAGGCTGGAGGTAATAGAGCCTGGTGGGTCGGGGCAGTTGCCCAGGGGAGTGATGGGAGGGAGTTAGTACAATACTCAGTAGACTGAGGCGAGAAGACTCCAGCTTCTTCTTGTGGCCCTGGAAAGCCGTGGGAGAGTTTTAAGTAGGGGAATGATATTTAGTCAGTTGTCACTGATTTCTGAGCATCTGGTAAACAGACAACTTATTATCCAAATAGTGAAAAGAAGGGGATCCCACATACCCACAAATCAATTCCAAGGATGTCAGATTCCTCAACTTGAAAAGCAAAACTTCAAAAGCTTTTGAAGGAAATAAAAGCGAATATTGTTTTGACTTTGGAGTAGGAAAAGATTTCTTAAACAAGTCACACCATAAAGGTAAAAAGAAGACAAATCGAACTTTAAATCTTCTGTTAAAAAGGGGGGGAGGGGTGCTTGGGTGGCTCAGTCAGTTAAACATCCAAATCTTGATATCGGCTCACCTCATGATCTCAGGGTCATGGGATCCAGCCGGGTCAGGCTCTGTGCTCAACAGGGAGTCTGCTTGAGATTCTCTCTCCTGTTCCCTCTGTCCCTCTCTCCTTACTCCCCCACCCCCACTCCACGCTGCTCACCCACACGTGGGGCTCCCTTGTGCTCTCTCTCTTCCTCTCTAAAAGTAAATAAATAAATATTAAAAAGAAAAAGATACCAGGGGTACCTGACTGGCTCAGTCAGTAAAGCATGTGACTCTTTTTTTTTTTTTTTTTTTTTTTGACAGACAGAGATCACAAGTAGGCAGAGAGGCAGGCAGAAAGAGAGAGTGGAGGAAGCAAGTTCCCTGCTGAGCAGAGAGCCTGATGTAGGGCTCGATCCCAGGACCCCCAGGATCATGATCTGAACTGAAGGCAGAGGCTTTAACCCACTGAGCCACCTAGGCGCCCTAGCATGTGACTCTTGTTCTTAGGGTTCTGGTTCGAGCCCCACACTGGGTGTAGTGATTACTTAAAAATACAATCTTCAAAACAAAGAAAAAGACACCATTTTAAAAAAAGGGAATATGAACCACAGATGCAAAGAAGATTCCTGCAATAGCAGGAGTGCATAGAGAACATCTAAAAATAAACAGGATAAGGGCACCTGGGTGGCTCAGTGGGTTAAGCCTCTGCCTTCTGCTCAGGTCATGATCTCAGGGTCCTGGGATCGAGCCCCACATTGGGCTCTTTGCTCAGCAGGGAGACTGCTTCCCCCCCCACTCTCTGCCTACTTGAGATCTCTCTTTGTGAAATAAATTTTAAAAATCTTTAAAAATAAGCAGGATACAGATAAACCTCATAGAAAAGGAGGCAAAACGCAACTTGGTAATCCATAGAACAGGTGACCTGAACAATCAATAAATGTGTGGAGAAACTCACAAACAGGGAGGAAGAACTTAAAACCACAATGGGACCCATTTTCCCCCCATCAGATTGGTAAACATGTAAAAATCTGACAATACCAAGTGTGGAGCCAGGGGCACTCACATTGCCCGGAGTGTGTAAGTTGGCACAGTGTGTTTGGAGAGCAGCTTTGCAGGATCTGGTAAAGCTGAAGATGCTGGATCCCAAACAGCCCTTCAATTACAGGCACAGCTGCAAAAAATCTTGCTCATGCGCACAAGGAGGCAGGTACAAAAATGTTCAGGGAGCACTGCTTGCAGTGGCAAAAAATTGGGGGAAAGAGGACCATTAAAGGAGAGTAGAGGGGCACCTGGGTGGCTCAGTGGGTTGAGCTTCTGCCCTCAGCTCTGGTGATGATCCCACATTCCCGGGGGACGGAGCCCTGCATTGGGCTTCCTGCTCAGTGGGGAGTCTGCTTCTCTCTCTCCCTCTGCCTACTGCTGCCCCTGCTTGTGCTCTCTCCCTGTGTCAAACAAACAAATAAAATCTAAAAAGAGAGAGAGAGAAGAATGAATAGATGTGGCACTGTCACCATGAAATACCACAGGGAACACAGAGTGTGCCAACCTGGTTGATTCATAAATTGCTAAATAAAAAGGTGGAGAAGAACACACACCAGAGCATTTCATTTAAATAAGCTGTACAAACGTGCAAAAAACAATACTATTTCTTGTTGAGGCATATATTTAGATGTAATACGGTTACAAAGATATGCATGAGTATAATAACCATCAAACTTGAGATAAAGTTTATCTGGGGAAACTGAGTGGAAAGGGTACAGATAAGATTCTGCAATTTGGGGGATGTTTTATTTCATTTTTTATAATTTTATTTACTTGTCAGAGAGAGAGAGAGGGAGAGAGCACAAGCAAGGGGAGTGGCAGAGGCAGAGAGAGAAGCAGGCTTCCCGCTGAGCAGGGATCTAGATGCAGGGCTCCATCCCAGGACCCTGAGACCATGACCTGAGCTGAAGGCAGATGCTTAACCAACTGAACCACCCAGGCATCCCAAGGAATGTTTTATTTCTTAAGCCATGTGGTGGGAATATGGGTGTTTATTGTACTATTCCTTATATCTTTTGGCATGTCAAATATATTTTAAAGATTGTTTAAAAATCTAGGGGCACCTGCGTGGCTCGGTAGGTTAAGTCTCTGCCTTCAGCTCAGGTCATAGTCTCAGAGTTCTGGCATGGAGCCCCACATCGGGCTCTCTGCACAGTGGGGAGCCTGCTTCCCCCTCTCTCTCTGCCTGCCTCTCTGCCAACTTGTGATCTCTCTCTCTCTCTTTGTTGAATAAATAAATAAAATCTTTTTAAAAAAGATTTTTTAAAAAAATCTTTATGGAAATCTAAATTACTGGGGTGCCTGGGTGACACAGTGGGTAAAGCCTCTGCCTTCGGCTCAGGTCATGATCTCAGGGTCCTGGGATTGACCCATTGGGCTCTCTGCTCAGCAGGGAGCCTGCTTTCCCCTCTCTCTCTGCCTGCCTCTCTGTCTACTTGTGATCTGATCTGTCAAATAAATAAATAAAATCTTTAAAAAAAAATCTAAATTATTTTGGGGCACCTGGGTGGCTCAGTTGTTAAGTGCCTACCTTTGGCTCAGGTCATGATTCCAGGATCCTGGGATTGAGCCCCGCATCAGGTTCCCTGCTTGGGGGAAGCCTGCTCTCTCTCTCCTACTCCCCCTTCTTGTGTTCCTTCTCTCACTGTGTCTCTCTTGGTCAAATAAATAAATAAAATTTTTTTTTTTAAATCTAAATTACGGGGCACCTGGGTGGCTCAGTGGGTTAAGCCGCTGCCTTCGGCTCAGGTCATGATCTCAGGGTCCTGGGATCGAGTCCCGCGTCGGGCTCTCTGCTCAGCAGGGAGCCTGCTTCCCTCTCTCTCTCTCTCTCTGCCTGCCTCTCCATCTACTTGTGATCTCTCTCTGTCAAATTAAATAAAATCTTTAAAAAAAAATAAAAAAAAATAAAAAAATAAAAATCTAAATTACTTTGTAAAAGTAACCTCCACATTCAATATAGGGCTTAAACTTACAACCCAGAGATCAAGAGTCATGTGCCCTACTGACTGAGGCAGCCAGGCAACCGTGGTCTGTCAAATATTTTATACTTTAAAAAGGAGAAGCTACCAAAGAAGATACACAAATGGCAACAAGCACATGAAACAATTCTCCCTGTCTTTAGTAACATCATGGAAACACAAGTGAAAACCGCAACGGGATACTACTTCATACCCAATAGGATGGCTGTAAAAACAAACAAAAATCCAAAGACAAACAAAAACAAAAATCATAACATAACAAGTGTTAGTGAGGATGTAGATAAACTGAAACATTGAAAATTGGACCTGCTTGGCAGATTCTCAAAAAGTTAAATGTTAAAAAAAAAAAAATTAAGCATAAAATTACTACAGGATCCAGCAATTCCTCTTTGAGGTCTATCCCCACAAAGAACTGAAGGAGGAACTTGTACACCAACATTCACAGCACCATTATTCACAATAACCAAAAAGCAGAAACAACCCAATGTTTATCAACAGATGAATTGATCAACAAAGCGTGGTCTAGCCCCACAATGGAATATTATTGTCTTTTTTTTTTTAAGATTTTATTTATTTATTTGACACACAGAGAGAGAGAGAGATCACAAGTAGGCAGAGAGGCAGGCGGGGGCGGGGGGGGAGCAGGCTCCCTGCTGAGCAAAGAGCCTGACGTGGGGCTCCATCCCAGGACCCTGAGATCATGACCTGAGCAGAAGGCAGAGACTTAACCCACTGAGCCACCCAGGCGCCCCTGGAATATTATTCAGTCTTAAAAAAAAAAAATACTGACACATGCTGCAACTGGGCTGAACCTTGAAAACATCATGCTGAGTGAAATAAACCAGGCACAAATGGCCACATTTTATGTTGTCCCACTTGGATGCCTAGAATAAGCAAAGACATGGGAGACAGAAATTTGCAGAGACAGAAGATTGAACAATGGTTACCAGGGGCTGAAGAAGTATTCCCTAATGGGTACAAAGTTTTTGTTTGGGATAATAAAAAATTTCTGGGGACTATAACGATGATAGCTGTGCAACACTGTGAATGTATTTACTGTCACTGAACTAATTGCACACTCAAAATGGTTAAACCAGCAAATTTTATCCTAAAAATTTATCAAAAAGATAAAAGAATGAAAAAAATTTTACCAAGTAAATTCTAATAAAAAGAAAACTGTAGTGACTGTATTTAAAAAAAAAAAAAAAGACACTATGGGGGCACATGGCTGGCTCAGTCCGTTAAGCATCTGGTTCTTGTTCTTAGCTGAGGTCTTTTTTTTTTTTTTTTGACTTTATTTATTTATTTGACAGAGAGAGATCACAAGTAGACAAAGAGAGAGAAGCAGTCTCCCTGCTGAGCAGAGAGCCCGATGCTGGACTCGATCCCAGGACCCTGAGATCATGACCCGAGCCGAAGGCAGTGGCTTAACCCACTGAGCCACCCAGGTGCCCTTCAGCTGAGGTCTTGATCTCAGGGTCATGAGCAAGGAGCCTGACACGGGGATCGATCCTAGGACCCTGAGAGCATGACTTGATCTGAAGGCAGAGGCTTAACTGCCTGAGCCACCCAGGTGCCCCTGAGATGGCACTTTTAATTTAACATTATGGGGGCATTTGTCTGGCTCAGTTGATAGAGCGTGCAACTCTTGATCTCTGGGTTGTAAGTTTGAGCCCCACACATGTTTTTAAGGTTTTTGATTCATATTGCCTCTGGAAGGTTGCCCTAATGTACCTTCCTGCTAGCATAGGATCTCCAAAATCTTGAGTTCCTTGACTGAGTGCAAGATGATAAAAATGTCCCCAGATGGTCCCTATAAAATTCCATATCATGTATCTTACATTGCCTTTGGCAATGTACTTTTAGCTTTATGACCTCATTTGACCCTCCTAACATTAGATAGGTAGAGCAGGAATAATTACCCTCATTTTACAGGTGGGAGGACTGAGGTTCTGTGATGTTTAGTCACTCAGCTTATAAAGGGTGAAACCGAGAATAGAACCCAGGTCTGACTTCTAGTCCAGCAAAAGGGTGAAGAGGACACATTTTCTTGTACCCATTTTTTTAAATGAATTTTTTTTTAAGATTTTATTTATTTGACAGAGATCACAAGTAGGCAGAGAGGCAGGCAGAGAGAGGAAGAAGCAGGCTCCCTGCTGAGCGGAGAGCCTGATGTGGGGTTCGATCCCAGGACCCTGGGATCATGATCTGAGCCGAAGGCAGAGGCTTTAACCCGCTGAGCCACCCAGGTGCCCCTCTTGTACCATTTTTAAAAAGATTTTATTGGGGTGCCAGCGTCCTGGGATCGAGTCCCACATTGGGTTCCTTGCTCCGCGGGGAGCCTGCATCTCCCTCTGCCTCTGCCTGCCACTCTGCCTGCCTGTACTCTCTCTGTCTCTCTGACAAATAAATAAAATTAAATTAAAAAGATTTTATTTATGTATTTATTTACTTACTTATTTATCTGAGGGTGGGGGGCAGAAGGTGAGAGAGAGAGAGAGAAACAGATACCCTCTTAAGGAAGGAGCCTGATGTGGGACTCGATTCCAGGATGTGGAGATCATGACTTGAGCCAAAGACAGACACTTAACCAACTGAGCAGCACAGATGCCCCATCTTGTACCCATTTTCAAGTGGATATGGCTATATGAGAGAATGGAGACATCTTCCAGGAATGAAGCCCAAGTTAGTTCCAAATTTATTTGGAAGAACCTGATCTTTCTGCCTAAATGTACCACATTCTGCCCCTGGATCTGAAAATTCCAAGCAAAGTTCTGAAGGTCAAGGGCAAAGCAAAGATGAGTACATGCTCTCCTACCCTCCCCCACACACACTTCTTAATTGCTTTAAAACATGCTGGCCAAACTCTCCACACAAGTAAAGGCATTTTGCTAAGTCAGTGGCATAAGCACCATAGTCTTCAAACACTGCAAAGCATTATAGTCACATAAAGCAAAAACTCTCTTGTCTCTACCCAGCATAAAAAGTCATTGAAATTTTGACTGAAACAACGCAGAACCAGCCTTCTGGTCAATGCAGAAAGGACTGTGCTATTAAAACCCCATTACCATAAAATGCTGGCACTGGAAGGACTTTTAGAAATAAATTAAGGTCAACAGACAAGACAAAAATGTTTTACCTCACAGGCCAACTCCTGAAAAAGATTCTGAGGGGCCTCTGGGTGGCTCAGCAGGTTAAGCCTCAGTCTTCCACTTAGGTCATGGTCTCAAGATCCTGGGATCGAGCCCCCATTGGGTTCTCTGCTCAGCAAGGAACCTGCTTCCCCCTGTCTCTCTGCCTGCTTATGATCTCTCTCTCTGTGTCAAATAAATAAAATCTTTTAAAAAACAAAACAAGAAAACGATTCTGAGATTCTAGACTCACTAGGAAAAGGCTCTTGTGAGAGCTACCTGTCAGACACAGGAGGTGGTGGGAAGGTATACAGGAAATGCATTTGTCATTATACGTCTCTTCCTCCTTTAACACGTAGAAACTGACACTCAGAGGGGAAGCCATCTGCCCAAGGTCACACCGTGTGTCACGGGGCAAGCTGGGACTTCACTGCAGTTCTCCTAGCATTCAGGCTCTAGGCAGGAGACCTTCCCACCACTTGGAGGGTTCTCATCCAAACATCATAGCAAGACAGTATTACTCAACCATTCTCTTTTCCAAAGAAAATCTCAGTCTATATCTCAGTTTTTCCTTCTTCTGGGTGTCTGTTTGCCATTCACAGACAATTCCTTACTCAAATGCCATCTCTCCAACCACAATCATGAACCATGACAGAAAAATGATGGATCCAAGATTTCATGGGTGATCCAGCTCTGTTCCCTTTGATGGAAGGTTGAGTCTCTGACCAGCCATAGAAGGCTTAGATTTGCCAGCTTAGATTTTCAGAAGAGGTCGAGGAACCAAAGCAGAGCGCAGTTAGTTTTCCGCATCAACCCTTTTATCAAATAGCCGGAACTAGAATAGCAGAATACGTGCCAATGCTCTGGTTGGATTGCCCCCTGGTGGCAGAAACAAAAACAGCACACTAGGGGAGTTGTAACATTTTCCAGCCGCAAAGTGATCTCAGAGATCTCAATTCGATCAAAACCCTTTATTTCAAGTTCTTATAAGGACACTAATCCTAACAGATTAGTAAGGAAGTTGAGGAAGGAAAGGGAATCACCAGAACATATGGCGATGTAGTGGTGAAGTCAAAACTAGAACTAAGTCCTAAATTTTATCTTCGGTGTTCAGACCACTTAGCAGAATGAAAAACTAGGAAATAATTTTCTTTTTTCTTTTTTTTTTTTTAAAGATTTTATTTACTCATTTGACAGACAGAGATCACAAGTAGGCAGAGAGTCAGAGGAGGAAGCAGGCTCCCTGCTGAGCAGAGAGCCCAATAGAGGCCTGATCCCAGGATCCCGGGATCATGACCTGAGCTGAAGGAAGAGGCTTTAACCCACTGAGCCACCCAAGCGCCCCAGAAATAATTTTCTTAAAAGAAGCAGGGGCGCCTGGGTGGCTCAGAGGGTTAAGGCCTCTGCCTTCGGCTCAGGTCATGATCTCAGGGTCCTGAGATCGAGCCCCGCATCGGGCTCTCCGCTCAGCAGGGAGCCTGCTTCCCTTCCTCTCTCTCTGCCTGCCTCTCTGCCTACTTGTGATCTCTGTCTGTCAAATAAATAAATAAAATCTTTAAAAAAAAAAAAAAAAAAAAAAAAAAAGAAGTAATGACCCCGGGACACCTGAGTTACTCAGTCAGTCAAGCGTCTGCGTTACGCTAAGGTCATGATCCCAGGGTCCTGGGATCGAGCCTCCCATTGGGTTCCCTGCTCTGTGGGGAACCAGCTTCTCCCTCTCCCTCTGCTGCTCCTCCCTGATTGTGCTTTCTCTCTCTCTCTCTCTTTCTCTCTCTCTCTCTCAAATAAATAAATAGATAAATAAAATCTTTTTTTTTTTTTTTTTTTTAAAGAATGGGGGCGCCTGGGTGGCTCAATGGGTTAAAGCCTCTGCCTTCAGCTCAGGTCATGATCCCAGGGCGCTGGGATAGAGCCCCAAATCCGGCTCTCTGCTCAGCAGGGAGCCTGCTTCCCTTCTTCTCTCTGCCTACTTGTGATCTCTGTCAAATAAATAAATAAAATCTTTAAAAAATAAAATAAAATAAAAATGTTTTAAAAAGAATGACCCAACCTAGTACATGCTATAAAACAGACAGCAAAATGCACATAACAAGTCTTTCTTCTAGAAAGTAAATTATTTGAAGGCAGAAACTTTGGCTAATATATGGAGTACCCTAACGCTTAAGAAGGCATGATGATGATTATGATTAAGAATAACTTATCACTTATTGTATATTCCCACATGCCAGACCCTCGGATTAGTAGCCTTTGGCAGCTATGTCCACAATTCTACCCACCTTCTTTCATTCATCCAACAAACACTCATGGAACTTCCTTGCTGGGCACTGTTGTTGGTGCTGGGGATGCCAAAGTACCAAAACAGAATCTCTACCCTCAGGGAGATTAGATTCCAAATGAGGGGAGATGAATGCTAAACAAGTCAATAACACATATGTTGGTGTCGCGGACTGAGTGTTTGCATCTCCTGCCCCACCCCAAATCCATACATTGAGGCCCAAAGCCCAGTGTGACCGTGTTCAGAGATAGGGCTTGTAAGGGATTAATTAAGGTTAAATGAGGTCATAAAGGTGCGGCCCTGATCTGATAGGATTAGTATCCTTATAAGAAGAGATACCAGCAAGCACTCCCTTGCTCTCTCTGTCCCCAAGTACACAAAGAGGTCGTATGAGTACACAGTCAGAGAGACTCTCACCAGAGATAAAATCAGCCAGAACCTTGATCTTGGACTTCCCAGCCTTCAGAACTGTGAGAAAGTAGCTCTCTCTTGTGTAAGTCTCTTCATGTATGGCAATGTGTTACGGCAGCCGGAGCTGACTAAGACAGCTGGGTAGTCATAATGACCATGAAGAGAAACAAGGCAGGGCCAGGGCATCAGGATAGTGGGGGGGGATACGGTCCTTCCACTAAAGTGTTACAGAAAAGGTGCCAGGGTACAGCTTGAGGAATTTGACGTATATCAGACTCACATAACACCCATTCAGATCAAGATCTGAAACACTTCCAGCATGCTCCCTCATGCCCTGCCCCCAATTAGTTCTCACCTAAGGGTAACCATTATTCTGACTTCCATCAGTACAGGTTAATTTGATCTGTTTCTGAACTTTATAGCAGTGGAATTTGATAACGTGTTGATGGACACTTGGGCTGTTTCCAGTTTGAGGCTATAATGAAGAACGCTGCAAAGAACATTCTTGAGCATGTCCTTTGGTAAATATAACATTCACTTCTGTTGGGTATATGCCCAGGAGTGGAATTGCTGGGTCACAGAGTTTACATTTAGATTTGGTAACTAGTGCCAAATATTTCTTTGAAGTGGTGGTATCAATATATCTTTCCATCAACAAAATAAGAGAATTCTGGTTGTTCGTCATCAATGCTTTGTAAGTCAGTCTCTTTAGTTTTGGCCATTCTGGTGAGATTGTCATGGTACCCTTTACAGTTTCTATTTACACTTCTGTCATGGAAAAAAAAAAGATGTTGAGCATCTTTTCATATTTTATTGGTTATTTCATAGTTTATTGGTCATTTTGATATTCTTTTCTGTGAAATATCTCTGCCCATGTTGAAACCATGGATTTATCTACCTGTAGAATGGGGGGACGTCAGTACGAATCATGTAAGAGACTAGTATCCAGAATGTATAAGGAATTCCTGCAACTCCATGACAAAAGACAAACAAGCCAACTATAAAATGGGCAAAAAACTTGAATGGATGTCTTTTCAGAAAAGATATATAAATAGCCACCAAGCACATGGAAAGATATTTGATGTCATTAGTGATTAGGGAAATGCAAATCAAACCCATAATGAGATATCACTTCACACCTACTAGGATGCTTATTAAAACAAAGAAGGGAAGATAACAAACACTGGCAAGAACACAAAGAAATCAGAACCCTTGTACATCGTGGGAAGGTATAATGGTGTAGCCACTGTGGAAAACATTTTGATGGTTCCTCAATAAGTTAAACACAGAATTACCAAATCCACTCCTGGGTATATCCTCAAAAGAATTGAAAACATATAACCACATTTGTATAAAAACTTATATATGGGGGCGCCTGGGTGGCTCAGTGGGTTAAGCCTCTGCCTTCGGCTTTGGTCATGGTCTCAGCATCTGGGATCAAGTCCCACATCGGGCTCTCTGCTCAGTGGGGAGACCGCTTCCCCCCACACCCCCACCTGCCTCTCTGCCTACTTGTGATCTCTCTCTGTGTCAAATAAATAAAAAAATAAATAAATAATCTTTTGAAAAACCTGTATGCAAACGTTCTTAACAACTCGATTAACAATAGTCAAAAGATGGAAACAACAACTTGAACATTCATCAATTGATGAATGACTACAACAGATGGGTATATATATATATATATACACCCTTATAATGGATGGATATATATATATATGTATATATATATATATATATATATATATATATCTCATATCCATATAATGGAATGTTATTTGGCCATAAAAAGGAATGAACTAGGGGAGCCTGGGTGTCTCAGTTAAGCGTCTGCCTTCAGCTCAGGTCATGATCCTGGGGTCCTGGGATCGAGCCCTGCATCAGGCTCCCTGCTCGACAGGAAGCCTGGCTCTCCCTCTCCCACTCCCCCTGCTTATGTTCCCTCTCTCACTATGTCTCTCTTGATCAAATAAATAAATAAATCTTTAAAAAAATAAAAGGAATGAACTACAACGTGACTGAACCTTGAAAACATCATGCTAAATTAAAGAAGTCAGTTCCAAAAGGCCACATATTGTTTGATTCCATTTATATAAAATATCCGGCCTAGGGAAATCCATAGAGACAGCAAATTAGTGGTTACCAGAGCATGAGGGGAGGGGGAACAGGGAGTGACAGCATAATACATACAGAGTTTCTATTTTGGGGTGATGAAAAGCTTCTGGAATTAGACAGAGGTGATGGTTGCACAACATTGTGGATGTATTTAATGACACTGAATTATACACTTTGAAATTTACAACGGTAGGTGTGCCTGGATGGTTCAGTGGGTAAATCATGAGACTCTTGATCCCAGGGTGGTGACTTTGAGTCCTACATTGAGAGAAGAGATTACTTTAAAAAAATTCAAACGTATGAGGTGCCTGGGTGGCTCAGTCCATTAAGCGTCTACCTCCAGCTCAGGTTGTGATCTCAGAGTCTTGGGATCGAGTCACTTGTCTGACTCCCCGCTCAGTGGGGAGTCTGCTTCTCCCTCTGCCCCTGCTCATGCTTCCCTCTCTCTCTATCAAGTAAATAAATACAATCTTTAAACAAAAAAAAGTTAAAAAAATAAATAAAAAGTAAAAACTTTAAAAAAAATTTTATTTATTTTTTTGACAGAGAGAGACAGAGAGATCACAAGTAAGCAGAGAGGCAGGCCGAGGGGAAGGGGGAAGCAGGCCCCCTGCTGAGCAGAGACACCCCCCCCCCATGTGGGACTCAATTCCTGAACCCTGGGATCATGACCTAAGCTGAAGGCAGAAGCTTAACCCACTGAGCCACCCATGTGGCCCCAAAATGTAAGAACTTTAAAAAAGTAAGAACTTTAAAACGTAAGAACTTTAACAAAAAATTTACATTAGTGAATTTTATATATATTTCACCACAATAAAAAGAAGTATTATCTGCCATTTCTTATTGATTTGTATATTCTGGATATGAGTTTTTTTCCAGATATATTTTCCTGTTCTCTAGGTCTTAGCTTTTCACTCTCTTAATGTTATCTTTTGACAAATGGCAGTTCTTAATTTTAATGATAGCCTAATCCTTAATCTATTATAGTTAGTGCTTTCTTGTGTCCTATTTAAGGAATCTTTGCCTATCCCAAGGTCATGAAATATTTTCCTATTCTGGATGCTTGTTTCAGATTTAACTTTATGATCTATCTCTAATTAATTTTTGTATATGGCATGACATATGAGTCAAGGTTCATTTTCCTCCATACAGAATTTAAATTTACCCAGATCATTTATTGAGAAGACTAGCTTCCCCCAATCCCCACCCCCAACTGCACTGCAAGGCCACTTGCATTAAAGTCTGCTGACAATTGACATGGGGGTCTGGATCCTGTGTTCTATGTGTTGATATGTTTGCTCACCTTGCCCCAGGACCACATAGTGTAATTTGTTGTAGCTTTTCAGAAAGTCTCAAAATCTGGTAGTGTCTGTATTCCAGCTCTGTTCTTTGATATTATGTTGGCTATTCTGGGTCTTTTGCATCTCTGTATAAAATTTAGGATCAGTTTGCCAATACACACACACACACACACACCCTGCTGGGATTTTGATCGGGATTCTATTGATGCTATAGATCAATTTGGGGAGAACTGACAGAGGCAAGAGGCCAGTTGCCATCTTTCTTTCAAGGAAGCAGGGAAAGACCCTGCTCCATCAGGTTCAAGTGACCGTCTCTGTTTTCCTGTCACCTGTAAGATTCCATTAATGCTACTTTCTCCCAGAAATACTGGTTTCCTCATCTGAACTCCCACAGAAAGCCCTTTACATTCTGTTAATGCATCTCGACACAATTCTACATTGTATTAAAGTCACTTGGTTACCTGTGGTCTGGAAGTTTCTAGAGAACAGGGAACCATATCACTCCTTTGAGAGTGGATAGGGGAAGCAGTGTAATAAAATGGGAAAGGTGTAGACCACCCTATTCCAATAGAATTTCTGTGATGATGGAAAAGGGCAATATTTGCACTGTCCCATACTGTAGCCAATAGCAGGGATGGCCATTGAGTGCTTGAAATGTGACCCGTGTGACTGAAGAACAGAATTTTTAATTTCTTTAATTGTAATTAATTAAATTTCAATAGCCCCATGTGGTTGGTGTGGCTACCATGGGAACAGATTTTGGAAGAAAGCAATTGGCTCTCAGCTCTGCCACTCATAAGCTGTCACCAAGCCCTGTCTATTCTATTTCCCAAAGGTGTGTCAGATCCACTGTCCCCTCCCCATCCCACTGCAACTCTTGCCTAGATCACCCAGGCCCCAGCCCATTCCAGAAGGTTCTTCAGCTTCCAAACTAACCTTTTGGATCAAAAATCTGATGTTAGTGAAAATGCTTTAGTCCTCCCACTGGCTAGAACTGCTTCTCAAACCTGGAGCTAATGACATATTTTGGGGGACTCCCTGAGTTCTCTATATTTTTTTTAAATTTCAAATCCACAGAGAAGTGGAATGAGCAGTTTATATAGTTTTCATTTAGAATTGCAAATCGTTAACCTTTTGCCCTCTCTTTTTAAAATTTAAATTTGTGTTAGTTAACATAGAGTGTATTATTAGTTTTCAGGGTTGTTCTATCTTTCTGTTTCACTTTTGCCAAACCACTTGAAAGTAAGTTGCCAATATGAAAACATTTTACTCCCATTTACTTAAAAATACATCTCTTAGGAATAAGGATGTTTTCTTCCATGCCTACAACGTTATGTTTAAAAGCATTTTAAGCATGTTTAAGAGTTTTGCTTTAATAATGTAAACAACTTAATCTAAACACATTCTGGATCATCGAAAGGATATATACATTATCAATAAATGACTGTATTGCCATTCAAAGTCAGTGTCTGTGTTAGTCAGGATAGGCTAGATTATGCCTCAGTAACAAACAGCTCCCAAACTCAGTGTTTTGTAACAAAGTTTACCACTATCTCATGCTACATATCCTTTCTATGTTGGCTGATGCTTAGCTCCATGTCACTTGCCTCCAAACGCCAGGATGGTATCAAAGTAGCCCCTATTAGGAATACTTCTGGCTGCCATGACAGAGGGAAATAGTTCTCACACCAGGGAGCCAGGGTGGCTCAATTGTTAAGTGACTGCCTTCAGTTCAGGTCATGATCTCAGGGTCCTGGGATTGAGCCCCGCATCAGGCTCCCTGCTCAGTGGGGAGCCTGCTTCTCCCTCTACTGCTCCCTCTGCTTGTATTCTCCCTCTGTCAAACAAATAAATAAATAAAATCTTAAAAAAAAAAAAAAAAAAAAAAGATCTTACACCAGCCCTTAAATGGTCTGACCCAGCTCACAACTTTGAGCCCTTGGGTGCTCAGAAGATAGAGAGGCAGAAATTTTGGTGAACACAGTTAATGAACATTGCAATGCCCAAGTTTTTGTTGGTGTTTGCAATCAGGATGGAGAGGAGATAGCACTACCTTTTTTTTTTTTTTTAAGATTTTTATTTATTTATTTGACAGACAGAGGTCACAAGTAGGCAGAGAGGCAGGCAGAGAGAGAGAGGGAAGCAGGCTCCCTCCTGAGCAAGCCTGGGATAATGACCTGAGCCAAAGACAGAGGCTTTAACCCTCTGAGTCACCCAGGCGCCCCAAGGAGATAGCACTACTTTAATCACCATGGGCTAATTAAAAAAGAACAGAATCGGGGCACCTTCGTGGCTCAGTCATTAAGCATCTGCCTTCGGCTCAGGTCATGATCCCAGAGTTCTGGGATTGAGCCCTCCATTGGGCTCCCTGCTCAACAGGGAGCCTGCTTCTCCCTCTCCCAGTCCCCCTGTTTGTGTTCCCTCTCACACTGTCTCTCTCTCTCTGTCAAATAAATAAGATCTTAAAAAAAAAAAAAAAAAAGAACAGAGTCAGACTTAATATTCAAAATTTATATTTGCGTTAACTGAAGTCTGGTGCCATCCCAGCATGGTGTGCCATGGAGTGTTCCAGACTCCCCCTTCCCCTCCTTTCTTGCTCTCTCTTCCTTCTAGCACTTACACTACCATGAGGACAAGGGCACGGTGCTCAGTATTTTACACAAACTACTTCATTGCCATCTCCCTGTGAGACAGGTATTATCACCACCATTTTGCTCTTGAGAAACTGTGGCTCAGAGATGTGAAGTCTTCGGCCCAAAGCTCCCAGCTGGTAAGTGGCAGACCCCATGGTCTACCGCAGCAGGTGACTCGGAGCCCACAATACTAAGATGAGCTGTTGTAAATATTGACATGGAGAAAAGCTGTGGGCAAACAGGGCCCGCCTGACCCGAGTCCTATAAACAGGCTAAACTCAAAGAACTGGGCCATGGCACCCGGCATCCTCTCCTTGTTTCGAGTGGTAATTAGTTTCAGCAAAACAACATCACCCGTCACATTAAGTGGTAGACAACTGCAATTTTTACTTGTCAATTTGCTTCCATGGTTCTGTAAGGAGTTTGTATCTAGTGTTACGTTTCTACATTACAATAAAAGTGCTTCCAGTGAATACTATGGTGGAGAGAGGGTCAGGAAGAAGGGTTCCCGTCCCCCCTTTAGAAAAGCCCACGTACACATTATTCAGGTTCAAGGAAAAGCCTCTGGGATAAAGCCCAAGTTCCTAAGCAAGTCTTCAAAGACTTTGTGATCAGGCCCCTGTATGTACCTCCAGCCTCATCAACTCTGTTTCCTTCTCTTCACTCCTCTGACAAACTTGTATCTCCCCGCGCTTCTTTCTCAAGCCTTGTACAAGTTAGGAATCACCTTGGCTCCATATAACTGAAAACCCAGCTTATAATGGGTTAACCAGATAGGGCTCTTATTCCTCTCATGTAGTAAGAAGTCCAGAGGTGTGGGGAGCTTAGTGCTTGTAATGGTGGGTTCTCAATGCCCGCAGAATCTCCTACTCCATTATTCCTCACCCCAAGTGTGTGGGCTGTGTGGGCTGTCAGCCTTGGGCTCATCCCCTCACAGTCACAAGATGGCTGCTCCATCTCCAGCACCCCCTCTACATTCCAGGCAAAGGCAAAGAACGAAAGACATACCAGCCTGGTCTACCCTCTTTCTAAAAATGTATCCAAAAGCCCCTCTTAGAATCATCTGTTCACATCTCTTCGGCAAGATCTCTGTGATCTCTGTCCCATGGCCCCTAAACGTTCACTTACCTGCTGGTGGTGATGAGACATTTTTCTGGTGAAGTTGAGTTAATTAATAGGATTGCCACATCCTGGACAATGCCTGCTTCCATCACAAAAAGTTCCCCAAATACAAGTATATCAGCTCATCTTCTCCAAAAAGCAGACACCAGGATGGGATTAGATTTATGGGAGAAACACCTGCGGACAATAAAGGGCCAGGACTAGAGAAGGCAGGGAGAGCCTTTAGACCTTGATGCAGGTCTCACACCTGTGATAGAAGGGGGAGGGAGGAGGACTGGGTAAGAAGAGTCTCAGATTACTATCCAGTTTTGTTACAGTTTCAGCCAGCCCCATAGGGAGTCCTGGAGCCAAACTGGTGTGTTGCAAGGATCCCATGTCTCCTATGGATGGACAGCAGTATCCACACTGTGCTCAGTCATCTGCTGGGAAGCCTTGGTGGGAAAGCTAACACAGGGTGAATTCAGAAGGGAAGCACGTGGGTCTGCCAGTCAACCCTGCTCCCCCAGCAGAAGATCTAAGTGATGCAAATTTGTGACCTCCCCACAACATATTAGATCCCCTTGCAATACCAATAGAAACAGGTCTGAAGTTCAAACACACATCCTGAATGTCCTGTGCTCTTCTCCCCTGCACCCATTCCCCAGGATGGAAGAGAGAGTCACAATCATTGAGGGTTGAGTGTCTGTCGGGATTGTTTTCAGTGCTTTTCGATCCCTATGTAGTCATCGAAGGGATTCTGCGAAGCGGATATTGCCTCACTTACAATAGGGTGACCAAGCCTGGATGCTTAGGGGCAAGGGTAAGCCAGTATTTGAGGTCTGGAGTTTCTGGGGTGGAAAGTGGGTTCTTCCAAGGCTTACATAGTAAGGAACTGCATACACACAGAAAGGGGGGTGGTCCATGTGCTAGGCAGGGGGACAAAAGGAAAGAAAGAGAAATGTCCCCTCTACCTTTTCTGAACAGGACCCCTGTCCAGACAGGGCGGCAACTCTCTCCTTGTGCTCCCTAGGAGAACTGGTCCATGTCCTTACCGTGGCCTTGGTCTTACCGGTGACAAGCGCTTGGATTTATCTTCCCATTATAACTCCTCAGTTACGTGCATAGGGTTGTCATCGCTCATTCTTTCATCCCAGTGAGCACTGGGCATTCTGTGGTAAAGGAAATGGACACTATCCCTACCCTACCCAAGCTTCTGGTCTGGTGGGGAAGAGAACAGTAAAGCAGGAAAGATACAAAAATGGGAAATAGAGGGGCGCCAGTGTGGCTCAGTTGTTTAGCGTCGGCCTTCGGCTCAGGTCATGATGCCGGGGTCCTGGGATCAAGCCCCGCATCGGGCTCCCTGCTTGGCAGAAGCCTGCTTCCCCCTCTCCCTCTGCCCCTGCTTGTGTTTCCTCTCTCACTGTGTCTCTCTAGGTCAAATAAATATATAAAATCTTTAAAAAAGAAAAAGGAAGGAAGGAAGGAAGGAAGGAAGGAAGGAGGTAAGGAAGGAAGAAATGGGGAGTAGAGAGTCCCATGGGAGGGCACAGCAAGGTAATGAAGCTGGGGCCAGCGGGGAGGGGAGGGGAATTATTTTTTTTTAATTTTATTTATTTATTTGACAGAGAGAAATCACAAGTAGATGGAGAGGCAGGCAGAGAGAGAGAGGGAAACAGGCTCCCCGCTGAGCAGAGAGCCCGATGCGGGACTCGATCCCAGGACCCTGGGATCATGACCCGAGCCGAAGGCAGTGGCTTAACCCACTGAGCCACCCAGGCGCCCGAGGGGAATTATTTTAAAGCCCATGCGAGCTACATAGCTATTGTAGCCGATGATAGCCGATGCCTGGAATGCTTTCCCCTGCCAGCCTACCCTTTCCCACGTCCTGTGGTCCAGGCAAGGCTCTCATTCACAATGCTCTGTCCCTCTCCCACCACCACCCAACAGAGCGCTGAGCATGTGATCTAGGGTGGACCCTGAGAACACCCATCCCCATGGCCACAGGGATTGGTTTAGGCCTGGTTATGGGAGCCCAGGAGAGCCAGTCAGAATCTTCCCTGAGCTTCGATGGAAGGAAACTGGGAGACAGGGACTTCTCTTCCTCTAAGATCACAAGTCATAAAGACAATGTGGACTGGGGCTGCTTGCCATTTTCCCAGACCACATGGGAAAAGCCATCTGTGAATAGATAAGAATGAGGCCAATGCACATGGGGAAGTCAACAAGGATGGGGTCAGCCATGCTGAGATCTTTCAAGGGCCTGGAACCATTCCCGTCTGAAATCTGTTGCTAGAGTTTTAGTTAATGTGAATCATTAATGCTTCTTTGTTTGTGTGTTTCTGTTTGTTTTTTTGCTTATTTGTTTAAACTACCTTATGTAGAGTTCTGTCACTTGTTAACAAAATCATCAGACTGATACACTGAGCCTTTCATCCTGAATTTTTTCTGCTTAGCCCAGGGTAAGGGATCCATAAATATTTGTTAGATGGATAGAGGTTGATATTTTAATTCCTCCATCCTGCTTTTCACCTTTTGAAGGTTAGTAAATGAAATGCTCTGTGAAGGGGCACCTGGGTGGCTCCGTCAGTTAAACATCTGCCTTTGGTTCAGGTCATGATCTGTGGCAATGGCAAATACTTAATGGACTGAGCCACCCAGGTGTCCTGAGCCCCACATTGGCCTCCTCACTCAGTGGGAAGTCTATGCAAGGATTTTCTCTCTCACTCTCCCTCTGCACCTCACCCTGCTCATTCTCTCACTCTCTTTCTCAAATAAATAAATAAAATCTTTTTTTTTTTTTTACATGTGCTACTTTTATTTGTGTTATATGATCTGACATTGAGAGAAGGCTCAGTGGTTAAAGCCTATGCCTTCAGCTCAGGTCATGATTTCAGGGTCCTGGGATTGAGCCCCACATCGGGCTCTCTGCTCATCAGGGAGCCTGCTTCCCTCCCCCTCCTCTGCCTACTTGTGATCTCTGCCTCTCTGTCAAATAAATAAAAAATCTTTAAAAAAAGAAAAATTTGGGGGCGCCTGGGTGGCTCAGTGGGTTAAGCCGCTGCCTTCAGCTCAGGTCATGATCTCAGAGTCCTGGGATCGAGTCCCACATCGGGCTCTCTGCTCAGCAGGGAGCCTGCTTCCTCCTCTCTGCCTGCCTCTCTGCCTGCTTGTGATCTCTCTCTGTCAAATAAATAAATAAAATCTTAAAAAAAAAAAAGAAAAATTTTTATAAATAAATAAAAATCTTCAAAAAAAAAAAAGAAGAAGAAAAAGAAGAAGGACACCTGGGTGGCTCAGTCCATTAAGTATTTGCCATTGCCTCAGGTCATGATCCCACAGTCCTGGGATCAAGTCCCACCTGGGCTCCTTGCTCAGCAGGGAGTCTGCTTCTCCCTCTGCCTGCCGCTCCCCCTGCTTGTGCTCTGTCTCTCACTCCAACAAATAAGTAGATAAAATATTTTTTAAAAAGATTTTATTTATTTGACAGACAGAGATCACAAGCAGGCAGAGAGAGAGGAGGAAGCAGGCTCCCTGCTGAGCAGAGAGCCCGATGTGGGGCTCGATCCCAGGACCCTGGGATCAGAAGTCAGAGGCTTTAACCCACTGAGCCACCCAGGTGCCCCAAGTAGATAAAATCTTTAAAAATAAACAAACAAATAAATATTTTTTAAAAAGAAATGTTCTGTGAATAATTCCTGAATTCACTTCATTTTTTAAAAAATAATTTATTACTTACTTGCTTTTGTTTCTACCTTTACTGAGATATAATTGACATGTAACATTGTGTAAGTTTAAGGTGTACAACATGTTGATTTGAAACATACTTCATTTTTGATGTCTGAAAAATGCAGCCATACAACTATAGCTTCATGGCAGCTTACAAGCCCTTTTTCATTAGGCACAGAGGGATCATCTTTAGTAACAAATGACTTGGTTTTGCCCCTCCCAAAATTAAAAGTTCCAAAATGTAACCCCAAGATCTCTAACAATAAGGAGTACCATGACTGAGCACCTTTTGAGTCCAGACTTTGGTTTCTAATACCATTTTCCCAGTACAGGAACCAGAGCCCCTTGGAGAAGAACCTGATTATAGGACTGGGACAAGAAATATACAAATGGGCCTGGAATGCCTTGTAGTGACAGGATAAGGAAGGACCCAGCAACAATCATACACTAATGGAGCTATGTCAAAGGGACACAGATCAAAATGATCAAAGCTGGAACAATAAATTGGACAATAAAACAAAGTAGTAGTGTTAGATTCTAGCCCAAAGAATAATATAAATACCAATGAGTCGATACTGATACAATGATTGAAAAAAGAAACAAGACAGATCTCCCATGCAGTAGAATTCCAAATAATGTGTAGCTACCCTGTCCTCATGGAGGGTGTAACTCCTTCTTCCTTAAGTGTGGGCTGTGTACGGTGATGTCCTTCCAAAGATTACAGTATGGAAAGGCAGGCACAAAGAGAATTTTTACAGTGGAGAAAGCTGGCATGCACCACCTCACTCAGGTAATCAAGGTCACCATCAATGGTGACATTAAGATGAGTCAAGTCTTGGGCACCTGGGTTGCTCAGTGGGTTAAGCCTCTGCCTTTGGCTCAGGTCATGATCTCAGGGTCCTGGAATCTAGGCCCACATTGAGCTCTCTGCTCAGCAGGGAGCCTGCTTCCCCTTCTCTCTGCCTGCCTCTCTGCCTACTTGTGATTTCTCTCTGCCAAATAAATAAAAATCTTAAAAAAAAAAAATGAGTCATGTCTTGTTAGACTGTGGTGAAAGTGGCACTTTGGGGGCACCTGGGTGGCTTGCTCAGTTAAGTGTCTGACTCTTGACTTTGGCTCAGGTCATGATCTTGGGGATGTGAGATCCAGCCCCACATTGGGCTCCATGCTCAGTGGGAAATCTGCTTGAGATTCTCTTCCTCCCTCTGCCCCTTCCCCTGCTCACATGCACACACTCTCTCTAAAATAAATAAAATAAAATCTTTTAAAAAAAGAAAGAAAGTGGCACTTTACCTCTGTGGTCTTCCTCCTAAAAATTCCTAACTCTGGTCTAATCATCAGAAAAAAAATACCTGATCATTACTCCTCAAAACCATCAAGGTTTTCAAAAATAAGGGAAGTCTGAGAAATTGTCTCTGCCAAGAGAAGCCCAAGGAGATCCGACAACTAATCGTAATACAGCATCCTGTACTCTGTTACTAACAATGTTTTGATAGTGGCTCATTTATTATAACTGATATAAGATGTTAATAAAGAGGAAAACTTTATTACTGGGTGTGGGCTGGGTGGGAACGATCTGTACTATCTTTGCAATTTTTCTTTGTATATCTAAAAGAATTCTAAAAAATTAAGGTTTTTTTGTTTTTGTTTTTGTTTTGCTTTTTTAATGTATTGTGATCAGAGTTAGCACCAAACACAAGTAGAGAGCAGAGACATTGTCATGGTCATCACTGGCCTTAAGACCTCACCCTCCTTTCTTGAAGGCTGGAGGATTTGGAAAGTGGACCCACAAAAAGCAGAGAGCATGGGCTCACTATTCGGGTGTTCTATGTAAGGCCCAAAACAACCCCAGAGAAACACAGACTAAAGGAAGTACAACAGCTTCCTTTTATTCTAATGGAGGATTTCAGTTCAGTTAGAAAATACCTATCTCCTATGGTAGGCCAGGCCAGTCCTGCTAAAGGGAAACCTCTGGAATGCCTTCTTGGGCATTGTTAGAAGGGCACCTGGGTGGCTCAGTCAGTAAGCATCTGCCTTCGGTTCAGGTCATAATCCCAGGGTCCTGGGATCGAGCTCCACATTGGGCTCCCCGCTTGGTGGGAAGCCTGTTTGCTTCTCCCTCTCCCACTCCCCCTGCTTGTGTTCCCTCTCTCCATGTGTCTGTCAAAAACAAACAAACAAAAAGACAGAAGTGACAGGGAACTGTGGCACAGCAAGGAGTTTTGAATTTATAAGTCAGACAGGCGTTGACATACTCCCTCTTCCAGAATAAAAAGAAAAATTGGCCCCTCAGCGAAAAAGACCCCTCCACTGGGGCCCATTCCTCACTCCCCTAGGAAACCTGAGGACACGGGACTTCAGGTGTACTTCTTTCTGCACACCGGGGCCAAGGGTACCTTCCATGTCAGATATTCCTTTAAGACAGCTCTTTGGCAGGTTCTGCAGAAAAGCAAAGGGAAAATGATTTCAATGGGGTCCAAGCCAGCTGCCTCACCAGTTCTCCTACCTGGCCCAGCCTTTGGGGGTCTGGCCTAGCTCACGGTCTTGCGCATTTTGGGTGGCCACACCACAGGGATGAAGGTAAGGGTGGCAAATGGCCTCACGGGTGAGCCAGCCCTCCAGGCAGAAGGCCTGTTAGTGAGAATCACATATGTAGTAAGTTGGAATCCCCCATCTGATACCATCAAGCCTTTCGCTTTTCATTTTATGGTGCCATCTGTCAAACAGATACTTTTAATTTTGATACAATCGCATTAAATTTTTTTTCCTCAAAGGCTTGGAGGTTTGTTTTTTTTTTTTTTTTTTTTAAGATTTTATTTATTTGACAGAGAGAAATCACAAGTAGATGGAGAGGCAGGCAGAGAGAGAGAGAGGGAAGCAGGCTCCCTGCTGAGCAGAGAGCCCGATGTGGGACTCGATCCCAGGACACTGGGATCATGACCCCAGCCCTGAAGGCAGAGGCTTTAACCCACTGAGCCACCCAGTCGCCCCTAAGATTTACTTATTTTAGAAAGTCCGCCAGTAAGAAAGGCGGGAGGGGCAGAGGGAGTGAGAGGGAGAGAATCAGAGACTCTCAAGCGGACCCCTTGTCAAGCGAGAATTCGCTACACCAGGGCAGATCAAACGACCCCAAGATGAGGACCAGAGCTGAAACCAAGAGTCGGACACCTCACTGACTGAGCCACCCAGGCGTCCCTCATTTTTTTCCCCATTTAGACAGCTTTGATACATCTGACATTCATTTATCATCTGGTGTGACCTAGGGAACCAATTCTTTTTTCCATATGAATAATCGGCTGCCACCCCTTCACCATTGACCTGCTGCTGGTCTGCGCTGAGTCAAAGCGAGCGGTTTAGACTCAAGGCTGTGAGGGCCGCTGCCCGCCTGGATGCTCAGTATGGGCCTTGCAGCCTCTTAGAAGCTGTGTCGATGAGGGAAGACAACTCTTGTGGCATGCATTTGTTTGTTTGTTTGGATGCTTATTTATTTATTTTTAAGTCATCCCCACACCCGTTGTGGGACTCAAACTCACAACCCTGAGATCAGGAGTAGCATGCCCCGCCCCAAACCCACATACACACCCCCTTCTGGCTTTTAGAAAAGTTGCAATTTATTATTTTTTTTTTTTAAGATTATTTATTTATTTATTTCACAGAGGGAGACCACAAGTAGGCAGAGAGGCAGGCAGAGAGAGGAGGAAACAGGCTCCCTGAGAGCCTGATGCGGAACTCATCCCAGGACCCCGGGACCATGACCTGAGCAGAAGGCAGGGGCTTAACCCACTGAGCCACCCAGGCGCCCGAAAAGTTGCAATTTAAAACTGCAGAAACTTTCCAGGCTGCGTGAAGAGTGGCACACAGTCGTAGCTCCGGATCCCGGCTTTGAAGTGAGACAGCCTCAGAGGCCGCGTTCCTTCCCAGCGCTCTGCGTCCCCTCCCCCAATCGCCGTGGGCTCTGGACAAGACGAGCCCACTCTTGGGGACTTGAATTTGGGCTCCCCAGAAGCAGAGACTGAGGCAGGTGGGGACTCGCCTGCAAGGGGTTGGGGGAGGAAGGGCCCCAGGGAGAAGCCTGTGGAGAAGCAAGGGAAGCTGGACAGAGCCGGGGGGAAGGAGCCAAGCAGACAGGAGCTTTCCGGAGAGGTCCCGCCGCAGCCCGACCCCGCGGGGGAGCTCTGGGGATTCGTTACGCTGCGGGGTTTGTCCTGCCCTGAGGCCGGGGAGCCGGGCTTTGGACCCCACCCTATTAGTCATTCATTGGCCTCCCGCCCGAGCTGGCTTTGTGTGTCACCTCCCAGGCATCTCCTGGCAGGGCAGCTCCCATTCGCTAAGAGAATCCTCTAAAGATGGATGGAGTCGTGAGCTTTTAGCAGCCAACACCCAGGGCAGCTGGAAAGTAGGTGCTCCCGCCTCCGCAGGCGGGCAGGGCCCCCAAGACCATCAACCTCAGAGACCAGCTCTCAGTATACGCTGCCATTCAGTGTGAATTGGGGAGACACAGTCTCAGCAGGGACTGGGGACGTGACCATGAGAAAAAAAATTAGTGAAAAAGATGTACTTGGACACAAAGCCATATCTGGGATTCATCTATTTTACTATGTGATGCTGGTTACCTTTTACTGGATTCATTGAATTGTCCTTTGGTTTTCTTTTTGCTGATGACAAGAAAAATCTGTGTTCATTGTAAATGATCCAGATGCTAAAGTAATTCATTTCTTAGAAAGTAAAACTTGCCTGTAATGTCATAAACCCCTCCCCACACTCCTATCCTGATATAACCCCTGTTTTCCTTTAAGATTTCATTTATTTATTTATTTTAAGAGGAAGAGAGGGGTTGAGGGGGCCAAGGGGGTGAGAGAATCCTAAGCAGGCTCCACACCCAGCACAGAGTCCCATGCAGGGCTCGATCTCAAAACCCTGAGATCATGACCTGAGCTGAAATCAAGAGTCAGACGCTTAACTGAATGAGGTACTCAAGCGCCCCTGAGATTTTTTTTTTTTTTTTTTAAGTAATCTCTATACCCAAAGTGGGATTTGAACTTACAATCCAGAGATCAAGAGTCACATGATCTGATTGAGCCAGCCAGGGAGCCCGTGATAATCACTGTTCAGAGTTGGAAATATATTACCTCCAGTATTAGCTATAGAAATCATTGTTTTGAAAGGTCCAGAAAGCAGAGATCTTATTAAATATGATCCACTAAGAACCCTTAGCAAACAGAGCTAATGTTAAGTTTGAAAGGTTCCTTTCTGAGATAGGGCACAGGACAGAGATGCCCGCTTGCATCACAGACGTTCACCAATGTCCTAAAGGCCTTAGGCCATACAAGAGGGCAATCATTACAAAAAGCTTGGACAGAAAGAAGTAAAACTGCCATTATTCAACAGTGACATGATTGTGCACAGAGAAAGCCCAAATGAATCTAAAAATAAAGTATCAGAATAAATAAGTTACTTTAGCAAGTTTGCTAGACACAGGTCAATACAAAAAACAGACTTCTACACATAGCACCAGTTATAAAATGAAATGTAAAAAGGTGCTTATAAGATGGCATCAAAAATTAAAATATCAAGGGCGCCTGGGTGGCTCAGTGGGTTAAGCCGCTGCCTTCGGCTCAGGTCGTGATCTCAGAGTCCTGGGATCGAGTCCCGCATCGGGCTCTCTGCTCAGCAGAGAGCCTGCTGCCCTCTCTCTCTCTCTGCCTGCCTCTCCATCTACTTGTGATTTCTCTCTGTCAAATAAATAAATAAAATCTTAAAAAAAAAAAAAAAGACTTCTCTATTAAAAAAAAAAAAATTAAAATATCTGGTGGGACGCCTGGGTGGCTCAGTTGGTTAAGCAGCTGCCTTTGGCTCAGGTCATGATCCCAGGGTCCTGGGATCGAGTCCCACATCGGGCTCCTTGTTCGGCAGGGAGCCTGCTTCTCCCTCTGCCTCTGCCTGCCATTCTGTCTGCCTGTGCTTGCTCTCCCTGCCCCCTCTCTGATAAATAAATAAAATCTTTTAAAAAAATTAAAATATCTGGAAATCAATATAAAAAGATGTGTGTTTGGGGGCACTTGGCTGACTCACTGGTGGAGCATGTGACTCTTGATCTCAGGGTTGTGAGTTCGAGCCTCACAGTGGGGATAGAGATTACTTAAATACAAAATCTTAAAAAAAAAAAAAAAAAAAAAAGCTGTGGGACACCTGGGTGGCTCAATTGGTTAAGCGCCTGCCTTCGGCTCAGGTCATAATCCCAGCATCCTGGGATCAAGTCCCATATGCCAGCTCAGCAGGGAGCCTGCTTCTCCCTCTGCCTCTGCCTGCCACTCTGTCTGCCTGTGCTCACTCTCTCTGACAAATAAATAAAATCTTAAAAAAAAAAAAAAAAAAAGATGTGCATGATCTTTATACAAAAACCACCAACAAACCTATAAAACATTATTGAGAAGAAATGAAGGATTTTTGGGATACTGCTCAGGAATCTCGTATGAAGTCTTTTACCTTGGCCTATTTGGGTGGGTGAATTTCTGTCCCTTTTCGTGGGCTACACCGTCTTTCCATAAGTGTTGAATAAACCAATAGCAATATTTACATGTTAGGAACAGCCAAAAATACATGACATGCATGCTTCCCTTTATCTTCAGAACAAGCCTGCCCACTATTACTATATCCATTGTACAAGAGGAAACTGAAGGTCAGAGAGTTTAAATAACTTGCCTAAAGTCACCCAGACAGCAAATTCTAACCCAGGCCTGTCTGAACCAGGAAACACCGCTCAGAATCACCATTCAATGGCTGGAAGCTCAGTCTTCGCATTTAAGGCAAGGCAATCCTTTGAAGTCAAAGGCTGTAGGAACATTTATAAAACGAATTTCAAAAATGCCACAAAGTAACAAGGGTTGATCCTTAACGCCAAAAACTCTTAGGTGTGAGTTCTCCATTTGGGGGCAGGATTGGCAGGAACAGCGTCACTCGCACTGCAGTGTGGACATCTGGCCACTAGATGGCCCTGCAGCTCTTTGCGGTGCCGTCTCCACCCGCCTTCGCTGGTTTGCTCCTAGTGGCCAAACCACACCGGAAGAGCAGAGAAATGAGAAAAGTAAGCACAATGTAGCATTTTTAAAAAAGATAAATGTACAAAATTGAAAGGCCATTCTACATTCTGAGAATGTGTCCTTCCTACTCTTTTTGGGTGGTAACGGACAATTGTTCCTATCGTGGGGACCCTTCCCTGCCACCACCTTAAAAAAAAAAAAAAAAGTCTTACCCAACTGTGAATTCTGAAAGTCTGGAATCAGTAAAGTACCAGCTTCCCATGAAAAACAGATCCAAGTCAAATATTTTAACGTGGTGTAAAGATCCCCAGCCCTCCGAGCAGTGTTTCTGGAAATAAACAAGCTAAAGTGCCTGCAAAAGTTAAATACAGTCATCCATGTTATACTTAGAAGCTCTTTTTGGTGAAATAGTTAGTGAAATGAAAAGATGTTGATAAAAGAGTCGTGAAACCAAGGAAGCTCCGAGTGGGTAGGAATTTCCCCAGGGAAACAGTGACATCAGTTCTTAAATGATGAGACCATGAGGAGGACACAAAATATAGGAAGTCGGTTCTAGAGAAAGTAAAGCAAAAGTTCGTATAGCCCATTGAAGGTCAAGGCACAACTGAGGGGTTCACAAGAAAGCTCAGACCTGCCACAGAGGATTGGGGATGTTCTGAATTGGAAGGGAGAGCAAGACAGAGGAGGAATCCTGGGTAAATATGGTCTTTTCTTTCTTACTTAAAGATGGAGAGTGTCCAGGTCTCTGGCTGTGGTCAAAAGTGTCAGGTCCCCAAGGATGGGTGTAGAAGACCATCCAGTTAAGACACAGCCATGTTTTATTGTGTAGTGTTTTTTTCTTTCAGAACTGTTGACATCTAAAAGTTTCTGCTTGCTGTTTGCTTCCAGAAATCTTCACTCGCTCCAAGTGGCTTCCCTCACCCACACCAAGCCACCTATCCGCTGCTGTTTCCTGGCATTACTCGAAATTCTACTTCAGTGTTTCTTTACCTAGTAATCTCCTTAAACCTACCCTGTGCCCAACACAGTTCTTACTGCTAGACATCTTGAATCTTCATAGTAAGAATCTTTTCTCCCAAGTCACCTGCGAGAAGCCTGAGACTACGGACAGGTGCGACAATTCCCTCAGCGTGACGTTTCCTCTTGGTTGTGTAGGTAGATCCTGGGTTCTGCCCAGACCAGGGCTCCAAGGGCTGGGCTGAGGGTGGAGTGGCCTGCAGCTGTGGAGGAGGGGAGGAGTGTCAGAGGAATTAGAGCCTGAGCTTGAGTGAGAAAACCAGGGAAAGTCCCAAGTGTCAAGTTCAGGAAAGTAGGAGTTGGGTAAGAATCTGATGGGAAGCCAAGGCTGGGCACCTGAGAGCAAGCAAGATGGGCCAACAAGTTTGGAGAGCAGTGCTGTAAAGATTCCCAGAAATACAGGAACTGGAGGGCAAGAGCGTTCTGGGGATTGCCACTGGAATCCATAACCTCAGATGGTGAAAGGCGGCAGGAAAAGAGGCTCAGTGTCCTGGTTCCTGAAGGAGGACCCAGGCACTAGACACAGCTGGGAAGATGGAGGAGAACGTCCTCTACTAGGACAACTGTCTTCCAGTTGTCTCATTTGTCTCCTCCCTCTAGGTGCTCTGAGCTCTAAAATTAACCCCATGTTTTCTGAATAGGAAATGGGCATGCCAAAGAGTTCAACAGGTTCGAGGTTTCCATTTTTTTAAATATATTTAAGGGGCACCTGGCTGGCTCCCTAGAGCACACGACTCTTGATTTTGGGGTTGTGAGTTCGAGCCCCACGTTGGTGTAGAGATTGGTTCAAATATATTGAAAAACGTGCATAAAGCTTGTTTTGTTTTCAGGCAAGGCAGATTTAAATGGCTTACAACAGGGGCACCGCGGTGGCTCAGTCTATTGGGCAACCGAATCTTGATTTCAGTTCAGCTAATGAGCTCAGGGTTATGAGACTGACCCCTGAGCTGAGCTCCACATCGGGTTCCTCACTCAGCCTGGAGTCTGCCGGGGATTCTCTCTCCCTCTCCTTCTGCCCCTCCTCTCCCTGCCGCATGCACACATGCACGCGCACTGGCTCTCTTTCTAAAATAAATGGATAGATAAAATCATTAAAAGGATTACAACAAAATCCAGGCTGCCTATCCTCCCCCTCCCCTTCCCCAATCTTACTCCTCAGAGGAAAGTTCTTTGCTATGACTTCCTGTTTTGTCATCTTCATTTTTCTTTCTTTCTTTTTTTTTTTTTTAAGATTTTATCTTTAAATAATCTCTACCCCATGTGAGGCTTAAATTCACAAACTTGAGATCAAGCATCTCGTGCTCCACCGACTGAGCCAGCGTTACATTGCTCTATCTCAATTATCAATCTTTGACTTCATTAACTGACTTCCATATGAGGAATTAATTCTCTTTTCATAACCACTTCCACTTTCCCTCTTTCTCTCAATCTATTTTATGTCCCCATTTTTATTAATGGTGTGCATTATTACAATGATGTCATTATTCACAGCTGAGATGCATAGTATACGATAATTAAACTTTATCTTTTATACCTTTTTGTTTTTCCTGTAATTAATAACTGCCTTGTTTTTTCATTGCCTTACTTTTCTGTTTTTCTATTGTGTTTGTGTGTTGATTTATTATTTTTTTTTTTTACCAAACACTTAATAGATCTTTTTTTTAAAACTTCCTATCCAGAGCCCTCCTGCCCCAAAGCAGACGGTTTGCTCTCTTGGCCTGACACCACCTTTCTCCTCAGGTTCCTTTTAAACCAGTTGCATCCTATGTGGGAGCCCCTGTTTCCTGGATCCCATGCCTTCCTTTCTTGGAATACTTCCTTATTCTCATGAAGCACTTCCGGCCTTCACTTTTTTAAACATATCCAACATATATTATTAACAGCTTAATTTAGATATAATCACATTCTATACAATTAACTGGCTTGACATATAAAATTACCCTCCTGACCCCTCCTACCATATCACCATTCCAGCCCCTGGCAACCACTTTTGTGTCTAGAAACCTGCTTGTTATGGACATTTCATAAAAATTGAATCATAGACTGTGGCCCTTTGTGACTAGCTTCCTTCACTCAGCATAAAGTGTTCAAGAGACATTTGTGCTGCAGCATGTATCAGTACTACATTCATTCATCTGTAATCATCATGAAATAGCTGTAAGAAAAAATTCACCCTCTTAACCATTTTTCTAACAATTTTATTTATTTATTTGACAGAGAGAGATCACAAGTAGGCAGAGAGGCAAGCAGAGAGAGGGGGAGGGGGGAAGCACGCTCCCTGCTGAGCAGAGAGCCGGACATGAGGCTCGATCCCAGGTCCCTGAGAATATGACCTGAGCAGAGGCAGAGGCAGAGGCTTAGCCCACTGAGCCATCCAGGCGACCCTTTCTTAACCACTTTTTAAGTGTACAGTTTAGTAATGCTAAGTACACTCACATCACGGTGTGACCATCACCACCATCCATCTCTAGAACTCTTATCTTGTAAAACTGAAACTCTGTATTCATCAAACAGCTCCCTATTCTCCCTCCCCTCAGGCCCCGGCAATCATCATTCTATTTTCTGCCTCTGTGACCTTGGCTACTCTAGGTATTTCCCATCAGAGGAATCATATTCTGGCTTGTGACAGACTTAGTTAGCACAATGTGCTCAAGGTTCGTTCTTGATGTATCAGAATTTCTTTCCCTTTAAAGGCTGAACGATATTCCATTGTATGTATATGACACATTTTGTTTATCCATTCTTCCTTTGGTGGACACTCGGCTTGCTTCCACCTTTTGGCTATTTATGAATAATGCTGCTGTGAACATGCGTGTCCAAATATCCCGAATCCCTGTTTTCATTTTTTTTTTTTTTTTAGATTTTATTTATTTATTTGACAGACAGAGGTCACCAGTAGGCAGAGAGGCATGCAGGGAGAGAGAGGAGGAAGCAGGCTTTTCGCGGAGCAGAGAACCCAATGTGGGGCTCTATCCCAGAACCCTGGGATCATGACCCAAGGCGAAGGCAGAGGCTTTAACCCACTGAGCCACCCAGGTGCCCCTTCAATTCTTTTTATGGCCAAATAATATTCCATTGTATGGATATGCTACATTTTATTCATCCATTCATCATTTGATGGACATTAGGTTGTCTCTACTTTTTGGTTATTACAATAATGCTGCTATGAAAATGTGTGTGCGGGGTCCCTTGCTGGCTCACTGGGTGGAGCCTGCACTTTGGATCTTGGGGTTGTGGGTTGTGCATTTGCTGTAGAAATTACTTAAAACCCTTTAGGGGTGCCTGGGTGGCTTAGTTGGTTGAGCATCTGACTTTTGGTCCAGCTCAGGTCCTGATCCTGGGATCGAGGCCCAAGTCAGGCTCTGCACTCTGTTTAGAGTTTGCTTAAGACTCTCCCCCTCCCTTTGCCTCTGTCCGTCCCCACTGCTCTTTCTAAATAATTAAATCTTATTTTAAAATATAAAATAAAACAGAATCTTTAGGGGAACCTGGGTGGCTCAGTCAGTTAAGCATCTGCCTTCAGTTCAAGTCATGATCCAAGTGTCCTGGGATTGAGTCCTACATCAGCCTCCTTGCTCAGCCGGGAGCCTGCTTCTTCCTCTCCCTCTGCCTGCCACTGCCCTGCTTTATGCTCTCTCTCTCTCTCTGTCTGTCTGTCCAATAAATAAATAAAAATTTTAAATAGAATAGAATCTTAAAAAAGAAAGAAAGAAAATTTGACATATTTTCGTTTCTCTTGGGTATATATACCTAGGAGTGGAATTGCTTGGTCATATGATAACTCTGTGTTTCTTGTTTTGAGAAACTGGCAGGCTGTTTTCCGAAGCAGCTGCATCACCTTAAACACTGCCCCTATTAGCCATGTTGTGAGGGTTGGTTCCAATTCCTATCCTCATCAGCACTTGTTATTATGTCTTTTATATTATAGCCTAGTGGGTGTGAAGTAGTATCTCATTGTGCTTTTGACTTGTATTTCCCTAAAAGTCTGTTGAGCATCCTTTCATGTGCTTTTTGGCCATCTGTATGTCTTCTTTGGAGAAACAATACTCAGATCCTTTACCTACTTTTAGTTGGGTTATTTGTCTATTTATTTATTTTTATTTATTTATTGTCAAAGAGAGACACAGTGAGAAGGAACACAGGCAGGGGGAGTGGGAGAGGAAGAAGCAGGCTTCCCGCCGAGCAGGGAGCCCGATGTGGGGCTTGATCCCAGGACCCCGAGATCATGACCCAAGCCAAAGGCAGCTGTTTAACTGACTGAGCCACCCAGGCACCCTCAAGATACATTTTTTTGAGTCCTCGAATGTTTGAAGAAGTCCTTTATTCCATCCTAACACTCAGTTAGTGGGTCTGGCTGGGTCTCAAAGGTTTGGAGGCTGGCAAGTCCAAGATCAAGGTTCTAGCCAATTCAGTTTCTGATGAGGGCTTTCCCGGATTACATGTAGCTACTTTCTCATTGTTTGTCCCTATGACCTCTTTGTGCAGGGATGGGGGCCCAGAGGGAACAAGTGAGTGTTCTCTGGTATCTCTTCTCATGAAGACAGTAATTCTGTTGGATCAAGGCCTCATCGTAGGCTTCATGTCACCTTAATTACTTCCTCCAAATACAGCCGTACTGAGGGTTTGGGCTCCAACATATGAATTTGGGGGGTGCGTGGGGGACCAACAGTCAATTCATAACCATTGTTTACTAAAAATTGCTTGTTGTTTATGGTAACCAGACAAGCTCCATTTTATGTGGCAATCCCACTCACCCAGCCATGCTGTCTCTGCCCTTTTCTGTGCCAGGCCCTGGGCACTGGCTTAGCCCGCCCTCACAACAGCACTGCGAGGGAGACAGCATCCCTGCTTTTCCCCCAGGAGGAAGCCTTGCCTTGAGAGAGGTTAAGCAACTTGTCCCAAGTCACACAACTACCAAGAGGCCAAGCAGAGAGATGAGGCAAGAGTCAAACCAGGTAGGGGCGAGAGCACGTGACCGCCGAACCAAGGCAGGACAACACCTGGTCATGGCCTGAGACCAGGATCCTTCAGCCCAAAGTACATGAAGTTATCAGGAATAAAATGTACAAAAGCCAGAAGCCCATGAGTAAAAGCGCAACCTCCTCGCCTCCAAAAACTGTATTCATAAAACAAACAACAAAGTAACAGAAGGTAGTTCTTCGGTGTAATACATTTAAAAATGGATGAAATGGCCCCCGGGAAACTTGAATCAGATACTGTCAGATCCTTTGCCTTTTTTTTTCCTTCCTAGCATATTCACCTTTCCTTTTCTTTTCTTTTCTTTTTTTTTTTTAAGATTTTATTTATTTATTGACAGAGAGAAATCACAAGTAGATGGAGAGGCAGGCAGAGAGAGAGAGAGGGAAGCAGACTCCCTGCTGAGCAGAGAGCCCGATGTGGGACTCGATCCCAGGACCCTGAGATCATGACCTGAGCCGAAGGCAGCGGCTTAACCCACTGAGCCACCCAGGCACCCCTACTTTTCTTTTCAACTTAAAAATTTATTTTCTTTTTTAAAAAAAAATATTTATTTGCCAGAGAGTGCATGCAGAGGGGACAGCAGGCAGAGAGAGGCAGACTCCCAGCTGAGCAAGGAGCTTGATTTGGGAATCGATCCCAGGACCCTGAGGTCATGACCTGAGCCAAATGCAAACACTTAACCGAGTGAGCCACCCAGGTGTCCCTCATTTTTATTTTTTAAATGAGGTAGAATCAACATCAATAAAATGCATAGATCTTGGGGCACTGGGGTGGCTCAGTCCATTAAGCATCTGACTCTTGATTTCAGCTCAGGTTATGATCTCAGAGTCATGAGATCAAGGGCTGTGTCAGGGTCTGTGCTCAGTGAGGAAACTGCTTAAGATTCTCTCTCCCTCTTCTTCTGCCCCTGCCCCCTCTCCTGCGCTCTCTCTCTCTCTGCACAAATAAAGTCTTTTAAAAAGTGCATAGAGGGCACCTGGGTGGCTCAGTGGGTTAAAGCCTCTGCCTTCGGCTCAGGTCATGATCTCAGGGTCCTGGGATTAAGCCCCGCATCGGGCTCTCTGCTCAGCAGGGAGCCTGCTTCCCCCCACCACTTGCCTCTCTGCCTACTTGTGATCTCTGTCAAATAAAATCTTTTAAAAAAAAAAAGTACACATATCTTAACATACAATTTGACACTTTGCAACAAGCATATATACTCTGTAACCACTGTCCAAAACAAAATAGAGCATATTTTCATCACCCCAGTAAGTTCGCTTGGGCTTCTTTCCTCCCCAGCCCCATGGCAACCATTTTTCTGCTTTCTATCACCATAGATTAGTTTAGCCTGTTCTTGAAGTTCATATAAACAGATTCATACAGCTTATACTTGTTTGGATCTGGCTCCTTTCACTTAACATAATGTTTTGTTTGATTTTTATTTTGCTGAAATTCACATAGCCTTAAGTACACAATTCTGCGGCAGTTAGTACATTCACAATGTTGTGAAGCCCCCGCCCCTGTCTAGTTCCAGAGCCTTTACATCACTGGCCCGAGAGAAGACCCTGTCGCCATCCCATACTCACTCTCCAGTTCTTCCGACCGCTAGCACTTGGCAACCACTAATCCGTTTTCCATCTAACCTTTACTATCTATGATTCATCAGTTCGCAACTGTCTGGTAAAACCCCACAAGAAGAGAGAATTACCCAAAAAAGGCTCCAAAAGAGGGGAGAAAGACAAAACCAATGCTAGGTAAAGTAAAATCAAGCCAGATGACTAAGCCATGAAGGACATTTCTCACTGCCAGTGAGATGAAGCCTACTCTTCCTCTTAAGCGGAAGGTCTCTGCTCCAATCAGTCTTGAAGGTTGCGGTAGCCTTATCTACACAAGTGCTGTTTATTTTCCTATGGACAAAGCCCAGTTCAGTGGCAATATTGAAAGAGAAAAGGCCCACAGCTGGCTCCTTCTGCAAATGGCATTGACATAAAGACCAAAGTAAATGTTAGCATCCTGCAAACAGCAGCAGGTGTTTGAAACACAAGAATAGCAGCCACTCGGGAGAACAGTGACCACCTGCTAAACAGCGTCTACTCAGAACCCATTTGAAACAGTCCATAGGGATGATTTCTGATGTGTGGGTGTACTTTATTACTGGGTTTTTGTAGGTTTGGGGGGTAGGTCTTTTCTTGCATTGCAGGGGATGTTTAGATAATGTCTGATTTTTTTAACTGGGTCCTTGCTCACCACCATAGCCTTAGCACCTAATACCTAGGATTATGCTTGGCACATAGTAGGTGAACAATTAGACATTTTGGAATAAATGAATAAATGAGTGAAATATCTTTCCTACCAACTATAAAAGTGGAATCATAAAATTACTGTGTTTTAGATTCAGAGGAGAATGAGAAAGAAGGAAAACAAATAAATGTCCTCCCATAAGGGATCATGCAAGGTGGTTTCTATATATTACCTTATTGAATCCTCACAAATACCTTAAATATATGGTGCTGACTTCACAGATGGCGATACTGATGGTCACAGACGCACCCTGCTATGTCCCAGAACAGTGAGTCCAAGCCTTTCATTTGGTCACTGAAGACACTCAGAGCCAAAGCCATCAGGGGTCTTGCTCCAGGTGACAGAGCTAACCTTGTTGAGTGGCCTACCTAGAATGTTCCTATGTCTGTCCTTAGCTGAAGGCACAATATAATGATCCTTGAAGCCAAATGCCTATCTTTGTCTAAGGCACAGAAAGTTTCAAAAGGCAGAGTATTTGCTTGTAAAAAAATGGAGGGGAGAGGGGAGTGCAGCTTCCTGGGCAGATTTTAGGCAAAAAAGCCTCCACTGGATTTATATTCCCGGAATCTTGGGAGGATGGTTATGGGTGAGCAGCAGCAGGCAGGACACTGGGGAGGCCAAGAGGCTTGGGGCTGGAGCACCACGGATTTGCCAGTGGGTCCTGGCTCAGTCACTGTCAGCCTTTCTGTGCCTCAGATAAGCAATTGATTAGCGACGTACTGAGTGCCCGCCAAGTACGCTGCCAGAAAGGGCAAATTGGATCGATACCACTCGGTGCAACCCAATGGCTCAGGGGCACAAAAGTGTATACGATCAGGTCCCTGCTTCCTACTCCGACAGGACAACCAACCACAATGGTTTGCTGTGACTATGTCAATGTATCCCACTAAATGTTCTGAGTTCTGGGAAACTGCTCAGTCCTGGACACACCAGGGCAGCGGCCACCTATGAGAGGTTTTGACGGGCAGAGGAAACCACATGCACAGTTATGACGAACACTATGGGTAGCATGTAAAGCCTGGTCTAATACAGAGACGCCACCAGACATGGGCAACCATAAAGTGCCAACTGCGCCAGGGCCTACAGCAAAAGGAAAACCCAACGATAATGACCCTTCTTTTTTTATTTTTTTTAAAGATTTTATTTATTTATTTGACAGACAGAGATCACAAGTAGGCAGAGAGGCAGGCAGAGAGAGGAGGAAACAGGCTCCTGCTGAGTAGAGAGTCCGATGAGGGGCTCGATCCCAGGACCCTGGGATCATGACCTGAGCCGAAGGCAGAGGTCGTAACCCACTGAGCCACCCAGGCACCCCAATAATGATTCTTCTTGATTTACAAATATGATAGTTTGTGGGGCACCTGACTGGCTTAGTTGGTAGAGCATATGACTCTTAATCTAAGGGTTATGAGTTCAAGCCCCACATTGGGCATGGAGTTTACTTTTTTAAAAATGTGATGGTGCTTGGGTGATTCAGTCAGTTAAGGGTCTGCCTTTCACCTCAGGTTATGATCTCAGGACACCTGGGTCCTGAGATTAAATCCTGTGTCAGGTTCCCTGCTCAGCAGGGAGTCTGCTTCTCCCTCTCCCTTTCCCCCTTGCTTGTGAGCATGCTCTCTCTCATATAAATAAAATATTTTAAAAAAGCTTTTAAAAAGGGTGCCTGGGTGGCTCAAATGTTTGGGCATCTGCCTTCAGCTCAGGTCATGATACCCGGGTCCTGGGATCGAGCCCCGAATCGGGCTTCCTGCTCATGGGGAGCCTGCTTCCTCTCTCTCTGTGTCTCTCATGAATGAATAAATGAAATCTTAAAAAAAAAAAAGCTTTAAAAAATGTGATACTTTGTACATCACAGATTTTTTTCATTAACTTCGATTTTTTAAAATATTGCATTAAAATTGCATAAAAATACATAAAATAAATATTGTATCAAAATATATTCCATCTTGGGGCACCTGAGTGGCTCAGTGGGTTAAAGCGTCTGCCTTCAGCTCAGGTCATGATCCCAGGGTCCCGGGATCAAGCCCCACATAGGGCCCTCTGCTGGGTGGGGACCCTGCTTCCTCCTCTCTCTCTGCCTGCCTCTCTGCCTACTTGTGTCTCTGTCTGTCAAATAAATAAATAAATTAGTTATATAATTTTTAAGAAATATATTTGATCTTGATTACTGACTTTTGGGGCACCTCCTTAAATTTTGCATCCGAGGGAAGTGCCTCTCTTGCCTTACTCTCTGCCAACCCTGCAAGGTCAGCCCAACATGTTAGCCCCATGCTTCCAATATAATCTTTGAGACCTGGGACAAATCTCTTGGCTTCTCCATCTGAATATCTTCCTCTACACTAAGGAGGGTGAATTACACAGCCCCTAGGGGCCCTTCCATCTCCAGGTTCTGTGCCTTCATGATGAGATGTTGGGAAATGGAGAGGAACAGAGGACAGATAATGCTGGGAACAGTCAAGGAATGGAAAGAGAAGTAGCATTTCTGCTTGCCTACGATTAGAGAAAGAGAACCAGTAGGACATTTTTACATATTAACATAGATATGTGATGCATGTATCATATAGCATATGTGTATATATATGACATAATCACATATCATATCTACCCACTATATATATGATATATGATCTACATATATGTGATTTATCTCAGGGAATTGGCTTATATGATTGTGGGTTTGGCATGTTTGAAATTTTTGGCACAGCCTGGCGGGCCAGACACTTTGGGCAAGAGTCAACACCGCAATCCATAGGTGAAATCTTGGGACACCTGGGTGACTCAGTGGGTTGAGCGTCTGCCTTTGGATCAGGTCATGACCCCAGGGTCCTGGGATCAAGCCCCACGTCGGGCTCACTGCTCAGCAGGAAGCCTGCTTCTCCCCTCCCACTCCTGCTTATGTTCCCTCTCTCACTCTCTGTCAAATAAATAAAATCTTAAAAAACAAACAAATGGGGGCACCTGGGTGTCTCAGTGGGTTAAGCCGCTGCCTTCGGCTCAGGTCATGATCTCAGAGTCCTGGGATGGAGCCCCGCATCGGGCTCTCTGCTCAGCAGGGAGCCTGATTCCTCCTCTCTCTCTCTCTCTGCCTGCCTCTCTGCCTACTTGTGATCTCTGTCTGTCAAATAAATAAATAAAATCTTTTTAAAAAACACGAAACAAAAACATAGGTGAAATATCTTCTTCTTCAAAGATACCTAGTTTAGCTTTAAAGCCTTTCCCCTGGATTGGATGAGGCCCCATCAGACACACTCCTTTCGTCGACCTTAAACTGCGTCTACAAAATACCTCAGAGCAAAGCCTGGATTACTCTTGAAAAGAATACCTGGATATTACAGCTAAGCTATGTTGACTCATAAAATTAATCATCACAAGAGGAGGAAATTGCTCAGAGACGTGAAGTTGATTGTCCAAGATCATCCAGCTGATCAGAGTCAAAGTTGGGACTGAAAGTGTGCTATACATGGACCCCAAGGTCCACATTGTCCCAGGAATCTTGCTGTGTCTGGGCCTCCGGAGAATTTCCTGAGGCATCACAGCAGATTCCTAATCCCTGCATGACCCTGTGACTTCTCTGTCATAGCTATTTTTGTGTGTCTCCTTCTGGACTGGGGGTTCTTTGGGGAAAGATCCCTGCATAAATATCTTTTTATGATCCACAGTACTAGTGAAAAGCCCCACATCTGTCAAGCATTCAGTGACTATTTGTAGAATTAGTGAATCGCTAATAATTCCCAATGTGTTGTTTCCTATATAGGAGCACTAAACTAAGCTTTAACTGTAAGATGTTAGCTATAATTTCCAAGATTTTTCTAAAAAACTTAGTTGAGAGAGAGAGAGCATGAGCAGAGGGAGAGGGAGAAACAGGCTCCCCATTGAGCCGGGAACTCCACAAGGGACTCAATCCCAGGACCTGACCTGAGCCAAAGGCAGACGCCCAACTGACTGAGCCACCTAGGTGCCCCTAGATTTTAGCTATAACTTCTAACTTCTCCTTCACCTCTATCTGCACCTCCTCGTCCTCCTTCTTCTAGTTTGTTAACTTTTGCTTTAATTGAATGTCAATTTCCCCACCAAAACAAAATAAAAGGGAAGGACCCTTGTGGCCATGGCAATATATTCTAGAAGCCTGCTGGGCATTCTAACTTAATGTCTTGACAATGGGTCAAGTGGGGTGGGTTCTACTATGATTCTTAGATGCATGACAGGAAAACAGAGTCTCTGAAAAGTTAAGGACCTGTCTAGGGCACCTGGGTGGCTCAGTGGTTTAAAGCCTCTGTCTTCAGCTCAGGTCATGATCCCAGGGTCCTGGGATCGAGCCCCGAATCGGACTCTCTTCTCAGCAGGGAGCCTGCTTCCTCCTCTCTCTCTCTGCCTGTTTCTCTGCCTACTTGTGATCTCTGTCAAATAAATAAATAAGATCTTTAAAAAAAGAAAAAATGTTAAGGACCTGTCTAGAGTCACAGAATTTGTGGCTGGACTCTAACTAACCTCTAAACTCCCCCCGACCAACTTCTGGGCCACACTGCCCAGGTCAAATTGTTCCCGGCAGCCACACTGGAGCTCGACCTCATCAAGCTGAGGAACTGAGAAGCACACGTGTTAATAATGGCAGCACCACAGGACGCCTGGGTGGCTCAGTCAGTTAAGCGTCTGCCTTCAGCTCAGGTCATGGTCCCAGGGTTTCTGGATCGAGCCCCACATTGGGCTCCTTGCTCAGCTGCGTCTTCTCCTCCTTCTGCCTGCTCTGCCTGCCATTCCCCCTGGTTGTGCTTTCTCTGACAAATAAATAAATGCAATCTTAATAATAATAATAATGGCAACACCAGGACCAGGGCTCTGGGCTCCTGGTTTCTAGGGGCACATTCTCCTGGTTGTCTCTCAAAGCAAGGCCTCACTGGGGCCCTTGCAGGCTGTGCCTGGGCCTCCCCGGGTTATTTACTCGGCTAGGTGTGGGCTCTGCCTGGCTCCCAGTCTGTTGTTTGCCCAGTAAACGTTACCTTGGCCCCACCAATCTACTACCCAACAAAAGAATGGCAACCGATGCTGAAAGGAACGTTCTTTTGCTGGTTTCAGACACCTTGTTGACTTCAGTTTTCAGTTTCTGTCTAATAAAATGCAAATAACTGAAAGTGGGGGTCGCCTCAGAAGCCTCACGGCCTCCAAGCAGTGAGCCAGGCCTGGGTCCTTTTCCCGCCAGTGCAACCTCTGGGAATCAGGCCATATATGAAGTCAGCAGGGATTTAGGGTCAAATCCCAGTTCTCCTGAGTGGTGTAACCTTGGGCCTCACCTCTCAAGCTTCCTCCTCTGAGAAACAGAGCCAGGGCTTACCGTGCAGGAATGAGAGAGAGAAGGGATGCCAGTGCCTGGCACAGAGCCCCATACTCATGGGCTGTCAGTCCTACTATTGGCTTAGTCCGCACAGCCTTGCACTTGTTTCCTTGACAATAAAAGAAGCTTTAGTGTAAGGACAAAAACAAGGCTTGCTGTCCGTGGCTACTCTGGTTTCCTACCACCTGGCTTCTTCCTGGAAAAAGGTTCCAAGAACTTTTTAGAGGTAGAAAGCGAACAAACAAGGGAGATTTTAATCAGTAAAAACAGGTTCTGTCTTTCTCAGGGAGGCGGCTGCCTACAGCTCCAAGCAAATCCTCGCAAACCGTAATGTTACCTCCGCGATCGATTTGCAACAGGAGGTTCTTGTTCTGGAACCCGGATACGCAAACAAGGGCGCTTTCAGGAAGGGAGGGTGGAGGGAGGGCGCAGGGCGTCCTTCGGGAGGCGGATTTCATCAGCTGCCCCCTGTCCCCGGGAAGCCCGCGGGACCTGTCAAGCCGGTGGCCCAGGCCAGAAGGCAAGCTGAACGTTTTAAAGTCCACGGGGCCTCTCTTCTGACCTTTTCATTTAAGTGGGCCACATTTAAGAAATGCCAAGGAGGAAACCGTGGTGATTTGTGGTTGCCAAGCCAAGTGGGGCGCTGAGAAAAAAGCGGATGAAATGGAAAAGGTCAGCTACCTCCGCTGTGCAAAGCGAGGAGGCTGGCTGGGTCCAGGCAGCACAGTCTCAGGATTCTGAGCTGCTGTGCCAACTCCTGACCCCAAGTGTTAGCCTGTCTCTGGGACTCAGAGACAGAGTGACTAAAGTCACCCTCAAGTCCCTTCTGGCTATTAGAGAAAGAGGCAGAGCAGGACCCCGGAGAGGGGGAGTGACTGCAGAATTTAAAGCCAAACAAGGATAGGCTGAGTGTGGGGGTGGCAAGAAATGCTCCCCCACATTCTCTCATATTCCTGCCTCCAGTTTTTTGGAGGTTTTTTTGTTGTTTAGATTTTTATTTATTTTAATTGACAGATGTTAATTGACAGAGAGATAGAGAAAACAAGTAGGCAGAGCAGCAGACGGAGGAAGAGGGAGAAGCAGGCTCTCCGCTGAGCAGGGAGCCTGATGCCGGGCTCGAACCCAGGACCCTAGGATCATGACCTGAACCGAAGTCCGCCACTTAACCAACTGAGCCACCCAGGCGACCCTTTTGTTTTGTTTTAAGGTTTTCAAATACATATTTTAACACCGTGGTGGTAAGATGCCTTCACATCCACTGCAGAAGTAGAATCAGATTAGGGAAGGGGAAGGGTGAAGGAAGAAAGGAAAGAAAAAAAAAAAAAAGAAAGAAAGAGGAAGGAAGAGAGGGAGGCAAGAAGAAGGGGAGAGAGAGCAAGGAAGGGAGAGAGATAGGAAGGAAGGAAGGAAGGAAGGAAGGAAGAGGAGGGGAAGAAAGGAAGGAAGGAAAGAAAAGGAGAAAGGAAGAGAAAGAAATAGTGTATAAAGTATTTCCTTCCAGTAAAGATGGCCCTCAATCAAAAAAAGAAAAACGAGGGCGCCTGGGTGGCTCCCTGCCTACTTGTGATCTCTCTCTGTCAAATAAATAAATTAAAAAATCTAAAAAAACAAAAACAAAAACAAAAAAAAACAAAGAAAAACGAAATTCAGGGAAAGAGCTCCTGGGTGGCTCAGTGGGTTAAAGCCTCTGCTTTCAGCTCAGGTCATGATCCCAGGGTCCTGGGATCGAGCCCCCTGTCAGGCTCTCTGCTCAGCAGGGAGCCTGTTTCCTCGTCTCCCTCTGCCTGCTTCTCTGCCTACTTGTGATCTCTGTCTGTCAAATGAATAAATAAAATCTTAAAAAAAAATAAATTCAGGGAAGAAGAGGAAATTCTGACTAACAATTTTGTTTTTGATCCTTTTGGCAAGGGTCATAGCTAAAGTCAGAGCTCAGAGACCTGGAACTGTGGACCACTAGTAAGAGCTAGCTGGGAGGCGAGGGCACTAGGGGAAGGATTACTGTGACTCCATGACCTGAGCGGATGGCAGGAGAGAAGAGTCCTGCCTCCAGTTTGAAAGAAAAGTTGTAGTTTATTTTTATTTATTTTTTAAAAGATATTTAAATTTGAAAAGTTGTAGTTTAAATAAGAAATATTAAGGACATCTTTGAGAGTGCTGAGGATAAGGGGATGGGAGGGACAAGGGATGTCCTGGGAGAGTTAAAATGAGTACACAGAAATTCAGAAGGAACTCCTCATACACTTCGATTTGAGCATATTAGCAGATGTTAAAGGTTGAGTATCTGTTTTGTGTTAGTTTCAGATCTTTTTTAGCACCAGATGAACTATTACCACGTTTCTCTCTCAGGGGCCAGGCGGCATCTGTCTTCTCTAGCAGGGAGAAGAGCCCAAGGTAAAAGAAAAATTAAAATCTTGGGCAAACTCCTACTCGTCCTTCAAAGTCCATGCAAATATCTCCTTTATGAAGACTTTCCTTATGGCCCTTGCTCCTTGGTGCCACCACCGGGCTGGCTGCAGTTATAATGTGGAATTACTTATCTCTTTGCTCTCCCAGGTTCCGCTCCATTGAGAGTAACATAAAGGTAACCCAGAGCCCCGGGGTTTTCTGGCAATGGATCTGATCATAATGTTGGAAAGAGCAGTATATTGCGTGTGGACACCCAGCTTCTGGAAACCAAGTAAAAATCATTGAATACAAATGGTTGAACACAGGTGTAGGGTGAAGATTTCCAGGAGAACCCCAAGTCGATACAAAGGCAAATTGTCACTTCTTCTTGCTGGAAACTGGGTTGGGGTGGGGACACTTGGTTGATCAAGACGAGAGAGTCCTGGGATGCCAGGGTGGCTCAGTTGGTTGAGCCGCTCCCTTTGATTTGATTTTAAATAAAATCTTCAAAAAAAAATACTAAGAGAATCCTTTTAAGAAAACTTTGTGGTCATTTTTCCCCCAAAAAATGCAAGTAAAACTTAGAATCAGACAATTCACTTCCTGTAAGCCTGAACAATTCTGATTTTTCAGGACACTTCAATTGAAAAATGTGATTTCCCCATCCAGAGCTATACCCAGGACAATCTTCTTTACTCCTTTATCTCTTCCAGAAGGTAAGAAAAATTAGACTCACAGTGAGCTGTAAAGTCATCTGGTCCCCTGGAAGGTGAATCTAAAAGACCCCTCGGGGAGCCTGGGTGGCTCAGTGGGTTGGGCATCTGCCTTTGGATCAGGTCATGATCTCCGGGTCCTGGGATTGAGCCCCGTGTCGGGCTCCCTGCTCAGTGAAGATTCTGCTTCTCCCTCTCCCCTGCTCTTCCTCATGCTCTCTCTCAAGTAAAGGGGAAAAAAAAACTTTTTAAAAGACTTTATATATTTATTTGAGACAGAGCACAAACTGGAGGAGCGGCAGGCAGAGGGAGAGGGAGAAGCTGGTTCCCCATGGAGCAGGGAGCCCAACTTGTGGCTCCCTCCCAGGGCACTAGGATTATGACCTGAACCAAAAGCATCAAAGGCAGATGCTTAATCAACCAAGCCACTCAGGAACCCCCAAAAAAATCTTAAAAAGAACAAAAATAAAAACAAAAACAAACTTCCTTTTCCTCACCTGTTCTGTGCAGAACAGCCGCCACAAGCCACCAACCCCCAGTTATGGTGTAAGCCAAACTCAACCCCAATCTCACCATGGGTCACAGGTGTGTGTGCTCAGCAAATGTTTGCAGCCCTTTGCTGGGAATGTTATCCCAGGTCACGTTAACAGGACAGATCACGGGCAGCCTGTCCAGGTCTGGACCACCCAGGGGTCAAGTGGGCATTTTGTTCTCAGGGTGGGGGAGGGAGCAACTGGGGAAAACTCACCTGGTGTTCCTTGCTGTGCCATTTTTCCTCTTTGTGGACTCTGTCCCAGCTTATGACCAATGACCGAATTTTATACTTGGACATTTATTTTAAAGACTTGAACTCCCAGTTGTTCTGCTTAGACTTCTGGGACCTGTCAAGCTTCTTGGCTATCAACTGGCAAAAGATGGAGGAAGGATGAGAAGAATGGTAGACGAGAGAGAATATGGGGATGCCCAGACGCATAAGGGGAGGTGGCCCTTGGCAACTGTAACACTTCACACACGCAGTTCATGCTTTCCCTGTGTCATGCACTGTGTTCAAGACAGTAACTTGTTCAACGCTTAATTCTCATTTTACCGACAAGGAAACTGAGGGTCAGAGGGTTCGTATGTGTTAGAACGAGTATGTGTTAGAGCTGAAAACCTACCCTATGTCGATCCATTTCACAAGCCAAGGCCCCCATACCCCCAGGCTGTTATGACCATCCTCACAGGGTCTAGAAATGGAAGATGGTTGGCCTCTATCCTGAAGTTCTTGGAAGCAAACAATTCTATGTCTTCCTCCTCTCTCAAAGCTTTTCTCTTCTCATCTCCCCTTTATTCACCAAACCAGAGTTTCATCTATATTTTACCCAACTGGCTCTTAGAACCACATAAATCTTGGCTGTTTTCATGAAAAAAAAAAAATTATAAGAGAACAGAAATGGTATAGTTTGTAGTCTTTTCCCACCTGATTATTAAATGTATAAAGTTAGCTATAAATAAGAGAAATTGAAGGCTGAATCCAAAGACAACTTAAAGAACCTAAGGTTGGAGATAAAGTACTTACTGATCCTGAGCACCTGAGATCTCAGGACTCTGAGATCAAGACCTGAGCTGAGATCAAGTGTCAGATGCTTAGCCAACTGAGCCACGCAGGCGTCCCTCTTTTCTTTTTTGGCGTTGAGAACCCCTAGGCCATTCTCAGGAAATCCAGTCTCCTATGAGCCAAGTCAAGCAAAATCTCACAGCGACGCCTCACAGATGAGGGCACCTCACCAAAGGAGGAGGGGTTCCGTCGCTATTACTTTGGAGTCAAAACCTTGTGTGTGTCTGGGAAGGCTGAACTTGAGTCCAACTTCAGCTCCTCAGATAAAGGTCATTTGCTGAAATTAGTCGTGAAACGTTTCGCAAAAATCGATACACCACACAGAAGTTAAGAAATTGAAAACAAGGCGGGATCCTCAAACAGGAAACAGACATTAAGGGAAGAAAACGTTGAAATCCAAATAAAGTCCAGAGTTTAGTTAATGGCAGGGTGTCAGTGTTGGTTTCTTAGTTTTGACAAATGTGTTATTTGGTCATGGAGGCTGAGAACATTAGGGGAACTGGCACCAGGGTTGTAGGGGGATATATGGTAATTCTCTATGCTGGACTTGCATCTTTTCTGTAGACCTACAATTATGCCAAAACAAAAAGGTTATCTTTTTTTTTTTAAGATTTTATTTATTTATTTGACAGAGAGAGAGAGAGATCACAAGTAGATGGAGAGACAGACAGAGAGAGGAGGGAAGCAGGCTCCCCGTTGAGCAGAGAGCCCGATGCAGGGCTCGATCCCAGGACCCTGAGATCATGACCTGAGTTGAAGGCAGAGGCTTAACCCACTGAGCCACCCAGGCGCCCCTTTTTTTAAAGATTTATTTATTTATTTGACAGATCACAAGTAGGTAGAGAGGCAGGCAGAGAGAGAGAGGGGGAAGCAGGCTCCCCGCTGAGCCGAGAGCCCGATGTGGGGCTCCATCCAAGGACCCTGAAATCATGACCTGAGCTGAAGGTAGGCACTAACTGACAGAGCCTCCCAGGTGCCTCCAAAAAGTTTAAAATTTTTTGAAACTAGTGATTTGAAATTTATTCTCCGAGTACTAATGAAGGGAGCCTGCTGCACTTCAACTGCACTTAAAACTCCTTTCAAGTAAGATAAAAGTAAGATAAAACTTGCTTCTCTTGCCACCTTTGAACCTTGGTGTCAATAAAGGTACGGACAATGGAGTGTTTGCACTTTTCTTTAAAAGGACAAAACCAAGTGCAGGGCCATTTACTGCTCTGGATCAATGCCAAGTAAAAAAGAGAGGCATGGGATATCTTTGCATTTTCCAAATAAATCTTTTCCTTTTGTTGTTGTGTCCTTTAGCCCCTGTTGAATTTACTGGGCAAATGAACTGTAGCATTTTGCAGAAGCCAAAGGAGTATTGAATTTCTTAGAACTTTAATACACACAAATGAAAGTCAGGAAGTGTCGCAACTCTTCTCCAGAAAGGGGTGGGCAGCCACAGGATTGAAGGAAACATTCGTCAACATGACCAGGAGGATTTCCTGTCCACATGCTCAGTGTCTCAACATTACTTAAACGGTTCGTAAACGTCTCACTTTAAAACATATTCATAAAGTTAAAAGCAATAGGATCACTAGTCCTGGAAAACCAAAGGACTTCATTTCTACAGGGTAGGGAAGCCAGTCCTGAGCATACATACAGGATTGGTTTCGTAGTTGTAGCAGAAGGACCTCAATTGTGTAAAATGACCAGGGGAGAGGAAACTGGAATTGGGGGAGGGGTGTACATAGCTCTTTGATTTCACTAGGGAAACAAAAATATTATATAGAATTTGGCTCTTCACTCTTTCCCGTATTGTTGAGTCTTTTTTTTCCTTGTGAGAATATAAAAAGTTGCCTTGGAACGTTTGCTTTCCTTTTCCAGTGTAGCTGGTGTTAGAACAAGAGTCATTAGTACTCTTTTTTTGCTAGAATCTGCCTCTTGACTACAGCGTGAGAGTCTATAAAATAGGATGCCAAGCAAAGCAAGCAGACACATGAGTCTTTCTAACCATGAATATCAAAATCATGGCATCAGAAAGCCAGCATTCCTGAATTCTATTCTCATTCTTCTCCTGAACCACTTTAAAATCTATTTGATCAATAAACGGGGGATTATAAAGATGAGCCCAATGTCCTTGCCTTCAAGGAGCTTATGGTCATTTAATATGGAGATCCAGGCAGGTAAATTTCAACTGCCAAGTGTCACAGGGGTTTTGCTGGGAGGATTGACTGCATGAGTCACGTGCAGAGTGGGGTTGATGTTTTGCAAGAGTTTAGAGTAGTGGTTCTCTCTCTCTTTTTTTTTTTTTTTAAGATTTTATTTATTTGACAGACAGATCACAAGTAGAGATAATGACATTCACAGGAAGTATGTAGACTGAAATCATTATTGAAATGGCATGAAGGGTCCTGTGAGTGGTTCAGTCTGTTAAGCATCTGCCTTCTGCTCAGGTCATGATCCCAGGGTCCTGGGATCAAGTCCCGCATTGGGTTCCCAGCTCAGCAGGGAGTCTGCTTCTCCCACTCCTTCTGCTGCTCCCCCTGCTTGTGTTGGGACATGTCAGAGAGGACATATGTCAAAAACAGGCTACGACATAGATAGCCTTGAAGACATTATACTACGTGAAATGAATCAGATACAAAGGGACAAAAGTGTAATTCCACTTATATGAGGTATCTAGAATAGGCAAACTCACGAGACAGAAAACAGAATACAGAACAGAGAATACAGTATAAAGGTAAGAGGGGTTGGGGGGATAGGAGGATGGAGCATTATTGTTTCATGGACACAGAGTTTCTGCTTGGGATGATGAAAGAGTCCTGGAGACGGATGGTGGTGATGGTTTTTGACAATGTGTAGGTACTCAAGGCCACTGGATTGTATGCCTAAAAATGGTTACTATGTTAGATCTTATGTTGTGTACATTTTACATTTTGTGTTGTGTACAATTGAAAAGGGGGACTCTCATTTGCAATGACGTGGATGGAACTAAAGGATAATATGCTAAGTGAAATAAGTCAATCAGAGAAAGATAATTATCATATGATCTCTCTGATATGAGGAATTTGAGAGGCAGGGTGGGGGTTTGTGGGAGGTAGGGAGGGAAAAAATGAAACAAGATGGGACCAGGGAGAGATACAAACCATTAAAGACTCTTAATCTCAGGAAACAAACTGAGGGTTGCTGGGGGTGGTGGGGGTGGGATAGCGTAGCTGGGTTATGGACATGGGGGAGGGTATATGCTATGGTGAGTGCTGTGTGGTATAAGACTGATGATTCACAGACCTGTATCTCTGAAGCAAATAATATATTATATGTTAATTTAAAACAATTTAAAAAAAAGGGGGGGGTGCTCAGGGCACCTGGGTGGCTCAGTCAGTTAAACATCTGAGTCTTAGTTTTGGCTCAGCTCATGATCTCAGGGCCATGGGATTAAGCCCCACACCGAGCCCTGCATCAGGCTCCATGCTCAACATAGGGTCTGCTCCTCTCTCCCTCCCCTTCTCCCCTCCCCCCAACCCCCTTTCTTTCTCTCTCAAATAAATACATAAATAAATAAATAAATAAATAAATAAAATCTTTTTTAAAAGGTGGGAGGGGGGCTTCATTTAGCCAAGCCTGAGACAGTTTGAGATCAAAATAATAAATTATTGGGGCGCCTGGGTGGCTCAGAGGGTTAAGCCTCTGCCTTCGGCTCGGGTCATGATCTCAGGGTCCTGGGATCGAGTCCCGCATCGGGCTCTCTGCTCAGCGGGGAGACTGCTTCTTCCTCTCTTTCTCTCTGCCTGCCTCTCTGCCTACTTGTGATCTCTGTCTGTCAAATAAATAAATAAAATCTTTAAAAAAAAAATAAAAAATAAAAAAATAATAATAATAAATTATTTCAACTTTTAATAATTTTTAAAGTAAAATAGGACTTTATGAGTTGATAATTATATAAATAAATAAATAAATAAGGGGCGCCTGGGTGGCTCAGTTTGTTGGGCCTCTGCCTTCGGCTCAGGTCATGATCTCAGGGTCCTGGGATGGAGCCCTTCGTCTGGCTCTCTGCTCAGCAGGGAGCCTGCTTCCCCCCCCTCTCTGCCTGCCCCTCTGCCTACTTGTGATCTCTGTCAAATAAATAAATAAAATCTTAAATAAATAAATAAATAAATAAGAAGGGAAAGGTCCACTGCACGTAGAATTCCACGTAATAAATACAGAAATGATGATGGAATCAGGAAATCACTATTTGCTAATCATTAGTGTAACCATTAATTTAGGCAAGAATCATCAATGGATCCTAAAACTGGTAGGTGCAAGTCTAATGAGAAACAGGATAGGTAGATATTTGAAAATACCTTTCTACAAAATACCTATTATTAGTAAGTATAGTACTTAATAATTAACTTCACAGTGGAGAAACTTAGCAGACCTCATTTAAACCAATTGATACAAGTTACTATCACTAGTAATGGGACAAACTGACATCACATGCCTCCTGATATCATGCACTAAGAAGAACATAGCAACACGCTGTGGGATTGCTGCCCACCATGCATAAATCATGAGGTAACATCAGACAAACCCAAAAGGAGGGGATTTCTACAACTGTGATTGACCTGTACCTTTCAAAAATGTCAAGGTCAAAAAAGACAGAAAAGACCAAGAAACTGTTCCCAATGAAAGGAGCTCTCAAAACAATTAAAATTAGTACAAATTTTGTAAGACTTTTTAAAGCAATATACATTCCAAGCTTTGGTATATAATTATCAAACAGAGGGTAAAGTGATATTGGAAATGTATCTTTGGATTTATGTGTCAATAAATTAATAGTACTTTCTGCAAGAATGTGACAGATTCTGGCATTAATTTTATTTCTTTTTAAATTTCCTCACTTCTTTTTTTTTTTTTTAATTTTTTTTTTTTAAAGATTTTATTTATTTATTTGACAGAGAGAGATCACAAGCAGGCAGAGAAGCAGGCAGAGGGAGAGGAGGAAGCAGGCTCCCCGCTGAGCAGAGAGCCCGATGTGGGGCTCGATCCCAGGACGCTGAGATCATGACCTGAGCCGAAGGCAGAGGCTTTAACCCACTGAGCCACCCAGGCGCCCCATAAATTTCCTCACTTCTAAAAAAGAGGTCAGTGTCTTCCAAGACAATGTTCATTTAACTAAGGTGTGGGGAAGGGAAGCATTTTGTTGTAACAATGTCCTTCAATTGTTTGTACATCTTTCAAGTTAGAAGCCAAGTCACATAGTGATCTATCATCAAAAAGTAGTCTATTGAACTCTCAGCTAATAATTCAATTTTGTCTTTCATCAATTTTTTTAAAGATTTTATTTATTTATTTGAGAGACAGAGATCACAACTAGGCAGAGAAGCAGGCAGAGAGGAGGAAGCAGGCTCCCTGAGAGGAGCCCAACTCGGGGCTCAATCCCAGAAGGCAGAGACCTGAGCCGAAGGCAGAGGCCTTAACCCACTGAACCACCCAGGCACCCCTGTCTTTCATCAATTTTATTGAAAACAAAGAATTAGAACCAGTGCAGCTGGAAAGGGATTTGATATTCACTGATGAGGGTCACTTCCTTTCTCAATACCATCACTAATAGCTAAACTGGCCAATTTGTTTGCATGCCCAGAGATTTTTCTTTTCTTTTACTTTTTTTAAAAAGGATTTTATTTTTAAGTAATCTCTATACCCAGCAGGGGCTTGAACTCACAAACCCAAGATCAGGAGTCACATGCTCTTCCAACTGAGCCAGCTAGGTGCCTCCTGTAGCACACTTTTTATTCCCTTCCCTCTCTTTGCCTGTGCCATCTCCCACATTGATATCATATAGACCAGCGCTATCCAACAGAAATAGAATGCAAGCCACTTCTTGTATTATTTAAAATGTTCTAGTAGCCAATTAAAAAAAAAAACACACACACACAAAACCAATTTCTAAAACGCTGTTTAGGTGTGTGTGGGTAGCTCAGCTGGTTAAGCATCTGACTCTTGATCTCAGCTCAGATCTTGATCTCAGAGTCAGAGTTCAAGTCCCAAGCTGGGCTCCATACTGGGTCTGGGGCCTAATTAAAAATAAAATAAAAATTTTTTAAAAAGCAGTTTAACTCACAATATCAAATATACTATCACTTCAACATACAATCAATATAAAAAATGATTAACAAGATATTTTACATTGTCATGTCTTCATGTCTTCAAACCGAGTGTGTATTTCACATTTGCAGCACATTTTAATTCAGACTGGCCACATTTCAGGTGCTTGATACCCACATGTGGTTAGCAGCTACCACATTAGAGCAATTTTTGAATTCTAGTTTCAGATTATAACTGGGTTTTGTTTTGTTTTACATTGACATTTATTTTGACTTAATGACCTATGGTTTCTTTGCATTTCACAAAGTCTAAGAACTTTGCATTTTATGTTATCTCTTATCACAAGTGCCTAGTAAATGTTTTAAGATATTAATGGCACCTGATGCAAGAATTATCAGATTACTCTTACAAAGAGGATATGAAACTGTTCAAAGGTTTGGAGTTGAGTGACACTTGGTGGATGGCAATCTGCATTAGGTCAAATTACTGTTTTTGAGCAGGATTTTAAATGTGTATCAAAGTTAAAAGCCTTGAAAACAAAGCTGGGGAGTTAATTTCAACATTCCATTTGTACCCCATTAACCAAGACCAAAATGCAAACCAACCACCTTTTCTCCTCTGCCCCAGCATCTTGTTCCTTCTCCACATGGTTACTCATGGACACCTTGCTGGACTAACAGGGGCCTCACCGCATTTTCTTTTTATGCCTACATGATTTAAATTTTAGCTTCACTGGGACTTCTTACATTGCACCAGACATTCTCTTGGTGTTCACGAATGATAGCTTAACAAAAAGTTGCATGACAGTTACACGACTTTTCTCAGAACCTCTTACAGCTTTCTTTAAAGGTATAGGTCTCAGCCAGAAGGCACCCCAAAGACTTCTCCCAAAGGTCTCAGAGGGCAGGAGTGAGTCTCCCATCTGGGGAGGTAAGTTAGGACCTGGATAGCTCCCAACCGATGAGACTTAGGAAGGAAGCAGGCTTCATTGTGCAGAGTCTCTGATCTCCCCACCTCTTTCTCAGGACTTTGAAGCAGCATGTGTTCAGAACGCCCTCAGTTTCAATAGTCACTGATTTAGCCCTGCCAACGTGGAGGAAGAAGGCAGGCGTGGGAGACTCGTGGCCCACTCCAGGGAGTAAAAGAAATTGGGACCCTTTACGGAGTTGATTTAGTCCCAGCTTCCCATCCTTTTTCCTCCTCACCAGAATATAACTGAAGAGCTTACCTGACTTAATGACACTGCAAAATTACCTGAACTATTCTTCCTTTTCGTTTTTTGCTTATTTCCAACCACCCGATAGGAGTTTTACTAATCTGTAAACACAGAGGAGAACAGTAACTACTTGTTAAACAAATTATCACTTTGTAACTCTAGGGAATTTCACATTTTGTAATTTACTTCAAAAAAGGCGAATGCGCGGGGGGGGGGGGGGGCGGTGGTTGTCCCGGATTGCCGCATTCTATTTTTTTTTTTTTTAAAGATTTTATTTATTTGACAGAGAGAGAGATCACAAATAGGCAGAGAGACAGACAGAGAGAGAGATGAGGAGAAGCAGGCTCCCTGCTGAGCAGAGAGCCCCATGCGGGACTCGATCCCAGGCCCCTGGGACCATGACCTGAGCCGAAGGCAGAGGCTCAACCCACTGAGCCACCCAGGCGCCCCGGATTGCCGCATTCTAATGTCCTCGGGCCTAAACCGCTCCCCAGCTGCCAGGGCAGGAGCCTCAAACCTCCCCGCGTGCCTGCGGGCTGAGGGCAAACCCCGGGACCCTCGTCTGAACACATGAAACAAAAAAAGTATGCTCGTAGCTGACAACTGGGAAATGCACATTAAAGTACTTCGCATGCACTCCTACCACGCGGACCTGACGACGCCCGGGTTTGTGCAAACTTAAGAGCCAAGCCTAGTTCTAAAACGCCCAATTTCACTTTCTAAAGGCTATTTCGCGGAATTTCTTGCCAGGCTTTTTTTTCATGCAAGCCTGACTGGCTTGCGCTCTCTGCCCCCCGCGATTTTGCGCTCCGCTCGCGGCGCCGATGTGGCGCAGGAGATAAAATGTGGTCGGGCAGAGGGGACACCCGTCCGTCAGTCTCGGGGAAGGGTCATCAGTCCGGAAATCTACCCGTTTGGAATTAGACCCAGTCGTCCGGGTGGAAATCCGTCAGCCTAGGGGGTAAAATCCGTCGGAGAAGGAAACCCCGCCGGGTTCCGTACCCTTCCTGAGGAGCCAGGCAGTCCCCAGGTCCTCCAGGGCCGCGAGCGCCGGACCCCGCCGGTCCCCCGTCCCCCACGGCCCCTCCTTTCCCGGATTGCAGCCTCCACGCTGGACGCTCCGGCCTCGCCCCCTCGGGGCCCGCAGGACCAATGGGCGCCGAGAGCCGCCGCGCGTCACGCGCCGCTGGCCAATCGCGGAGGGCCACGACCGTAGAAAGGCTGGGTGCTGCGAGGCCGCGCGGCGGACGGCGGCGGCGCGCACTGGCGTAGACACTCTCGGGCCATGGTGGTGGTGGCACCCGCGCAGAGCCCGGCCGCCGGGGCCCCCAAAGTGCTGCTTCTGTCCGGCAAGCCCGCCGCCGCCGCCGCCGCCGCCGCCGCCGGAGCCCCGGCCGGCCGGGCTCTGCCACTCATGGTGCCGGGCCCGCGAGGGGCCAGCCCCGAGGCGGCAAGCGGGGGGCCGCCCCAGGCACGCAAGCGACAGCGCCTCACGCACCTGAGCCCCGAGGAGAAGGCGCTGCGGAGGTGGGCGAGGGTCGGGGCGCGGACCCTGAGGGCGAAGGGCTGGGAGCCGGATCCGAAGCCGGGCGCTGGCCGACTGCCGCGCTCGGGCGCCTTGGGCCTGGCAGGTGGGGTGCCAGCGTGGCGCGGGGCGGGGCGGGGCAGGAAGTCGGGAGTCCCGGGCTGCGCCGGCCTTTGTCCCCCACCCCCTTTTCTGACACATTAGGGATGCGTAGAGCTGGGGGTTCGCGCCCTGGGGGTCCAGCCCTCTTGCTATGTGACCACAGACCTGTCATTCAGTTTTTCTGAATTGGGGCGGTGGCTTGGACTCGATTGACCTACTTTTTTTTGGAGGCGTGCGGGGTTGAAATGACAGTTGTGGAGAGGGCTGTGAGCTCTGTGAGGCTCACTAGTCAGACTTAGTCTCCACGCTCTTAAGAGTGATTTATGTATTCATGAGGTCTTTGAAAGGATTGAGTGAGAAAGACGTAGCACCCAACCCAGTTCTCCGTAAATATTAGTTCTTTTGTGGTCATTGTGCCTTTTGTGATTATAAGTGCCTCCTTGAGCTGACGCGGGGCCCAGCCGTCCGGGGACTTCCCGGAATGCCAGCCAGGGCTAAAGGCATCGGCCTCTCCTCTGTTTGAGTTATACGGGGGAGTAAAAATGGGAGGAGGAAATCTCTTATGATGCAAGCTGAGTAGTGCTTGTGTCCTTCGTGCTTGCTGTGGCCGGGGTGCGACGGGGGTGTGGATGACGCAGTATGAGGGAGAGTGAAGCAGTTCTTCAAGCCAGATCCGCGAAACGCTGTTTTTTGTTTTGTTTTTATTGCGGGGAGGAGCCTGGAGTGTATTTTACTTTAGTTTACCTTATATGAATAGTAAATGAAAATGAAAACACCAGCTGGCTAAGTTCTCAAAGATAAAAATAAGGTTTGAGATGACTTAGTGTGGTATGCCTCTTTTGTTCTCAGGAAACTGAAAAACAGAGTAGCAGCCCAGACTGCCAGAGACCGAAAGAAAGCTCGAATGAGTGAGCTGGAACAGCAAGTGGTAGATTTGGAGGAAGAGGTAAAAATACTTAAGGTCAAACTCTTTTATTGTATATCCTTCCTTGGTGAATGTTCTGATTTTGCTGCCCATCCCAAGTTGTTCTGTCTCAGTTGAACGTTAATTAAAAGTTAAACTGAAAAAAAAAAAGTTAAACTGAAAAAAAGAAGAATCTAAATTAGGATAGATAGATAATTAAATGATTAAGTGGTGAAGCTTGATGAGAGCAGAAGTGGTTGACCCTCTGGCATTTGGTGCTAGATCTGACTCAGAGTTGGTGAATTACATTATAACTTTTATCAAGTTAGTACTAAGAAATTCATAAGAGCAGATAGAAAATCATTGCTTAAACCTGAGACCCTTCCTGGCTTGGCCAAAAGTCCACTAACTGTTCCCTTCCCCTTCTAGGGCCCACTTATTACCTAATCTTATATTGTTGCCAGCTATACATCTTGAATATATAAGGATTTCACACACACACACACGCACGCGCGCACACACACATACACACACACACACACTTTATAACATATTTTGATTTTATGGTCCACCATTACCACTTCTGTTACAACCTGCTAGTTCAAGATAGGATTTTTTTTTTTTTTTTTTTTTTTTGGCCATCATATCAAAATTAAAGCCACAAGTCACCCTTTGCTGAGGTCTCAATGAGTAGTTGCAAGCATTGTTATTTGTGACCCCCACACACACACCCTGACATGGCACTTACTTTTCGTAACCATGACCTTCCTTCAAATACCTACTGTGAACCAACTGTATAAGCAGAGTTTTCCAAAAGGTCAAGGAGAAGGAAAGGAAACCAACCATAGTGAAACTAAGTGAAAGAACTGGATGTTTTAATAGCTTCTTCTTGAACTTACTTCCAGAACCAAAAACTTTTGTTAGAAAATCAACTTTTGCGAGAGAAAACTCATGGCCTTGTAGTTGAGAACCAGGAGTTAAGACAGCGCTTGGGGATGGATGCCCTGGTTACTGAAGAGGAGGTGGAGACCCAGACCAAGGTAATACATCCCATTTATCTGATGTCTTACGTGAGAACTGGTTCTAAGTGACATGACCCCTTAACGACACTCATTTTTCAACTGTGTAGTGGATAGTACTAATTCCTAATTAAAGCAAGTTACACAGCTCTCTAAGAGCAAATACTAACAAATACCGATAGCCAATGAGATGTACCCTATCACTGGTAAGGAGAACCAGAAAAAGAGAGCCAGTCAAATCTAACTGAATGCTCCTAAAACTGTAGTAGTTCTTTGATGAATATGAATGAGTAGAGAAAGGATTTACTGTGGTAGTGACACCCCTCTGGTAGAAGGTGATTATAGGTTTTAATGCACAGACATGGCTTATTTATTGACAGCACCTAAGGGGTCTAAGATTGATAGTAGGGCAGTTGTACTCTGTGAAGGTAATGTTCAGAACAAACTTAAAAAATTACTGTCCAAAAGGAATTGGGGCCTAAATTCACTATGGAACTTTATTACTTAAGAAAATCAGTATGGGGGTGCCTGGGTGGCTCAGTGGGTTAAAACCTTCAGCTCAGGTCATAGTCTCAGGGTCCTGGGATCAAGCCCGGCATCGGGCTCTCTGCTCAGCGGGGAACCTGCTTCCCCCCCCCTCTCTCTCTGCCTGTCTCTCTGCCTACTTGTGATCTCTGTTTGTCAAATAAATAAATAAAATCTTTAAAAAAAGAAAATCAGTATAGGACAGGGGCGCCGAGGTGGCTCAGTGGGTTAAAGCCTCTGCCTTTGGCTCAGGTCATGATCCCAGGGTTCTGGGATTGAGCCCCTCATCGGGCTCTCTGCTCCGTGGGGAGCCTACTTCCTTCTCTCTCTGCCTGCCTCTCTGCCTACTTGTGATCTCTATCTGTTGAATAAATAAATAAATAAATCTTTTTTTAAAAAAAAACAAAATTACTATGGGGCACCTGGGTGGCTGCCTTTGGCTCAGGTCATGATCTTGGGCTGGGATCAAGCCCTACATCGGGGTCTCTGCTCAGTGGGAAGCTTGTTTCTCTCTCCCTCTGCTGCTCCCCCTGCTTCTGCTCTTCACTCTCTGTCAAATAAATAAATAAAATCCTAAAAAGAAAAGAAAAGAAAATTATTATGGAAGGGCGCCTGGCTGGTTCAATTGCTAGAGCATGAGACTTTCAATCTCAGGATTGTGAGTTCAAGTCCACTTTGGGTGCAGAGATTACTTAAGCTAAAATCTGGGGAGTGGAGTGCCTGGGTGGCTCAGTGGGTTAAGCCTCTACCTTTGGCTCAGGTCATGGTCTCAGGGTCCTGGGATTGAGCCCCACATAGGGTTCTCTGCTCAGCAGAGAGCCTGCTTCCCTTTTCCCTTTGCCTGCCTATCTCTGCCTGCCTCTCTGCCTATTTGTGATCTCTTTGTGTTAAATTAAACAAACAAAAATCTTTAAAAAAAATTAAGATTTTATTTATTTGAGAGTGTACATACATATGCACAAGCAGGGGGGACAGGTAGAGAGAGAGTAGATTCCCTGCTGTGGTACTTGATCCCAGGACTCTGAGATCATGACCTGAGTTGAAGACAGATGATTAACTGACTGAGCCACCCAGGTGCCCCTAAAAGTAACATTTTTTTTTTTTAAGATTTTATTTATTTATTTGATAGAGACACAGCAAGAGAGGGAACACAAGCAGGGGGAGTGGGAGAGGGAGAAGCAGGCCTCCTGGGGAGCAGGAAGCCAGATGCGGGGCTCTACCCCAGGACCCCTGGACCATGACCTGAGCCGAAGGCAGACACCAAACGACTGAGCCACCCAGGCGCCCCTAAAAGTAACATCTTAATAAAAAACACAAACATTATTATAGAGAGTATAATTGAAGATATTTAGGAATATCAGCCCTTCCTGAACCTTTGCTTGGGGCATAAAGATGTTTCATTGCATAGAAAATGACAGAAATTAGTCTTCCATCCCTTCTCTCTTCTTGAGGACTCAATAAAATGGAAATAAATGAAGGTAAGGGAAAGATTTCAGCTCTAAAGCATAGTTTTCTAGCTTTCTTGAAAGTTGAGACTCCCAGGTGCCTAGTGAGCATTTCCTTGAAGACTGCAGTTTGAGCTGTTGCCATTGGTCTTCGCAGGGGAATGGAGCGAGGCCAGTGGCCGGGTCTGCTGAGTCCGCAGCACTCAGACTACGTGCACCTCTGCAGCAGGTGCAGGCCCAGTTGTCACCCCTCCAGAACATCTCCCCATGGATTCTGACAGCGTTGACTCTTCAGACTCTGAGGTAGGGGTTTTTTGGATTTTGTTAAGAGAATTATAACTAGTTAATTCATCTCTCTGATGTCTGACATTCCCAGCCATTCAGAGGAGGGCAGTAGAAGTTAGTTTTGGTTGGGTTACAGGTGAACATCGACTACCTTCCTATCTCCTTGTGATTTGGACATAGAGTGAGGTATAGATGAATGGGTCTGTGGGACTCGGTGGTCATCCTATTATGATTAATTTACATTGTGGGACCTAGTAATAAATATTCTAGGTAAATTTCAGTACCTTCTGATGGTTGGATTCTATTTAACTTTTGCCTCTTGCAGTCTGATATCCTGTTGGGCATTCTGTTCAACTTGGATCCAGTCATGTTCTTCAGATGTCCTTCCCCAGAGTCTCCCAGCCTGGAGCAGCATCCAGAAGCCCATCCAGAAGGACCCAGTTCCTTACCAGCCTCCCCTTCTCCATCACTGGGGACGTCATCAGCCAAGCTGGAAGCCATTAATGAACTGATTCGTTTTGATCACGTATACACCAAGCCCCTAGTCTTAGAGATACCCTCTGAGACAGAGAGCCAAGCTAATGTGGTAGTGAAAATTGAGGAAGCACCTTTCAGCCCCTCAGAGAAAGATCACTCTGAATTCACTGTCTCAGTGAAGGAAGAACTTGTAGAAGATGACTTCATTCCAGAGCTGGGCACCTCAGATCTACTTTCATCCAGCCACTGCCTGAAGCCATCTTCCTGTCTACTGGATGCTTATAGTGACTGTGGATATGAGGGCTCCCCTTCTCCCTTGAGCGACATGTCCTCTCTGCTTGGTGTAGACCATTCTTGGGAGGAAACTTTTGCTAATGAACTCTTTCCTCAGCTGATTAGTGTCTAAGGAATGATCCAGTGCTGTTACCCTTTTCTTTTGACCATTATAACTGCCTGGAAGATAGCAAAGAAGCCTGTGCTTCATTTTAAAAAGCCAAAGTAGAGGGTGTACAGTGCTAGGGAATTCCTTTAAAGTATTTGTCTGTTAAACTGTATAGGTCACCCCAAGTATTGTCTTTGTCATCCAGCAGTCCAAGGTACTCAGATATATTACTACAATCCAGAATTACAGTTTTTGAGGTTATACCCTTAAGGGCAATAGTCTGCCCTAAAATTCTTATGTAAGGGTCATCAGACAAGCATCTTAGACATGAAATTTATGAGTGGCCCTTTAACATTTCTTTTACTCCTTCTTGGCATCCCGGGCTTGCCTCCAATTTTAAGTCCTTTAGTTTGCTTCTGCAAGCAGAGAACCTACCTGAGGGGGCTCCTTTCCCTCATGTACAGTTCACGTAAAGATCAAGAATCTTGTGTAAAACTATGGAAATTTACTATGTAAATGCTTGATGGAATCTTTCCCTGCTAGTGTAATTTTTGGAAGGTGCTTTCTCCATTTATTTAAAACTACCTGTGCAATTAAAAAGTGCAATGCAGTGTCTTTGTTCTTGGGTAAGTCTTACTGTTTTCTCTAGGTGTTTCACTGTTTGCCATGATAGTGATTTACCCAGCTTCAGTGAGCATGCCACTTTTTAAAGGTTGTTTTTCCCCCTTAGTTATTACCTGCTTCAGTTTCTGACTGCTGTAAGTGATATAATCTACTCTTTGAGCAGTTACTGTATTTCTGAGTTTCTTTAACCTAACTGGCCAATATCACAGATTAGTAAGTGGCAGAGCTAGAATGCTTAACATGCTAAGAGAAGGACATGCCATTAAATACCAAGATTCTCTTGCCATTATTATAAGGATTAAGAACATTTTCTAGACTCAAACTCCCCTGGGTTTAACTCCGCCACTGGTTAGCCAGATAACCCTGGACATATAATATCACTTCCTCACCGGGGCGCCTGGGTGGCTCAGTGGGTTAAGCCGTTGCCTTCGGCTCAGGTCATGATCTCAGGGTCCTGGGATCAAGCCCTACATGGGGCTCTCTGCTCTGCAGGGAGCCTGCTTCCCTCTGTCTCTCTCTGCCTGCCTCTCCATCTACTTGTGATTTCTCTCTGTCAAATAAATAAAATCTTAAAAAAAAAAATATCACTTCCTCACCTATGCAGTGGCATAACAGTCAACCTCTCTAAAGGTTGGTAGAGGATTCAGAGATGATGCATCTTAAGTTCTTGGTATACATATACCAGGCACCATCCCAAGCACTCAAAAGTTAGCTCTTCCCTTAATTCACTTTGGAGAGAGTTTGAACTTAGAGAATTAGATAACCTCTAGAACTTGCTTCACAGAAGAATGAACCTGTTTAAGAAATAAAACCTGACACATTACTATTATCTGAAAACTATAGAAATGATAACCTCATCATCATCCATGTGTAAAACTTTTCCTTGGGAATCTTTTGTTTTTCCCCCTTTGGGAATCTTCTTAAAAGACACTGAAGGACTTCCCTCATTTATAGAAAACATCTCACCTATACCAGGATCCTATGTCAATATTAAGTCTACCACTACAGCAGTCAGAGTGAATGAGTATTGACTAAAGGTAGGATTCAAAAGATCTCAAGCAGCAAGACCAAGCATGCTCTACTTTCAGCCAAGTACAAGAGATCGTGGTGTGACTGGAAGCATGTCCACAAGACAGGCTAAAATCCCTGGTTACAAAAGCCAGAGCTCAATCCTAGTCTGTGGCAACACAAGCTTACCTAGGCTCAATTTTCCCTTTTTTGTTTTAAAATTTATTTCTCTTAGTAATTTCTTCACCCAATGTGGGGCTCAGACTCACAACCTGAGATCAAGAGTTTCACATTCTTCTGAGTGAGCCAGCCAGGCACCTCTAGGCTGTTTATGGTAAATGTAGAGAACCTCCAGCAGTCCCCATGATTAAAAACTGATCACCTGATTTTCTATAACTGAAAACTTAAAGTGCTGGGAATCTATTTAAGGATTGTCTAAGCAAATGTAATTACAGATGCATTTTAGCTACTCTCCATAATAGAAGCATCTGGAGATTGAGGTTCAAATAATTTACATTCAATGACATCACATGAAAGCAGCAGCTGTACTGGCAGGAATAACACACAGGACATATATAACCTGTGTCGGTCATTGGGGTTTTCATTTTCTGCACAGAGGGGTGAAAATGACTAAACACTGCCCAGTCTCGAGAAAACACCCGGTATTTAAGGAGAGCTCATTGAAACAAACTGGTCAGAAATAAAAATCAAGACATTTGTCTGCAAAGGGCTCCTGGGTGGCTCAGTGGGTTAAGCCGCTGCCTTTGGCTCAGGTCATGATCTCAGGGTCCTGGGATTGAGCCCTGCATCGGGCTCTCTGCTCCACAGGGAGCCTGCTTCCCTCTCTCTCTCTCTGCCTGCCTCTCTGCCTACTTGTGATCTCTGTCTGTCAAATAAATAAATAAAATCTTAAAAAAAAAAAAAAAAAAGATATTTGTCTGCAAAACCAAAGCAAGATTTCTATTAAATGCAGAGGGTTGTCCATAAATGAAACAATCAGGTGGCAAATGTCTTCATACCATTTCCCTAAGCCTCGTAACACCAATCTATGTGTGCCTCCTTCCTTTTCTACTAGGTATGCTATTGGAGCAAAATAAAGACAGAACTGTAGGCAAAAGGTAACTTGGCCGACTCCAGGAATATTTCATGGCATCAGTTAAATTCTAATATCCTATGAAATTTTAACTTCATGACTTCTTGAATTCATTAAAGGACAGGAAAACTGGCTTGTTTACCCACTCAGCAGTTGTTGAAAGACAACACCCTTGTCTTGCTGGAGCTGTAGTCAAAATGCATGCCATTCATCTCTAAAATGCCACTGACAGGGCGCCTGGGTGGCTCAGTTGGTTAAGTCACTGCCGTCAGCTCAGGTCATGATCCTAATGCTGGGATCAAGTCCCATATCAGGCTTCCTCTACTCTGCAAGGAGCCTGCTTCTCCACTCTCCTTGCTTGTGCTCTGTCAAATAAAATCTTTAAAGCTAAAAAAAAATAAAATGCCACTGACAGAGTATTTGCACCAAATGGATATATACAAAAGTATATTTTCTCAAGGGGTTTAATGTTACATTGACTGAACCACACTTTATTGTGGATTATGTTGATGAAGTCTAAATGATATTTTAGATATTCTATGAAAACACTATAAAACCACTGGTCAAGTGGGAAGAACACTGAAGCTGATTAAGTTCAATTATAATCAAAATTATCACTATCTATTTAGCTTTAGTTTCCAAATATGTAAAATAAATTAGATAGCTCTTAGCTGTGATTTCCAAATTTTGGTGATAAACAATATCCTGAGTTTTCTGTAATTACAACCCAAACTTAACTCTGCCTCACCACACATCAAGGACCCACATCATCAAGCCAAAGTTGTAAATATGCAGGCAATACTGCCACCCAGTGACCTGTCAACTCTTAAAGAAATGACCACATAACTGAACATTATGGAATTTACCTATTCCATTTTCAATGGTCCTAAACCTGTAAAAAACAAAACAAAACAAAACAAAAAAACCAACTGTGAACTCTACCATTTCCAGCTGTTTATTTAAACATTTTTGAAGACTGTCACTACTGTTGTCCGAACAGTGGCAGTCAATTACCACTGCCAATCAATGCTGTTGACAGCAGTGAATTGGTAGAGTGGTAAGCATTCTGTAAGCATTTAGAACAGCAAAACAGTCTGCCTATTTTGGAAATACTGAATTCACTTATACAGCTTAACTTTAACCCAACATAATCACCCTCTCAAATTTAAGACCCTCACTGATACAAATGCTTTTTCTTTTTTATTATTTTTTTATTTGAGAGAGGGGAGAGGGGCACAGGGAGAAGCAGACTCCCCTGGACTCAAGGATCACGACCTGAGCCAAAGGCAGATGCTCACTCGACTGAGCCACCCAGGCACCCATTTATTCTGCTTTAAATACAATTTAGAAGCCAGCAGAGGTAGCTGATTTTGTTTACTTATGGCAGGAATACAAATACCTCATGAAGTCAAAGCACTTAAGAAGTTTTATTGAAAACAATAAAATACAGAAACACCAGATTCTTGTTTGAAAGTAAAATTGACAGCATCTCCCAGAACGTTCCTAGTACTGTACCATTCTGGTCACTATTAATGAAAAACCAAGTTTTCAAATCCAAAATAATTAATGAACCTGCTTATAATAAGCATCGTTCTCATGGTTCTAGCCCCTACCCTATTTTCCTAAAATTTTACATTTGCACCTTTTCAAAAATGAGCAAGTTTTGTTTTTGTTTCTTCTTTTTTAAATGACTGATTAAATTTGTGAGAACTGAACTTTATATTAAAAAAAAATACACACACACACCCTACTCAAACTCAGAGAAAATATACATTTGTTCATTAAAGCTCACCTGCTTTAGATCATTTTTCTCTTCACACATTAGCATAGTAAGCCAATGTTTGATCCATGCTTCAAAAGTTGTACAAAATAAAAAGACCTGTTGATTCCCTAAGGAAACCTTAAGGCAAAAGCAAAAGCCTTACACTACAGAAGAAAAACAAAGCAGAGGCATGGAGACTGTGGAGACGGCTCAGATGAATAAGCACCACAAGGATGAAGAAAATTTCTGTACAAACATATGCAAAAGGATAAAGTTTAAAAAGGAGCATTAAACATCCATTTTCCTGCAGAAATAATCACGTGAGATAATCTGACTCCTGAAACAAGTTGTTTGGATTTTAATTAACAGACTCTTCATTCTCTCCTGTATTTTACCAGTGGTATCAGAGCCCTGTTCTGGAGCTCTTCTTCCTTTTCCTCATACAGACCTTGGATCAGAGGCCTGGCTCACAATTCCTACCAAAGACTATCTTAGTGTGTTTTGGGTCCTTCTTTGGAAAGTTGTCAACTCCCCTTCTGCCCTAACACTGGGACTAACTCCAAATCCTGGGCATTCACTTCATGTTTTTGAGTCATACCAGAAGAAACTTTTAGGAAGGCGATTTCTTTAAGGCTACAAACTTTTTAAGTTGGTCCCATTAAACAATGACCTAAAGGCAGGAGTTTTTCAAACGGCATGAATCAAACACTTGCACATCTCAACAGAATACAGTTTACATTCATCTCTAAATCTGAGATTAAGAAACTATTAGCTGGTTTCCAACTGGTTTTAATACTGGTTTGAAGTTTGAATAATTTTATTGTGTAGACATTAAATATTGTTTAAATATTAAACATTAAATCTTTTCCTGACTGTCCAGACAGAAACAGAGAAAGCAGGAACAGGCAAGGGAAGAAACAGTCCAATTAACAGACTTGTTACTTCTATGCCATCTGTAACAAGGGGAGGGATTTCAGCATGGGTTTCGAAAATGTCTGGGAGCTTGTTTCTAAAAAGTCACCTCTACTTGGCATAAGCCATTTTTTTTCCCCTACACAAGGTATCTGAGTCCTACAAAGGGGGAAAAATACCCAGAAAACAAAACAAAAAGAACTGGGGTGGTCTCCTGTTGTGTGATGTAAGGGCAAGTATTACACTATTACACTCATTTAATAAGTTATAGTGGATACTTCCGTAGCACTAAAGGAAGTGTTATTTTACTCGGCACTACTGAGTCCTTGCCACACAGAAGAGCCCTTCCTGAGAAATAAAGAACTTCAATCATGGTTATCCCCAAAGGGCACCTTGAGCCTGGTTTAGTTCCTCAAGATGAAGATGTCCCACACTAGCAGGAAGCCATTCTCTAGGTTTACTGCACAACAGCTGAAGTACCAGGCAAAGAAGTTGGTTCAGTAACTCTCAATGTCACTTACCATTTCAGTTAATTATTGTCATTGTTTTCTACATTAACACTAAAAATACTCAACTTGCTAATATAGGTACAATCTTTTTAAAAATACCTATCAATGCTGGGCTTTGCTGACATGGCAGTTCCTTGGGATTACTTAAGGGAGGCTTCTCCCATAGCTAATATGAACATAGGGTTACCTCACTATCACTTTTTAATGATCACTCAAAGTTAATTAAGTTGTAAACATTCCTGAATAACCGGGCTTATCAATTATGCAAGGGAAACCAAGGAGCAACTGTAGCACATGGCAAAAAAGCCTTGAAGGAAAAACCTTTTTTGTATTTTCATTGCCATTTTCAGAGGCTACTAAGTGAGCCACAATGCTACCAGCTATTTAATCAACGTAGCTACACAGAATTGACAATATACAAGTTTCAGAGCCTCTGTTAAATCTCTTGGCAATAGGCTAAGCTACCTTCCTCCCTCCTCTTCCCAATTTTACAGAGTCACCACTATAAACAAGCTCTGTTCTATACACGCAGTTGTGACTCGGCTGTCAGGGTACAGCCATAGTAGGAGCATCCTTCTTTCTTAATGCATTGTTTCAAATTCAAGTGTCTGAATATTCGCCAACTATCTGAATGGTTTACACAATGTGATAGATGATTTAAGTCACCCTCAGACACACAGCTTTTATACTTGCCTTTGCAGGCTGCAACTTCCATTCCCTTAATAAGCCCTGTGGAAAACTCTTTTCCCTTGAGACAAGCTTCCATAGCAAAAAGTTGGATTCACGAAATGGCTACCCAAAATGAGAGTCCCACCCCAAATCACAGGTGGAGATATTATTACACCCGTTTCATAAAACTTTCAAGTCCCTATACTATACAAATACAAGTAGGCTCACAACTAAATACATGAGCCTTCTAAAATTTGACAACGTTAGCATAGAAACTGGTTTCTAGAGTTCCATCTCTTCTTCTGTGCAAGCAGCTGTCTCCAAACTATTGTAAACAGGCAGCCCTGTTTGCTGAGGTTCCAAGAACAGTTCAGTTCTCCCAGGGAAGGCAGGGCCAGCAGCTGCATGCTTAGTTTGGCTCTCTCCTGTATAGTTCTTAGCATTAGATGTCGGCTTTGGCTTATCAGAAAGAAGTTCAGGGAGAGGTTTCCACAGCACAAGCTCCATGGAAGGACGGCTCCTAAGACATAAAATACAGTTTCTTATAAAAAAAATTTTAGGATATGGAAATAAAAGATACATGTTGAAAAGTTAATGTTTGCTACCAAATATCTAGAGTTAAGAACTGAGAGAATTAAAAGAGGAGATTTTTATGATGATCTAAAAAGATCTTTAGAAAGGTCAAACACATACAATTTTATAGTTCTGCTCATATTTTTAGAGATTTATTTAGAGAAGACACGCATGCGTACAAGTAAGTGAGGGGAGGAGCAGAGAGAGGGAAACAGAGAGAGAGAATCCCAAGCGGACTCCCCACTGATCATGAAGCAGGCCATGGGGCTCGATGCCAGGACCCTGAATCATGACCTAAAGTGAAACCAAGAGTCAGATGCTTAACAGACTAAGCTACTCGGATGCCTCTGTTCTGCACGTTTTTAACCAACCTACTAGTTGTACTGATGCTGTGATTAAAAGTAATATAGGAGTGCCTGGCTGGCTCAGTCAGTAGAGCATGCAACTCTTGATCTTGGGGTTTTAAGTTCCAGGCCCATGTTGGGTATAGAGATTACTCAAGATCTTTAAAATAAAAGCAATATAAACATCCAATGTAAAAAAATAGAGGCCCTTGATTTAATGTAAAATTCCTTAAACTGTGATTAGTATTAGTAGGTATGAGCTACTACCTTGTACTAAACCTTTATAAATGAAAATGAAATACTGACCAAACACATTAAACATATCTCTGTTATGCATTCTGCTTAGTACAGCTACAAAGCAGAATGCTTTTTGCAGTAAGTACAAACGATTATGGCCCCAATGCCTACCTGCCCCCATGGTTTGATAGTTTCTGGGACCCAAAGGCAAGTAAAACAAACCACAATGAATAGTACCCCGAAACGCTAGCTTCTGGAAAACTACCAAGAGCAAAAAGTGCTCTTTTTTAGGCTGTAGGACAGCATGACCTGCTTACTCTTGGCTAAATTAACTACCCACCCTTAGAGTTAGGTAGTTAATTATATACCGAAGTTAGGGAGCTAATGCAAAACTTCTGTGATCAACATCAGCTGATGGATGCCCGGGTGGCTCAGTAGTTTAAGCAGCTGCCTTCGGCTCGGGTCATGATTTCAGGGTCCTGGGATTGAGCCCTACATTGGGCTCTCTGCTCGGCGGGGAGCCTGCTTCCTCCTCTCTCTCTCTGCCTGCCTCTCTGCCTGCTTGTGGTCTCTGTCAAATAAATAAATGAAATCTTAAAAAATAAATAAATAAAAATAAAATAAAATAACATCAGCTGAACCCATTGTGGCCACAGGCAATACTTATCTACCTGGCATCACTCAGACTGCTGTTCTCAAGAGATTTTTTTCAGATACCTGACACCTACCCTCATACGGAGTTATCAAATCTACCTGCAGTTTTTTCTAGGCAATAAATAGCACTTTAAACCAGACTATTATTTTACACATGCTTCAGATCATGTAAGCTCAAGGACTATAAGAATTACAGAGCTATCATTAGTTCTGGTGTTAATAGCCCCAGGCTGCTTCATTTTTAAGGCTCTGATGTTTGCTTTCTAGTTTCCTCTCCTGTCCTCACACTATACTGTCACTACTCCCTAGGAGTTTTTTTCTCACTTCCTGTTCCAGTGTTTCTACTCTAATGGAAACCAGGTAACTGAGCTCATTAAACTTTGTGGTACTTCTATTGACTATTGGGAGATTTCTTTTGGTATGTTTTCTAAGTCTCAGTGGTCTTCCTGGATAACGGAGAGCCTGGTAAACAAGAACTTTTGAAATGTAGTTCCTATATCCTATGACAGGAATTTAGGAGAATGGGCTCTCTTGCCAATCCTCCCAACCCCAAACATTAGACAGTGTGTTTCAGGACTTCAAAAGAATTCGTGGTTAAGGGACGCCTGGGTGGCTCAGTTGGTTGGACGACTGCCTTCGGCTCAGGTCATGACCCTGGAGTCCCGGGATCAAGTCCCGCATCAGGCTCCCAGCTCCATGGGGAGTCTGCTTCTCTCTCTAACCTTCTCCTCGTTAATGCTCTCTCTCAAGTAAATAAATAAAATCTTTAAATAAAGAAAAAAAAAAAAAGAATTGGGGGTTAAGAAGGTAAGGCAGCCACTCAATGCTGAGTGTGCTTGTCCGTCTCCCTCTGCTCCTCTCCCTGTGCTGTCTCTAAAAAATAAGTAAGTTTTTAAAAATAAATAAATGGAAACTAGGAACCAACACTTACATGGACTCAATCATTTTCTTTGTAAAGACTTCATCAAACTCCCTCTTCAAACCTGTTTTCATGGTGTCAGAAAGAACAAGACTGGGGAGATGGTTAATATTTCTGTCAGCTTCCACTTCTTCATCCTCATCAATTATCCTAAATAAAGACAGCAGAAGCAGAGAAAGAAAAATTTAGTCGAGTCATTATATATTCTAGCAATTAGACAAAATTTAAAAAAAAGAGCAACAGGTGCTATAGGAAAAGATCAAGTAAAATATGAGGCTCTGAGTGAAAAAAGTACATACAGGAGAGTTGCTCAATGTTTCACTTAAAAATTTTTACATCAGGGGTGCCTGGGTGGCTCAGTGGGTTAAGCCGCTGCCTTCGGCTCAGGTCATGATCTCAGGGTCCTGGGATCGAGTCCCGCATCGGGCTCTCTGCTCGGCAGGGGCCTGCTTCCTTCCCTTCCCCTCTCTCTGCCTGCCTCTCTGCCTACTGTGATCTCTCTCTGTCAAATAAATAAATAAAATCTTTAAAAAAAAAAAAAATTTTTACATCAGATGCAATCACATTTAAAGAATGTGTCCCTGGAAACTACCATAAACCAAAAAATTAATATTCCCAGATAGTGCAGTTCTATGAGAAGAGTTTGATATTAAATGTGTCGACTTTGAGTTCTCAAATTTTCATAGTCTGAGAGGTTGAAGATTACTGTTACCACCAAATGATGAATTAGACTAGCTTAAGAGTAGAGATATCACATGGGAACTGCAATAAGCCAATGATACAAGCTACCCGTTTACCTGTCCTCGATTTCTTGAAGCCTCCTTCGTGCAACTTCACACTGTGGTTCTCCTGTTGTCTGATCCATCTCTTCACATATAACATCTAACATGCCAGGTGCAGAGAGGCCACTAGTGCACGGATTTACTCCATGACTCTCTATATCCTGATGTGCACAAAGAATCCAGTCATTAGGACCAGCACAGAGCCCTGCTTCAGTTAGCCTTTTCTTTCTTACTGGACAACTGGAAAAACAAAAAACAAAACCTCAATGAAAATTCAGTCATATAAATGTTTATCATTCCTTTCTCTAACCAAACTCTTATATTAAAAAAACTCTGATTTTTGTCAGTGTGTGATTACAAGACAGAAAATCATGCATTTCCTTTTGTCATTCTGACAGCTTCCTTAAGATGTTTTCCTCTACTGCTCTCTACCAAATTAGGCTACACCTGCAAGATTGTGCTTTTTCAGATTAGTGTTCAATGTGGGAATTTAGAGTCATTCCTACTTATTTGGCTCTGGATAGGTCAAGTGGAAAGTAAAGAAACCAAACCACAAGCAGCAATTCAGAACCAGCCATATTTTGTCGTGATTCTGCTTGCTCCCTATGGGGATGTGATCCACAGGCATCCTGTCTTCCCTTAGGGCAAAAGATAAATGCTTTATCAGGTCTGTTCCAAGTACTCCAGGTTGCAGAGGATACTGTGATTTCTTGGTCCTCTCAGAAATGTCCAAAGACTGTCATTTGGCTCTGAGCCCCTTACTAATAAGGGTGTAAGTTTTTCTCCCGCTTAAACCATTTTCACTTCCTAGAAAAATTTGTATTACAGAAAGCCCTTAGAGTTCATCAATTTCTTTGTTTTGCAGATTTGGAAACTAAGACCTAGAAAAGCTAAAGTGGCCCCTCCTAAATGTCACATTAGGCAGAGCTGCACGTCGGGCACCAGAAGGCAGAGCTCCAAAGTCCTAGCTCTATGTCATTTTCACTGAAACTTATGGCCTCCTTAGGGAAGTTCAAGCTCTTACCATGAAGTAGTATTTGCATATGCTGCAATGTGCCCAGGATGGCTGAAAACTGTCTGAAGAAATTAGACAACTGGTCCTACTCTACTTAAGTGCTCTGACCAGGCGGACTTTACTGCTTGGGCATCAGCAAGTGTGGCCTCAAAACACAGCACAGCTCTGCAACTTAAAAGAATTCATTAATGGCTACCACAGCTTACGAGAAGGAAGTGGCATGTATTCTACAAAAAGAAATTTCTATTCATGTTAAGACTACAAAAATCAACATTAGGGACACCTGGGTGGCTCAGCTGGTTAAGTGACTGCCTTCCACTCAGGTCATAATCCCGCATCAGGCTCCTTGCTCAGCAGAGAGTCTACTTCTCCCTCTGACCCACCCACTTCTCATGCTCTCTCCCGCACGGACGCTCTCTCTCCATCTCTCTCTCTCTCAAATAAATAAATAAATAAAATCTTTAAAAAATAATAAACATGAAAGTCTCTGGCAATATAAAATCTGACAAATAATGATGTTCTCTTGAACCTAGACTTTTACTGGAATTGACAAATCATTTTTTAAAATGTTTAGTTTTTTGAGGTCTTTTGTGAGTATAGGATTTTTTTTTTTTAAAGATTTTATGTATTTGAGAGAGACAGAGAGAGAGAGCGCACACACACAAAGGGAGAGGGAGAAGCAGATTCCCCGCTGAGCAGGGAGTCTGATACCGGGCTTGATCCCAGGACCCTAGTGGGATTATGACCTGAGCCAAAGGCAGATACTTGACTGACTAAACCACCCAGCACCCCTTTTCTGAGTATAGTTGACATGCAAAGTTACATTAGTCTTAAGTATACAACAGAGTCTACAATGCTGTATCTTCTGCTATACAATTGTAGCTATCATCTAAATATAAAGAAGCCCTCACAAATTTGCATATCACCCTTGCACAGGGCCCATGCTAATCTTCTCTGTATAGGTCCCATTTTAGTCTACATGGTACCAGAGTAAGCACAAGAATAGTTTATGATTGGTTTTAATTGATAAGAAAATACTAAGACTGTCTAACTATACATCACATGTCTCTGTAATATTTGGATAGTTTTATGGTGTAATGTTTTGAAATCAGAAGAAAACTATACAGGGGCACCTGGGTGGCTCAGTGGGTTAAGCCTCTGCCTTCGGCTCAGGTCATGATCTCAGGGTCCTGGGATCGAGTCCCACATCGGGCTCTCTGCTCAGCAGGGAGCCTGCTTCCTTCTCTCTCTGCCTGCCTCTCAGTGTACTTGTAATTTCTCTCTGTCAAATAAATAAATAAAATCTTAAAAAAAAAAAAAGAAGAAAACTATACACATAAAACCAGCTAAGAAAAAGCAGAATAAATCTAGAAGGAACAGGTAATTTCATAGCACATCCAACAATGGAACAATGAAATGCAACAGACTGTAAGAGCTGGGTTCTAATCTCGGACTTCTGACATGATTTGGACTATATTATTTCACACTTGTAGGTCCATTTTGCAAATAATCAGAGATCAATGATAATTAAGTTTCAAAGAAAATGTGATATAAAAGACTTCGAAGTATAGCTAAGAGATATGAAGTGGCAGATGGGCAGCACACTTATGGGCATTAGATATTCAAATGTCAAGTTCCTCATTCTCAGGGCCTCTGTCTCTCCATCTGTAAATTAAAGGAAGCTAACCGTTATGTACTGTTATTTATTTTTTTAAAAGCAAGCTCTACACCCAATGTGGGGCCTGAATTCACAATCATCCCCACCCTAGATCAAGGATCCCATGCTCTACAGACTGAGCCAGCTAGGGACCCCAAAGCCAACAGATTTTACACTTCAAACTTTTCACACTGGAACTCTTTACTCAATTACCTCTCTCTCTCTCGCCTTTTTTTTTTTTTTTTTTTTTTTTTTATGAGAGAGCTCACAAGTAGGCAGAGAGAGAGAGAGGAGGAAGCAGGCTCCCTGCAGAGCCGAGAGCCTGATGCAGAACTTGATCCCAGGACTCTGAGATCGTGACCTGAGCTGAAGGCAGAGGCTTAACCCACTGAGAGGGGCAGAGGGAGTGAAGCTGACTCCCGCTGTTTGTGGAGCCTGACCCTGGACTCCTCTCAAGACCTTGAGATAACAGCCTGAGCCAAAACCAGGAGTCACAAACTCATCCCTATTCAATTATTTCTTCGAGTGTAGTCCAAAAGACAAAAGCAAAGAGAGCCCTTCTGCAGCAATTCCAAGGCAATAAAGAATATAAATGCTGTCTGGTCTGGTGGTTTTTAAACTAAGGCAACTTTCAAATCTATTTAGCCTATGCATCAGCAAGGTTAGAAAATCCAGTTTCTGCTGGCCAAAAAACAAACAAGCAAAACATATACAAAGTTAAGACAAATGACAGGGGCGCCTGGGTGGCTCAGTGGGTTAAGCCTCTGCCTTCAGCTCAGGTCATGATCTCAGGGTCCTGGGATCAAGCCCCGCATCGGGCTCTCTGCTCAGCAGGGAGCCTGCTTCTCCCTCTCTCTCTGCCTGCCTCTCTGCCTGCTTGTGATCTCTCTCTCCATCAAATAAATAAACAAAATCTTTAAAAAAAAAATAAAATAAAAGACAAATGACAAATTTGGGGAAACATAACATACACAATAAACTACTGATTTCTTTAGTAAAGATTTCTTATAGATGAACATGAAAAAGATCATTAAGTCAAAAAAAAAATCAATAAGCCGACAGAAAATGTCAGAAACTGGAACAAGACATACAAACACAAATGGATTAAACGGAAAGATGTTCAACTTAACTTCAATTTACAATATAAATTAAAACAGTGGTCTTAAAAAAAAAAAAACAATGATCTAATTTTAACTTTAAGATCCTATGCTCATACAATTCAATGATTAGAAAACATCCATCCATTAAAATAACATTCAAGGAGTGCCTGTGTGGCTCAGTCGGTTAAGCAGCTGCCTTTGGGTCAGGTTATGATCCCAGGGTCCTGAGATCGAGCCCCAAGTCTGGCTCCCTGCTCAGCAGAGAGCTTGCTTCTTCCTCTCCCTGTTGCTCTGCTTACTTGTGCTCTGTCAAATAGTTATATAAAATCTTAAAAAAAAAAAAAATTCAAGATGTAGATTGTTGTCAGGACTCTAAAATGGTACTCTATTTCCTTCTCCCTACAGGTAAACACTTTGTTATAGTACTGTATATACTCTTGGTATGTTTCTTTTTACCCATATTATGTCTGAGACATATCCCTTGACAGGCGTCATGTATTCTTTACCCCCCCCCTTTTTTTGCCAAATAGAACTCCACTATATGAATTTATAATTTACTTTATCCATTTTACTATAGAGGGACATACAGGCTGTTTCCAATTTTGAGCTATTATGAACAAGGATGTTATGAACTTTCTTGTGTCTCCTGCTGAGAGCATGAACACACTCAAGAGGGGAACTGTTGGGTAATAGGGTATGTATGTCTTTAACTTACTAGATAATGCCAAACTATTTCCCAAAGTGCTTGTACCGATTTACATTCTCATCCATAGTATTGCAGAGTTACTGGTGCTCCAGTACCTGGTGGTAAAGTAACAGATCTCATTTTGAGGCTTTACTAGGCATTTATTTCCCTGATAAGGTTGAATGAACACCTTTCATTTGTTAGTCATTTGGATATCCTCTTTGAGCGATTCCTTTGCTCATTTGTCTATTAGACGGTCTATGAGATGTAATTTTTTTTAACCTATGAGTGAAGTGAAAACATTTGAAAATACAGTTCTGGTGAAGATGGAGAAACACGCATTTCCACTGCTAAAAGAATATAAATTGGCAACAACGCTTGTTCAAAATTTAAAATGCACACAAGGAGGGTAGGGAGAGGGTGCTTGGGTTATGGACATTGGAGAGGGTATGTGCTGTGCTATGGTGAGTGCTGTTAAGTATGTAAACCTGGCGATTCACAGACCTGTACCCCTGGGGCTAATGATACATTACATGTTAGTAAGAAAATAAATAAATAAAAATAAAAAAATAAAATGCATACAATTCACCATCAAAGAATCCATTAACCTACTTGCAAATATATATAAGGAACTTTAAAAAGGACTGGCATGGTAGATTTAATCTACAGTAAAAGCAAAAACTTACAGGTAACTTAAAAATCTATTAACAGGAGACTGGTTGGTTAATGATCTCAATATATCTGGACCTTACAATAGTATTCTATTCAATGTTGCAGAAGAAATTAGGTAGAACCCTATGTGCCTATATGCAAGGAACTACAGGAGAGTAAAAAGATCAACGTGTTGCCAATGTCAAGAGTTACCTTCTTACAAATACATAAAACCACAGGCATATACAGTTATAAAGTTTTCAGATTATCTTCCAAAGGAGAAACAGGAAACAGGTTAACAGGGAGAAAAGCGGAGTGTGCATTCTAAGACTTTACAATGTGTATCCTTTCGCACACGTGAAATCCTTTTACTCTCCGCATGTAATAATACTCACATGGATGAAAATTCAAACGTTACTAAAGATTACAGGGAGAAAAGTTTCTCTCTGACATGCCAGCTATCCAGTTACTTTCCCTAAAAGGAAACCACTGTTACCAGTTCCTCGAGCCTCCTTGCAGAGATACTCGGCGTCCCCCACCCCGCCCCGCCCAGATACTTAATGTTTCACCTTTTCACTCAAAGTAAGTAGTTGAGGATATAAAACAAGTTAAACTAAGTGACCATAAAGAAAATAAATGGCACCTGAAACTTACTCATCATCTTCCTCCTCTCGCTTGTGTTTCTTTTTACAGCGAACTGAAACACTGTTGAAACAAACAAAAATCAGTCGAGAAATTCACGGAGTCTGTGTTTTCGGCATCCACTCTCCCGTTCCTCAATAATCTCGCCCGTCCCAGAGCAGCGAGCGGCTGGCCCTTTCCTTGCTGCCCGGGTTTGGATATACAGATCACAAGGTCGCTCAGGTTGGGTGACCCACATAACTAGAAGTTGAAATTTCAACTTCTTACTGTGTCAAGGGAGTGGGAAATAAATTTGGGGGTACGGACGTAGGGAAAACGTATCTGGGGCAGGCACTGGGCTAAGCGCTTTACTTCCACGATCTCACTAGCAGGACCCATCTCTGTCCCACTCAGAGGATGAGAAACCGAGTGTCCGAGAGACACGGAAAGTTAGCGCCGGCGGCCGCGCCGAGGGCACCGCCAGGCTCCGGTTGGCCCAGGTTCCAATCCTGGCCCGACTTGGGCGAGCTCGGCAAAGTCTCCTCGACTCTGGAAGGGCGCAGGCCGGTCGAGGTCCGACCCGGACCTCCGGGCTGAGCGGCCCCGGGCGACTTACAGTTAACGTCCCCAGGATCAGTTTCTCGTCTGCTATCTGGGGGCTCAGGAGCCCCCTACGGAGAGTCGTGAGGAAGATTAACGAGCCCGAGCTGCGCGCCCGCACGCCCGGCACCCGCGGGGCTCCTTACCGTCCGCGCGCCGCGCTCCCGCCGGGGCTGCTCGGGGCGGCGCGGAGTCCCGGCCGCGGAGCCAGCTCGGCGCCTTCTGCTCCTGGCTGGAAGGCCCGGCCGGGGAAGGCCGGCGGCGGCTGTAGGAAGTCGGGGCCGCCACTCAGGGGGAGGCCGCTGAAGGGCCGGCCGAGCGCGGCCATGTCCGGGGAGACGAGGAGGCTGCGCCCGCGGCCCCGGCCGCCCGCGTCCCCAGGCCCGGCAGCTGCGGCCACAGCGACTACTGAGAGGCGCCCGCCTCTGAGCCCGCTCTCGACCCTACGTCACGCCTTCTAGAACCCTCCACCCCGGGCCGCCCAGGGGCACGCCGGGATTTGTTGTGTGTGGAGAGCGGCTACCGTGGGTTGCCGGGAGTTGCAGTTCCAGCGGACTACAGCTAACATGGCTGCCTCAGCTTAGCCGGCTGGAGCTAGCTGGAGGACCGCTCTGGTGAGCCTTGAATGTGAAGTAAGTTGGTTCCAACCCTCACAACTCTGTACCTCAGTTTTCTCAACAGTAAAACCTGATAATAATAATACCTATCTTCTTAGGGTTGATTGGGAGAAGTAAATGGATCCTGGGCACCTGGGTGGCTCAGTGGGTTGGGCGACTGCCTTTAGTCCGGATCATGATCCCAAGGTCCTGGGATGGAGTCTTGCATCTGGCTCTGTGCTGGGCAGGGAGTCTGCTTCTCCCTCTCCCTCTGCCTGCTGCTCCCTTTGCTTGTGAGCTCTATCTCTTTCTGTCAAATAAATGAATTAAAAAAAAAAATATTTTAAAACATGTGGATCCTGAGGTGTCTGGGGGGCTCAGTAGAGCATGGGACTCTTGATATGGGGGGGGGGGGTTGTGAGTTTATGCTCCCTGTTGGGCATAGATCCTACTTAGAAAACAAACAAAAACTAGGTCTCTTAGAATAGTGCTCAGCACGTGGCACATACTCATTAAACATCACCTATTAATTCTTTCCATATTTTAATATAAATGAAGTTTGGTGTTGTCTTAGGGGGAACAGCTTGGAAGGCTCTCTCTGTAAAAACCTCAGAGTGCTTTGAAAGGTACTGGCCAGTCTTCCAGCCTCTGTCTGGCTCCAAAGAATGTCTTTTCAGAGGGGCTGACACAGTTGATTGACCCCAAATTGTGTAGGAAGCAAAGGCAAAAGAAAAATTAAATTTCCTTACTAATTACAGTCCATTGACAAGTCCTTGAAACAGGTAGAGTAACATTCCTCTAGGAACTCAGAGCTACCTCGCTGATAATACTTTGCTAAGGGCAAAAGGTAATCTTAGCTTGACATTAGCCTGAACTCCAGGATCCTAAAAGTCTACTTTAACATATAAAAATTCCTCTGGGGGCACCTGGGTGCCTCAGTGGGTTAAGCCTCTGCCTTCGGCTCAGGTCATGATCCTAGGGTCATGGGATCAAGCCCAGCATCCGCTTCTCTGCTCAGCAGGGAGCCTGCTTCCCCTCCCACCCTCCCACCCTCCCCCCACCCTGCTTCTCTGCCTACTTGTGATCTCTCTCTCTCTGTCAAATAAATAAATAAAATCGTAAAAAAAAAAAAAATTCCTGGGGCGCCTGGGTGGCTCAGTGGGCTAAAGCCTCTGCCTTTGGCTCAGGTCATGATCCCAGCGTCCTGGGATCGAGCCCCACATCAGGCTCTCTGCAGGGAGCCTGCTCCCTCCTCCAATCTCTCCCTCTCTGCCTGCCTCTCTGCCTATTTGTGATCTCTGTCTGACAAATAAATAAATAAAAATCTTTTTAAAAAATTCCTTTGGAAACTTCCTTTATCTCTACCCTCCAAGATGCATGTTAGCAATCATCCTCCAAGCATGACCCACTGATAAACATCTAAAGGATCTCATGACTAAGGTTTTATTAGAAAGTGATAAATGACCTTTTCCTAACAACAGCGTGCCCCCTCAAGGTCCTGGAAAACTTGCTTCAAAAATTCCTTAGAGACAACGCTATCCCTAACCCTCTCCCAACTTGAAAGTATATAATCGGCCACTCCTCATGAACACAGAGCAGCTCTTTCTGCCCACAAGTCATGTCCCCGTGCTTTAATAAAACCACTTTTTTGCACCAAAGAAATGTCAAGAATTCTTTCTTGGCCTTTGGCTCCAAACCCCAACACTTTCCTATAGCACCAACCACTGGTCCTACCACTTTTTCCATTCCAGAGAATGACATTATCATCCAGTCTGGGTGCTCACACCAAAGTCAATGCCCTTTAGCCAAACCCCCCGCCCCGACACCTATAATGGAACAAAGGTTTCTGGCTGTTTACAGTGAGGAAGTATCTCAGTAAGGAGGTGTTAGAAAAAGCTTGTAATGGGACTTGGGACTGTCTTAGGTGATTTGGGGCAGGGTTCAAGAAGGCAGGGCTTTGTTCTGGAATTAATATTGTCAGGAAGTAGGGATAATTCTGTGACTGGGTAACTTAGTCGATCTTTTCTAGAAGGTAGGAAGAAAGAAGGGAAGCTAAACCTGTAATTGGTAAAGAGGCGAAGTCCTTCTTATTAGCCAGGGGGATGTTTGGACAATTTTGTGGTTTGCACAATGTTCACATTTTCATCTGTGTTTAAACATGATTATGAAGAGGTCTTGTTTTTATCTTGATCCATCAAAGTCACTGTCTCAGGCCTTGTTTGATGTTGATATTTTGTGGACTTGTTTAACAAGAAGACAACAAAGCTGGGGCACCTGCTCAGTGGGTTAAAGCCTCTGCCTTCGGCTCAGGTCATGATCCCAGGGTCCTGGGATGGAGCCCCACGTAGGGCTCTCTGCTCAGCGGGGAGCCTGCTTCCCCCTCTCTCTCTGCCAGCTTCTCTGCCTACTTGTGATCTCTGTCTGTCAAATAAATAAATGAAATCTAAAAAAATTTTTTAAAAAAGACACTAAAGCTGATCTGATAGCTAATACCAGGCTAGTTGTCAGAAGATGCTTTTCTCTTTCTAACCAAAAACCTAAGCATCATCATTAATGCTTCTTTTTTGTTTACCCCCATATTTAATCAATCAGCAAGTCCTATGTGCTTTACTTGTGAAATGCTTCCAGATTCTCTTGATCTTTCTCCCTTTTTTCATTGAACTCAGTATGGTTTAAGAAAAAAAAAAAGAAAGAACCTCTTTTGCCTAATGTAATATAGTGGATTTAAGTTTTAAGATTTAAGTTTTCTTAGTGGCATTTACAATCCAGTTTTGCCTCCAGAAGGCAACACCCTACTTACTTCAGCTGGGTATAAAAGATAGTCTCCTGGGTCATTTCTACAAAGGACCACCTTATTCTTCCCCTGAAAAAAATATCCTTCCAGATGATGGTATAGACACATATAAATTTAAGTATATATTGATGAGGGGCGTCTGGGTGGCTCAGTCATTAAGTGTCTGCCTTCGGCTCAGGTCATGATCCCAGCATTCTGGGATCAAGCCCCACATTGGGCTCACTGCTCAGCTGGGAGCCTGCTTCTCCCTCTACAGCTCCCCCGTGGCTTGTGATCCCTCTCTCGCTATCTCTTTCTGTCACAAATAAATAAAATCTTTAAAAAATTATATAAATGTATGTTGATGAAAAGGGAGTGTCAGGGAGGAATAATTTTCCTCTGCCCTTGAAGACCTTGAAGTCCCTCTAGCTTGATGAGGGAACAGAAGCCTGGCTAAGGACAAAGCGAAAGCTGAAACCCTGCAACTTTCCCCCACCCCCACTCCTGGGTGGGACATATGTAACATTCTTTAGGAATCTCCCACCTATCTTAATGTTAATACCTTGCTAATAAGGGAAAAATGACTTTGACAATGGCAAGACCTCTGGTATCCAGTATCTTGGAGGTTCTCTTTAGCATATGAAAGTTCTGTTGAAACCTCCCTTTTTCCTTACCTCCCCCAACCCCATAGTATATAACGTGCCACCCTTCACAACCTTGGGGAAGCAGCTCTTTCTGCCCATGGGTCCTGTCCCCATGCTTTAATAAACCACCATTTTGCACCAAAGATATCTCAAGAACTCTTTCTTGATCATCAGCTCCGGACTTCACCCCACCAAAACTCACTTATATTGTAAAATTTCATCAGACTGAGAATCAAATTGACATGAGACAGGTTAACAAGAGAAAATCAAATTTAATTTTGTGCATACAGGAAATCCACATAGACAAAAGAAATTCCAAACATAATCAACAAGAGGCTTACATGAGCTAAGGAGAGGGGTAGGAGTAAAAAATACAAAGAGGAAGACCATTAACAGGAAAGTGAGAGTTGCTTTTAGAAAACAAAGGTTGCATTATTTTGAATGTTAAGTTTCTTTGGTAAAGAGGAATCCCTGTTAATGGCTCAGTTCCTGGCAAAGCAGGCAGTTGAGGGGGTGGTAAGAGCTTTTCTCAAATCTGCTGGGTTTTAATTGTTTTTAACTCAAAATAATGTTCATGCAAAAGTGGCCTGTCTTGTGGCAGCCTGCCATCGGCCCTTACAGTTCTCATACTCTACATCATTCTGAAACTCTTCTCCACCTAATTATATTTGTTGAATGCCTACCCAAATTCATTTTTTTTAAGGATTTTATTTATTTATTTGACAGAGAGAGCACACAAGTAGGCAAAGCAGCAGGCAGAGGGAGAGGGAGAAGCAGGCTCTCTGCTGAGCAGGAAGCCCAATGCAGGACTTGATCCCAGTACTCTGGGCGTACCCAGAGTACTGGGATCATGACCTGAGCCGACCGCAGCCACTTAACCGACTGAGCCACCCAGGTGTCCCCAAATTCATTCTGTAGTTCACAATTCTGTACTAGGTTGTATATCTCTTATCAGACAATGTACTAGAATTATTTATTTATTTAAATATTTTATTTATTTTGGGGGGAAGAGCAAACAAGCAAGAACAGAGGGGAGGGAAAGTTTGAGAGGGAGAAGCAGATTCTCCCCTGAGCAGGGAACCTGATGTGCGGTTCTATCCCAGAACGCTGGAATCATGACCTGAGCTAAAGGCAGACGCTTAACTAACTGAACCACCCAGGCACCCTAGAATAATTAAGTACTGTTTGCCCATGCTCTTTACCCAAATTCAGTTCCTCACTATAACGCCGTGAATTGGATGGACCCATAAGAAAATTGAGGCTAGTTTTAGTCCCTAGTTCCATATTTATAACTGAAGGCATTCAAGCCCAGGTCTGAGACACTAAGTCTTGTCCTAAACTGCTAGGCTTTACTCTATCCCATTGAATTTCCTGGCAGAGGGTGCTTTGGAAGAATAAAGGAAAAGCCTTACTAAAGTTTGTCTGAGAGACCGACTCCTTTTGGTTTCAGACCCTGGAAGCAAAAGACTGAGGATTATTGTACATTGTCCCCTACAGAAACCTGAGAAGAGCAGGTGTAGAATCTAATGGTGGCATCTCTTCTTTTCTGTAGGGTAGACCTGCCTCTAGGTAACTTCCAATTATCCTCTCAGGCAGTTACTGGATCAGACATATAGACATTTAAAAAAAAAAAAGATTTTATTTATTTATTTGATAGAATACAAGCAGGGGCAGCGACAGGCAAAGGGAGAGGGAGAAGCAGGCTCCCTGCTGAATGGAGAGCCTGACATGGCGCTCACTCCCAGGACCATTGGGATCATGATCGAGCCAAAGCAGACACTTAACCCAGCCACCCAGGCACCCCAGACCTCGAGACAATACCCTCCTGACTCTGTTTTCTTGATGACTAATCTTATCTGTTATATTTTTAGAAAAAATAATATTTTTGGTTAAAAAACTAACAGTCTAGGGGCATCTGTGTGGCTCAGATGGTTAAATGTCTACCTTTGGCTAGAGTCATGACACAGGGTCCTGGGATCAAGCCCCACATCAGGCTTCTGGCTCAGTGGGGAGCCTGCTTCTTCTCCCTCTGCCTCTTCCACTTTTGCCTCTCCCCCTGCTCATTCTCTCTCTCTCTCTCAAATTAATGAAATAAAATCTTTAAGAAAAAAAAACAAACTAACACAGTCTAGTAGAAAATAATTGGACATGGTGCTAAAATACACAGAAGAAGAAAAAAAAAAGCCTTCATACTATCCCACAGGAAGGTCCATTATATGAATATCCTTCTTTTTTTTTTTTTTTAAGATTTTATTTATTATTTATTTATTTGTTTGACAGGCAGAGATCACAAGTAGGCAGAGGCAGGCAGAGAGAGAGGGGGAAGCAGGCTCTCTGCCAAGCAGAGAGACCCATGCAGGGCTCGATCCCAGGACCCTGAGATCACGACCCGAGCCGAAGGCAGAGGCTTAACCCACTGAGCCACCCAGGCGCCCCTATGAATATCCTTTTTTTTTTTTTAAATCTTTTTTTTTTTTTTAAGATTTTATTTATTTATTTGACAGAGAGATCACAAGTAGGCAGAGAGGCAGGCAGAGAGAGAGGAGGAAGCAGGCTCTTTGCTGAGCAGAGAGCCCGATGCGGGACTCGATCCCAGGACCCTGAGATCATGACCTGAGCCGAAGGCAGCAGCTTAACCCACTGAGCCACCAAGGCGCCCCTGAATATCCTTTTTAATGTAGTTTTGGATTGTTGGTGAGGTTCAAAGCCAACCGCCAAGAAAGAATTGTTGAGACCTCTTTGGTGCAAAAAAGGTGATATTATTAAAGCACAGAAACAGTACCCATGGGCAGAGTGGCTGCACTGGTCTTGTGAGGAATGGCTGACTATATACTTGGGCTTTGGGCACCTCCCCCTGCCAGGATTTAGAGAGGTGTCCAAAAGAACTTTCAGATGCTAGAGAAGACCCCTGGGATACTGCAGGCCTGACTATTGTCAAGCTAAGGTTGTTTTCTCTGGAGCAAAGGATTAACCTTAAGATAGATGGGAGTATCCTAGAAGAAAGTCACATGAACTCCACCCCTGGGTGGGGGGCGGTGGGTAGTTGCAAGGTGTCAGCTTGTCCTTTGTCCTCAGCTTGCCTTCTGCTCCCTCACCACTTCTAGTCTTTTTTTCTTACTTGTGTGGGTATATGTGTGCACGCAAGAGCTATCTTGTGCAATTACAGACCCCAACGGTTATTTCTCATTGCTCTTTCTTGAGGCTTTGAGAACTACAACATTGCAACTGCCAGTTCCGAAGAGCCCCCACAGCAAGTGAATGCCTAGAAGGCCACACCTCATACCTTCTGTGTCCTTGATGGTGGGCTGAACATCCCAAACCCCAGCCGTAATCACTCCCTGTCTGCCTGTTCTCTTACATCCCTGTAAAAGTCTAGGTGTCCAGCTTGCAGGCAAAGAGGCCATTTGTTAAGGCTTGAGTCAACCACCTCCACCAAAGTAAATTTCTCTCTCCTTTCCCAACCCTTGTCTTTTGAGAGATCGGGCTTCACTTGTTACAAATTTATCTGGGTTGGTTTAGCAAAGGTGTTGGCAAACCCAACCAGGAGCTATGCTTTTGATTTGTCCAGCCCTTCTGGGATTCCCTGGGATGGAGCAGTTGGCTGGGCATTGCGCCGAGGCTCACTAGTTCATTTTCTGAGTTAGTGGCTATGATAGGTCATTTGGTAACATGTGCACATATACATCTGTGTGCTAGTGTATACTGATGAGGGAGCAGGAGGCAAGCTGAGGGTAAAGCACAAGTTATCACCCAGCAACACCCCCTCCCCCAGGTGGGATCTGTGGATCATTCCTCAGGTACCCCTGGCTGCCCTAAAGCTAAGGGAAGGGAGAAACAAATGGTTACCTTATAGAAATTATGGTCCTGTAGACAGGATTCTTCCTCGTTTTACAAAATGTCTTAATGAGATATATATACATATATATATATATGTATATATATATATGGCATTCTTATTAGTAACCTAACTTCCAGAAGGAAACTCTCAGCTGAATGCTTTACTAGAGGGAGGAACAACCTTAACCTGACATGGCAAGGCCTCCAATATCTCTGTTGGGCTGGCAGGAAGGGGGCTACCAAAGATGGCGAAAGTTCCCGCCACAAGACCTGAGCTCGGACAGGAGAACAAAGGCCCAAGCAGGAATCTGAGACCCCTGCCCCGGGCTCCTGTGGACCAATGGGATCCCGATGAGCAGGCGGGATATCCAAATAAGGGAAACTTCCAAAAGACCCCTGAGCTTCCTCCGAGACCCCTTAAAAGCCCCCTCCTCCCTGCCTTGGGTGCGACTTCCGCCACTCTGCTTTCCAGAGTGGCGGAACCTCGCCCGAGGGTGCCCACCTCCTCCCGGCGCAACTTTCCTGGCTCCCCTTCTCCTGAGCCCTGAAACTTCGCCGGAGAGCGTTTTTAATAAATCTTGCCTTGCACCCACTTTGCCTGGTGTTGTGTTTATCTCGCCGGAAAAAACTTTACATTTGGTGCCGAGACCCGGGAAGGAGATTGAGCCCCCACACAGTGGGGAGGCTCTCTCCTTTCCCTGGCTGAACCGGACCTGCCTTTCCGAACGCCACTTCTGAAGCTGTGGTGAGTTTCCCCGATTCCGCGCCTCCTTCCGGAAAGCCCTGCCCTAATCGCGGCCTCCTCAGGGTGGACCCCGCCGGTCACCAGGTGACCTCCGTGACTCCGAGAGGCTGGGAGACGTCCTAACCTCTACGGCAGTCGACACAGTTTTTCCGCAACCCAGTGGTGGACGAGGGGACGCCTTCCTCCAGCCCTCGGGTTGCCCGGCAACGAATCGTGGGGACCTCCCAATCCAAATTCGACCCTAAAACATCCCGGGGGTGTTTTAGGCCTGATGGCCAATCTTAAAACCCTGGAACTGGACCAGGACCTGCGAAAACGACGTTACTGTACTGTCGCTTGGCCACAATACCGATTAGACAATCAGTCCCAATGGCCTCCGGAAGGCACGTTTAACTATCAGACTTTCATGGACCTAAATAACCTCGGCAGGCACCAAGGCAGATGGGCCAAGGTCCCTTATGTCCAGCTTTCTGGACTCTGCACTCTCGCCCCTTCCTCTGCTCTCACTGCTCCACCTCACAGGTCCTCTTGGCCCGCTCCCCTCCCCCTACCCTGCCACCCACTGCTCCCAAAGACTCGGACCTCTCCTCCCCGTCTCCTCTCTCCCCGTCTCCCCCGGAGAGCTTCACCCATCCACTGACAAGAGGGCCTCTGGTTCCTCCTCCTCCTCCTCTTTACCGCGATCCTTCACCCCAAGGTCCCTTAAATTCAGGATTTCTGAACCAGCGCTCTCGTCTACCCCTCCTTCTCCCCCTCCCACTCCTATCCGAACTCCTGACAAATTTATCCGCAGTAAACGGGAAACTCCAATCAAAGCTTACTGAAGGTCAAATAGGCTCTTGTTATTTGTTAAAATCTGCTAGCAAAGAGATGACTAGAACTGCTGGTTACTTGTGTCTCAGAGTTTTAATGGGTCCTTCTTAAGGTAGCATTGAAAGTCTTTGGTAACCTTTAACAGAATGGGATAAAATACCCGAGCGCTGGTCGCCAGAACTAGGTTTACGCTTCTGAAATCTGTTGGTAAACACCTTTTGTGCTTAATTGAATTCTGTTGTAACAGCCGCAGGGCTACTGTTTGAGCTAGATGCTTTCGTAAAGAATGGAAGGGGAGACTGATCACCTCCCATTAGCCAGGGATACCCAAAGGGGAGGGTGTCCAATCTGTTTGAATCTGAAGAGTGCCTGACTGCGTGAATGTGTCTGTGTGGCTCCAGCCGCACTAGGGCTCGAAAGCCCCCTGCTGAGTTAGTCTGACCCCCAAGGGAGGTTGCTGGAGCTGAGGAAGTTTGAGTTCATGCGCCCTTCTCTCTACAGGACCTTTCCCAAATTGAGAAACGTTTGGTCTCCTTTTCGGCCAGTTCTGATAACTACATTAAAGAATTCCAGTATCTAAAAAAAAAAAAAAAAAAAAAAAAAGAATTCCAGTATCTGGCCCAAGCCTATGACCTCACCTGGCATGATTTACATGTGGTCCAGACCACCACCCTCACCATAGAGGAGAGGGAACGCATCCAGGCTGCTGCCCAGGAGCACGCGGATCAGGTCCAGCTCACTGATGCTGGAGCCCGGGCGGTCCCAGCTGTAGAACCAGGTTGGGATTATCAGGATGGCCAAGATGGCCACTGGCACCGCAACCGCATGGTCCAGTGTCTCATAGCCGGCATGAGGGCAGCCTCTAATAAGGCCGTTAATTACGACAAGATTAGGGATATTGTCCAGGCCCCTACGACAACCCCACCATGTTTCTTAACCAGTTGACCTAACTTTTAACCCAGTACACTCGCTTGGACCCTGCCTCTCCTGCGGGGGCCACGGTACTGGCTACTCATTTTTTCTCTCAATCGGCACCGGATATACAGAGAAAGTTAAAGAAGGCTGAGGAGGACCCTCAGACCCCCATTTCTGACTTGGTGAAAATGGCATTTAAGGTCTTTAATTCCCGTGAGGAGGCGGCTGAGCTTAAACGACAAGCCAGACTCCAGCAAAAGGTTCAGTTGCAGACCCAAGCCTTGGTAGCAGCCCTGCGGCCGGCCGGCTCTGGGAGCCAGCAGAGAGGGGAAACCAATCGCACCCCGTCGGGGGGCCTGTTTCAAATGCAGGGCCGAGGGACATTGGGCTCGCCAGTGCCCCAATCCAAAGCCGCCAACTCGGCCTTGCCCTCAATGCCATTTGATGGGCCACTGGAAATCCGACTGCCCTAACCTCGGGGTATCTTCGACGCCTCAACGTGGGGTACCCCCCGAGATAGTAAGTCTGGCCTTTCAACTGCTTGGATTGGAGGACGACTGACGAAGCCCAGACTCAGCCACCCCTCTCACCCAGGCCAAGCCCAGGGTTATGCTCCAGGTAGCGGGTAAGTCCATCTCTTTTTTGCTGGACACGGGGGCTACCTACTCTGTTCTGCCTTCCTACTCGGGACTTACTCGAACCTCACCAATTACTGTTATGGGGATCGATGGGACCTCCTCCAATCCTAGGGTGACCCTTCCCCTTACCTGTAGCCTGGATGGGTTTCCCTTCCCCCACTCGTTCCTATGATTCCTTCCTGCCTGGTCCCTCTACTGGGTAGGGACATTGTCCAGAAAACTAAGGGCAACTATCTGCCTCTCCCCTTCCTCCCCTCTATCCACCTCAACCCGTCTCATCCTACACCTCTCCACTCCCTCGACCCCCGCTCCAGATGACCTACCTACTGTAGACCCTCAGGTGTGGGACACCTCAGAACCCATCATTGCTTCCCACCTTACCCCGGTTCAAGTACAGCTTAAGGATAACTCTAAGTTTCCCTCAAGCTCAGTTGCCTATTTCCTTAGCCCACCGCCAGGGCCTGAAACTATCATAGAACGGCTTTAAACATCAGGGACTCCTGATCCCCATCATTTCCCTCTGTAACACCCCATCCTCCCAGTACGCAAGCCCTCAGGGGCTTATCGACTGGTACAAGACCTTAGGCTTATCAACGAGGTCGTGGTCCCCCTCCACCCAGTCGTTCCTAACCCTACTGTCTCGCGTTCCCCCAAACACCTATGACTTTACTGTACTGGAACTAAAGGACGCTTTTTTTCACTGTCCCCTTGCACCCTGATTCCTATTTTCTTTTTGCCTTCACCTGGGAGGATCCTGACACGCATGCTTCTGGACAATTAACTTGGACTGTTCTACCCCAGGGGTTCAGGGACAGCCCTCACATTTTCGGCCAGGCCTACAGACTTAACAGCAGTGCGTCCTTAAGGCCAGGACTCTACTACATATGTGGATGACCTCCTCCTCTGTAGCCCCTCCCTCTCGGTCTCCCAAGACGACACCTCCACCCTACTTAGCTTTCTGGGGGCCAAGGGATATCAAGTACCCCCCTCTAAGGCCCTCAACATGACCTTAGGGCAGCCCATCACAGTCTACTCTCCTGCTGACTCACAGAGCTCCTTAGCCACCGATCCCTGGCCCATCTGACTCCCGTCTCCAGCTATTCCATCTGCTATTCCTAGAGAACCCGCATCTCTCTCTCTCTACCTCCCCCCGCTTAAACCCTGCAACTTTACTGCCTAAACCCTTGCCAGATAAGGGGTGGATCCAGGACAGGATTGCCCTGCCAGGCAATCTGGTGCACACCTTGATTACTGACATCCACCAATCCCTCCATAGTGGCCCATAGGCTCTCCACTAATTTCTTCAGCCATTGTTCTATCATCCTTCCTTATCTAAGGTAATCGAAGTTGTCCACAGGGCTTGCAAAACCTGTTCTGCCGTGAATTCACAAGGAGGAATCTGCAGACCAGGGCCTAACCAACAGCTCCGAGGTCATCAGCCGGGGGAAGACTGACACCTGGACTTCACTCCCATGCCTTGCCATAAAATTCATTCACAGGCTAGATCGAAGCATACCTCATCGCCCAGGAAACAGCAGACGTAGTGGCTACAATACTCATCGAGCGCATCATCCCGAGGTTCGGATTGCCCCAGACCCTCCAGTCGGACAAGGGACCTGCCTTCATCTCCAGTGTAACCCAACAGGTAGCTGAGAGCCTCAACATAACCTGGAAACTTCACATCCCATACCACCCACAGTCATTGGTAAGGTAGAAAAGGCCAATGGGCTGCTCAAAGCCCAACTCACCAAACCTACTCTAGAAACCCGTCTTTCCTGGCCTACACTTCTGCCTATGGCTCTCACCAGACTCCTGGCTACGCCCCGCGGGTCTTCAGGCTTAAGCCCATTTGAATTACTATACATCCGGCCCTTTCTTAGAAATCACAGCCCTCCAGCCATTTCCCCACCTCTTTTATCCTATCTACCTTACCTCACTCCTTGTCGTAGGGATACCCCACCCTATTGACTGGCCACTCCCCAACTTCAGGGCCACAAATAATACGGTCCATATGGGCCCCATCGGGGGAAACATACCTATTATTAATGTGTCCTCCCTTACCACCCCAGCTGCCATATCACTAATTCCTCCCTCCTGTACTGCACTCCCTCGGGAATATTTCTCTTGTGCCCTCAGGGAATCTATCGCTGCCTGACCACTAATGACTCCCTGGGCTGTATATTCATTCTACTATCTCCTACCACCATCTACTCTGAATCCCAGCTGCTGTCCATCCTATTTCCCCAACACCATGGAGGAAGGGCTGCCCACCTCCCATTCATAACAGGGGCAGGAATAGCCACAGGGGTGGCAACTGGAACAGCGGGGATAGGAACCTCCATAGACTTTTTCTTACAAACTCTCCCAAGCCCTGAATGATGACACGGAACGGGTTGCTGACTCCCTCACAGCCCTACAGATGCAAGTCACCAGCCTGGCAGCCTTAGCTCTACAGAACCGACGGGCCTTAGACCTTCTGACCACCGAAAAAGGGGGGACCTGCCTATTATTAAATGAAGAATGTTGTTACTTTGTTAACCAATCATATAGTTACCTCCAGGATCAAAGAACTCAGGGATCGGATCCAAGCACAGTGGGTCGCCTACAAGAACTTGCCTGAGTATCTGTCAATCAACTCCTCCTCCAGCCCTACTCTCGCCTGCCCACTTCCAACTACCCCTACAACGACGCCCCCTGTCAGCAGGAAGTAGCCAGAACCGAGTCGACGCCCCTGACACCATTATATTAAGCAAAAGGTCGGAATGTTGGGCTGGCAGGAAGGGGGCTACCAAAGATGGCGAAAGTTCCTGCCACAAGACCTGAGCTCGGACAGGAGAACAAAGGCCCAAGCAGGAATCTGAGACCCCTGCCCCGGGCTCCTGTGGACCAATGGGATCCCGATGAGCAGGCGGGATATCCAAATAAGGGAAACTTCCAAAAGACCCCTGAGCTTCCTCCGAGACCCCTTAAAAGCCCCCTCCTCCCTGCCTTGGGTGCGACTTCCGCCACTCTGCTTTCCAGAGTGGCGGAACCTCGCCCGAGGGTGCCCACCTCCTCCCGGCGCAACTTTCCTGGCTCCCCTTCTCCTGAGCCCTGAAACTTCGCCGGAGAGCGTTTTTTTTTTTTTTTTTTTTTTTAAAGATTTTATTTATTTATTTGACAGACAGAAATCACGAGTAGGCAGAGAGGCAGGCAGAGAGAGAGGGGGAGGCAGAGAGAGAGGGGGAGGCAGGCTTCCCGCTGAGCAGAGAGCCTGATGCGGGGCTTGATCCCAGGACCCTGAGATCATGACCTGAGCCGAAGGCAGTGGCTTAACCCACTGAGCCACCCAGGCGCCCCCGGAGAGCGTTTTTAATAAATCTTGCCTTGCACCCACTTTGCCTGGTGTTGTGTTTATCTCGCCGGAAAAAACTTTACAATCTCGTAGCTTTTTCTCCCTAGCATACAGAAATTCTTTTAAAAACCTCCCTTTTGGGGCATCTGGGTGGTTCAGTAGGTTAAAGCCTCTGCCTTTGGCTCAGGTCACGATCTCAGGGTCCTGGAATGGAGCCCTGAGTCAGGCTCTCTGCTCAGCGGGGAGCCTGCTTCCCTTCCTCTCTCTCAGCCTGCCTCTTTGCCTACTTGTGATCTCTGTCTGTCAAATGAATAAATAAAATCTTTGAAAAAAAAAAAAAACCCTCCCTCTTTCCTTACCCCCAGCTCCCAAGTATATAATCAGCCAGTGCAGCAGCCCTTTCTGCCCATGCGTCCTGTCCCCCTACTTTAAAAAAACCATCATTTTGCACCAAAGACGTCTCAAAAATTCTTTCTTGGCCATCAGTTCAGGACCTCACCCAACCAAACCTCACCTTATTCCAAAACATCACATAACACATACAGATCTCCACATTTTCTCATTTTACTCTCATAACTGGACCCCATGTATATATATTTTTCTATATAAAGGTGATAAAACTAAAACGAGAGGATAAGTAATTTGTCTACCTAATTAATCGCCATCAGTTAATAGAATTTAGCAAGAGGGGCACCTGGGTTGCTCCCTCAGTTAAGCCTCTGCCTTCTGCTCACATCATGATCTCAGGGTCCCGGGATTGAGCCCCACGGTGGGCTCCTTGTGCAGCGAGGAATCTGCTTCTCCCTCTCCTTCTGTTCTGTCTCTCCCTCCCAAATAAATAAATCTTTTTAAAAATTTTTGTTTGACAGAGAGAGAGCAGGAGAGCACAGGCAAGGGGAGCAGCAGGCAGAGGGAGAGGGAGAAGCAGTCCCCCCACTGAGCAGGGAGCCCAATGCAGGGCTTGATTCCAGGACTCCAAGATCATGAACTGAGCCAAAAGCAGACATTTAACCAACTGAGCCATCCAAGTGCCCCTCAAATAAATAAATAAATAAATAAGCAAGAAACAACCTTCTTAGGATATTAATACAAAAGTATTAACCTTCATCCCCTCTGGAAGAAAAGACATAAACCAAAATATTGATGGCAATGACTCATGAGAGGTGGGGTTATCAGAACTTATACTCTAAGGCTGTAAATTTCAGGCTTTTGTTCTTTTCCAAGGAATACGTGATATTTTATAGTCAAAGGATAAGTGTTTTTGGTTCTTTTTTTTTTTTTTTAATTTTATTTTGGGGGGCTCCTGGGTGGCCCAGCTGGTTAAGCATCTGTCCGTCCGGTCAGTTATTTGTGTTACCCTTCTACCCCAATTCAAATGTTGAAATCCTAATCCCGATTGTATTGGTATTAGAAGGTGGAGCCTACGGGATTCATGAATGGGATTAACGCCCTTTTGGAAGACTCAAGATAACTCCCTTGGCGCTTACACCAGGTGAGGACACAGGGAAGCGAGGGCCCTCTTTGAAGGAGAAAATGGGTTGTGTGCAAACCAATCATGGGAAATCATAAAAAATGGAGTTGGGAGGTTTTGGCAGGAGCTCTCATGCCTTACCATTCACAGTCAATTACAGACCCAACAGGAATAGAGGGACTTGGGGTGCACTTGGCACTTTGTATTTATTTATTTATTTATTTATTTTTAAAGATTTTATTTATTTATTTGACAGGGAGAAATCACAAGTAGATGGAGAGGCAGGCAGAGAGAGAGAGAGGGAAGCAGGCTCCCTGCTGAGCAGAGAGCCCGACGTGGGACTCGATCCCAGGACCCTGAGACCATGACCTGAGCCGAAGGCAGCGGCTTCACCCACTGAGCCACCCAGGCGTCCCTAAATAAATAAAATCTTAAAGAAAAGAATCATGAAAAACACCCATGACCTGACACAATATTTCCGATAAACATATTATAGCCCTTTATTATCTTCATATGCAGTTTTTTCATACCTCTAGCCATAGTATTTCCATACTTTTATGATCTAAACATTAATGAATAAATGCTGCTTCTGAGAAGGTGCCACACGTTTGGAATGTTAGTGGCAACATCTGACCATGCAGTGTTTGCCCCACCCTCGATAAGAGAGGATCCTGCCATTTTTAAGTTATTTAATTCCTTAGGGATTGTGATGGTTCATTTTATGTGTCAAGTTGACTAGGCTAAACAAAGCCCAGGTAGCTGCTAAAACACTGTTTCTGAATATGTCTGTGAGGGTGTTTCCAGAAGAGATTAGCATTTGAATAGGTGGCCTAAGTAAAGCAGATGGCCCTCCAGAGTGAGTGGGTATCATGCAATCCAGGGAGGACCCAGACTGAACAAAAAGGCAGAGGAAGGGGGAACTGGCTCTGCTCAAGCTGTAACATCCATCTTCTTCTGCCCATGAACAAAAACATGCTCCTGGTTCTCAGGCTTTCAGACTCAGTGGAGATTTCCACCATCAACTCCTCCTTAGGACCCAGCTGACTTATATCACCAGCTTTCAGGGTTCTCCAGCTCACAAACAGAAGTGACTTGGGACTTCTCAGTCTCCATAAGCATGTGACTCAGTTCCCATAATAGATTTCCTCTTAAATATATATCTTATTGGTTCTGTTTTTCTGGAGAACCCTGACTCATAGAGGGATCTTCCCTCAAATATGCATTCTGGGGGCGCTCAACAGCAAAGAATATTTCCATTTGCTGTGGAAAGCCACGATTGTGATCCTGGCTTCGGAATCACAAAAATCTAAAACCATCAATAGTAACTGTGAGACCTTGAGACATCTCAGCCTCTTATTCTGCAAAGGAGTGCTACTGACGCCAAAATACTGAGTTTTGGTGAAACTGACAAAAAGTAGAACACTTAGCACAGTGTCTGGTATAGTTAATGGTCAGGAAATGCTTGCAGCTAGTGTTAATTGCTTCTCATCTTCTTTAACCCTGTGTTTTAGTCTGGTCAGGCTTTATATAACAAATGCTATAAATAACAGAGAATTGTTTCTCATGGTTCTGGAGACTGAGAAATCTGAGAGTAAGGTGCCAGCAGAACCTGTGTCTGGTAACAACCTTCAAAATAAAAAGTGCCGGGTGCCTGGGTGGCTCAGTGGGTTAAGCCATTGCCTTCGGCTCAGGTCATGATCTCAGGGTCCTGGGATCGAGTCCCACGTCGGGCTCTCTGCTCAGCAGGGAGCCTGCTTCCCTCTCTCTCTCTGCCTGCCTCTCTGTCTACTTGTGATTTCTCTCTGTCAAATAAATAAATAAAATATTTTTTAAAAAGTCAGTTAAAAAAAAAAAAGATTTTATTTATTTATTTGTCACAATGAGAGAGAGGGAGAGCACAAGCCCGGAGAATGGCAGGCAAAGGGAGAAGCAGGCTCCCTGCTGAGCAAGGAGCCTGATGTAGAACTCAATCATCCTGACATGAGCTGAAGGCAGGCCCTTAACTGACTGAACCACCCAGGCGTCCCTTTCATGATTATTTTATTTTATTTTATTTTATTTTCCTAAGATTTTATTTATTTGACAGAGGGAGAGAGATCACAAGTAGGCAAAGAGGCAGGCAGAGAGAGGAGGGGAAGCTGGCTCCCTACTGAGCAGAGAGCTCGATGCAGGGCTTGATCCCAGGACCCTGGGATCATGACCTGAGCCGAAGGCAGAGGCTCAACCCACTGAGCCACCCAGACGCCCCTTCATGATTATTTTAAAGCAAATCCCAGAATAATATCTTATCTGTGAATGTTTTGGTATTGATCTCTAACAAATACTTAAGAAAAAAAACACAATGCTATTATCACACCTAACAAAATTAATAATTTTTTAAAAGATTTTATTTATTCATTTGTCAGAGAGAAAGACAAGAAAGCACAAGCAGTGGGAACAGCTGGCAGAGGGAGAAGCAGACTCCCTACTTAGCAAGGTGCCGGATGTGGGACTCCATCCCAGGACCTGGGATCATGACCTGAGCCAAAGGCAGACACTTAACTGACTAAGCCACCCAGGTGTCACCAAAATTAATAATTTTTTAAAATCACCTAATCAGGGGCACCTGGGTGGCTCAGTGGGTTAAGCCGCTGCCTTCGGCTCAGGTCATGATCTCAGGGGACTGGGATCGAGCCCCACATCAGGCTCTCTGCTCAGCAGGGAGCCTGCTTCCTCCCCTCTCTGCCTGCCTCTCTGACTACATGTGATACCTCTCTCTCTGTCAAATAAATAAAAAATATGTTTAAAAAAAAATCACCTAATCAGTAATCACATTTTCCAAAATGTCCCTAAAAGGTTTTTTTTTAATTATTATTATTATTTTTAAAGATTTTATTTATTTATTTGACAGAGAGAGATCACAAGTAGGCAGAGAGGCGGGCAGAGATAGAGGAAGGGAATCAGGCCCCCTGCTGAACAGAAAGCCCGATGCGGGACTCAATCCCAGGATCCTGGGATCATGACCTGAGCCGAAGGCAGTGGCTTAACCCACTGAGCCACCTAGGTGCCCCTTAAAAGGTTTTTTTATAGTTGATTTGATGGCATCATAATTCAGCAGTGCGTTATGTTTCCTTGTCTCTCCAGTCTCCTTTAGTCTAGGTCCCCTGTCTGCTTTCTTCTTTGTTAATTATTAGTTGACCAGCTGTGTCGTCTGGACATTGGCACGGTTGTGGTGAGCACTGGTAGTGGTGATGAGGCATCTACACGTGGCTTCTCAGGTCAACATCAAGAAGGGAACCTAGAGCAGAAGAGAAGGGACGTGGCAGATACTATTAAACCTGTGTGATAAGCACACTCCCAGCGTGTGGCAGCTTCCTCACCTAAGCAAGTAGGACTGCCCAAAACTGAGAATATCAGTATCACCATGACCCCATAGGCTCCGTGATCTCTTTCTTGCTGGAATATCCTAGCTAGTCTCCCTACTCAACTCTTGCTCCTCCAGCCTGTTAAGTATGGCACAGACAGAGGTTATTCGTCCAACATGCCATCCTGATGTGTTCCTCCCCTGCTCTAAAACCTTCCATGACTCCCTATTGGTCTTCATGGAGGCTTAGCCTGCTTACCAGACTCCAGTTCCTTCAGGATCCCTCCCCTTCCTACCTTCCACCTTCATCTCTTCCCACTCCCCACCTGATGTCTGCATCTAGCAGTTTGGATTTTCTTCTGTTTTCTATTGAATTTCTTTCTTTCTTTCTTTCTTTTTTTTTTTTTAAGATTTATTTATTTATTTATTTGACAGACAGAGATCACAAGTAGGCAGAGAGGCAGGCAGAAAGAGAGGAGGAAGCAGGCTCCCTGCCGAGCAGAGAGCCCGATGTGGGACTCGATCCCAGGACCCTGAGATCTTGTCCTGAGCCGAAGGCAGCGGCTTAACCCACTGAGCCACCCAGGCGCCCCTGTTTTCTATTGAATTTCTCTCAGCTCTTCTCACTCACCTCCAGATTCTTGTGTACATTTGTGATTCTCTCTGGTAACACTTGCCATCTTTTGCATCCAAACAGACCTTTCTAGTATATTAAATGTTTGTGGTGCTTTTGGAGCCAGAAGAGGGAATGAAATGGCACATGGTCTTATGTTAAACTCTTGAAGTACCTTATGGAATGTATTCTGCCAAGAGTAGGCTTGAAAACATGAAATTAGGGATTTTCACACATCTCTGGGGTTAATGTCAATGAGAATGCCCACAAATTTCCTTGATTTCCTTGATGCACATGACTGGGGCAGAACAAATAAGCAATCGGTCTGAGCAGTGAAGCACCTCCCTTGCATTGTCCCAAGGAACAATGGGCTATTGTACACATTCTTAGTTATTCATTTAATTTGTTTTTCACAGTTCTCACATGTGTTTAAAAACAAACAAACAAACAGGGGCGCCTGGGTGGCTCAGTCGGTTAAGCGTCTGCCTTTGGCTCAGGTCATGATCCCAGGGCCAGGGATGGAGCCCCACTTCCGGCTCCCTGCTCAGCGGGAAGCCTGCTTCTACCTCTCCCTCTGCCTGTGGCTCTGCCTACTTCTGCTCTCTCTCTCTTTTTGTCCAATAAATTAAAAAATCTTTAAAATACAAACAAACAACAACAACAAAAAACCCCTTGGGTTTGTTAATAAAGTTTTACCCCGAGATGTTTGCCTGCATAACACTGTGATGTAGTCTACAATTTTCTTTGTATTATTTCTGCACGGTGTGATAGAGCATGTGTTTTGGCTTTGGTCCACCGCAGAGCTGGTATGCCCCTCCCTTACCACATACACACTCCTGGGGTAGGAAGGAGATTTAATCAAAGGCAACTCCTTTGGGTGCCTGGCTGGCTTTGTCAGTAGAGCATGTGACTTATGATCTGGATCTCAGGATCATGAGTTCAAGCCTCACATTGGATGTCGAGCCCACTTAAAAAAAAAAAAAAGCAACTCCTACAAGTGCTTCAGCTATCTTTCACTCTTCTGAACCCTAGAGGTTTCTGCTCATTAACATAACTGACATTAGAATGAGTTTTTCCATTGATACTATGAGTGATGTTTAAAATGTATGGATTGGGGCGCCTGGGTGGCTCAGTGGGTTAAGCCGCTGCCTTCGGCTCAGGTCATGATCTCAGGGTCCTGGGATCGAGTCCCGCATCGGGCTCTCTGCTCAGCAGGGAGCCTGCTTCCCTCTCTCTCTCTCTGCCTGCCTCTCCATCTACTTGTGATTTCTCTCTGTCAAATAGATAAATAAAATCTTTAAAAAAATAAAAATAAAAATAAAAAATAAAATGTATGGATTAAGCTTTGCACAGTGGCAGGCAGTTTTGTAGCCAATGAGGTTTATCTGAGGCTGATTATTGCTAATTAAAATGTATGGATTAAAAAAACTAAAAACTAAAAATAAATAAAAATAAAATAAAATATGTGGATTAACTAGAATTGGTTTAGAGGTGTCTTTACCCTGGCATTAGTAAAGTATAAAAATCTCATGAACCCTTCACCTTCCATACTCAAGACAGCATCCCAGATTTGATTCTTTTTTTTTTTTTTTAAGATTTTTTAAGTTTTTAAGGGCGCCTGGGTGGCTCAGTGGGTTAAGATTTTTTAAGTTTTTAAAAAACATTTTATTTATTTATTTGACAGAAAGACAGCAAGAGAGGGAACACAAGCAAGAGGAGTGGCAGAGGGAGATGTCTCCATCTCAGGACTGTGGGATCATGATGTGAGCCAAAGTCAGACACTTAACCCACTGAGCCACCCAGGTGCACCTGGAAGGATGCTCTAAATTCTTGGACTCTCCTGAACAGTAAATGTGTCTTTGTTATTCTTGAGCATCTTGGATCACTCCTGAGTTTATGCTAATGAATGAGATTACTCCAGATGGGGGCTGGTCACTAGAAAGACCCAACTCTGTGATTAGAAGATGGGGACTTTGAGCCAGCCCAGCCACTAGCAAAGGGAGGGAGGCTGCAGATGGAATTTAACCACATGGCCAATATTCAGTCAATGATATTTATAAATAACCCCCGAAAACAACTTTGGACACCAAAGCTCAGTAGAGCTTCTTGGTTGGTGAACACACTGATGTGCCTGGGATGGTGACATGCCCTAGGTTTCCATAGGGTGAGGTCTTAGAGAAGCTCTGTTTAGCATCCTCCCAGATCTTGTGCTATGTGTCTCTTTATTTGTATCCTTCATATAACTGTAGTCACAAATATAACTTTGTTTTGAGTTATGTGAACCATTCTAGTGAACTGTTGATTCTAAGAGGGGCCATGGGAACCTCTTGAATTCATAGCCTGTCTGTCATAAGTATGGACGACCTGAGGACCCCACTTGAGGCTGACATCTGAAATAAGGGCAATCTTGTTGGACTTAAACCTGTGCCTTTAAGCCCACGAAGTTAGTGACAAACACCTTATAAGTAATAGATGCTTGCTACCTTGTTCTCTATCTCCTGCTCACTCATGGAACAGAAAAGCACTCTTTCTCTAGCTCATTGTGTTGGCCACCTCTCCATACATCTCATGCCTTTCCCACCTGCCACCCCGCTTCTGGGATCTGTAAGTAATAGATCCTGTGACTTGACTTCCTTTGTGTGTGTATGCATTGAAACTGTGCGTTCAATCATGACAACCGCATGGTTTTCACTTCCTCAAACTGGGAGCTCAGATGTTGAGAAAGCTACTTACTGATCCTCTGTGGATGGTTTGTATCCCCTCATTCACCAGGTCATAAATCTGCATTTTCTTAATTTAGTACACTGGCTCTAGCTTCTCAACACATTTTCCAATCCTGAAACAATGTCATACAGACATGAGGATGATGTGTAGATCAATAGGATAGAATTAAGAATTCAGAAATATACCCATACATTTATGATCAACTGATTCTCAACAGGGATGCCAAGACAATTCAATAGGGGGAAAGAACAAACTTTTCAATAATGATTTTGGAGTAATTGGATAGCCACATGCAAAAGAATGAGGTTAGATCCCTGCCTAACACCGTATACAAAAACGAACTCAAAATGGAGTATGGACATAAATGTAAGAGCTAAAAATATAAAACTCTTAGAAGAAAATGCAAGGGTAGATATTTGTAACCTTGGGTTAGGTAATACTTTCTTAGCTGCAACACCAAAAATAGAGTAACAAAAAGAAGACAGGTGATTGACCTCATCAACATTAAATACTTTTGTGGTTCAAAGGACATCATCAAGAAAGTGAGAAGATAACTCACAAAATAGGAGAATATTTCCGAGCTATCTATCCAATAAAGGAATTGTATTACCATAGCTGAAAAATTAACTCGATAGTAAAAGGACAACCCAGTTTTTAAAAGGGTAAAGGATAAGAACAGACTCGGGCGCCTGGGTGGCTCAGTGGGTTAAGCCGCTGCCTTCGGCTCAGGTCATGATCTCAGGGTCCTGGGATCGAGTCCCACATCAGGCTCTCTGCTCAGCAGGGAGCCCGCTTCCTCCTCTCTCCCTCTGCCTGCCTCTCTGCCTACTTGTAATCTCTCTCTGTCAAATAAATAAATAAAATCTTTAAAAAAAAAAAAGGATAAGAACAGACATTACTTCAGAAAAGATTTATAAATGGCTAGTAAATATGAGATAATATGTGCAACATCATGAGTCAGAAATTCAAATGAAGACTACAGTGATTAGTAGCAAATGAAGATGCAGTGATACAGTTGGTTAAGCACCTGACTCTTGATTTGGGCACAGGTCAGCATCTCTGGGTCCAGTACAGAGACTGGGCTCCTTCTCTTTCTCCCTCTCTATTCCCCCATCACTTGCTCACACTCTCTCTCCCCCCATCTCAAAAAAAAAAAGCAAAACTACAGTGAGATATCACTTTGCCACCTACTAGAACGGCTAAAATTAAAAAGACAGTAGCAAGTGTTGCCAAGGATATGGAGAAATTGGAAACTTTATATACTGTGATAAGAATATCAGTAGTACAAGCACTTTGGAAAACAGTTTGGCAGTTTATCAACAGATTAAACATATAGGGACCATATGACCCAGCAATTCTACTCCTAGGCATAGATCCAAGAAATATGAAAATATATGTCCACACAAAAATGCGTACATACAGACATTTATTTATTGATTTAAAGATTTTTTAAAAAAGATTTTTATTTATTTATTTGTCAGATAGAGAGAGAGCACAAGGGGAATAGCAGGCAGAGGGAGAAGCAGACTTCTTGCTTCCTGGGATCTAGTCCCCTGATGTGAGACTAGATTCCAGGGCCCTGGAATCATGACCCAAGCTTCAGGCAGTTGCTTAATGGACCGAGCCACCCAGATGTCCCTAAAGATTTTATTTTATTATTTTTTTTTAAAAAGATTTTATTTATTTATTTGTCAGAGATAGTGAGCACAGGCAGACAGAGAGGCAGGCCGAGGCAGAGGAAGAAGCAGGCTCCCCGCCAAGCAAGGAGCCCGATGTGGGACTCCATCCCAGGACCCTGGGATCAGGACCCTAGCCGAAGGCAGCCGCCCAACCAACTGAGCCATCCAGGCGTCCCCTTAAAGATTTTATCTTTAAGTAATCTCTACAACACCCAATGTGGGGCTCAAAGCTACAATCCTGAGATCAAAAGTCACATGCTTCAATGACTGAGCCAGCCATGTGCCTCCAAAATGTGTACCATTTATGCTAAAGGCAAGAAGCCAGTCACAAAAGACCACTCATTGTATGGTTTTGTTTGTAAGAAATATCCAGCCTAGCAAATCTACAGGTTAATATTTGCCTAGGGCAAGAGGTGGGGAGGATAGAGAGTGACTCCTAAGGGCACAAGATTCCTTTTTGAGATGACAAAAATGTCCTAAAATTAGATCCTGGTGATGGTTGCATAGCTCTGTAAATAGGTTTAAAACCACTAACTGTATACACTTCAGACAGATGAACTCTATGGCACATAAATTAAATCTCAGTACAATTTGTAGAAAGCAAATCTGGTAGCAAGGTTACGGTAGAGCAGCTAACTTTGACCTACCCAGTATTCTTGGTGGTTTCTGATACCTCCCAACAGGAACCCAATAGCCATGGATGGGCAAGGTGGCTTAGGTCCACGTGCAGTACAAAACACCCAGCCTGCTAGTGGTGTATGCCATCCTTCTTTCTAACATATGCCAGGAGGTTCTAGTGGTATGTGCCATTTTTTTTTCCTAATGCTGGAGGAGGTGTTGGTAATTATTGTGAATAAGAGATACATAGGGGTTATAGTGAGCTTTCCTCTACTCTGAGAATTTGAAACTAAGGAAGCCAGACAGAATATAAAACATTATAATGATGAAAGCACACATATACAATAACAGCAGAGAGAGTGAGCCAACACTTACATATAACTGGTAGTTAGAACCACATTTTCTTTTTCCCTTTTTTCTTATTGTGGTAAAATATACATTAAATGGGGCATCAGGCTGGCCCAGTCAGTAGACCATGTGACTCTTGATCTCAGGGTTGTAAGTTTGAGCCCTATGTTGAGTATAGAGATTACTTAAAAATAAAACATTAAAAAAAATAATACATAGAACTTACCATATTAATCGTTTAAAAATATTTTATTTATTTAACAGAGAGAGAGAGCACATGTCGGGGCGGAGGCGAAAGGAGAAGCAGGCTCCCTGCTGAGCAACGAGCTGGACGCAGAGCTCGATCTCAGGATCCTGGGGTCATGGCCTGAGCCCAAGGCAGACGCTCAGCCAACTGAGCCACCCATGTACTCCAGTGGCTCTTCAACCACATAAGGGTTGGTGCCTTCAGTTCAGGTTGTGATCCCAGGGTACTGGGATAGAGCCCCGCATTGGGGGCCCTGCTTGAGGGGATCCTGCTTCTCCCTCTCCTCCCACTTGTGCTCTCTCTTGCTCTCTCCCTTTCCAATAAATAAATAACATCTTAAAAAAAGAAAGAGAGAGAGAGAAAGAAAGAAAATCCACATATGAGTCCTGACTTCCCAAAAACTTAACTACTAATAGCTAACTATTGACAGAGGCCTTACCAATAATACAAATAGTTGATTAACACATATTTTAATGCTGTACATATTATACATGTGTTATTACAGTCAAGTAAGCTAGAGAGAAGAAAATATTATTAAGAAAATTATGAGGAAGGGCGCCTGGGTGGCTCAGTGGGTTAAAGCCTCTGCCTTCAGCTCAGGTCATGATCCTGGGGTCCTCAGCAGGGAGCTTGCTTCTCTGTCTCTCTCTGCCTGCCTCTCTGCCTACTTGTGATCTCTATCTGTCAAATAAATAAATAAAATCTTAAAAAAAAAAAAAAGAAAATCGTGAGGAAGAGAAAATACATTTACGGTACTGAACTATATCGAAAAATTTCTGTGTATAAGTGGACCAGCAGTCCTGAAACCTGTGTTGTTCAAGGTCAACTGTACTGCTCCTCCTGACCTGGCTATCTCTCTCTCAAGCTCCTCTCTGGCCCAGGCAATAGGATTCTTCTTCACTTGCATGCCACATCTGCTTATCTACCTGAAAATGCCAAATGCCTACAGGAAGCATCCATAACTCTGCCCCTAACCCCAGGTTGAAGCCAAGGTCCCTTCCTCTCTGCTCCCATCTCCTTCCGTGCTTCTATTACTATTTGCTGAGTACAGTGGCCTCCTTTATATACTCATCACTCCTGATGTCCCATTTACATGTCCTCATCGTTGAGGGTGGTGCTATGGCCATTCATGTTTTACAGACAAGAAGACCGAAACTCAGAAACTAAACTGCTCAATGTCACACAGTGAGTTAGAGGAAGCACTAGATGGGAAACCCAGTTCTGTCTGATTGTGTGAAAACTGGATATCACAAATATAATTTGTAACCTGATTTCTTCTTTCCTTAGTCCACTGGGTGAGTGCTCCTTCCTTCCTTCCTTCCTTCTTTCCTTCCTCTTTCTTTCTTTCTTTTGACACTTTACTCTCTCACATCACCTCCTCTGCAAATCCTATCCTGTTCCTTCCTTTACCCCAGCTGAGTTAGGTATCTTGCTTGGGGCTTCCATAGTCCTGGCAGCCCCAGGGAAATATCCTTTTAAAATCTCAATTTTAACGTCTCTCTTGAAAAAAATCACGAGACTGTCAACACAGTCTCCATGGCAACGATAAGAGTCTAGTACTATCTCCTCCGTAGCTTGAGATGGGGCACCTACACCATTTCCTTGAAGACCTCACCCCGTCCCCATACATCGCTCCTGCCCCCATCATCCATGTGCTGTTTTCTGTCTGAAGCCCTTAACCCTTGGGAGTCTGATGATGTGTTTCTGATGATTCTTTTGCCCCTTGGACTCCTTGCCCCTTGCGACTCCTGGAAATGAAAAATGGTGTGTTGTAATTTTTCATCCAGCCACCTCTGATATATTCAACATGTCACATAAAGTGACAGAACCAAAGAAATTCTTAGTCAAAGTAAAGCTTTACATCCAAGGCATTGGTCACCTGCTGTTGAACACACTAGGGGGCATGACTGCTATCTTGACTCAGAGCAAAGCAGCATCTTTCTCTTGGCTTGGTGGCAGCCACACAGACAGGAAAAATCCAGTCAGCAATGGAGGTGCCTTTCTCTCTAGTGGTAGATGATTGGTTGTATAATTCCCTCTGCTATAATGGGAACCCTGCCTTGGCTTCTGTGCAGGAAAAAGTTAACATGGCAGTCCTGAGTTTGCATATCCTTAGAAAAGCCTGAGGACAAGCTTAGCCCTTGACTGGGAATCTGGATTTGGGGAGAGTTTCCTTATTCCCAGAATTGATAAGACTGGCCCATCATGCCTAAATTGTTTGTAGGAACAATATAGTGTATGCTGAATACCTGTTTTCCTTCTGGGAGTCTGGAATTCTGGCACACGCTAGGGAGAAATACGTGTGACCAGTGTCCAAGAACTAGTCTGGGTATCCTTTTACTGTAATACATCATACCATGAGTAGGAGTCAAGTGATATTTCCTAGAGAGTCACTGCATCTAGGGTGGGTCTTGGGGACATCTGACACAGCTTCTCTCTGACTGTCCCGATTCTATTCCCACTCTTCCCTGAAACCTTCTTACCTGGTTACTACACCTGGGAGTGATCCCTCCCTGTTCACAGTGAAGCTGTATGTGCAGACCTTGGAAATAGGGACTTGCATCAAATCTGGCCTCTGTTTGGCAAGACACAAGCCCTGGGAAATGGCCCCTAGTTACAAATTGTTTAATCTTCTTGGCTGGGACTTAATTTGATAGGTTCAGCCTCCCTAAGAATGTAGGCTTAGTTGGACCTGGGTTTGAATCCTAGCTCTTGACTCTTATCTTCTGGGAGCTTGTTTCTTCATCTGTACAATGAAATTAAATTGGATTTAATTTGATGGGTTCAGGCAAAGTAACTATGGGGCAAATGGGAACTTCTTTTTCCTGATTTTTTTTTTTTTCATTTTTTAGGAAATCTGTAGACCCAGTGTGGAGCTCAAACTCACAACCCTGAGACCAGGACTCACAGGCTTCACCAACTGAGCCAGCCAGTCTCCCCAGCAAATGGGAACATTTATTATTATTTTGATGATTGGTATAAAATCCCTCTCCCCAAATAGACAGGAAGCTTCTAATTGTTCTCTACATCTCTCCCAGGGCTGAACTCTTGTTTACACAGAGTAGGGGCTGGAAACTCTGCTGAAAGGGTCGTGTTTACTCTGCTGTGAAAGACATGACTTTGTTGCCAAAATAAAAATAATAAAAGTCATCATTATAATTTTTTTAAAAGATTTTATTTATTTATTTGCAGAGATCATAAGTAGGCAGAAAGGCAGGGAGAGAGGGAGGAGGAAGCAGGCTCCCCACAGAGCAGAGAGCCGTATTTGGGGCTCGATCCCAGGACCCTGAGATCATGACCTGAGCTGAAGGCAGAGGCTTTAACCCATTGAGCCACCCAGGTGCCCCCATCATTATAATTTTAAAAATCACATTTGAGTGCTTACTATGTGCTATGCATTGGACGAAGACTTTGCTTAATTAATTTCATTTAATCCTTCAACAACCCTGTAAAATACGTTCTGTTATCACCATGTTGAAGATGAGTGAATGAAGCTTAGCATAATTGTGGCCTCACACTCATAGGGGGCAGAGCTAGGATTCAAATCCAGGTGTATCACTCAGGTCAGGCCCACAGAATAAAATACAATGGAGTGGGTGACTTCACAACAGCAGTCAATTTTCTTATGGTGTGGAGGCTGGAAATCCAAGATCAATATGCCAGAATGGTCAGTTTTTTTTCTTTTCTTTCTTTTCCTTCCTTCCTTTCTTTCTTTTTTCAATTATTTATTTATTTATTTGTCAGAGAGAGAGAGAGAGAGAGCAAGAGCAGGGGGAGTGGCAGGCAGAGAAGCAGGCTCCCCACTGAGCAAGGAACCTGAATTGGGGAAATCCCAGGACCCCAGAATCATGACCTGAGCCGAAGGCAGCCGCTCTGACCTACTGAGTCACCCAGGCGCCCAAGGTCAGTTTCAGTTTTTGGTTAGAAGTCACTTCCTGGTTATCTTCTGTCCCCCAACCCCCGTGCATGAGTGTAGGGAGAAAGTGAGGGGGCTCCCTGGTATCTTTTCTCATAAGGACACAAATCCCGCCTGATGAGAGTCTTACCCTTATGACCTCGTTTAACCTTAATTAATTCCTTAAGAGGCACAACCTCCAAATATAGCTACACTGTGGGTTAGGGCTTCACCATATGAATTTTCCAGGTGGAGGCGGTGCACATCCAATCCGTAACAACGGATCTAACAACAGAGTCTGCAAAGAAATAATCACAAATTAGTCAAAACCTCCCCCCCCCCCAGTCAAAACCTCTTATTTGTTTTTGTTCTCTTAAAGATTTTTTTTAGGGCGACTGGGTGGCTCAGGGGGTTAAAGCCTCTGCCTTCAGCTCAGGTGATGATACCAGGGTCCTGGGATGGAGCCCCGCATCGGGCTCTCTGCTCAGCGGGGAGCCTGCTCCCCCGCCCCCCGCCTGCTTCTCTGCCTGCTTGTCATCTCTGTCTTTCAAATAAATAAATAAAATCTTAAAAAAAAAAAAAAAAGTTTTTTTTTTTTTAATTTATTTGAGAGAGAGAGAATGAGAGAACATGAGAGGGGTGAATTCAGAGGGAGAAGCAGACTCCATGCTGAGCAGGGAGCCCGATGTGGGACTTGATTCCGGGACTCCAGGATCATGATCTGAGCCGAAGGAAGTCGCTTAACCAATTGAGGCATCCAGGCACCTCTGTTCCTTTTCTTGTCCCCCCCACCCATTTTTTAAATGATTTTGTTTATTTATTTGACAGAGTGCACAAGCAAGGGGAGGGGCAGGCAAAGGGAGAGGGAGAAGCCGGCTCCCCGCTGAGCAGGGAGCCCAATGTGGGACTTGGTTCCAGGATATTGGGATCATGACCCAAGCCAAAGGCAGACACAACCTACTACTGAGCCACCCAGGCTTCCCCAAAACCTCTTAGTTGTTCTGATAAATTTTTTCTATATTGGGAAGGATGCTGGGGTGGGGTGAGTGCTTAATTTGCTTCACTTGGTCAGAAGTTTTAATTCAGGGGTGCCTAGCTGGCTGGCTCATTCGGAGGACCATGTGACTCTTGATCATGAGTTCCAGCCCCATACTGGGTATAGAGATTACATAAATAAATAAACTTAAAAAACAAAACCAAAAACAAACCTTTAGTCCAAATAGGGCTGCCAACTTTCCAGAAGTCTAGGAGCCTACCTCCCCATAGGGCATTCACGGGGAATACTTACAAAGTTTCCTGAATTTAGAGTCCCACTGAACTTGGACTTTACCCTAACAGGGAAAGAATTTGGAAGAGTGAAGGAAAAAAAGACAAAAAACAAAAGTAGTTACACTGACTCAGAGATAAAGTCTTTTTATTTATCCCATAAATCAGAACTAGGCCCCATGGCCCCGTGGCCTTTCCAGCTGATGGCAATAGGTAGGGGAAACGTTTCTTTGAAGTTCCTCCAAAAATGTTTATCTGATTTCTTTTTCTGGTCAGATTGTTTTGGTCCCTACCATCTTTCTGTAGAATAAAGATAGTCTGCAGAAGTATTTCGGTTCTTACTGCTTTGCAGAGGCACCCAATTTAATCATGACATATTTGCTTGCATTGTAATTGTTCACTTAAAGACTCCCTGTGTGTTTTTAGACTAGGAACCCATTCTCCTTATAAAATGTAAGAGGGCTGCTGATTATACTAATATTCCCAAATACCATGAAGCCAGACAGTTGCTGTGGTTAATTTGCCTTCAGAAGATCCATAAATCCTAAAATGATAACAAACTGAGTAGAACAGAATCAGAATTCACAAGATATAAATTCTTAGACAAGGCTGAGGGAGGATGCAAAGGGACTGCAGTAGTTTTAAGCTTAGTTCAGAGCTCTGATTTTTCCATTGTAAACAAGCAATGCTCTCCAAGCATTGTTATTTCTTTAAATTTTTCTTTTTTTAAGCTTTTTTTTTCTTTTTTTTTTTTTTTTTAAATCTCTGTACCCATCTTGGCCCCACAGGATTAACTCTTGATAATATTATCTACATTTTGAAATGCAGGCCTGAGAGATCCTTAGGCAGCTTTGCATGGTTACCAAACTGAATGCTCTGAAGATTAGACTAACAAGGGCACTAGTGAGGGGCCTGCCATTAGAAAGAAGATATGGGGGGCGCCTGGGTGGCTCAGTGGTTTGGGCTGCTGCCTTCGGCTCCGGTCATGATCTCAGGGTCCTGGGATCGAGCCCCGCATCGGGCTCTCTGCTCCGCAGGAAGCCTGCTTCCCTCTCTCTCTCTCTCTCTGCCTGCCTCTCTGCCTACTTGTGATCTCTGTCTGTCAAATAAATAAATAAAATCTTTAAAAAAAAAAAAAAAAGAAAGATGATATGGTTCTAGGGCAGAGGTTGGGAATCCCTGGGTCAAATCTAGCTCCCTGCCTGTTTTGTAAACAAAGTGCTACTATGACAGTCGAGCAGTTATAAAAGAGGCAGGACGGGCCACAAAGTCTAATCATTTACTATCTGGCCTTTGCAGCAAAGGTTAGCCAATCCTTTCTCCAGAGCCCTAGGTTGGCCCCATCCCCACTTCTTTTACTGGCCTATATAGGGAGCATGCTGTATCAAGTATGACACAACTGACTGGCCAAGCTCCGGGTACTCTGTTTCCTCTCCCGTGATAAACTCCCATCCCTTAATGCTTGAGCTACAGGTTTAACTAAAATGGTAAAATTAGTAAAAACTAAAATGGTGAATGCATCCCTAGTCTCAATGAACAGAAGCCAGGAAAGAAATATACAAGAACTTTATTTTTGAAACTTTTAAACTAGTAATCATTAGAAGGGAATCTTCTTTAACTTGATCTTTTCTTCTACATTTGAAAAGTATCTCATCTTTGTTAACATTTCCTTGGCTTTTTCCAAATCATCTGAAATAAACAGAGACGTTAAGGTGAAGCTTCATTTCAAGCAAGAATAAAAATAACTCTGTTGACCAAGGTAGCCAGTCTGAATCACAGTTTTAATATGAAAACTGTGAAATCTGTATTTGCATTTGTCTGTACATTTATCTATGTCTGGTACATATATATATTTCCCTATCTCCCGATGGTATTACCAAATTAATTTATAAAATCCCTTATAAGAGCTGCATCCTTCCTGCAACCCAGCAATTGCACTAGTGGGTATTTACCCCAAAGATACAAATGTAGTGATCTGAAGGGGTACCTGGACCCGAATGTTTATAGTAGCAATGTCCACAGTAGCCAAACTATGGAAAGAGCCCAGATGTCCATTGACAGATGAATGGATAAAGAAGATGTGGTGTGTGTATATATGTATACACACACACACACAGAGGAACATTATGTAGCCATCAAAAAAAAAAATCTTGCCATTTGCAACAACATGGGTGGAACTGGAGGGTATTATTCTAAGCGAAATAAGTAAATCATAAAGACAATTATTGTATGATCTCACTGATATGCGGTATTTAATAAACAAGGCAGAGGACCATAGGGGAAGAAAGGAAAATATGAAACAAAATGAAACCAGAGAGGGAGACAAACTATAAAAGACTCTTAATCTCAAGAAACAAACTGAGGGTTGCTGGAGCGGAAGGGGGTAAGAGGGATGGGGTGGGGGGGGGATGGACATTGGGGAGGTATGTGCTATGGTGAGTGCTGTGAACTGTGTAAGACTGATGAATCACAGACCTGTACCCCTGAAAAAAACAATACATTATATGTTAATTACTTGAATTAAATTAGAAAAGTAAAAATTAAAAATTAAAAAAAAAATTGTATCCTGTCTTAGAAATAAGTTCTTACATAAATTTAGTCTTCCTAAAACTTTTTATTTATTTGACAGACAGAGATCACAAGTAGGCAGAGAGGCAGGCAGAGAGAGAGAGGAGGAAGCAGACTCCCTGATGAGCAGAGAGCCCGATGCGGGGCTCGATCCCAGGATCCTGAGCCGAAGGCAGAAGCCTTAACCCACTGAGCCACCCAGGCGCCCCTATGTGTTTATTTTAGAGAGAGACTGAGAGAGAGAGCACAAGTGAGAGGGGCAGAGAGAGGGAGAGAAAATCCCAAGCCAACTCCACGCTGAGTGCCAAGCGCAAGGGGGCTCTATCTCATGACCCTGCAATTGTGATCTGAGCTGAAACCAAGAATTGGAAGCTTAACTGACTGCACCATTCAGGCACCCCCATTTGTTTTCTTTCTTTCTTTTTTAAAGAATTTTTATTTATTTGACAGAGAGAGAGACAGTGAGAGAGGAAACACAAGCAGGGGGAGTGGGAGAGAGAGAAGCAGGCTTCCTGCTGAGCAAGGAGCCCGGTGCGGGGATTGATCCCAGGACCCCAGGATCTGAGGACCTCGGACCCCATGACCTGAGCCGAAGGCAGATGCTTAATGACTGAGCCACGCAGGCGTCCCAAGTTTGTTTTGTTTCTTAAATGCAAACTGGTGCAGCCACTCTGGAAAACATCTGGAGGTTCCTCAAAAAGTTAAAAATAGAACTACCTTACAATTCAGCAATGGCACTACTAGGTATTTGCCCAAAGAATACAAAAATACTAATTTGAAGGAATACACGCACCCCGGTGTTTACAGCAGCATCATCTACATTAGCAAATTATGGAAAGAGCCCAAGTGTCCACTCTCTGATGAATGGATAGAGAAGATGTGGTTATATATATGTATACATACAATGGAATATTACTCAGCCATAAAAGAGAATGAAATCTTGCCACGTGCAACGATGTGGATGGAGCTGGAGTATAATGCTAAGTGAAATAAGTTAGAGAAAGACAAGTGCCGTATGACTTCACTCATAGGGAATTTAAGAAATATATTTTACTTGTGTAAACAAAATGAAAACATTTATCTTTTCTCCTTCCACGATTCCTCAAAAATACTCTGAAACTATTATTGAACATTCTTATTTTCATGGCAATGTAACTATTTGCATAGGCTCAGCAAGAAGCTGTCCTCTTTGTGATAGGACATAATTTAAAACATTGATTATATGACCAAGGCTTTGACTGGAACGTCACATTTGAAAATGATGTATAAAATCAGACAGAATAGACAATTTTAAGGAAATAAGGTTGACTTTATGGGGCCAAAGCTTACTAAGCCCTTTTGGAAAAAACCGGGTTGACACCTGGCTTATAGGGTTCTCAGCATTATAGGTAAATAAAGAAGGTCACTAACCTGCAGGCCCAGGAAATTTAGGATGTTTTTGGGGAACCTCAAGAATAGAGGAATTCACCCAAATCTGTAGGTATTACAGGTGACATCTGATGGCAAATTCTTCGTTTGACTTCCTAGCATTGAGATGCTTTTTTTTTTCCCTTAAAGATTTTATTTATTTATTTGACAGAGAGAGAGAGATCACAAGTAGGCACAGAGGCAGGCAGAGAGAGAGGGGAAAGCAGGCTCCCCGAAGAGAGCCCAATTCGGGGCTTGATCCCAGGACCCTGAGACCATGACCTGAGCCGAAGGCAGAGGCATAACCCACTAAGCCACCCAGGTGCCCCTTGTTTTTTTTTTTTTTTTTAAAGTGGGCTCCCTTTTTTTTTTTTTTTTTAAAGACTTTATTTATTTATTTGACAGAGAGAAATCACAAGTAGGTAGAGAGGCAGGCAGAGAGAGAGAGAGGAGGAAGCAGGCTCCCTGCTGAGCAGAGAGCCCGATGCGGGACTCGATCCCAGGACCCTGAGATCATGACCTGAGCCGAAGGCAGCAGCTTAACCACTGAGCCACCCAGGTGCCCCTTGTTTTTTTTTTTTTTTTTAAAGTGGGCTCCCATGCCCAGTGCAAGGCTTGAACTCAGGACCGTGAGATCAAGACCTGAGCTGAAATCAAGAGTGAGATGCTTAACAGACTGAGCCACTTAGGCGCCCCTCATTGAGGGGCTTTTTAAGTTCAATCTGAGATTCCTTATGAAAACTTAAGGGTGCCTGGGTGGCACAGTCATTGGGCGGCTGCTTTCGGCTCAGGTCATGATCCCAGTGTCCTGTAATTGAGGCCCACATTGAGCTCCCTGTTCAGTGGGAAGCCTGCTTCTCCCTCTCCCGCTCCCCCTGCTTGTGTTCCCCTCTCTGTCAAATAAGTCAGTAAAATCTTAAAAAAAAAAAAAAAGAAAAGAAAACTTAAAAAGGTCTGTATTGATTACTATTCTTGTTGCATTCATGTAAATAATTAGGCCAACTTTAATGCAACTAAAGGTATTTTGTTCACAAAACTATTCTTACCTTGATTACCTTTGATAGAAATTTTATGACAGTGGAAAAGTATACCACACCCAGAATCTAGTCTTGAGGTTTTATTATCTTCCTATAAACCAAGCTGGATCCTGCCATCTTAGACATTTTGTCAGCCTTCAGCAAATTCTTACTTCTCCTAGTTTCCTTTAGCATCTGGCTACAACTCTCCAAGTGCTGTTTCCCATTTTCCTCCTCTCCTGAGAAAGAACAGTATGATCACTGAGATCTAAAACCTAATCCTTTTTGGGACTCAGGTTCTCTTGTGGTCGCCCTTTCCTCTGGGATCTGAGAATACCTTGTAAGCTAAGCCCAGACAATTTGATATAAGCATCAAAGAACTCATCACTACAAATCACGTGCTGGCAACCTTTGTGCCTGGACTTGCTGCTACTTGGGCTACCCAAAAAGCCACCAGAACATCTGTGTGTCTTCCATGCTCTGCTCTCAAAAATAGCCATGGCTGTGACACTGACGTCTATGCCATCACTACCAACATTCAGACTATAAAACAAGAAATCTATCAGATTGCCTCTGCTGTCCTCACACCACCATGTAAAGATGCTTAAGGGGTCAGTGTCTTCTCAAGTGACTGCCCAGTCTCTCAACTCAGAAACTGGGTTTATAGTCTGTTCCCACCATTAGCCTTTGTTTTCTTTTTGTTTCCATAGAGATGCTCCTCATTAAATGCCTGATTGCTCACGTCATCCACCAAATATCCTCTTCTACCAAGTCTCAACAGATGGTTCAGCTAGTCCTTAATAAACAAAGGGCAATCAAATGAGAAATGGACTTACATTGTTCGGAGAAAAGAAAAATGTCTCTTCTTTCCGTCTCTTACTGTTCGTTGCAGCTAACATCAGAAGGTAGGACTCCTGTCTCCCAGTGTCTGAGGGAGCGTAGAAGCCTAACTTCGATAAGCCCCAGTTAGCAAACCCAGATCGTACATGGACCAAATCCCACCACCTTCCCTTTTTCCCTTTTTTATAATTTTCCGATTCCCAGACTCTACCGAGATCATGCTCATCCCCCTCCCTACTCCTCATTCTCCCTTTATTTTTTTAAGATTTTATTTATTTATTTGAGAGAGAAAGGGTGGGGGAGAAAGAGAGCATGAGCGGGGGGAGGGGCAGAGGAAGAGGGAGCAGCAGATTCCCTGATTCAGGGCTCAATCACAGAACCCTGGGATCATGACCTGACCTGAAGACAGAAACTTAACCAACTGGGCCATGCAGGTGCTCTTCATTCTTTCTTTAAAACGCCTAGTAACCTCTGTATAAATCAGGAATTCAGTTCACACCAGACCTTCCCTACTGCAATAGTTGTTACTGATTGAAATATATCCTTACCACTCTAAGTAGTATCTGGCTTTACCTTTACAGCCTACAAGCATCTCTTCGAGTCCCTGCTGTTAATTCTTCAGGTATATTCTCAGAAGTGGAATTGTTAGCTCTTACAGTGATCCTGTTTTTAATTCCTTGAGGAAATACCATAGTGTTTCCCATAGTGGCTGCACTATTTTACATTCCCATCAATAGTACAGAAGGGTTTCAGCTTCTCCAGACCCACAGCAATACTTGTTATTTTCTGGGTTTTCTACTACTAGCCACCCTAGTCGGTGTATGTTGTTGTAATTTTGATTTTCATTGGCCTAACGATTAGTAATGTTGCATATCTTTCCATGTTCTTATTGACCATTTGTGTATCTTCACTGCATGTTCTATTTCTTTTTTTTTTTTAATTTTTTAAATTTATTTACTTGACAGAGATCACAAGTAGGAGAGAGGCAGGCAGAGAGAGAGGAGGAAGCAGGCTCCCCGCCGAGCAGACAGCCCGATGTGGGGCTTGATCCCAGGACCCTAGGATCATGACCTGAGCCAAAGGCAGAGGCTTTAAAGCACTGAGCCACCCAGGCGCCCCTGCATGTTCTATTTCTTAAGCTGGGTGGTGGCGACAAGGGTATTTCTTCTGTTTTTATTCCTTAAGTTCTACTTAAATATTATTTATTCTTCTTAAAATCTACAAAAAAAAAAATCTACAAAAGTGCAGTAGGAGATGGGGGTAAACCCTGGTGGAACACGGAGTAGCCAGTGGCTTGGGTTCGTGGATTTCAGGCAGTCATATCAGGCTGTTAATCTGTATTTCCCTGACATCTTTTTAGAGGCCCTCCCTCTGCCTGTGTGTCAGAACAGACTTCTACAGCCCATGCAAGCTGGACAGCACACTGTGTAACCCTGTCCCCTCAGTACTAGCTGACTGGACTCGAGTGGACATCTGGCTCAAGCTGGACCAAGCACATCCCCCCTCTTGGAATCTAGAGTTGGGTCCAGGGAACTCCAGTCAGATGGTCAAAGTCCTTGTACTTATTAGGTAATGGACCTAGGCGAACTAAGAAGTCACCCAGTGCGGGAGGCCACTTTGGAGCACTGTATACTAATGAGGAAGTGGATGGAACTGGTTTATAGTGAGAAGAGGATAGAATGAAACTTGAGAGGCATTGAGTCCCGGTCCACAGCTTGGTTCCAGACTGCTTTCTGGCTCCAAGGCTTTGTCCCAGAAGAGCTCTTATCCCACTGTATACTATAATCCTCACAGGGACTTTTTTTTTGGATTTGGGGAGCTAGTCCTAATTCTTTATAATAACGTCCTTTTTATCTGGGCTAGCCTGAGTGGCCTTTTGCTTCCTGCAGTCAAATGATCCTTCAGCCCAAGGGCCCATTACTCCTGTATTTGAGGGGTGGCACAAGTCTGGGATGGAGAAAAAGACTGTTCTTACTTCAAAATAGCCAGAAATAGACTGAATCTCTTCCAGCTGAAAGCCAGGAGCAATGGGGACCAGGAAGTTTGGGCACAGCTCTGCCATGGGCTTCTCCTTCTGGGCTTTGCAGAGGAAAGGGGCGTGCAGGCTTTGCCAGATGTCAACTATGCAGCCTTGCCCTCAGGATCTGCTTGTGTTGGCTTCAGCCTACATCCTGTACCTTAACTTCTCCTACTTGCTAACGGGAGACAGAAGCACTTTCATCTCCTCTTCCACTGGCATATCATGGTTTTTGGCAGAACTTATTTCTCCAGCAAGGCTGTGAATCCTTGAAGGGAGAAATGTCCACTTGCCTATATTTTATAGCTCCCTACGTACTTATTATAGGATGAGTATATAACAGTTACTTATTCAATCGATGGTTACACCTCAGTGCTTACAGTTTCTTTCCATATTTAAGAAAGTCAAGAAATGAAGAAAGTACCTTGTTCAAAAGCTCTGCTCACATTGTCAGTCAGTTCTTTCTGTTTAGCTGAAAGAGAAAATCACTATCTTAATTTTTCTATTTATACAGACTTGAGATGTGAAGATAACACGTTTTTTTTTTTTAAAAAGATTTTATTTATTTCTTTGTCAGAGAGAAAGCACAAGCAGACAAAGAGGCAGGCAGAGGCAGAGAGAGAAGCAGGTTCCCTGCTGGACAAGGAGCCCAATGCAGGACTCGATCCCACGACCCCAGGATCATGACCTGAGACGAAGGCAGTGGCTTAACTGACGGAGCCACCCAGGCGTCCCTTGAAGATAACACTTTATAGCTGGTTTCAGCACAACACAATAGTGAGCTTAGATTCCAGGTGAGGCCTCATAAGCCCTGTGTCCACATGTCCCAAGACGGCAGCTGTGTTTTAATTTATTTGCTTTTATTTGAGAGAGAGAGAGGATGAATGCATGTGCCCAGGGGAGGAGCAGAGGGAGAGAGAGGGAATCTCAATTAGACTTCCTACTGAGTGCAAAGCCTGACTCCAGGCTCAGTCCCACAACCCTGAGATCATGACCTGAGCTGAAACCAAGAGTCATGTACTCAACAGACTGAGCCACCCAGGCTCCCCGGCAGCTTCTGTTTAGGGCAGTGTTGTTTTTCTACTCTGTAACGTCTGAGGGGCAATCACTAAGGCTTGTAAAATGGCTATACAATCATTAAAAAAAAAAAAAAAGGATAAGGAAATGCTTTGATTATCTCCACCAAGCAGTATGAATTTTTTAGCTTATAGGTAGAAAATTAGCAAGCTGGGATTGCCTGTGGGCATCACAATGTTTCAAATAACCACTTGCAACTTACACAGCCTCCCAGGAAAATGAAACATTTAGATCCTATGGTGCCGTAAGAGAGAAGATGCCAGATAACGTAAAGGAGCAGCTACCTCCTGTTTCTGCTATATCTTCATTAGGAAATGAAGAATTTTACTGTAAGTGTGTTTTCCAGATATAAAAAGTATCCATCACTTCTAGGTTGCTTGCTTTCAAAGCACTTTCAAATACATTATAACTCCATTGTAGGCGGAGGTGTTGGGAGATGTTGGGAGATGGCCCTGCTCATATGGTTGGTTGAGTGGAGGAGCTGGGAGCAGGCCCTATCTATAGACTCCTAGACAGTGGTGAGAAACTAGCAACATAGTGTTGACAAAACACTGGATGAGGAGTCTAGAGGCTCAGAAGTTCTGCCCAGATCTAACCAGCTCTATGCCCTTGAATATTTGCTTACTTTAGGTCTTAGCACATGCCTATATGGGAGGAAACTTAGGAATTAATCTAAATGAAGGTCAGTGACCTGTCCAAAACCAGACATTCACTATAGGGCTAGAACAACCCCCACCAGTGACGGAGCACCTGCTATGGGTCAGGCACTATTTTATGTGCCTGAGTGCATGTTTTATTTGATTTAACTTAATCCTTGCAACAACCAGTACTAATGTTATCTCCATTTTACTGATGAGGAAACTGAGGCTCAGAGGGATGAAGTCGTTTGCTCAAGGTCACATGCAAAGTCAATGGCAGTGTTAACACTGCACTCGAGACCCCCTCACAGCAGATCATGTTCCTCTGTCTTCCACAGCTGTGCAGAGGATTTTTGACTGTGAACCTTGAGGTCTTCGTCCAACACCACCCAGCCTTAAGGCTGTTGATACATCCCTAATTGATAGACTAACCCCCAAGCCCCCATTTTACTGATTTTAGCTTCCTTTTTCATTATTTACTCAGTTTATTTACTGAGCCTGTGTTATATACACTATGTACATGGGCTGAGCAGAAAGTCTCTGCTTCTATGGATTTTCAGTCTAAGGAGGGAGGGAGGTTAACATTGGTCAAATAATCTCATGTGAAACAGTAAGGTTATAACTGTGATTAGTCCTATAAGGGAGAGATACCCACTGCCAAAATGTTATCAATAAAGAGGTTCTCTGAGGAAGTGCTGACTGCCCCTAGATCGGGTAGAGGAAGAATTCACTAGAGGAAGGAGAGGATTTTAAGCAGAAGAACAGCATGTGCAATGGCCCTAGGGTAGAAAGGTGCTTAGAAGAGATGAAGAACTAGAAATGGCCTGTGTGGCTAGAGTGGACAGGCAAATGGGAGGAAGAGGAGTTCAGACTATACCGGGCCTTGTAAGCCATACTAAAGACTTTGGTCTTTAACCTGAGAGCAGTGAGAAGCCACTTAAAGTTTTAAAGCAACTTTAAAACTTAAAGGTTACCTAGGATAACCTAGGTAAAGATTAAAACCCAGGTAAAGATTAGATTTGGGTTTCAAAAGCTCTCATAAGTGACAGTGTAGGAATATATTCAAAGGAAGGTATAGCTAGACCAGTGTGGAGCTATTATAGCTATCCAGGTGAGAAAGAACAGCAGCTTGGAACAGGGTGCTGGTGGTGCAGACAGACAGATTTAGGACACATTTAGAAGATCAGCATTTAAGGATTTGGTGATGACTGCCTATGGGGGTAAGGGAGGACAAGTTTTTAAAAACACCCCCTCAGCGGCGCCTGGGTGGCTAAGTGGGTTAAGCATCTGCCTTCAGTTTGGGTCATAATCTCAGGGCCCTGGGATTGAGCCCCGCATCGGACTCTCTGCTCAGCAGGGAGCCTGCTTCCTCCTCTCTCTCTGCCTGCCTCTCTGCCTACTTGTGATCTCTTTCTCTGTGTCAAATAAATAAAATATTTAAAATCAACAAAAAACCCCCCACCTCCTCAGTGTGTTTTTTGGACTTGTGCAACTGGATGGTGTCATTCACTTAGAAAACATCAGCAGAGGAATAGGTTGTGGTTGTTTTGTTTTAGGAGGAGGGGAGAGGCTCATGAATTCCATTTTGGATTCACTGTGTTGGAATATATAAACTCCATGAAGACATGGACCATGTCTTTCTTGTTCACTATGTTTGCACAATGCTTGCTACACAGTGGGCATGCCAAATATTTGTGAAAGTACATATGTGCATACAATTGGAGCGAGAATGTGGAACTTTTTCTATGTGGCATGGTTAATTTTATGTGTCATCTTGGTTGGGCCCAGCTGTTCAGTCAAATGCTAGTCTAGATACAGCTGTGAAGGTATTTTGTAGATGTGATTGACATCTATAACCAGCTCACTTTAAGTAAAGATTAGCTTGGATAACGTGGGCACAGAAGCCTGCTTGAGTTTCCAGCCTACTGGTCTGCCTGACATATTTTAGACTTGTTAGCCCTCACAATTCTGTGAGCCAATTCCTTAAAATAGGTTTCTCTCTCTCTCTCTTTCTCTCTCTCTACATATATACATGTATACTATCGGTTCTGTTTCTCTGGAGAACCCTGACTGATATAGTGTGAAATAAAGCAGAAAACAAAGCAATATGCGATCAGAAGTCAGTTTTTCAATCTTTGCTCTGCAATGTGACCTTGAGCATTTCAATGAACTTCTAAGGCCTAATTATTCTTGTCAGGGACAATAATAACATCTAAATGATTTCATGGGTAGGAAGGAGGATTTTAATCTGCAAAATATTATGATGTTCTTGGTTTAAGGCTGCCTTCTGGAAGGTTAGAGATGCTGCAAGTCTAACCTCCAGACAAAACTGGTTTCAGTATCACCAAGAAAAAAAATACTCCCTGAATCATTATGATGACCTATATGTAGTCTTTATATTCATTTTTCATTTAACCTTGGACATGTACTCAAAACAGCAATAAAATGCATTCAGTAGTATTTTATCTTTTACCTCTGACAATAGATTCAATCTCTTTCATGGCAGCTTCACTTTGAGCTTCTGCAAGTTTTTCATTGATTTCCATTATTTCCATGAGGAACTGCCTGTCCATTTCATAATCTGTCCCTTCAGGAATCTCTACTCCATGGAGCTTTAGCTATTGGGACATAAAGCAGAGAAAAGTAAGGTTGATTGAAGAGACTGTGGCTAAAGTAATAAATCCTACTTACAGAATATAACAGAATATGATTCATTAAAAATCAAAACTTGAACTGTCTCAATAGTGAGAATGTAAAGGTAGGGTATGGGAAAGTTACCCTGAGACAGGAGTGCTGGGACAGGATTCCTTTCTGCTACCTGGAACTGTGTGACCCCGGGGAGTTGTTTCTCCACTTGGGAGACTGAATTAGGTATCTGTAAAGGCTCTATTAAATCCTAAAATTCTAAGGTGCTAAACTCTTCCCTTCCACACAAAAAATGCCAAAATTACTCTTTCCAGAACGCTATCACCATCCAATCCCTGAAATTTACAGAAAGTGGTACGAAAAAAAATGCACTTTGGCAAGTAAGATATACAAATACTCAGAGAAAACTATTCTCATTCAAGGCTAATTATCTTTGGGTCCCTAGACTAGCTCAGGTCGCAAGCACTCTTCCGCTGAATACAGGGCAGCAGTTGTCCCTCAGCCCAATGGATACCATGTAGTCACACATAGAAGGATTGGGAAATCACCTTACAAGGTATAGTCCCCTGCTCAGGGGAGCCAGAAGGGTCTTATAGGCATCATTCACCAGGGTTGAATGCTTCTCTGAGAAGTCCTTTTCAGTCTGTAAGTGGAGATGAAGATAATCTCATTACCATCCAAATTAGCCACATTACATTCCCAAACTCTTTAATAAAATATGGATGGGCAGACAACTAAGGAAATCTCCTAGGTAGAACTGGTGTGGGATGAGCTGTCTTCATTCTCAACCAGTGGGTTCTAATTTTTCTGGGAAGTCAGGTAAAAGTTGTGAGTGCAAGGCAGGTTCAGGGCCTAACTACTAGCCGGGGTCAGGCTGTCCCAGGGTGGAGCTGGTTGTTTAGCTCTGTCTCTCATAATCACATCACCACAAGGCCACTGCCACCCACCCTGTGTACACTAGTATTTGGGTATGATTAGGGGTGGACAATAGGCTACCTGAGACCTCTGGCTGAAGAAATCAGGGTGGACAAGACGCTGTAGTTCCTGGTACCTAGTCTGAAGCTTTGCTGTGTCAACTCTGAAGGCACGGTTGCTGTAAGGAAATTGGGATATAAAATTCATGTACCAAATATATTTTTTTTAATTTTAATTTTTATTTTTTTTAAAGATTTTATTTATTTATTTGACAGACAGAAATCACAAGAAGGCAGAGAGGCAGGCAGAGAGAGAGGAGGAAGCAGGCTCCCTGTGGAGCAGAGAGCCCGACGTGGGGCTCGATCCCAGGACTCTGGGATCATGACCTGAGCCGAAGGCAGAGGCTTTAACCCACTGAGCCACCCAGGCGCCCCTCATGTACCAAATATTTATAGATTTGTGTACTATGGGTCTGGTTCCTCTTCTCACAGGGGTAAATGGAATAAACATGGAGAGAGAATTTCAAAAAGGTCTGTGAAGGAAAAGAAAACAGGGTCAGAGAAAATGGTAAATGTCATGGACAAAGAAATGACATTTGAGCTGAGACCTAAATAATGATGAAAAATAAACAAAGATCAGAGAAAAATAAAGATCAGAGAAAAAAAGTCATCAAGAGGCAGAGTGAACATGCAAAGTCTCTGAGGTGCGGACACGATTGGCACGTTTGCAGAATTTAAAGGATAGTGTCAGGGCAGCACATTATAAATGCGGAATGACTGGTAGGCACCAATCCCAGAGTTAAGGGGAAGGACCATTCCGGAATCCTACCCTGTATTTTGAAAGCCCAAGTCATCTTCGCCTCTCATTTTATTTTAACCCAGTTCCTTTCGCTTTCCATTCCCAGAGCCTTCCCTGTCTTAGCAGTTTAGCTCTGCTGAAATTTCAACACCTCTTCAAGCTCCTTGAGGTTCGGAGGAAAACCGGAAAAACAGCCACTTCTGACACTCTCCCTCCAGTTCTCATTTCTCCCTTAGACTCAGCCCACAGTATTAGGTTTTCCGGTGCTATTACACCCCACTCTGTTTTTCTTACTAGATTTATTTTATTATAAAAGGATGTAACTCAGGAACAACCACATGGAAAACATGCACGGGTGAAAGGGCGGGAAGCTTCCAAGCCTTCTCCAGGCACACTACTCTTCCATCTCCACGTGTTCACAAACCTGGAAGCTCCTCAACTCCCTTATTTTGGACAGCACCTCAGTACGCCTTTCTTAAAAGTCTCAACCCAGCGGCGCCTGGGTGGCTGAGTGGGTTAAAGCCTCTGCTCAGGTCATGATCCAGGGTCCTGGGATGGAGCCCCGCATCGGGCTCTCTGCTCGGCGGGGAGTCTTCCTCCTCCTCTCTCTCTCTGCCTGCCTCTCTGCCTACTTGTGACCTCTGTCTCAACCCAACTTTAACCATTCTGATCCTATCCATCAACTCTATGCAGCCCCTCTAGCACACTTCCCTCAGGTCCCGCCCCTCAGCTTCCCCTCTCAGGGCCTCAGCCCTCAGGTTTCCCTCCACTGAAGCCTCCCTCCTCCAATTTCCCCTAAATTCCTTCCCCACCCCTCCACTCCTCCCTCCCTTTTCGTCTCCATTCCTCAGAGGCCCTATCCTCAGGCTCACCCCTCAATTTCCTCACTCACCCGCCGCAATGGCACCCTACGTGCTCCCAGGCCCCGCCCCTACGGCTCCGCCCACCGACCTAACCGGTCCCGCCTTCTCCTTTGCAACCCCCAAATCGCCAGCCCGGCGTCTCTCTTGCCCCAGCGTGTTTCTCGAAACCGCCTCCCGTACCAGTCCAGGAGGCTGAAGTAATCTCGAGTGGGGTCAGGTGGCTGCAGCGCGCGGCACTGTGGACAGAAGAACCCGTCCCCACGCATGTGGCTCCCTGGGCCACCGCAGTTCCAACACTGGGGGGAACTGTTTCCCGCCAGAGACGCAGCACTGCAGCTTAGCGGTCTCCTTCCGAGGACCCCTGCCGGCCACAGGCCTCGCACCCGGAGCAAGGCGCCAGCTCTCCTGCCCCACATCTGGCCGCGGCCTATGTCGCCGCGGTCACCTGTTCGGGGGTTGGAGAGAGAGCGGCCGACCCGACTAGTGCTGCTCATTGGCTGAGGAACTGACGGGGCGGGATCCTGGATTCCGAGTGTCCCGCTCCTCATTTTAAACTACAATTCCCAGCAAGCATTGAGGTTACGTGTGGACGGCCACATCCGCCGCTGTTCATTGGTCCGGCATCGACGAAGGGTGTTCTGATTGGCTGAGGGTGGAGTTTGTATGTGCTTGGTTAGCGCCACGCTGCTGGCTGCAGCTGCTGTTGAGTGTTTGACCTCAGGTGGGCTCACGCGGTGAGTCATAGTGGGGAACTTCTCTTGGGTGTTTGGGGTTCGATTCCAGTCCCCAGGGTATTAATGCACGCTGAATCTCCAGAATTTTCTCTTTGTGTGTTTTTTGAGCTCGGTCGGGGGGAGGAGAGGAATGGGTGACTGTCTTCCATTGCAGATGAACTTCGAAGTGAAGTTCACTTCCCCTGTTACTTACAAGCTGAAACTGGCCCAGACGTGCAGCGTAAGAAAGGACGAAGTTGTGTTCTTCAAAACCAGAGGGAAGTTGGTTTGTAAAGAGTTATTTAAATCTTAGTAATTACCATATTTTAGATTCAATTTCGGAAAAAACGTATTAAGAACCCAATCTTAGCAGCTAGGCGCTGCAGGAGCTGGAGACACACTGACTTGTGTAGGAGGATGCCCAGCGAGTGTCCATAAGTAAGAGTGTGGGATCGGGTGGCGAGGAGAGGGTAGGAAGGCACCAGCCCATCTTGGGGCTCAGTTTCTGTATTTGAAAAAAAAAAAAAACTGTGTTGCACTTGTAAACCCCTTTCCGGCTGTCGGATTCTTTGGGACTGGAATTCTTTTCTCCCAATGATCAGGCATTACTGGGGGAGGAGACTTAATGTGTCATCTCATTTAATTATCAAGATCTACCCATTCAGTGAGGTGATCTACCTGAAGGTCATGCAAGGATTTGACTCAGGCATCCGACTCCAGACTTGTTTACCTCTAATATTTCCATATACTTCCTCCTCCTCCTCATAGCTGAGGCTTCTGTGGTTTCCGTCTGTCTACTGGACCCTTACCATAACCGGGGATAGCAGCCACTTCTTGACGGTCTTTTGTCAGTTCTCAGGGTGGAGAAGTCTTGCTCAAAAGCTGTAAGAGGTTGCAGCCTTGATTGAGGCAGTAGTATTAGAGCTTTAGGTCCTGGAGTGGCACACTTAGTTCTGGGATCACTTTCGTGGTGTGGTTTAAGAAAAAGTCATCAGTATCTTTGTATCTGGAAAGCTATCTGAGTATGGCTATCAGGAGAGAAGAGAGAATGCCCCCCCCCCCCTTTAATAAAAAAGGAATCACACTAGGGATTTAAACTTAGGGATTGACAGTTACTTACACTTGACTGTTATCAGAGTTTAAGTGTTCATCGAATTAACTCTAAAGTGAGGGTGGGAACCTGTTGTGGTCCGCTGTGATGAGCTTGTTTTCATAGGAATCTGTTGGGCTGAAAGGCCTTTTAGGATGAAAGGTGAGCACCGATCGTTACTCAGCATCACAAAAGGGTAGGTGGAGTTGTTTGTGGGAGACTTCTTTGTGTTACTGCTTCATTAATAGCCTGGCCCTCAGTTCGGAGTCAGGGAATCTAAAGTGAACAAACAGGATGTGGTCTTCACCGTCCTGGGGCAGGCTTGGGGGAGGAGGGGTATTTGTGACATTTAATGTAAATGGTCACCCCTGGCCTGGTGCAGTGAATTAGTTTATGTTTCTCTTTGGCTATCTTTTTTACCTGAAGCCATATGACCCTTCCTCTTCTTTATTGTTCCTAAACTTGAAATTTAAGTATAGTGTTGATTGTATCAATGAATACCTTTTAAGTTTCATTTCTAATTTTTATTTTTTTGAGATTTTATTTATGTATGTATTTGTTTGACAGAGAGAGAGCAAGCAGTGGGAGCAGCAGAGGGAGAGTGCTTGAGCCGAAGGCAGGTGCTTAACTGACCGAGCCACCCAAGTGCCCTTCATTTCTAATTTTTATTTTTATTTTACTCATGTATTTATTTGACAGAGAGAAGGAGGGCACAAGGAGGGGTAGAAGCAGCCAGAGAGAGAGGGAGAAGCAGACTTGCCACTGAATAGGGAGCCTGACATGGGGCTCAATCCGAGGACCCCAGGATCATGACCCAAGCTGAAGGCAGGCACTTAACTGACCAAGCCACCCAAGTACTCCACATTTCTAATTTTTAAAAATTAGATGAATGAAAGCTGTTATAAAGTCTTCCTTCCCACCCCCGACTTAGTTCATTTCTTTTAACTTATTTATAACCTTCAAATTATTTTTTGTTTTCTTTTCCCTGTGATTTGTGGCTGTCATACAAAAAACTGATCTAGTTTGAAATGATAGGATGAAAAGCTCAACCCAGAAGAGCTATAGATCAATCTAGTCTTAGAATTTTAACTTTTGCAGAACATGCTTGCTCTGGATTTTTTTTTTTTCCTGACGTTAAATATGCCCATCCTTTACTTTTTTATTTTTATTTTTTTAAAAGAGAGAGAGAGATTGCCCTTGTGTGGGTGTGGGGAGAGTGGAAGGGCAGGAGAGGGAGAGAGACAATCCCAAGCAGGCTCCATACCCAGTGCAGATCCTGGACGTTGCAGGGCTGGATCTCATGACCCTGAGATTATGACCCGAGCTGAAATAAAGTGTCTGAGGCTTAACTGATAAGAGCCACCCAAGTGCCCTTGCCCATTCTTCCCTCTTGAACTTTTAGTCTTGTTTCTTGAAACTTACCTTATTATTGGACACTTACTTTTGAGGTCGTGATGTCTCGAGAGACGGAAGGGAAGTGTCAGCAGTCCCACGGCAGTGGCACCTGTTCCCAGTCCCAAGGTGGCTTCTCTCAGTCTCAAGGCATCTCCTCCCAGACACATGGCGGCTCTTCACAGTCTCAAGGCACGTCCAGCTCCAGCAGCACGGCACCCACATCTAGCCAGTCCTCTCACTCCAGCTCAGGAACGCTGAGCTCTTTGGACACAGTGTCTACCCAAGAACTCTGTTCTATTCCTGAGGACCAAGAACCCGAGGAGCCTGTCCCCGCCCCTTGGGCTCGATTATGGGCCCTTCAGGATGGATTCCCCAATCTTGGTAAGACCTTTTGTTACATCATGTAAAATGTTAATTGTTCACAAAAATAGTTTGAGAAAGCTGTAGCAGAGAGCTCAAGGCACTTCTGGAATGATTCCGAAGTTTGAAGGTGATGAAAGATGGAACCAAGGAAGCAGTTTTGGGGGGAATTTACTTTTACCTGCTGTGGATACCCCCCTCATTTATCTTTCAACAAATATTAACTGGGCATCTGTAATGTTGTCCATTGGAGCATCTGAAGAGTGCAGCAAGCCATTTCCCTAGAAAAATGCTGATTCATGCAAACTTGCAAACAGTAATGGACAAATCCACAGAAACCACCACTTAACCTCTGCTGTGGCAGCTTCAGAACATCCATTTTACAGTTTCAGAATAGGGAAGGCTGTTTGTTGACTGTTATTTATTAACTCAAAATAGCCAGCCTTTTAATTTAAATCTGCTCATCCTCTATCACATTTTCTGATTCCAGCAGTAAGATTTCACTCTAGGTATGTTTGAAATAGCATTTTGATATTAAAAAAGAATGACTAATATATTATTTGTACCTTATAACTCACTGTTTCATCTCCAACATTGATGACTTGAAAAAGAAACTGTAAAACATAGAGAATAATAGAGGAATGTTCATAGGTACGACTTCAAATTTAGAAGTAAGTACTTGAAGCTGTTTTCTTTTACTCATGTAAGCCATAGTTTTAAGATAGGCTCACGGCTCATATGGTGAATGGGAAACATATGGTGAGAAAGGGTGAAGTGGGCTGGATCACTATGAAAAGTGAGATTATAAAAATCTGAAAATTCTGGTAGGGGGAATAGCATAAAGTGACTGCTGCTCAATAAATAGGATTTATTATAATTATTAGTTATTGATGCACACCTGTTTTCTTCTAAATGTTTTATAGGTTTACCCCATTGATGCATTTTGAGTTGCTTTTTTTTTTTTTTTTTTTTTAAAGATTTTATTTATTTATTTGTCAGAGATAGAGCGTGAGCGAAAGCGAGCACAGGTAGACAGAGTGGAAGGCAGAGTCAGAGGGAGAAGCAGGCTTCCCGTGGAGCAAGGAGCCTGATGTGGGACTCGATCCCAGGACGCTGGGATCATGACCTGAGCCGAAGGCAGCTGCTTAACCAACTGAGCCACCCAGGCGTCCCTTGAGTTGCTTTTTGTATATGGTATGAGGTGGAGGTCCAGATTCATTCTTTTCATGTGACTATCCCAGTTGTGTGAGAACTTTCTTGAAAAGACTCTTTTATTTATTTATTTTTAAAGGTTTTATTTATTTGAGAAAGAGAGCATGAGAGATAGCATGAGGGAAAGGCAGGAGCAGACACCCTGCTGAGCAGGGACCCTGATACAGGGCTCAGTCCCAGGACCCCTGGGACCATGACCTGTGTCGAAGGCAGACACTTAACCTACTGAGCCACCCAGGTGCCCCTTGAAGAGACTATTCTTTATGTGCTGAATGGTCTTGGCACCCTTGTCAAAATCATTTGGCCATAAATGTGAGGGTTTATTTCTGGACTTGCAGTTCCATTCTCTTGATCTATGTGTCTGTCCTTTTATGTAAGCACCACAAAATCTTGATTGCTGTAGCTTTGTAGTGAGTTTTGAAATCCAGAGTGTGAGTCCTGATTTGTTCTTTTTCTAGATTGTTTTGACTATTCTGGGTCCCTTGTCCATATGAATTTTAAGATGAGCTTGTCATTTCCTGCAAAGAAGGCAGCTTGGATTGTATTAGGGTTTACATTGAATCTATAGATCATTTGGGGGAGTATTGACTTTTTTTTTTTTTAAGATTTTATTTGTTTTTTATTCTAGAGAGAGTGAGCAAGGGCGGGGATGGGGAGGAGTAGAGGCAGAAGGACAAGCGGACTCTGCCCTGAGTACAGAGCTGGATGTGGGGCTGGATCCCATGACCCTGAGATCATGACCTGAGCTGAAACCAAGAGTACGATGCCCAACTGACTGAGACACTCAGACGCCCCTGAGTATTGACATCTTTTTTTTTTTTTAAGATTTTATTCATTTATTTATTTTAAAGATTTTATTTATTTATTTATATGACAGAGAGAGAGAGATCACAAGTAGACAGAGAGGCAGAGAGAGGGGGAAGCAGGCTCACTGCTGAGCAGAGAGCCCGATGCGGGGCTTGATCCCAGGACCCTGAGATCATGACTTGAGCTGAAGGCAGCGGCTTAACCCACTGAGCCACCCAGGCACCCTGACATCTTAATAATACCAAGTCTTGGGGCACGTGGTTGGCTCAGTGAGTTAAGCCTCTGCCTTCAGCTCAGGTTGTGGTCTCAGGATCCTGGGATCGAGCCCCTCATCGGGCTCTCTGGTGGGAAACCTGCTTCCCCCTTCTCTCTGCCTGCCTCTCTACTTGCCTGTGATCTCTCTCTCTCTCTGTCGAATACATAAATGTTAAAAAAAAATTAATTCTAAGTCTTCTGATCTGTGAACATGGGATGTCTTTCTGTTTATTTAGGTATTCTTTGATTTCTTTCAGTGGTGTTTTGTCATTTTCAGTATGTAAGTCTTGCATTTTAAAAAATGTGTTCCTGGGGCGCCCATGTGGCTCAGTGTGTTAAGCCTCTGCCTTCGGTCTGGGTCATGATCCCAAGATCCTGGGATAGAACCCCGCATTGGGCTCTCTGCTCAGCAGGGAACCTGCTTCTCTTTCTCTGCCTGCTTCTCTGCCTACTTCTGCCTACTTGTGATTTCTCTCTGTCAAATAAATAAATAAATAAATAAAATAATTAAAAAATGTATTCCTGGGGTGCCTGCCTGGCTCCATCAGTAGAGCTTGCGACTTGTTTTTGGGGTTGTAGGTTTGAGCCCTGCATTGGATGTAGCGATTACTTAAAATCTTAAAAAAAAAATGTACTCTTAAGTATTCTTTAAATGTTTACTTAGTATTTAAAGTTTTATTTATTTAAGTAGTCTCTGTATTCCACATGGGGCTTGAACTCAGGACCTCCTAATCAAGAGTTGCACTCTCTTCTGACTGAGCCAAACAGGCTCCCCATGTTTACTTATTTTTGTTGTGGGAATATCTATATAATGAAAAGTTTTGCCACTGTATATGGTTTACATTAAGTAAACCATTATGTTTAGTGTCTTTAACTACATTTATAAAATGTCGTGCAACTATCACCATTATGTATTTATAAAATTTTTTCTCTGATAATAGTCCTCTCCCTGCTCCCCCAAGCTTTATTTACATGTAATCAACATGAGACATTGTTTAAATTTAAGGTATACAGTATGTTAATTTGGTACAGTTATATATTGCAAAATGATTACTACCATTAGTATTAACTAATACTCTCCTCACATCGCATAATTACCATTTCTTTTTTGTGGTGAAAATACTTAAGAGGTGCCTGGGTGGCTCAGTCAGTTAAGTATCTGCCTTTGGGTCAGTTCATTATCCTAGGGTCCTGGGATCAAGCCCCACATTGGGCTCCTTGCTTAGCGGGGAGTCTGCTTTTCCCTTTCCTTCTGCTTGCCACTCCCCCTGCTTGTGCTCTCTCTTTCTCTAGCAAATAAATAAAAATAAAACCTTTAAAAAAAAAAGTATTTAAAAAAACCAATTTAAGATCTATGTTCTTAGCAACTTTCAAATATATGATATAGTATTACTAACTGTAGTCACCACACTGTAAATTAAATCACCAGAACTTACTATCTTGTACTTAGAAGTTTGTTCCCTATAACAAACATCTCCCCATTTTCCCACTCTCAAGTCCCTGATAACCAGCACTTTCTATTTATATGAGTTCAGGTTTTTCATTATTATTTTTTTAAAGACTCTTATTTATTTGCCAGAGAGAATGAGAGAGAGAGAGAGAGAGAACAAGCAGAGTGGCAGGCAGAGGGAATTGACTCCCTAGCAGGGAGCCTGATGTGGGACTCAATACCAGGACCCTGGGATCATGACCTGAGCCAAAGGCAGATGCTTAACTGACTGAGCCACTCAGGCGTCCCAAGTTTAGATTTTTTAGATTCCCCATATAAGACATACAAGTGAGATTGTACAGTATTTGTCTTTGACTTATTTCATTTACAGTGCCTTCAGAGTCCATCTATGTTGTTGCAAATGACAGGATTTCATACCTTTTTAATAGCTGAGTAATATTCCAGTATGTATGTGTGCATTTGTGTGTGTGTGTGTATATATACACATATATACACATATACCATATTTTCTTTGTCCATTGACTTTTGGACATTTAGGTTGCTTCTAGGTGTTGGCTGTTGTAAACAGTTATGCAGTGAAGGTGGGGGTACACACATCTTTTCATAAATACCTGGAAGTGGAATTGCTGAATCATATGGCAGTTCTGTTTATAATTTTTGGAGGAATCTCCATTCTTCTTTCCATAATGGCTGCACCAATTTACATTCCTGCCTGCTTTGCATCAGGGTACCTTTTAATCTACTTCCGGGCCAACACAGCAAACTTCTTGTCTTTTATTTTCTTTTTAAATTTATTTATTTATTTATTTTTCGAGAGAGAGAGAGAGAGAGAGAGAGAGAGAGAGAAAATATGAATGGGGGAGAGGTAAAGGGAGAAGCAGAATTCCTGCCGAGCAGGGAGCCCATGTGGGGCTCGGTTGTGTGATTTGACCTGAACTGAAGGCAGACGCTTAACCAACTGAGCTACCCAGACACTCCTTAGCATAATATTTCAAAAGTTCATTCAGTTTAGGGGTGTGGGTGGCTCAGTTGTTAAGCGTCTGCCTTTGGCTTAGGTCATGATCCCGGAGTCCTGGGATCAAGCCCAGCATCAGGTTCCCTGCTCAGCGGGAAGCCTGCTTCTCCCTCTCCCACTCTCCCTGCTTGTGTTCCTACTCTTGCTGTCTCCATCAAATATATAAATAAAACCTTAAAAAAAAAGTTCATTCATTTTTATTATATATCAATTTTATTTCTTTCTTGGTTAGATAATATTTCATTGCATGTATATATCACATTTTGTTTATCCATTCTGTTGATGGATATTTTGGATTATTTCTTTGTTTTGGCTGCTGTGAATAATGCTGCTATGAATATTCACATACAACTCTCTGCTTGAGTACCTGTTTTCAGTTTTTTTGTTTATATTTAGGAATGGAATTGCTGGAGAGTATGGTAATTCTGTTAAATTTTTTGTGTTTTTAAAAAATTTTTATTTATTTACTTTTTAAAGTTATTGTGGTCTTTGTTTTGTTTTATTTTGTTTTTTAAATTTACCTTGACAGAGAGAGACAGCAAGTGCACAAGTAGGCAGAGCAACAGGCAGAAGCAGAGGGAGAAGCAGGCTCCTCACCTAGCCTGGAGCCTGACAGTTTCAGGTGTACAATAGAGTGTTCAGCTATACTATACCTTACCCAGTGCTTAGCAAGGTAAATGTACTCTTTTTTTAAAATTTTTAAAAGAATTTTTTAAAGGTTTTATTTATTTGTTTAACAGAAAGGGAGAGTATAAGCAGGAGGAGCAGCAGGCAAAATGGGAGGGAGAAGCAAGCTCTCTGCTGAGCCAGGAGCCAGATATGGGACTAGATCCCAGGACCCTGGGATCATGACCTGAGCCGAAGGCATCCATCCACTTAACGAACTGAGCCACCCAGGCGTCCCAATAAATGTACTCTTTTTTTTTTTTTAAGATTTTATTTATTTATTTGACAGAGAAATCACAAGTAGACGGAGAGGCAGGCAGAGAGAGAGAGGGGAAGCAGGTTCCCTGCTGAGCAGAGAGCCTGATGCGGGACTCGATCCCAGGACCCTGAGATCATGACCTGAGCCGAAGGCAGAGGCTTAACCCACTGAGCCACCCAGGCGCCCCCCCAATAAATGTACTCTTAATCCTCATCACATATTTCTACTCATCCCCCACCCCCCACTTCTCCTCTGTTCTATAGTTAAGAGTCTGTTTTTGGTTTGTTTGTTTTTTTCATTGTTGGGATGCCTCCAGCTTTGCTTTTATTTTTCAAGACTGCTTTGGCTCCTCCAGGTCTTTTGTGGTTCAGTGCAACTTTTAGGATTGTTCTAGCTCTGGGAAGACTGCTGTTGGTATTTTGATAGGAATTGCATTAAATGTGTAGATTGCTTTGGGTAGTATAGACATTTTAATTATTTGTCCTTCTAGTTCATGAGTATGGAATATCTTTCCATTTTTTTGTGTCATCTTCATTTTCTTTCATCAGTGTTCCATAGTTTTCAGTGTACAGGTCGTTAATCTCTTTGGTTTATTCCTAGGTATCTTATTGCTTTTTTTGTCGCAGTTGTGAATGGTGTTAATTCCTTAATTTCTCTTTCTGCTGCTTCAGTTTTGGTGTATAGAAATATAGCAGATATGGGGCGCCTGGGTGGCTCAGTGGGTTAAAGCCTCTGCCTTCGGCTCGGGTAGCCTGCTTCCCTGCCTCTCTGCCTGCTTGTGATCTCTTTCTCTGTCAAATAAATAAATAAAATCTTAAAAAAAAAATTAAAAAAAAAAAGAAATGTAGCAGATACAAGATATGTCAATCTTGTATCCTGTTGCTATTTAATCTGGTTTTCAATATTAGTACTTTTTTCCTGAGTCTTTTTGGATTTTCTATGTGTAGTATCACATCACCTGGAAATAGTAAATGTTTTACTTCTTCCCTTGTCAGTTTAAATGCCTTTTATTTCTTTTTGCTGTCTGATTGCTGAGGCTAGGGCTTCCAGTGCTATGTTGAATGGAAGTGATGAGAGTGGACATCTCTGCCGTGTTCCTGACTGTAGGGAAAAAGCTCTCAGCTTTTGCCCATTTCGGATGGTACTAGCGGGGCACCTGGGTGGCTCAGTGGGTTAAGCCTCTGCCTTCGGCTCAGGTCATGATCCCAGGGTCCTGGGATCGAGCCCCACATCGGGCTCTCTGTGCTGCAGGGAGCCTGCTTCCTCGTCTCTCTCTGCCTGCCTCTCTGCCTACTTGTGATCTCTGTCAGATAAATAAAGAAAAAATCTTAAAAAAAAAAAAAAGGATGGTACTAGCTGTGGGTTTTCATATATGGCCTTTTATTATGTTGAGATATGTTCCCTCTAAACCTACTTTGTTGAGGTTTTTTATCATGAATTTATGCTGTACTTTGTCACATGCTTTTTCTGCATCTACTGAAATGATCATATGGTTCTTATCATTTCTTTTATTAATGTGATATATTATTTTGCTTGATTTGCCAATATTGAGCCACTCTTGCATCCCAGGAATAAATCCCACTTGATTGTAGTGAATGATTATTTTAATGTGTTGTTGGATTCAGTTTGCTAGTATTTTGTTGAGGATTTTTACATCTGTGTTCGTCAGGGGTATTGGCCTATAGTTCTCTTTCTGTGGTGTTTTTGTGTGGTTTTGGTATCACGGTAATGTTGGCCTTATAGAATGAATTTAGAGGCTTTCCTTTCTTTTCAATTTTTTGAAAAAGTTTGAGAAGAACAGATACTAATCCTTTAAATGTTTGGTAGAAGTTGGCCTATAAAGCTATCTCATCTTGAACTTTTCTTTGTTGGGTTTTTTTTTTTTTTTTAAGATTTTATTTATTTATTTGACAGAGATCACAAATAGGCAGAGAGGCAGGCAGAGAGAGAGGAGGAAGCAGGCTCCCTGCTGAGCAGAGAGCCCCATGCGGGGCTCCATCCCAGGACCCTGGGATCATGACCTGAGCTGAAGGCAGAGGCTTTACCCCACTCAGCAACCCAGGCACCCCTGTTGGGGAGTTTTTTTTATTACTGAATCAGTTTCTCCACTGGCTGTTGGTCTGTTCAAGCTGTTTATTTCTTCTTGCTTCAGTTTGGTAATTTATATGTTTCTCTGAATTTATCCATTTCTTCTCAGTTGTCCATTTTGTTGATACACAGTTTTTCACAATATTTCTTATAATTATATTTCCATGGTGTTTGTTGTTATTTCTCTTCTCTCATTTATGATTTTATTTATTTGCATCTTTTTTCTTCTTTTTGGTAAGTCTGGCTAGAGGTTTACCAATTTTATTTCATTTTTCTTTTTTTAAGAAAGGGACAGGGTGGGGAGGGGTGGAAGGAGGGGGAGAGAGAGAATCTTAAGCCACTCCAGGCATGATCTCACAACCCTGAGATCATGACCTCAGGCGAAATCAAGAGTGGGACGCTTAACAAACTGAGCGACCCAGGTGTCCCATTTTTTAAGTTTAGTTTTCCAAATAACCAGCTCCTGGTTTCCTCGATCTGTTCTGTTGGTTTTTAGTTTTTTTTCTTTTTTTTTTTTTAAGATTTCATCCATTCATTTGACATAGAAGGTCACAGTGAGAGAGGAAACACAAGCAAGGGGAGAAGGGGAGGGAGAAGCAAGCCTTCCACCAAGCAGGGAGCCCCACCATGACCTGAGCAGAAGGCAGATGCCCAATGACTGAGCCACCCAAGTGCCCCTGTTTTATAGTTTCTATGTCATTTATTTCTACTCTTATCTTTATTGTTTTCCTTTCTTCTGCTGGCTTTAGGCCTCATTTGTTTTTCTTTTTCTAGCTCCTTCAGGTGTAAGATTGTATTGTTTGAGATTTTTCTTGCTTCTTGAGGCAGACCTCAAGTATATTGTTACATACTTCCCTCTTAGGATTGCTTTTGCTGTGTAGGATGGAATGTTCTGAATATATCTGTTAGATCCATGTAGTTCAGTGAGTCATTCAAACCTATTCTTTGGGGTGCCTGGGTGGCTCAGTAAGTTAAGTGTCTGCCTTCTGCTCAGGTCATGATACCAGCGTCCTGGATGGAGCCCCACACTGGGCTCCTTGCTCAATGGGGGAGCCTGCTTCTCCCTCTGCTTGCCACTTCCCCTGATTGTGCTGTCTCTCTCTCTCTCTCTCTCTGACAAATAAATAAAATCTTAAAAAAAGAAAAAAAGCTATTCTTGTTGACTTTCTTTCTTTCTTTTTTTTTTTTTAATTTTTTTTTATTTATTTATCAGAGAGAGAGGGGGGGAGAGAGTGAGCACAGGCAGACAGAATGGCAGGCAGAGGCAGAGGGAGAAGCAGGCTCCCTGCTGAGCAAGGAGCCTGATGTGGGACTCGATCCCAGGAAGCTGGGATCATGACCTGAGCCGAAGGCAACTGCTTAACCAACTGAGCCACCCAGGTGTCCCAAATTTATTTTATTTGACAGAGAGAGATCACAAGCAGGCAGTGAGAGAGGAGGAAGCAGGATCCCTGCTGAGCAGAGAGCCTGAAGCGGGGCTCGATCCCAGGACCCTGGGATCATGATCCGAGCCGGAAGGCAGAGGCTTTAACCGACTGAGCCATCCAGGCGCCTCTTTCTTTTTTTAAAGATTTTATTTATTCATTTGACAGATAGAGACCACAAGTAGGCAGAGAGGCAGGCAGAGGGGGGGCGGGTAGCAGGCTCGCTGCTGAGCAGAGAGCCTGATGCAGGTCTCAATCCCAGGACCCTGAGATCATGACCTGAGCTGAAGGCAGAGGCTTAACCCACTAAGTCACCCAGACACCCCTCTTGATTTTTTGTTTGGAATGATCTATTCATAGATGTAAATGTGTACTGTTAAGTATTAGTATTGATTGCTTCCTTTATGTTTGTTTTTAGTGCTTTATATATTTGGGTGCTCCCAGGTTCAGTGTATAAATATTTAAAATTGTTATATCTTCTTGTTGGATTGTTCCCTTTATGATTACCCAGTGTCCTTCTTTGTTTCTTTTTTTTTTAATATAAAGATTTTTATTTATTTATTTGACAGAGATCTCAAGGAGGCAGAGAGGCAGGCAGAGAGAGAGAGAGAGAAGGAAGCAGGCTCCCTGCAGAGCAGAAAGCCCGATTTGGGGCTCGATCCCAGGACCCTGAGATCATGACCTGAGCCGAAGGCAGAGGCTTAACCCACTGAGCCACCCAGGCGCCCTTCCTTCTTTGTTTCTTATTATAAGTCTTTGTTTTAAAGTATTTTGTCTGAGCATTGCTATCCTGGCTATCTTTTCTTTCTTTTCTTTTTTTTTTTTAAGATTTTATTTATTTATTTGACAGCGAGAGATCACAAGTAGGCAGAGAGGCAGGCAGAGAGAGAGGAAGGGAAGGAAACAGGCTCCCTGCCGAGCAGAGAGCCCGATGCAGGACTCGATCCCAGGACCCTGAGATCATGACCTGAGCCGAAGGCAGCGGCTTAACCCACTGAGCCACCCAGGCGCACCCTGGCTGTCTTTTCATTTCCATTTGCATGATAAATCTTTATCTATCCCTTCACTTAAAAAAATCTATTTTATTTATTTATTTAAAGATTTTACTTATTTAAATAAATAAACTTATTTAAATAAACTTATTTGAATAAATAAGTAGGCTTGATCCCACGACCCTGAGATCATGACCTGGGCGGAAGGCAGAGGCTTAACCCACTGAGCCACCTAGGTGCCCCAGGATCTTCTTTAAATAAATGTCTGTTTAGATCCTTTGATATTTTTTAGTTGGATTTTTTATTATTGACTTGTGTTCATTATATATTCTAGATCTAGATCCATTATCAGATACATGTTTTGCAAATATTACTTCCATTCTTTGAGTTCTTTTTCACTTTTTTCTTTTTAAGATTTTATTTATTTATTTGAGAGAGAGGGAGCATGAGCACTAAGTGGGGTAGGGGTAGAGGGAAAGGGAGAAACAGAATCCCTGCTGGGCACAGAGCCCAATTCAGGGCTGGATCCTAGGACCCTGAGATCATGACCTGAGCTGAAGGCCAAGGCTTAACCCACTGAACAACTAAGGAGCCCCTCTTTTTCACTTTCTTGATTATGTTGTTTGATACAGTAATTTTAAACTTTAATTATGTCCGATTTCTCTATTTTTTCTTTTGTCACTTGTGTTTTTATTTTTTTTTTTTAAGATTTGATTTATTTATTTGAGAGAGAGAGAGAAAGCACAAGCAGAGGGGAGGAGGAGAAGGAGAGGGAGAAACAGAATCCCTGCTGAGCAGGGGGTCCTACTTGGGACTCGATGCTAGGACCCTGGAATCATGACCTGAGCCGAAGGCAGACACTTCAGTGACTGAGCCCCCCAGGCACACTTGTCACTTGCGCTTTTAGTGTTTTATCTAAGAAAACATTGTTTAACCCAAGATGGCAAAGCATCATTACCGTTCTTTTTCCTTAGAGTTTTATAGTTCTGGTTCCCATTACTGTTAGCATTTGATTTTGTTTGAGTTGATTTTTGTATGTGGCATGAGGTAAGGATTTTAACTTGATTTTTGTTTGTTTTTAAAGATTTTACTTATTTGAGAGACTGCGAGACAGAGCACAAGTGTGGAGGGAGGGGCAGAGGGAGAGGAGGAAGCAGCTCCCCTTGAACAGGGAGCCTGATACAGGGCTCAGTCCCCAGACCCTGGGATTGTGACCCAGAGCCAACGGCAGATGCCCAACCAATTGAGCCACCCAGGCACCTCTCAACTCTGTTGTTTTGAATGTGGATATCTACTGGTCCTACTGGCTTTTATTGGAAAGACTGTTCTTTTGCCAGTGAATTGTCTTGGCACCCTTTTTGGAAGTGAGTTGACTGTAAATATGATTTCTTTTTGGTCTCCTCATTCTTCTCTTTTCATCTGTATGTCTGTCCTTACGCAGTACTGCACTGCCTTGATGGTAACCTCTGCCTGCCACTATGCCTGCTGCTCTGCCTACTTATGCTTGCTATCTCTGTCAAATGAGTAAGTAAAATCTTTTTTTTTTTAAAGATTGTATTTATTTATTTGAGAGAGAGCACAAGCCAAGGGGAAAGGCAGAAGGAGAAGCAGACTTCTGCTGAGCAGGGAGCCCGATGCAGGGCTTGATCCCAGGATCCCGGGACCATGACCTGAGCCGAATGCAGAGGCCCAAACAACTGAGCCACCCAGGCGCCCCTTTTTCTGTTTTTTGTTGTTTTTATTTTTTTGTTTTTAAGATTTTATTTATTTACTTGACAGAGATTACAAGTAGGCAGAGAGGCAGGCAGAGAGAGAGGGAAGCAGGCTTCCTGCTGAGCAGAGAGCCCAATGTGGGGTTCAATCCCAGGACCCTGGGATCATGACCTGAGCCGAAGGCAGAGGCTTTACGACTGAGCCACCCAGGCTCCCCAGGGAGAGAGAATCTGAAGCTGATTCCATGCTGGGCCTGGAAGCCTGACGTGGGGCTCAGTCTCACAACCTGAAGACCAGGACCCATGCTGAAGAGTCGGAGGGCCAACTGACTGTGCCATTCAGGCACTCCCTCTTTGATTTTTGTTAATATGATGGTTGGAACATGAAATCCTAATGTATTACTTTTTTTATTTTAAGATTTTATTTATTTAGTTGAGAGAGAGAGAGAGAGAGCACAAACATGTGAGGGGGCAGAGGGAGAGAGAAAAGCAGACCCTCGCTGAGCACAGAGCCCAATATGGGGCTCAATCCCAGCACCCTAGGATCATGACCTGAGCTGAAGGCAGATGCTTAACCGATCGAGTCACCCAGGTGGCTGTATTATTTTATAAAGTTCATAATTTTTTTAAAAATTTTTAATAAACATACATTTTTATCCCCAGGGGTACAGGTCTGTGAATCTCCAGGTTTACACACTTCACAGCATTCACCAAAGCACATACCCTCCCCAATGTCCATAACCCCACCGCCCTTCTCCTAACCCCACTCGCCCCAGCAACCCTGTTTGTTTTGTGAGATTAAGAGTCACTTATGGTTTGTCTCCCTCCCAATCCCATCTTGTTTCATTTATTCTTCTCCTATCCCCTTAACCCTCCATGTTGCATCACCACTTCCTCATATCAGGGAGATCATATGATAGTTGTCTTTCTCTGCTTGACTTATTTCGTTAAGCGTGATACCCTCTAGTTCCATCCACTTTGTCGCAAATGGCAAGATTTCATTTCTTTTGATGGCTGCATAGTATTCCATTGTGTATATATACCACATCTTCTTGATCCATTCTTCTGTTGATGGGCATCTAGGTTCTTTCCATAGTTAGCTATTGTGGACATTCCTGCTATAAACATTCGGGTGCACGTGCCCCTTCGGATCACTACGTTTGTATCTTTAGGGTAAATACCCAGTAGTGAAATTGCTGGGTCATAGGGCAGTTCTATTTTCAACATTTTGAGGAACCTCCATGCTGTTTTCCAGAGTGGTTGCACCAGCTTGCATTCCCACCAACAGTGTAGGAGGGTTCCCCTTTCTCCGCATCCTCGCCAGCATCTGTCATTTCCTGACTTGTTGATTTTAGCCATTCTGACTGGTGTGAGGTGATATCTCATTGTGGTTTTGATTTGTATTTCCCTGATGCCGAGTGACATGGAGCACTTTTTCATGTGTCTGTTGGCCATCTGGATGTCTTCTTTGCAGAAATGTCTGTTCATGTCCTCTGCCCATTTCTTGATTGGATTATTTGTTCTTTGGGTGTTGAGTTTGCTAAGTTCTTTATAGATTTTGGACACTAGTCCTTTATCTGATATGTCGTTTGCAAATGTCTTCTCCCATTCTGTCAGTTGTCTTTTGATTTTGTTAACTGTTTCCTTTGCTGTGCAAAAGCTTTTGATTTTGATGAAATCCCAATAGTTCATTTTTGCCCTTGCTTCCCTTGCCTTTGGCGATGTTCCTAGGAAGAGGTTGCTGTGGCTGAGGTCGAAAAGGTTGCTGCCTGTGTTCTCCTCAAGGATTTTGATGGATTGAGGTCCTTCATCCATTTTGAGTCTATTTTTGTGTGTGTTGTAAGGAAATGGTCCAATTTCATTTTTTTGCATGTGGCTGTCCAATTTTCCCAACACCATTTATTGAAGAGGCTGTCTTTTTTCCATTGGACATTCTTTCCTGCTTTGTCGAAGATTAGTTGACCATAGAGTTGAGGGTCTATTTCTGGGCTCTCTATTCTGTTCCATTGATCTATGTGTCTATTTTTGTGCCAGTACCATGCTGTCTTGATGATGACAGCTTTGTATTAGAGCTTGAAGTCCGGAATTGTGATGCCACCAACTTTGGCTTTCTTTTTCAATATCCTTTTGGCTATTCGAGGTCTTTTCTGGTTCCATATAAATTTTAGAATTATTTGTTCCATTTCTTTGAAAAAGATGGATGGTACTTTGATAGGAATTGCATTAAATGTGTAGATTGCTTTAGGTAGCATAGACATTTTCACAATATTTATTCTTCCAGTCCAGGAGCATGGAACATTTTTCCATTTCCTTCCATTTCCATTTCCAGTTTCTTTCATGAGTACTTTATAGTTTTCTGAGTATAGATTCTGTGCCTCTTTGGTTAGGTTTGTTCCTAGGTATCTTATGGTTTTGGGTGCAATTGTAAATGGGATTGACTCCTTAATTTCTCTTTCTTCTGTCTTGTTGTTGGTGTAGAGAAATGCAACTGATTTCTGTGCATTGATTTTATATCCTGACACTTTACTGAATTCCTGTATAAGTTCTAGCAGTTTTGGAGTGGAGTCTTTTGGGTTTTCCACATATAGTATCATATCATCTGCGAAGTGTGATAATTTGACTTCTTCTTTGCCTATTTGGATGCCTTTAATTTCCTTTTGTTGTCTGATTGCTGAGGCTAGGACTTCTAGTACTATGTAGAATAGCAGTGGTGATAATGGACATCCCTGCCGTGTTCTTGACCTTAGCGGAAAAGCTTTCAGTTTTTTTCCATTGAGCATGATATTTGCGGTGGGTTTTTCATAGATGGCTTTGATGATATTGAGGTATGTGCCCTCTATCCCTACACTTTGAAGAGTTTTGATCAGGAAGGGATGCTGTACTTTGTCAAATGCTTTTTCAGCATCTATTGAGAGTATCATATGGTTCTTGTTCTTTCTTTTATTGATGTGTTGTATCACATTGAGTGATTTGCGGATGTTGAACCAACCTTGCAGCCCTGGAATAAATCCCACTTGGTCGTGGTGAATAATCCTTTTAATGTACTGTTGAATCCTATTGGCTAGTATTTTGGTGAGAATTTTCGCATCTGTGTTCATCAAGGATATAAGAAGAATTTGGTCTATAGCTCTCTTTTTTGATGGGATCCTTGTCTAGTTTTGGGATCAAGGTGATGCTGGCCTCATAAAATGAGTTTGGAAGTTTTCCTTCCATTTTTATTTTATGGAACAGTTTCAGGAGAATAGGAATTAGTTCTTCTTTAAATGTTTGGTAGAATTCCCCCGGGAAGCCATCTGGCCCTGGGCTTTTGTTTGTTTGGAGATTTTTTTTTTTTTTTTTTTTTAAAGATTTTATTTATTTATTTGACAGAGAGAAATCACAAGCAGATGGAGAGGCAGCAGAGAGAGAGAGAGAGGGAAGCAGGCTCCCTGCTGAGCAGAGAGCCCGACGCGGGACTCGATCCCAGGACCCTGAGATCATGACCCGAGCCGAAGGCAGCGGCCTAACCACTGAGCCACCCAGGCGCCCTGTTTGGAGATTTTTTTTTTTTTTTTAAATATTTTATTTATTTATTTGAGAGAGAGACAGCGAGAGAGAGCATGAGCGAGGAGAAGGTCAGAGGGAGAAGCAGACTCCCCGTGGAGCTGGGAGCCCGATGCGGGACTCGATCCCAGGAATCCAGGATCATGACCTGAGCCGAAGGCAGTCGTCCAACCAACTGAGCCACCCAGGCGTCCCCCTGTTTGGAGATTTTTAATGACTGTTTTAATCTCCTTACTGGTTAAGGGTCTGTTCAGGCTTTCTATTTCTTCCTGGTTCAGTTGTGGTAGTTTATATATTTCTAGGAATGCATCCATTTCTTCCAGATTGTCAAATTTGTTGGCGTAGAGTTGCTCATAGTATGTTCTTATAATAGTTTGTATTTCTTTGGTGTTAGTTGTCATCTTTCCTCTTTCATTCATGATTTTATTTATTTGGGTCCTTTCTCTTTTCTTTTTGATAAGTCTGGCCAGGGGTTTATCAATTTTATTAATTCTTTCAAAGAACCAGCTCCTAGTTTCGTTGATTTGTTCTGCTGTTTTTTTGGTTTCTATTTCATTGATTTCTGCTCTGATCTTTATTATTTCTCTTCTACTGCTGGGCCTAGGGTTTCTTTCTTCTTCTTTCTCCAGCTCCTTTAGGTGTCGGGTTAGGTTGTGTACCTGAGACCTTTCTTGTTTCTTGAGAAAGGCTTGTACCGCTATATATTTTCTTCTCAGGACTGCCTTTGTTGTGTCCCACAGATTTTGAACAGTTGTATTTTCATTATCATTTGTTTCCATGATTTTTTTCAATTCTTCTTTAATTTCCCGGTTGACCCATTCATTCTTTAGAAGGATGCTGTTTAGTCTCCATGTATTTGGTTCTTTCCAAACTTCCTCTTGTGGTTGAGTTCTAGCTTCAGAGCATTGTGGTCTGAAAATATGCAGGGAACGATCCCAATCTTTTGATACTGGTTGAGTCCTGATTTAGGACCAAGGATGTGATCTATTCTGCAGAATGTTACATGTGCACTAGAGAAGAATGTGTATTCTGTTGCTTTGGGATGAAATGTTCTGAGTATATCTGTGATGTCCATCTGGTCCAGTGTGTCGTTTAAGGCCTTTATTTCCTTGTTGATCTTTCGCTTGGATGATCTGTCCATTTCAGTGAGGGGAGTGTTAAAGTCCCCTACTATTATTGTATTATTGTTGATGTGTTTCTTTGATTTTGTTATTAATTGGTTTATATAGTTGGCTGCTCCCACGTTGGGGGCATAGATATTTATATTTGTTAGATCTTCTTGTTGGACAGACCCTTTGAGTATGATATAGTGTCCTTACTCATCTCTTATTATAGTCTTTGGCTTAAAATCTAATTGATCTGATATAAGGATTGCCACTCCTGCTTTCTTCTGATGTCCATTAGCATGGTAAATTCTTTTCCACCCCCTCACTTTAAATCTGGAGGTGTCTTCGGGCTTAAAATGAGTTTCTTGGAGGCAACATATAGATGGGTTTTGTTTTTTTATCCATTCTGATACCCTTTGTCTTTTGATTGGGGCATTTAGCCCATTAACATTCAAGGTAACTATTGAGACATATGAATTTAGTGCCATTGTATTGCCTGTAAGGTGACTGTTACTGTATATGGTCTCTGTTCCTTTCTGATCTACCACTTGTAGGCTCTCTTTTTGCTAGAGGACCCCTTTCAATATTTCCTATAGAGCTGGTTTGGTGTTTGCACATTCTTTCAGTTTTTGTTTGTCCTGGAAGCTTTTAATCTCTCCTTCTATTTTCAATGATAGCCTAGCTGGATATAGTATTCTTGGCTGCATGTTTTTCTCGTTTAGTGCTCTGAATATATCATGCCAGCTCTTTCTGGCCTGCCAGGTCTCTGTGGATAAGTCAGCTGCCAATCTAATATTTTTACCATTGTATGTTACAGACTTCTTTTCCCGGGCTGCTTTCAGGATTTTCTCTTTGTCACTGAGACTTGTAAATTTTACTATTAGGTGACGGGGTGTGGGCCTATTCTTAGTGATTTTGAGGGGCGTTCTCTGAACCTCCTGAATTTTGATGCTCGTTCCCTTTGCCATATTGGGGAAATTCTCCCCAATAATTCTCTCTAGTATACCTTCTGCTCCCCTCTCTCTTTCTTCTTCTTCTGGAATCCCAATTATTCTAATGTTGTTTCGTCTTATGGTGTCACTTATCTCTCGAATTCTCCCCTCATGGTCCAGTAGCTGTTTGTCCCTCTTTTGCTCAGCTTCTTTATTCTCTGTCATTTGGTCTTCTATATCGCTAATTCTTTCTTCTGCCTCATTTATCCTAGCAGTGAGAGCCTCCATTTTTGATTGCACCTTATTAATAGCTTTTTTGATTTCAACTTGGTTAGATTTTAGTTCTTTTATTTCTCCTGAAAGGGCTTTTATATCTCCCGAGAAGGTTTCTCTAATATCTTCCATGCCTTTTTCAAGCCTGGCTAGAACCTTTAGAATTGTCATTCTGAACTCTAGATCTGACATATTACCAATACCAATGTCTGTATTGATTAGGTCCCTAGCCTTCGGTACTGCCTCCTGTTCTTTTTTTTGTGGTGAATTTTTCCGCCTTGTCATTTTGTCCAGATAAGAGTATATGAAGGAGTAAGTAAAATACTAAAAGTGTGGCAACAACCCCAGGAAAATATGCTTTAATCAAATCAGAGGATATCCCAAATCACAAGGGAGGAGAAAGGGGATAAAAAGAGGTTCAAAAAGAAAGAAAGAAAAAGGAAAAAAAAAAGAAAAGAAAAGAATTTAAAAAAGAAAACGAATGAAGAAAAGTATAAAAAAGAAAAAATAATTAACTGCAAGACTAAAAAATCACAGGGAGAAAGCCATGAGTTCCGTGCTTTGCTTTCTCCTCCTCTGGAATTCTGCTGCTCTCCTTGGTATTGAGACCGCACTCCTTGGTAGGTGAACTTGGTCTTGGCTGGATTTATTGTTGATCTTCTGGGGGAGGGGCCTGATGTAGTGATTCTCAAGTGTCATTGCCCCAGGTGGAATTGCACCGCCCTTACTAGGGGCCCTGGCTGAGTAATCCACTGGGCTTTGCTTTCAGGAGCTTTTGTTCCCTGAGCGCTTTCCTTAGAGTTCCGGAGGACGGGAATACAAATGGCGGCCTCCTGGTCTCCGGCCTGGAGGAGCTGAGAGCCCGGGGCCCCACTCCTCAGTGCACCCTCAGAGAACAGTGCCCAGTAGCTCCTGTCTGCATGACCTCCGGCCGCGCTCGGAGCTCACTGAGCCTGCGGCTGGTTCAAGGTAACCCCGAGCTGTGAGCTTACTGTCGGCTCTGTCTCTGTAGCCAGCTTTGTGGTTCCAACACCCGCAAGCTCTGCGACACTGACACCCCCGATCCTTCTGTGACCCTGCGGGACCTGAGGCCACGCTGACCCCGCGTGGGCTTCGCCCTGGTTTAGCCTCTGGAGCGATGTTCCTCAGCGGAACAGTCCTGATTTTGTGCTCCGTTGCTCTGCCGCTTGCCGGGATCCCCCCCGGGGTCTGTCTTCCCGTCGCTTTGGATTCACTTCTCCGCCAGTCCTACCTTTCAGAAAGTGGTTGTTTTTCTCTTTCTAGAATTGCTGTTCCTCCTCTCTTCGATCTGCTGTTGGATTTGCAGGTGTTTGCAATCTTTGGATAAGCTATCTAGCTGATCTCCTCCTAGCTGAAGTAGTCTCAGGCTGCTACTTCTCTGCCATCTTGACTCCTCCTCCTAAAGTTCATAATTTTTTAAATGTATGCATGTTTTTGCATTTCTTTTCTTTCTTTCTTTCTTTTTTTTTTTTTAAAGGATTTTATTTTTAGGTAATGTTAACACCCATCGTGGGGCTTGAACTCACACCTCTGAGTTCAAGAGTTGCATGCTCTACCAGCTGAGCCAGCTGGGCACCTCTTGTTTTTAAAAATTTCTTGTGTTGAGTTACCTTGTCCGTTTTTTCTTATGTTTGAGCTATTTGTATTTCTTTCTCTTGTAAATTGTCTCTTCCTGTCCTTTATCCAGTTTTTACCGGATTGTTTGTGTTTTAGTTTGTGGTAACTTAACCCATATTACAGAAAGTACTACTTTGTGATATGAGTTGCTAATATTTTGCCTGGTCTGTCTTTCTGTCAATATTTACTTGCCTACTATATTCATGTTCTGGGTGCTGAGCTATGTAACACAGGAGACCCAAGGCTGGCCTTCTGGAGTTTGTTCTAACGGGGGAGTTCAGGGAGACTATATATAAATAATCAAGATAACTTCCGGGTATGGCCCATTCTCGGTGGGCAAGAAAACAGGATGTCATTGTAATGGGTGACTAGGTAGGAGTCTGCTTATTTGGAAAGCTGAGTGGAAGATGATAATTTGAGCCCAGACACAAAGGCTAGATGGCTGTTCAAGTTGCTGGGAACAGAGAATGCAAAGGGCACCAGGGGGGTTGAACTCAGCATATTTGGGGCAGTGGAAGGTACCAGTGAGACTGGGTAGGGTGGTCAAGCAGAGCAGTACAAGGTGATGGTGGGAGGGAAGGAGGGGCCAGATCCTGAGCATCAGTCCTGCCATGGGAAAGAGTGCACATTTTACACTAAGTATGGGAAGCTTCAAGAGGGTAATAGGTAGGAAGGTATTAGATTATAAGTGTTTTTTCAAATCATTAATAATTGCTTGAGAACTTTTAATGACTGCTTATTATTTCATAGTTATGTATAAACCACAATTTATTAAACTTGTTGGAAAATCGTCCCCCCCGCTTGTTTTTACTCCTATAAAATTCTGATAGATAGCTCTAAGCTTGATTGCTTTCTTAGGTTCTTTTTCTACAATTAGAGTTTATGAGCAATTTTTAAAGGTGTTCCGGGCATGAAATTCCACAGCACTCCGGTGTGTACTTTTGTGTTACAGAGTGTGTTAATGACAACTACTGGTTTGGGAGAGATAGAAGCTGTGAATACTGCTTTGACGAGCCAGTGCTGAAAAGAACAGATAAATACCGGACTTACAGCAAGAAGCACTTTCGGATTTTCAGAGTAGGTGACAATGTATTCTTGTATTTGGGAGAACCGGTAATGTCGTCACCATGCTGAGATATCTTGGCACTCTAACTCCCCACTGTTAAAACTTTGAAATAAAATGTTCTCTATTTTAGGAAATGGGTCCTAAAAACTCTTACATCGCATACATAGAAGATCACAGTGGGAATGGAACCTTTGTAAATAGAGAGCTGGTAGGGAAAGGAAGACGCCTTCCTTTGAATAACAATTCTGAAATTGCACTTTCAGTGTGGAGTAATAAAGGTAACATTACTCTCTTCTGGTTACTGGATCTTTTTTTCCTCTCCTATAAAGGGAAAATTGATGTTGTGCCCTTCGCAGAGTAAGGTTCGGATAAATAAAGTAAGAAGGTTAGTATTCAGGATTCAGTGCAGCCCTAGGGGCATTTTTAAACGAACGAAAAATTTCTACCAAGGTAGATTTTGTAAGGTTTGATTGGTTGGGTTAGTTTTGTGTTTAAGGCTGTTTGCTGTCAGTGGAACGATACTCCTTAAGATGGTTCTTCGTTCATCGATGCAGTTTATAGCCCATCAGTCTTTGGGGTCGATGAGTTATTTTAGGCCATGAATTCTTCTCCCTCCCTCCGTTCTTCTCTTCCTTTCTCATTCTTCCCTTTCATTCCTTAATTGCTGCAAGTATCAGTTGAACTTCATGGGCCTGCCAGGCGTTAGGGATTTTTGGGCAGAATCTCATGTTAAAGCTTCTCCCTTAAATACCACGTGGTTATCCCAAAGTGTTCATGTTTATTGTCATCATCGGGCAACATTTTATAAGCAGCCACTGCTAAAATTTTACCAAAATCACACGCAAACCAAACAGTTGTCATTCACCACAGAATAGTTAAATGTAATCTCACAATGATTCTAAATCCTTGGACAGGAGGAATATACTCTTGTTTCTTGGATTGAAAAGAAAAAAAAAAAACCCCAAAACAGAACTTTACAAATCCACGTGAGAGTTGATTGGGAAGGATGTCTGTGTGTGGGGGCAAGGCCTTAAAAATACAGATGCCCCCAGGTGCTGTCTGAAAGTTCCTGGTCCAGGAGTCCCAGGGATATAAAAAATCTTGCTTAGCTGATTCTCATACAGTCTCTAGACTGGTATCTGGGAATGATGGCTGTCCTGGGCATCCTAAAGCACGTTTTATGATAGTTTTACCTGTTGCTGTTCTGTTTTCTATCTGATGATTATAGTCAGGGCAGCTGTGCAGGTTATTGCTGTTTGAGAGCCCCTGGTAGAGGGGCCAACCAGGTGCTAAGATTTGGTCCGTCTGACAAGCTCTGTGCCACCTTTTCCTGGTTGGTCTATCCAAGGAGCACCTTTTCTGCTTTGAAGAGAGGTGTTATATGGGCTAAAGGTAGAAATAGATTAGGTCACTCTGCAGGTTGCATTCAGTTTATTGGCATTTTATTAGACATTCGCTGTTTGTACTTGAACGTGAAAATCCAGGTTGCTTTGAGAAGGTGGACCGTCTGGCCATACTAATCCTATAACCCCATACCTGGAGCATTTGCCAGTGCTCAGTAGAACCTGCCTTTTATCAGATGCATGATATGTTTGCCCATGCAAGTCCTCACTGCTTCATGTTGTCTTACACTCAACCCAGTCCTCACTGTGTGTATGAGACCTTGGCCTCTGTGGGCAACTGAGTTTGCAGCTCTTGAAGTAGACCTTGACATCTGTGAGAAATAGCTCTCCAGAACCACTCAAATTTCCAGATTCTTAGATGCCACTGGAACATGTAGGTTCATAAGTATCTACAAGCATAGAGAAATAGTTGTATCTTGAACCACTGGCAGATTTCTTTCACTGCATGGGTCTGTCTCATGTGGACCGGCCTGGAATGAAGCACACTCAGGTGGCTCAGATTTGTGCCAGAGACTGGAACTCTAGGTTACTCCAGGGAGGTCGAAACCTGTTTCCTGAAATAAGAGAAACTCAAGGGTTTCAGCAAATTTCCCTCTTTAAGAGGATACAGGCAGTTGGCAAATTTACCACTGATTTTGTAGAATTGAAATGTTGATAATTGATTACAGCCTTGGCCCACATGGATGGTTAAATTTTTAAATGACTGGGGTTATTTTTTCTTTCTTTCGTTTTTGTTTTTGTTTTTGTTTCTGTTTTTGGTTTTTTTTTTTTTTTTTGGATACAGCCCAGATGATTTTGGGGAAAATGCTATTTATTTAACTTTCAAAGTAGGTTCAAGATGATTTAAAATGAGAGACCTGGGGCACCTGGGTGACTCAGTGGGTTAAAGCCTCTGCCTTTGGCTCAGGTCATGATCTCAGAGTCCTGGGATCGAGCCCCGCATCAGGCTCTGCTCAGCAGGGCGCTTGCTTTCCCCTCTCTCTCTGCCTGCCTCTCTGCCTACGTGTCATTTCTCTCTCCGTCAAATAAATAAATAAAATCTTAAAAAAAAAAAATGCCAGACCTGTAGAGGAATATAAATGGCAAAGAGAAGAGAATACTTATCCTTTAGTATGGTGACCTGTGGTCTAATTTTACTAGGGTGTTTTTTGGCCTAGAAGATTTTTTTCTGGGCTCAGACTAATTGCTCTTCAGTTCACTTGCTGGTCTGCATAGGTATTTTTTTTTCTGGCTCAGGCAGGGACTAATCTTTCATGGGTATTTTACATTAGTTATAATTGATAGATAAATCTGAGGCAAAGGAATGAGACTAGCATGTATGTATAGATTTCCTGCATGTATGTATAGTGAGATGATGCTGTGTATTTTTATGGAAGAATGAGATTTCACTGTCATTTTCATGGATTTCATAATATGCAGATGAAATATAATTTCATAATATTACAAAATTATTATTATCCTGGGTAAATAATTCCTTTAGAGTTACATGTTAAATATGATTAAAAATAATTGTCTCATATTACGTGTGTTTACTAAATCTTAGGACTTTTTATCTTTATTGAGTGAATTAATGAGATTTATTTCTGCCCTTTTCCCCTTAGTTTTTGTATTTTTTGATCTGACTGTAGATGATCAATCAATTTATCCTAAGGAATTAAGAGACCAATACATCATGTCAAAAATTCTCGGAAGGTAAATTTTTTTTGTTATTATGGAAATTGCCTTTCATTTTTTTCTAAACATTTGTCATTGATTAGTTTTTATTCTTGGTTTTATAACATTCATTAACTTTGTATTTGTAGGAAACTTGTTTGTGATAGGTGTGTTATTGATTTAATAAATTAATTTTTTTTAAAGATTTTATTTATTTATTTGACACAGAGAGAGAGATCACAAGTAGGCAGAGAGGCAGGCAGAGAGAGAAGGGGAAGCAGGCTCCCTGCTGAGTGGAGAGCCCGATGTGGGGCTCCATCCCAGGACCCTGAGATCACGACCTGAGCTGAAGGCAGAGGCTTAACCCACTGAAACACCCAGGCACCCCTGATTTGATAAAGAAATTTAAAAAAGTTTTTATACCATATAATTCACCCATATGAAATATATAATTTAATGGTTTTTAATATATTCACAAAGTTGTGAAACCTTTACCACAATCAGTTTTAGAACATTTTTATTACCCTCCAAAAAAGAAGCATTTACTGCATTTATGCCCTCTTCAGAATCTGTGAAATCTTGAGAAGTGAAATGAAACTGACCAATCAGGGCATAGTTCTCAAAATATTTGGTTTCAGGACCCCTTACACTCTTCCTTCCTTCCTTAAAAGATCGTATTATTTGAGAGAGAGAGAGAGAGCATGAGCAGGGGGAGAGGCAGAAGGAGTGGGAGAAGCAGATATTCCACTGAGTGGGGAGCCCTACGCAGGGCTTAATTCCAGGACCCTGAGATCATGACCTGAGCTGGTCAGACATTACTGAGCCACCCAGTCGCTCTAGGATCCCTTATGCTCTTAAAAATTACTGAGGATGTCAAGGAGCTTTTGTTCACATGGTTTAAATCTGTTGATACTAACTGTATTAGAAATTCAAATGCAGACATTAATGATACTAATTAATGCATTAAAAAACTCATCTACATTAAGATAAATAATGTTTTTGGATTGCCTGGGTGGCTCAGTTGGTTAAAGCGTCCAACTCTTGATTTCGACCCAGGTCATGATCTCAGGGTCCTGGGATTGAGCACCCCCCCCACCGATGATTCGGTCTCCCCATTCACTGGGGAGTCTGCTTGGGGTTCTCTTTCCCTGCCCTACCCACTCACTTTCTCTCTCTCAAATACATAAAAAAATCTTAAAAAAAGAGATAATGGGGGCGCCTAGGTGGCTCAGTGGGTTGAGGCCTCTGCCTTCAGCTCGGGTCATGATCCCAGGGTCCTGGGATCGAGCCCCGAGTCGGGCTCTCTGCTCCGCAGGGAGCCTGCTTCCTCCCCTTCTCTCTCTGCCTGCCTCTCTACCTACTTGCGATTTCTCTCTCTCTGTCAAATAAATAAAATCTTAAAAAAAAAAGAGAGATAATATTTTTAGTGCAAAATAATTTTTTAAAAGATACTTATTTACTTGAGAGGGAGAGGTGTAGCGTGCATAGGCAGGGCGAGCAGAAGAGGAAGAAGCAGTCTCCCCATTGAGCAGGGAGCCGGATGTGGCGCTCAAACCCAGGACCCCAGGATCATGAACTGAGCTAAAGGCAGCCACTTAACTGACTGAGCCAAGGAGGGGCCCTGCAGAATAATTGTTTAAATAAAGATTAGTGAAAAGAAAGACATCATTTCACATTTTTGCAAACGTCTTTGATACCTGGTTTATTAGAAAATGGCTAGATCTTGATACTGCTTCTTTGTTCAGTCCATTATATCACATGTCGTATAGCCTCTGGAAAACTGTATGCTCCTGAGGGAATGAGAATGAAAAAGACAAATAATGCCTTAGTATTATTCTGCAAGTAGTTCAGGCTTTGTGGACATCCTGCAAACAGCTTGAGGTCCCTTAGGGGTTGCTTAATCCTACTTTGAGAACCACTTCCTTAGGTTTTTTTTTTTTCCTTTTAAGATTTTATTTGTTTATTTGAAAGAGAGACAGTGGAAGAGGGAACATAAGTAGGGGGAGTGGGAGAGGGAGAAGCAGGCTCCCTACTGAGCAGGGATTCTGGCTTGGGGATTGATCCCAGGATACTGGGACCACGACTCAAGCTGAAGGTAGATGCCTAAAGACTGAGCCACCCAGGCGCCCCACTTCCTTAGGTTTTTAAGTTTTATTTATTTAAGTAATCTGTATACCCAATAAGGGGCTCGAACTCATGACCCCAAGATCAAGAGTCACATGCACTCTCAACTGAGCCAGCCAGGCGCCCTGAGAACCACTTCCTTAGGGACACCTTTACCACATTGCATCATGTCCTTCAATCTCCCACCCCTCCCCGACCCCAGAAGCCTTTCTTTTAACATTTTTGGAAACATGAAAGTAGAAGTTAATAGAGGGAAATAATTACCTATATTCCTGCCACATAGAATCAAACATAGTGTACTCTTTATGACCATCTGTGGGAGATATTTTAGTTTGTAGATGTTAAATTCAGTACCTCACTATGTTTTTGTATTTGCATTGGTGCTTGGAAATTTATAGTGAAATTTGTGCCCATCCTTAAGAAATATATGTGACTTTTTTATTTTTTCCTAAGGGAAAATCCTCTAGCTTTTAGCAGGTGCCAGAATCTTAACTCACATGAGTCAGAAAAGAAAAGAACTTTACTGACTCTTGTAATAGGGGCACAACTGATTTCAGGTATGACTGGATCAGGTAGCCTTTAGGGCTTTGTTTCTCTCTTTGAGTTCTGATTATCTGTGTGGCTTTACCTGTGGCTGGATATAAGGGCTCCTAACTGTTGCCAGGGCTCTGGTGCCTTCACTTGATTCAGCTACTATAGATTTGCTTTCTCTTTGTGGCAGGAAAGATGGTTTCCTGGAGCCCCATTCGTATTTTCTTCCTTCTAGAAGCCACTGTAGGCAAAAATGTTTCTCTCCCAATATCCGCATTTGAGTCCAGGGAGAACCTTGACTGGCTCAATTTTGGTTACAGGTCCATCCTAGGTTACTGTTAGAGATCACCCACCTGAGCTGCATAGACTCAGGGAAGACTTCGCAGGCAAAAGGTGATTTGATCACCTTTTGGGCAATGTTTTGGACAGATGTTAAAAAATAATAGTTATATGGACTGTTACCTCACACTATCTGCAAAAATGAAAAGGAAAAAATGAGGGGCTCTTGGGTGGCTCAGTCAGTTAAGTGTCTGCTTTCGGCTTAGGTTAAGATCCCGGAGTCCCAGGAATGAACCCCGCATCAGGCTCCCTGCTCAGCAGGGAGTCTGCTTTTTCCTCGGACCCTTCCCTTTCCCATACTCTCTGTCTTACTCTCAAATAAATAAATAAAATCTTTAAAAAAAAAAGGAACAATCTAAATGTAAGAAATAGAAGTATTAAACTATAAGAAGAAAACAGGGATAACTCTTCATGATCTTAGATTTGGTGTTGGTTTCTTTTTTTTTTTTTTTAAAGATTTTATTTATTTATTTGACAGAGAGAGATTACAAGTAGGCAGAGAGGCAGACAGAGAGAGAGGAGGAAGCAGGCTCCCTGCTGAGCAGAGAGCCCGATGTGGGACTCGATCCCACGACCCTGGGATCATGACCCGAGCCGAAGGCAGCGGTTCAAACCACTGAGCCACCCAGGCGCCCCTGGTGTTGGTTTCTTAAATATGGTACCAGAAGCATAAAAAAAAAAATGATAAAGGAAGAAAAAATGGATAAATTAGACTTCATCAAATGTAAAAACTTCAGTGCATCCAGATACTGTAAAGGGAGTGAAACAGCCATGGAGAGAAAAACACTCGCAAGTCAGTATGTCTAATAAGGATCTAGTATTCAGAATAAAGAACAATGAAAGGAAGAACTATCCAGTTTAGAAATGGGCAAAGGATTTAAATAGACTTCTTGAAAGAAGGTATACAAATGACCAACCACCGCTTGACATGATGCTCAGCATCCTTGTCATTAGGGAAATGCAAATGAGAACCATAGATACTAGTTTGCAGCCAGGAGGATGGTCATAGTAGAGAAATGGAAAGTAACAAGTGTTTGTTAGGATGCAGAGAAATTGGAAACTCCATGTACTACTGATGGGAATGTAAAATGGTGTAGCCACTATGGGAAA